>NC_060138.1:166927410-167538243 GCF_021461385.2 Schistocerca piceifrons | reverse complement strand
AGCCCGACGTCCGGCTGCACCACAGGTGGCTGATGGAATAGCTGTTGTGGTAGACAACACTGCGTGCAGTTCCTGATTGTCAGGCAGTGCGCGTGCTGTGTCACGACAGTTGAACATCCCGTGGTCCACTGTACGGAACGTGTTTCGAACCATTCCAAATGGTATCCTTGCAAGATCCATATCGTAGAGTAGCTTGCACCACAGGACACACAACGACGTGTTGACTTCGCTCTCCACTTTCTCACAAGGATTGAAGTTGACGAGGAGTGGCCCTGGACCATCCTATTGGCAGACGAAGATCATTTTTCTCTGACGGGTGAGGTAAACATACAGAACTGTCGAGTGGGGGAATCTTTACCTCCAGTCACTGTGCATAAGTTCCTCTGTATGGTGAACGTGTCACCGTATGCTGTGGCTTCACGGCTACGTTCGTCATTGGCCCATTCTTTTCTGAACTGGTTGGCGCTCAAGGACCAAAGACGTGCAGTGTGTCTGGCCAGCGCTACTGCGATATCCTTCACCAGCATAATCATGCTACACAAACTGATGAGGCTGAATTCAGAACAGTACATACCAGTCATACGGACATACCATTGTGTGCTCTTTGAATCAGTACTCAGCTTCGCAGCTAGCACATGGACATGAAGACTGAACGTGAAAAAAGTATATGTCAGACAAGGGCAGAAAAGTGTCCTACTTAGGCTATCTGGAGCCTTCGGCACCACCTCAGTGGATGCACTGTGTGTGGTGCACGGAATATGCCCCATAGATATCACGATCAAATACAAAGCTGCAAGGTAATGGTTAAGGATGGAGAGAGTAGATAAGGTACGCACAATAACCGGTGTGCCGATAGAGACGATACGTCACCTTAAAAGTTGGCATTTGGATACATGGCAAGGTGAGTGGGATGTAAGTGATAATGGATGTAGACTGCACGACTTCCTCCCTGACATAAGGGAGCGGTTGAGAATGAAACATATCGATCCCAGCCGCGGTACGGTACATTTCATAACCGGACACGGACATTATCCCACGCACTTAAACCGCTTGAGTCTGAGGCAGATGCACATGCGGGGAAGAAGGTTCCCCAGAACACACTGTCTTTTTCTGCGGACAATACGCGGACAACAGACATACACTACACTTAGACTATACAGATGCAGACATAGATGTATACACAGCAATAAGAGACGAAGAACAATGGGCACAATTAAACGTACTGACAAACAGTATTTCAAAAACAACAGATGAAGAGTACATGCGGACACGACATAACAGACATGCCATGTGCAACGTAACAACTATCTCCAGAGGGTGGACAGCGATACCCACAGTGACAGCGAAAACAATGACAATAAGGATGAACAGGAGCAGGAAGCCACGATGTGACAGTAAATAAGCATAAGGTGCTGGCGATCTAGCCAACAAATCACCAAATGCTGTACACTGATGGGCATCTAAAGTTCATAAATTCAAATGGTTCAAATGGCTTTGAGCACTATGGGACTTAACTTCTAAGGTCATCAGTCCCCCAGAACATCGAACTACTTAAACCTAACTAACCTAAGGGCATCACACACGTCCATGCCCGAGGCAGGATTCGAACCTGCGACCGTAGCGGTCGCGCGGTTCCAGACTGGAGCGCCTAGAACCGCTCGGCCACCTCGGCCGGCTAAAGTTAATACATAGGATTAATAATAAATAGGATAAGCAATGTCATTTCTCTACTAAGAACCAATTTGTGTGCGTGTGTGTGTGTGTGTGTGTGTGTGTGTGTGTGTGTGTGTGGGTGACTGGCTGTCAACGGCTCGAAAAAACCATTCCGAAGTATTCACCATCAGTCACATTCGGTGATAGTATTAACAAATCTCTCCTCTATCCTATCATCTTTTTATATTCTTCTTAAAAACAACAACATTTATTTATATTTCAGCCTTAAATTATTGTTGATTTTAAAAGTATCATTCTTTGTAAATGTTGTAGATAAAACAAAAGAAAAGAAAACTGTAAAAAGATGAAAAACGAAAATCGTAAGATGTACGACCTGTTTTAAAACATCAGATAACAGGTCTATAATTTGGCAATAAATAAATAAATAATCATGCCCGCCCAACAGGAAAGAGACTCATTGTGCCCAACAGTTTTCATGCAAGATAGGTCCCCACCGCACATCGCTCGTGAAGTTCACCTGCTTCTCCGAAACACATTTAGAAACGATCGAATTATCAGCCGATCGCTTTCAAATTCTTGGCCGGCACGATTACCTGATATCACTCCCTGTGATTTCTGGTTGTGGGTCTACCTGAAGGACAGGATTTACCAGGGGAACATTCAAACAAGTGCTGATCTAAAGCGCAGCATATCAAGAGAGGTAGCCAGCACATCTACAGACATGAGCGTTCTGCTGTGCAGAGTGCAATCCTGCGCTTGCAGTGTCTTCTGGTCGCTGATGGCGCCATATTGAGCCCCTTTTGTAGCAGTAATAGTACCGGTATGTAATGGTATGATGTACCGTAGAAGCACATTAAAAGTGTTTCAGTTCAACTGATTCTGCTTTGTTTCTCTTCCACGTGTCCTTGACATTAATACTGTCAAGTTTTGTACTCGCACGGTAATTAGTTTCCATGTTATAATGTTTTAAACAGAGAAAGTTTAATTACAACCTCCCTGTAGTTTCCTGAGACTAGGATTGCAACTGAGCTTTAAGAGAGATAGGTGCTGTGGTTAAAGCAAAGGAGTCGCATTCGGGACCACAGCGGTTCAAATCATTGTCTATCCATCCAGATTAAAGTTTTCCATTGCGTCCCAGAATCGCTTAAGGTAAATGCCGAGATGGTTGTTGTGACAAAGACACGGTCAGTTTCCTTCGATTGCCTTACTCGATCAATGATCTACACTACTGGCCATTAAAATTGCTACACCACGAAGATGACGTGCTACAGACACAAAATTTAACCGACAGGAAGAAGATGCTGTAATATGCATATGATTGGCTTTTCAGAGAATTCACACAAGGTTGGCTCCGGTGGTGACACCTACAACGTGCTGACATGAGGAAAGTTTCCAACCGATTTCTCATACACAAACAGCAGATGACCGGCGTTGCCTGGTGAAACGTTGTTGTGGTGCCTCGTGTAAGGAGGAGAAATGCGTACCACCACGTTTCCGACTGTGATAAAGGTCGGATTGTAGCCTATCGCGATTGCGGTTTATCGTATCGCGACATTGCTGCTCGCTTTGGTCGAGATCCAATGACTGTTAGCAGAAAATGGAACCGGTGGGTTCAGGTGGGTAATACCGAACGCCGTGCTGGATCCCAACGGCCTAGTATCACTAGCCGTCGAGATGACAGTCATCTTATCCGCATGGCTGTAACGGATCGTGCAGCCACCTCTCGATCCCTGAGTCAACAGATGGGGACGTTTGCAAGACAACAATCATCTGCACGAACAGTTCAACGACGTTTGTAGCAGCATGGACTATGAGCTCGGAGACCATGGCTGCGGTTACCCTTGACGCTGCATCACAGACAGGAGCGCCTGCGATGCTGTACTCAACGACGAACCAGGGGGCACCAATGGCAAAACGTCATTGTTTCGGATGAATCCAGGTTCTGTTTACAGCATCACGATGGTCGCATCCGTGTTTGGCGAGATCGCGGTGAACGCACATTGGAAGCGTGTATTCGTCATCGCCATACTGGCGTAACACCCGGCGTGATGGTATGGGGTGCCATTGGTTACACGTCTCGGTCACCTCTTGTTCGCATTGACGGCACTTTGAACAGTGGACGTTACATTTCAGATGTGTTACGACCTGTGGCTCTACCCTTCATTCGATCCCTGCGAAACTCTATATTTCAGCAGGATAATACACGACCACATGTTGCAGGTCCTCTACGGGCCTTTCTGGATACAGAAAATGTTCGACTGCTGCCCTGGCCAGCACATTCTCCACATCTCTCACCAATTGAAAACGTCTGGTCAATGGTGGCCGACCAACTGGCTCGTCACAATACGCCAGTCACTACTCGTGATGAACTATGGTATCGTGTTGAAGCTGCATGGGCAGTTGTACCTGTACACGCCATCCAAGCTCTGTTTGACTCAATGCCCAGGCGTATCAAGGCCGTTATTACGGCCAGAGGTGGTTGTTCTGGGTACTGATTCCTCAGGATCTATGCACCCAAATTGCGTGAAAATGTAATCACGTGTCAGTTCTAGTATAATATATTTGTTCAATGAATACCTGTTTATAATCTGCATTTCTTCTTGACTTAGCAGTTTTAATGGCCAGTAATGTAGAAGCGCTTAGTGGTTATTCACGGACGATGTTGTTGTCCATATAAAGCTTTCAACACCGGAAATCTGTGCGACCTCCAGAAAGACCTGAACACAGAATCGACGACTGATGCGGGGACTGGCAGTAGACCCCGGATCTAAAGAAATGTAATGTGTTGCCCATAAACAGGCGCAGAGATCACTGTTATTCGTTTACACTATTCGCGGCAAATACCCGAGAACGGTAACTACCGTAGAATTCCTGGGCGTAATCGTCCTGGGGCGACCGGAACCGAGCTGCTGCTACGGTTACAGGTTCGAATCCTACCCCGGGCATGGATGTGTGTGATGTCCTTAGGTTAGTTAGGTTTAAGTAGTTCTAATTCTAGGGGACTGATGTCCTCAGATGTTAACTACCACAGTGCTTGGAGACATTTGAACCATCCTGAGCGATCTGAAGTGGAATGATCACATAAAACATGTTGCGAGGAAGGCAGATCCAAGCTGACACTCGTTGGGGAAATTTTAAGGAACTGCAGTAATTCATGCACGACAGAAATGGCTTACAAAGCATTTTTGATCGATTCTTGTGTATTGCTCATCAGTGTGGGAGATTGAATTCGGATTCATGAGAAATCCAAACTCCGAGTGAAGTGATTAATCGAGGGACTGTTTAGTATAAGTGATATCGTTACGGAGATGCTCAATAGAATCCAGTGGCAGACGCTATTAGGGAGGTGCTGTGCATCACAGACAGCATACGACAGCGTACTTTGCAAGAAATGTCGGGCAACATATTACTTCCTCCTGTATAAGTCTCGCAAAATTTACCACAGCAAGAAAGTTAGAAATTGGATCCTTCCCAAGCGCCATTCACAAGTAGAAAAAGGAAAATTTTAAGTGACAGCGATACTAGAAGTACCTTGCGCCATACACCGTAAGGCTGTTGCAGAGGACAGATGTAGATGTAGAATCCAAACGTGTTCACCATCTCTAATGGCGTCGTCGTCCTTGGGTTGTTCCTTGATTTTCTAGCAATTGTTACTATCAGTAGCACGAAAACGGCTACAACATATTACCACCAGCCTGCTTCAGACGGCGTGGAAGGTTGAAGCAGTTCCTTTCACTCAATGCCACTACTTACAAGGGGAGGCCACGACGTTTGGAACGCGGATTTACTGCAAACTTCGTACACTCGTAGTACTCCACGAGGACAACAAAATGTGTAAGCAGTAGCGCGTACTTCCCAAGCGTTATTGAGAAAATCGCAAGATAATTTCGGTCGTCAAATACACTCCTGGAAATGGAAAAAAGAACACATTGACACCGGTATGTCAGACCCACCATACTTGCTCCGGACACTGCGAGAGGGCTGTACAAGCAATGATCACACGCACGGCACAGCGGACACACCAGGAACCGCGGTGTTGGCCGTCGAATGGCGCTAGCTGCGCAGCATTTGTGCACCGCCGCCGTCAGTGTCAGCCAGTTTGCCGTGGCATACGGAGCTCCATCGCAGTCTTTAACACTGGTAGCATGCCGCGACAGCGTGGACGTGAACCGTATGTGCAGTTGACGGACTTTGAGCGAGGGCGTATAGTGGGCATGCGGGAAGCCGGGTGGACGTACCGCCGAATTGCTCAACACGTGGGGCGTGAGGTCTCCACAGTACATCGATGTTGTCGCCAGTGGTCGGCGGAAGGTGCACGTGCCCGTTGACCAGGGACCGGACCGCAGCGACGCACGGATGCACGCCAAGACCGTAGGATCCTACGCAGTGCCGTAGGGGACCGCACCGCCACTTCCCAGCAAATTAGGGACACTGTTGCTCCTGGGGTATCGGCGAGGACCATTCGCAACCGTCTCCATGAAGCTGGGCTACGGTCCCGCACACCGTTAGGCCGTCTTCCGCTCACACCCCAACATCGTGCAGCCCGCCTCCAGTGGTGTCGCGACAGGCGTGAATGGAGGGACGAATGGAGACGTGTCGTCTTCAGCGATGAGAGTCGCTTCTGCCTAGGTGCCAATGATGGTCGTATGCGTGTTCGGCGCCGTGCAGGTGAGCGCCACAATCAGGACTGCATACGACCGAGGCACACAGGGCCAACACCCGGCATCATGGTGTGGGGAGCGATCTCCTACACTGGCCGTACACCACTGGTGATCGTCGAGGGGACACTGAATAGTGCACGGTACATCCAAACCGTCATCGAACCCATCGTTCTACCATTCCTAGACCGGCAAGGGAACTTGCTGTTCCAACAGGACAATGCACGTCCGCATGTATCCCGTGCCACCCAACGTGCTCTAGAAGGTGTAAGTCAACTACCCTGGCCAGCAAGATCTCCGGATCTGTCCCCCATTGAGCATGTTTGGGACTGGATGAAGCGTCGTCTCACGCGGTCTGCACGTCCAGCACGAACGCTGGTCCAACTGAGGCGCCAGGTGGAAATGGCATGGCAAGCCGTTCCACAGGACTACATCCAGCATCTCTACGATCGTCTCCATGGGAGAATAGCAGCCTGCATTGCTGCGAAAGGTGGATATACACTGTACTAGTGCCGACATTGTGCATGCTCTGTTGCCTGTGTCTATGTGCCTGTGGTTCTGTCAGTGTGATCATGTGATGTATCTGACCCCAGGAATGTGTCAATAAAGTTTCCCCTTCCTGGGACAATGAATTCACGGTGTTCTTATTTCAATTTCCAGGAGTGTATATAGACCTGTGGGCTGCCGTCGTTACCGCGAAGCGTCTGCAGCCAAATGGTTAGGTGTAAAGCCCTGTAATCGCTGTATCGAGTCCCGATCGTCAGCTTTTTTTATTTCTAACACAGTCATTTTCTTTACTACTTATATTACAACTGATGTAATGGGAAAAATATATGTAATCGGATGAACTTTTATTAAATTTACAATGTTATTTGGCAGTTTACAAATTTTTATTATTACAAATAATGTAATATGTAGGCTTGTCCGTGATTTGAGAAATCCCTTATACCTGGAAGGAGCCCGAAACGACTTGTTACCTCCAAGTTTTGACGGGCACAGACGGCTTTCGAAAGATGTACAATTAATCGTCGCTTTCGACGTTACGAGTACAAGTTACGGGATGGTATTTTTCGTAAAAACATGAAAAGCAAAGTTAAACGGCACCAGCTGCATTGAATAAATGCTATGTTTCCGCTCACGCAAGGTTTTTTGAGGTTTTCCGTGCAAAAACAAACCTCGTTAACATTTTCAAAAACGTCTCTTTAAGGCGATAATTTGGAAGCAAACCATGCATAACGCAGCATTTTCTTAAATATCGGCGCTTATCATTGGTCATGCAGTATCGAGTGTATTTTAATAGCGTCTTCACAAGAAGCAATTTCTCGTTCTCTTTCGATTAAATACGAACAATTTTGAAAACACGGACAAGCATACATTTTCAGTATCACTTTATGCGTTTGGTCGTTTACTAGTCGGTAGTTATGAATAATATATTATTTGTGATAATAAAAATTTGTAGACTGCCAAATAACATTGTAAATTTAATAAACGTTCATCCGATTACACGTATTTTTCCCATTACATCAACTGTAATATAAATAGTGAAGAAAATGACTGTGTTAGAAATAAAAAAAACTGACGACCGGGACTCGATCCAGCTACACAGCGATTACGGGGCCTTCACACTAAGCACTTTTTTTATTTTTTGTTCGGCGCTTGATGGTAAAAATGGCCACGCACAGGTATGTATACTTGACGACCGAAATTATCTTGCGATTTCCTCAATAACGCTTGAGAAGTACGCGCTACTGCTTACACATTTTGATGTCCTCATGGAGTACTACGAGTGTACGAAGTTTGCAGTAAATCCGCGTTCCAAACGTTGTGGCCTCCCCTTGTTAAACATGTTCGTATTTTTCGTTACATATGATTTTTATCTTCTCTGTAATATTCGCGTCACATGTCTATGACGATACACATCTGTCGCAAATGTGGTTAACTGCAAACGCAAAGAAGGAATGTCCATTGAAGGAGCATTGCGTACGGCTGTGGACAACATCAAACCGAAATTGTCTCGTCACGTAAATAACTCTGTTTGTTTACATCTTAAGCTAAGCTATTTGTCCTGTTTTTTTCGTAAACAGTGTGTGTTTTGACTTCAGCGCCATCAACCACGAATGGAAAACAGTGCGCTGAGTAAACCGTTCTTATTTTTTGACTAGAATCCGTATATGCAATAAAAATGGCGGGTTCCAGTTTGAAAAGGCAAAGCTGACCCCGTCCACGAAGTAGGCAGGAGTTGGCCGCTTGTAGCATAAGCAGACGTCCCAATTAATATTAACTTTTCACCTACAACACTGTTTTTCGTACGATGTGTGGTTTTCAAGATATTTAGTAGCCTCGAATTAAAACAAACATCCTGTACATAAAATTATTTGTAACAGTAGTGGTGAGTAAGTGTTGCTGGTCCGCAGCTCGTGGTCGTGCGTTAGCGTTCTCGCTTCCCGGGTTCGATTCCCGGCGGGGTCAGGGATTTTCTCTGCCTCGTGATGACTGGGTGTTGTGTGATGTCCTTAGGTTAGTTCGGTTTAAGTAGTTCTAAGTTCTAGGGGACTGATGACCATAGCTGTTAAGTCCCATAGTGCTCAGAGCCATTTGAAACATTTTTGAATTGTTGCTGTTACAAATGGAAATCGAAATACGTGGAAGCAGAAAAACTTACCTTTCGTGGGTAATTACCACAAAGGCCTCATTATAGTTATCATACTAGTAAGAGGTGCTTCATGTGCTGAGACGTATCAAGAGACAATATAATAAATATTCAATATCACAGGGATAATTTATGTGACTGAAGAGCCATTCACTTACAAGCGCTAGATAAATTCTGTAGTGTGGGAATATGCTGTGAGTCGGTCTGTTGAATGAACACAAATGTCGAGCAATTTTGACCTGACGGTAAGATATGACAGTACGAGTTATTACCTACGCATTATATAGTGCGCCAAACCATTTTGCATGTTTCAAAAGTCACTACAGGAAACTTTAGTACTAGTGCGTATATCATGTAGAACAAGTATGTGCGATTAATAAGTTAGTTCCCGAAAAATGAAGGAAGATTAGACACGTAGCACCAGAAACGAAAAAGAGAAAATTTTCGTCCACACACAAACACACACACACACACACATATATATATACTGACCGGCCGCCGAGTCATCCTCAGCTCATAGGCGTCCCTGGAAGCGGATATGGAGGGGCATGTGGTCAGCATACCTCTCTCCCGGCTGTATGTCTGTTTCGGAGACCGGAGTAAAAATATTTCAGTGTGTGATAAACCGGTAATTTTCTTCACGTCATTGCTCCAGATTCGATGTTTTTCGAGAAATTATCACTCGGCGTACTGGGAAGCCACTTTGCAATATCGCTGCAGCGGAATTTATTAAAACAGACTCGGGAATACGATCAAGTGTAATATAACACCTTAAAGACAGTGGTGGCTATCCCTTCTATTCCTATGGCAAAACAATTAGAGACTTGTGAGTTGTGCCACTTTAGGCAAACAAGTGAAAGGTCCTCGAATTTACCTTTTAAAAGCTTTAAGGTAAGTTCATTAAAAATATCAACTGCACTTTAGTAATATGCCTAAGAGAAGCGTTTAAAAATTTGCGGTACTTTTGAGCAAAATCTTTCTGTATAGCAATGGTTCAAATGGCTCTGAGCAGTCTGGGACTTAACTGCTGAGGTTTTCAGTCCCCTAGAACGTAGAACTACTTAAACCTAACTAATCTAAGGACATTACACACATCCATGCCCGAGGCAGGATGCGAACCTGCGATCGTAGCGGTCGCGCGGTTCCAGACTGAAGCGCCTAGAACCGCTCGGCCACCCCGGCCGGCTTTCTGTATGGCAATGTGATGACATTCAATAACAGCAGAGTGCTAGGGCTACAGTCACAATGGCACTGACCTCGGTAGATTACGCCAACGTCGACGTCGGCTAAAGACGGTCGATCTTTTCAAATTAGTAGCCATTGCCAACGCGGGCGCAATGCAGCCGATCCCATTGCCCGAATGTACATATTTCTGATGACAGTCCGTGAAATTCAAATCACTTTGAGAAGAGAGTATTAAGTACTTTCTTTTCGTGACGGACATAGCTCATTCACATCTCATTTGGCATCTTTTCAATAGTAAAAGTCGCCGTGCGGCACCCGTATCCAAGAACAAAGAGGTCATCGTATCCATCCCGCCCAAGTAGGATAAACCCTAACCCCCTTGATAGAATAGATTCTCATCTAACTTAACCTCCCTGATACCACCCAAAACTGGAGTCCGCCCCGGTAGCTGAGTGGTCAGCGTGACAGACTGTCACGGGTTCGATTCCCGGCTGGGTCGGAAATTTTCTCCGCTCAGGGACTGGGTGTTGTGTTGTCCTAATCATCATCATTTCATCCCCATCGACGCGCAGGTCGCCGAAGTGGCGTCAAATCGAAAGACCTGCACCAGGCGAACGGTCTACCCGACGGGAGGCCCTAGCCACACGACATTTCCATTTTTACCATTGCCTCTGGCGACGGCATCTGGTGACGGCTGTCGATGCCACTGTGAACGTTGGCTTAGGAATAAACGTGAGTTCGCTCCATATTTACACGCCTTTTGCCGATGACGTATGATCGCGACAAAAATTCGGTTTTGCATATCTGAATGTTCACTCCATCATGTGTTCGCAAGGGGGCAGGGAAATGGGGCAAGAACGGGCACTTCTGCCCTCCTAGGGACTGAGGACACTGCAGCGAGCTGCAGGAAAGGACTGGTCTATCACAGTATATGCAGATACCGGTGTCAAATTTACAGCTCTTCATGAACTTGCCGGTAGTGTATCTTGTCCGATATACTTCACCACTCCAGAATGAGATTTTCACTCTGCAGCAGAGTGTGCGCTGATATGAAACTTCCTCGCTGATTAAAACTGTGTGCCGGACCGAGACTCGAACTCGGGACCTTTGCCTTTCGCGGGCAAGTGCTCAGTTGGTAGAGCACTTGCCCGCGAAAGGCAAAGGTCCCGAGTTCGAGTCTCAGTCCGGCACACAGTTTTAATCTGCCAGGAAGTTTCATATCAGTGCACACTCCGCTGCAGAGTGAAAATCTCATTCTGGAAACATCCCCCAGGCTGTGGCTAAGCCATGTCTCCGCAATATCCTTTCTTTCATGAGTGCTGGTTCTGCAGGTTTCGCAGGAGAGCTTCTGCAAAGTTTGGAAGGTAGGAGACGAGATACAGGCAGAAGTAAAGCTGTGAGGACGGGGCGTGAGTCGTGCTTGGGTAGCTCAGTTGGTAGAGCACTTGCCCGCGAAAGGCAAAGGTCCCGAGTTCGAGTCTCGGTCCGGCACACTGTTTTAATCTGCCAGTAAGTTTCATACTTCACCATTTCCCAAGTGTCTGCCCCAATAGCTGAGTGGCAAACCGGCACGGTAGCTCAGCGTGTTCGGTCAGAGGGTTTAGCTACCCTCTGTAATAAAAAAACTGAATGAACGGATCAACGAACAACCTGAACGGGTGTCACGAACGAATTCAACGAACAATGTAGAACAAAATGACATCAACAAAAACAAAAGTAGTCAGTGTGACGGATTGCCGTCCTACGCGCCCGGCTTCGATTCCCGGCTGGATCGGAGATTTTCTCCCCTCAGGGACTGGGTGTTGTGTTGTCTTCATCATCATTTCATCCCCATCCGGGGCGCAGGTCGCCCAATGTGGCGTCGAAATGTAATAAGACCTGCACCAAGGCGGCCGGACATGCGCCGCAAGGGGCCTCCCGGCCAATGACGCCAAAAACGCTCATTTCCATTTCATTTCCCAAGTGCAGGCCCTTCCCCCTACTTTATACAATCCTCACGCATTCATTGTAATATACTAAATCTACCAAATATTATATTGTAGTACTGCCGATCACAGTACAGCTTACTGATACTTTAGCAGTAATTGTCTAACCTGGACTTATTCGGCCGTCAGTTTGTTCAGAGGAATTTATGCCATTTGCTTCAGCGCGGTGGCAGTCTTGACGCAGTCCTATCGTAAGGACGGATGCGAACTTCTACAGAAGAGTACCAAAATAAAGTTTCCGCTCTTTTCTATGCCAATTGTTCGTACAGCACTCATCGAGCCCATTGTCACCATTTCCCACGTGCAAGCCCTTCGCCCTGTGGTAGAAGTTTATCACAACAGTGGTTGGTCGACAAAGAAAATTTATGGCGGCTTCCTGAAACTACATTCAGTTTCACATAGCAGTGCTACAGTTGTATATTCAGAAGAAAACGAACATGCTTTACTATAACACATGTATCTATACATCCATGTATCTAGAAGCATTAGTCGAGCAGAGGGGTAAAGCGCGAAATTTCAAGATCGAAAAGGTGTCCTGTCCAGGAATTGAGTTCTTCTCAAAATTTATGGCTGCTAGATAGAATGACACGCATTCAGGTAGGTGTGTCAAAACCGGGAGACGAGGACTAGGTTATCCCTGGGCTGTTAAAAATCGGTTCTCCTGACCACCTTGATAGTGGTTTTGGCATGTCTCTCACTTTCGTCTAGTTGAATGGTGGTCATAGGTTATACTTTACCAAATCATGCCCAATGACGTAGCTTTCGAAACAGATTTTGTTCAAATTACGCCAGTCAAAATTAAATAATAGGCACCATAAAAACAATGCATTGCATCCATTAGCACGAATCGATATGGAAATTTGACAAGCAAACGAAGTGCTGCAGACAGCATCAACAGGTAACAAAGGTTTTTTGAAGTTTAATTCCTGTTTCTCTTCTTTGAGGAGTATTAACGTTACATTTTTGCTGGTAAGTTATGTTGCTATCAACAAGATTTTTTATCAGTTATTCAGATTTTTTTCTAGTTCAGACTTTTAATTTTCTTTGTCGACTTAACACTGTTGGTATACGAATAAAAGCATGTTTTAATAGCTTGTTGGATGGCCTGAATTTTACCAGGGAATAATTTAACATCAGATCGTTGGATTAAAAAGGTGGCATTCACATTCATATTAATAAAATGAAAAAATGAACGTCGCATACAATAACTAATTATGCTTATAATTTAAGTATTAAAGTTATCTGTCTCAAAAAACTGAGTAGGTACCTACTAATTGTTCAACTTTTGTGTACTTACTGTCAAATTTAGTTACAGCTGCACGATACATTTTCAAATCAGTTAGAACTAAAATCTTGCCCGCTTTTGAATAAATTTCTGTGGATGCCTATGCACTGTATAGATTGTGTATTTTTACTCTATGACTTGAAAAACACGGAAGTAAAAAAAGAAGGGAGGTAACGCAATAGACTTCGGCTGTACGTTGTTTTGAAGCCAGTGTGGTCGGACCTACCACCGTTTTAAGTAGCCCACAATATTAGCAGATTACTGTTTACGATTGCCTCTTGCTTATTATTTCTGTCGGATGCGTGGAACAGCTACTTTAAATACTAAAAATTACTGTTCTGGCATGAATGACATAGTGTGAAGAAGGCAATTTCGAACGTTTTCCTGTTCTTGAATGCGGTTCTGCTCTAGTAATACGACACACTTAATATAACTTATTTTTGGTGATATATTTCGAATAACCAAGAAGAGAAGGATATGACGCGAAAACGATGCTTTCGTAATGCATTTTATTCCACTTTTACGGTATTCGTGTCGATAGCACATTAAACTGGAACTCTGAAACTACGGCCTGTTTGCTTAGCCTGTTTGCTTACTGGTACTGCTTCTTGTTAGTCACGTTTTGCAGATTTCAGCTAGCATTCACAACATTTTTAATGCACGTTTGCAAAAATCCTATCTACGTGTTCTTTGTTAGTCCGAAACCGTGCGCTATGATGAAAGAAGAAAGACATGCTATCGTATACTGTTCATGTCAACATAATGAACGATTATTGAAATGTCAAACAGAACTGCATAGAGGTATACCTCCATGCAGAATAGAGTTCTTGTTTTATTAGACTATAAGTGCATTTATTTCACTTCTTACTTTGAAATCTTGCCTACGATCCGTCATTCTGTGTGTGCCCAGCAACAGCAATTTACAAGGTAAAAAAAAAAAACGTATAATTTTTAAACATCTTCCAGCGTGGAATGCTATAATGTGATTAAGGGAATGGTCTCAAATGCTTACGACACCATAAAATGGATGTTTTGCTTTAACATATATGTAAGTTCTGTGATTTTTTTAGTAATGATTACCTAACCTGTGTAGGCCTACCTCTCCAAGAGTAGCCTATTTGCTTCCTTTCCCAGAATATTTCTCGCCAGTAACTCTGTCAGTTTTTCAGGAATAACCCAAGATGGCACAACTGGAATGTACATCTGCTTTGATCATCTGCATGATTTTACTTTTGAATTTCATTTTGAGGTTCATAGTATGTAAGCCTACACAATGCTTTGTGATATACAAAGCACAGTTACTTAGTTAATTTCATGTTCCATGTATCATTTGTACGATAAAACTTAGTGATGTGCAACGAGTCATTATATATCTACAACACATCCGCCGGGAAAGCTTGAAGAGTCACACAAATTTTTTTGTTTAATATGCCTCCGTACTGATCATTTATTAGTTTTTCCCTTTTCAACTAACGACGGACAGATGTCAGTCAGTAATTCGTACCCATTACAATTTACGAATTACAGTAATAGGTAATCTCCTGCGGTATAGGAGTGTCAAAGAGAAACGTTTTCAGTTTGATTTCAAATTTTATTTTGTTATCTTTCAGGCATTTCATATCAATGGGTATGTGATCAAAACTTTTGGTCGCAGCATTGAGAACCCCTGTTCGTACTACAACCTTAAAGTTTCGTAATGAATGTCATTTTTTCTTGTGATATTGTAATTATGTACAACACTGAACCTGTTGAAGTGCAGTGGAATATTTATAACAATTTCATGAGGGAATAACTGTACGAAAAGACTGTTCACAAAAGTTTTCAGCCAAAGCTTTCTTCAGAAAGGAAGCAAACCACACATAGTCAATTATACAGGGTGGTCCATTGATCGTGACCGGGCCAAATATCTCACGAAATAAGCGTTAAACGAAAAAACTACAAAGAACGAAACTTGTCTAGCTTGAAGGGGGAAACCAGATGGCGCTATGGTTGGCCCGCTAGATGGCGCTGCCGTAGGTCAAACGCATATCAACTGCGGTTTTTTTTTTAATAGGAACCTCCATTTTTATTACATATTCGTGTAGTACTTAAAGAAATATGAATGTTTTAGTTGGACCTGGAAATACCACATTAATGCAATAAATGCTCAAAATGATGTCCTTCAACCTCAATGCATTTGGCAATAAGTGCAACGACATTCCTCTCAGCAGCGAGTAGTTCGCCTTCCGTAATGTTCGCACATGCATTGACAATGCGCTGACGCATGTTGTCAGGCGTTGTCGGTGGACCACGATAGCAAATATCCAACTTTCCCCACAGAAAGAAATCCGGGGACGTCAGATCCGTTGAACGTGCGGGCCATGGTATGGTATTTCGACGACCAATCCACCTGTCATGAAGTATGTTGTTCAATACCGCTTCAACCGTACGCGAGCTATGTGCCGGATATCCATCATGTTCGAAGTACATCGACATTCTGTCACGCAGTGAAACATCTTGTAGTAACATCGGTAGAACATTACGTGGGCAATCGGCATACATTGCACCATTTAGATTGCCATCGACAAAATGGGGGCCAATTAACCTTCCTCCCATAATGCCGCACCATACATTAACCCGCCAAGGTCGCTGACGTTCCACTTGTCGCAGCCATCGTGGATTTTCCGTTGACCAATAGTCCATATTATGCCGGTTTACGTTACCGCTGTTGGTGAATGACGCTTCGTCGCTAAATAGAACGCGTGCAAAAAATCTGTCATCGTCCCGTAATTTCTCTTGTGCCCAGTGGCAGAGCTGTACACGACGTTCAAAGTCGTCGACATTGCAATTCCTGGTGCATAGAAATATGTTACAGGTGAAATCGATGTTGACGTAGCATTCTCAACACCGAAGTTTTTGAGATTCGCGATTCTCGCGCAATTTGTCTGCTACTGATGTGCGAATTAGCCGCGACAGCAGCTAAAACACCTACTTGGGCATCATCATTTGTTGCAGGTCGTGGTTGACGTTTCACATGTGGCTGAACACTTCCTGTTTCCTTAAATAACGTAACTATCCGGCGAACGGTCCGAACATTTGGATGATGTCGTCCAGGATACCGAGCAGCATACATAGCACACGCCCGTTGGGCATTTTGATCACGATACCCGTACATCAACACGATATCGACCTTTCCTGCAATTGGTAAAGGGCCATTTTAACACGGGTAATATATCACGAAGAAAATACCGTCCGCACTGACAGAACGTTACGTGATACCAGGTACTTATACGTTTGTGACTATTACAGCGCCATCTATCACTAAGTGAAGAAAGTGGTCCAACTAACATATTCATGTTTCTTTACGTACTACACTAATACGTAATAAAAAATGGGGGTCACTATTTAAAAAAAAAAACGCAGTTATCCGTTTGACTTATGGCAGCGCCATCTAGCGGGCCAACCATAGCACCATCTGGTTTCCCCCTTCCAGCTAGACGAGTTTCGCTCTTTGTAGTTTTTTCGTTTGATGCTTATTTCGTGAGATATTTGGCCCGGTCACTATCAATGGACCACCCTGTACAATCATAATCACTAGACGCACACACACATGACCGCTGTCTCCGGCTCTTCTAGTCTGAATCTTTTTTAAAGGGGAGGAAATGTAAGTAATGAATAACTATCGGCGGGAAGAAATTATGGCAGTAGGATGCTACCCCAAGAATCAGTGCCGTTATGTAACGGTGTGTTGTGCGGGGACGAGAACGTTGATACATTGTGGGTCGAATGTCGGAGCGTTTGAATTTTGGAAGACAATGAAAAAGACGGGAAAGAGAGAAAGAACGGACTCTGATTTAAGTAAGGCAAATTTCTTGTCAAATGGCAGAAATAAAACCACTACGATGAAAGTAAACAGTGCAATCATAATTCATGTTAACATGAGAAAATATTGCTTGTATGACCCCACTTTCGAATGAAATGTGATTCCTTTAAACTTTAGACTACGATCGGATTGATTAGTACATCCGTAAACAACGCAAGCTGGCATTTTTCATGAAACAACTACGTCTTCACTCAATCAAAGCAACTAATATGGTCGAAACTGGGCATAGTCACGTCGGAGTGACGTCACGGGGAAGTATCTACGCGGTGAACCATGGAGGTATGAATGTTTTGGGGTACTTACGATGGCGGATATTGGTTTCAAGTGATTGACGCAATGACAGCTCCCTTCTTTTTTTACCGCCATGTTTAAAAATCGTTTTGACTGTTCTCCCAGCGGTTTGTATTCATTCAGTTATCTCTGTTGTTTCGCGAGGGCGGCTTAATAAGACGAAGGTTAACGCGTGAAGTAAGTAAACGGGAACAGAGTACATACCAATCATTACTTAGATCTTTAAATAATTTTATTACTGGCATTACTAGTACTTCATGTGGAATCATCTAACTTGAATAAGATGGGATTCGTATGTAGCCTAGACAGATGGTTTCCGTAACGACAAAATCGAATGATATATTGTTTGTCCCATTTGCAAGCCAATAAGAGTATGCATTGCACATACGTTAAAAATATGCAGACGATGGCGTTACACACGACACAAAGCTAGTGTCTCCATTTACGCTTCTATCAAAAGCAAAGTGATCTTATTGCGTTCACAGGGCGTTTTAGTGACACATCTTCGTTTTTTCTACCAAGAAGTAAATTATTGTAAATAGCAATTGGTAGCAGGTTTGGTACCACTGCAGCACAACCCCTCGAGGAATTTGTAGCTAAACTCGCGACAATGTTTCTTACTATCCAAAAAAGCTCTGTTATTCAGGAATTTCGCAGAAAACAGCTTTATCCTAAAAGTCACACTTTTTTTAACTTATATTCGAGAAGGTGGACTGGTTGTTATTGGAAATGTATCGAGGCCTTCCTGTACTTAAAATTCTTTAAACGGAAGTTGATGTTTTTGGACGTACTTCAGTATTTATGTACTTAAACTGTTAAAAATCTCAGTCTCCTTAGTTTTACTTTTTAGGGCTAAGTGACAAAAGAGAAAACGTAATGCCACCATTGTTTTAATAACTGAGGAGATGAATGAGATTCATTTCAAAACATTTGTTTTGAGAACTCGCGCTTGAGACCAAAAATATGGATTTCATGCGCTCAACCAAAAAAGAAAAGAAACAGTTGCATTTGGGACTCACGCTGAAGTGATGACTAAGCCTCTCCATCGTCATGCAGTTGTTAGCTATTGACGTCTTCCATGGATCATGTTCATGATCGTTTCCTTGATGAGAAACGTCTGAGTTGGTTTGTAAAAATGGTACTTTGTTTCGAAAATATGGCTACACCTTGCTCTTTTACACGGTTAGTTTTAAAGGTTATTTAAATGGGAAGGGTTTCAAACCATTGAAAGTTGGGAAGTATTCATGAATATGATACAACCTGTCAGTCTTGAGTAATGAAGCTATCAACCAGTATGGCGACTATAATGTCATCAGAGTACCGGAACGCGCGCAGGAAGATTGGGTTTTTGGCTTTGATCTTGTTCGAACATAATCAGTAACTTCAAAATATCAGACAACGGTGAGAAAATATTGGTTTTCGTCAGGGATGTAAATATAACTACTAAGTGGACAATTCATCAAAGAACAGGTCGTAATGACACACTGACACGCTTCACCAACTCTTAATCAGACTGGTCACCTTCTGATCTAACCTAGATCTCGAGCTATGCCACAAATCAATGTCCATTTTACAAAAATAGAAAAAAATTATCGAAAAACGGTGTTACAGCCATCCTTAGTACACTCAAAAGTCTAGCGCCTCAGAAGCGGCACAACAATAAAAATTGGTTTAAACGATAGTTCTGCCATTCGACTGTTAGATTGTTCAGTCTGTTGTACACTCAGGTTTTCAGCCATTGACCATTTTCAAGTACCACAGTGTTAAAGCATGAACAGATTTATTTATTATAAAAAAGATATACAGATGTAATTTCAACACAGAACCTTTTACGCATTATAGTAACAGAAATTTTCTACGGAATAGGAGTTGTCAAGGAGAAATTTTCTCAGGTAGTTTTCAGATTTTACTTTGCTGTTTGTCAGACATTTTATGTCACTGGGTATGTGATAAAAAAATTTTGTTGCAGCATTGCGCACACGTTTTTGCGCTAAAGACAACTTTAATGTGGAGTATTGAATTTAATTTTTCCTAGTGGTATTGTAAGTGTGTACGTCATTGAAGTGGATTATTATTTACAGAAAACTTCACGAGGGAATAAATATACTGTGAAGCAGTAGTCAGGATGCCCAACTCTTAAACAACTGTCTACAACATGATCTTTGGAGAACACCACATAATTATTATTCTTACAGCATGTTTTTTCGCAATGAAAGCTTTAAAACAGCTATCAAAAGCAATTAACGTGGTAAGAGATCATTATTAGTCTAGGATGAGATATAGACTGTGTTACAGATTTTTCCATTTTTTATCATGTGGCCACGATTTCATAAACAGAAGAATTGATTGATCACCTGTACATCCTTACAAAGGTTTATGTCTCATACAAACACAGAGAAACTAGAAATATTATGACAGGTTTCAAGCTGTTACCGACATCAGTTCAAGTTGTTGACCAGTATAGGAGTAAGAATAAATGCCCCTGTCTCCTATATTATGAACAAGCTTCCTCCGTGTGTAGCATTCTAGACCTCTCGGTGTCAGCCAGAGCAGAACAAAGGAACGGGAGAGCCTAGATCCAGTCCCCGCGGCCGGGCTCCAAGCGAGCAGTGCGTGCGCAACAGCTGCGCAGAACACCCGAGGTGGGCAGCAGCCGATGCAAAATAAATCGAAGCAGGCTGTGGTGTTGTGAGGTGCGCAGTGAGGTTTGCTTCGCATTTTCTGCGATATCACCGCTCTCCGTGAGTGTCCGGTGTTCAGGCGTTGCGTTTTGTGTCTACGGGCATCGAAACATCTAACGAGCTGTCGGGAAAGTGCTTATGGAGGTTAGTAAATTATTTCTACCGCCAACTTTCTTTGTTCAGTCGTGTTTTGACAACACGGCATCAGCCATCTTGCCTGTTTACATGTCATTTCATAGAATTGCGAGAAGTATAGAGTATGTATGTGTATGTTTTCAGGCGTCTGTGGTTTCTTTTTCATTATGTTCTTCCTGTAAAGTGATGACACACAGTCTCCGTGCTGAAAACATCACCAAACGATTCTCTCTCGTAGAACGAGAAACCGCCATGGATTTTCTATTTTGTTACTAATTTCGGCATTGACGCGATTTGAGTAGCCGTTAAACTTCGTAACTGTTGACTATTTTAATACTGAGGCGCATTTCAAACCAAGATTATTCACCTTGTTATTTTGCTGAGCCCTTTGTTGTTCCAATCAGCTGGCGGCAGCCATGTGTTACAGCTGCTTCCTTTCATGTCATATCCAGTCGTGGTGCGCACTAGAACTGCATTCAAAGGTTTCGTTAAGACTTCGTGGACACAGTACAATAATCACCGTTACATATAGAATTGACGGAGGATTCACAAACACCGAACGAACGGTACATCAGTCTTGACAACGGAATACATTTTGTGACGAATATTTACGGAAATGACAACGTCGTGGGAAAGAAAAGGAGAGTAGCGCAAAACAGTATAGTTACTTGAGCCCTTATGATAAATCTGTGGTACGCAAAAGGAGACATCTCTCTCTCTCTCTCTCTCTCTCTCTCTCTCTCTCTCTCTCTCAACAGTGAAAAACAAGTTATGTTCACTGAATCTGAAATGTTGGGGTGTTAAATTACTGTGCCTGCCGCATGCATTCATTGAGAGAGTATCAGTAAATTACTGAAGTATCCATCATCATGTTTTTGCATCAGCTTAGATAGTTTTCAGGAGTGGTGTATAGATAACATACAATTTTCCCAGTACAGGTACAGCCAAATTAATTACTTTTGTTTGCTGTAATTATCTCAGTGTGTGTTCAGAGCAATATTGTTTTGTTTTCATACTCTGGATCATAACAAACAAGTACTGATAAAGATGTTGCTCTTTATCAGATGTCTGAGATTCTTCATGTATGCATTTTCAGAGACAAATGTTCAGAATGAGTAATTTATACCGGTACATTGCTCTATACTTGCAGCATAAGTCTCTTTGTTTTGAAAACTATGATTTTGAAGATACTGATAAACAAACGTTCAGCATAGATAAAATGGAAGAAAAGAGGTACTTGTTTGCAGTTAAAGAATGTAGTTTTTCATATGAAAATCAGTGATATAATTACTGTGTTTAATGAGAAGAGTGAAGTCATTGTTTTAATATACTTGTGTGCAGCTTTCTTGACTGAAGCTATTTAGACAACTCCCAAAAGCAGTTAATATAGTAAGAGATCATTACTAGTCTAGGTGAGATACAAATTGTGTTACAGATTTTCATTTTTTACCATGTGGTTTTAACTTCATAAATAGAGTTGGTCAACTGTGAATTTGTTGTCAGCAATAAAGTTTTTCTTTTTGTGTACGTATAGTAAGTATTAAGTAACAGTACATCAGTTGGAGAATTTGTGATGTTTTGGAGAGTTTATTTTTAAAATGAACTTTCTGTGGTGACCAAACAGGTTAGACATTATCTCAATATTCTAACACAAATCATTTTCAGTTTACACCACATGCTGTGTGTGTTGTTGGACAATACACACTGCATTGCAAGCTTCTATAGAGCTTTGTTCTTGTTTTGTTGTATTGGGTTTCCATTTGAAATGTAATGTGATTAAAATTTGTTGAATCACCTCACATATTTATTATGCTTATTGGTGTGTGTGCAAGTTCAAACAGCTTTATGAAAGTTATAACAAGAGTAGTATAAAAAGTATCTGCTGTGTATTTACAATATTTCAGTACCCACTTGAATTCTATGGATAATCAGTGCTTCATAAACAGACATTTTAAAAGACCTTAAAGAAAGACAAAGATGTATTTCACAATAAATAATCAAAAGTGATAACTGACAAATTACTTTGCTAAATATGCATAGCATGCATGGTAGCTTTAGTAAATTATGGATACTTATCAGTTTTTCCTGCAGTATAGTAGAAATGTGGAGAATTAGTACATATTCTGTAGAATATTGCACTTGAGCACCTTGTAGTCATGTGCTTATTTTTACCTCACAGTAATGTGTTTGTAGTCTTAGTTTTGAATGTAATATAGGTAAATGAAGAATGCCAGTTAAGTCTTTATGTTCAAAGATTAGTAAATCCTGTCTGTCATGACCTTGAGGCCTTTTTGACAAGCAATTACTGTAGTATAGTTGATCATGTATCTGTTTTTCTACAATGTGCAAATGAAACTTAGCTGCTGCATTTGTGCAACACACTGACATTTTCATACAAGCTGAAAATACTTTCCATAATCAATAGGATGTCATGTGGTTTCATATTAGACAGTGACTGTTGTTAGAACTGGACTTTCTCTCACTTCTATACACATGAATTGTGTACACTCAAGAATGAATTCTGGTATCCAAGGCCATAGTTTTCAGTATGTGCATAGGATCAGGTTTAGTCAAGTAAATCCCAAAATGTTCTAAGCCTACAGTAAACTCGCACCACTGAAAAATGGGCATTATTGTTTGATTGTGGCGCACACAGAATTAAAAATAAAACCTCATTGAGTTTTCTTTGGCCACTTTTTTAAAACAATACATTAGTGTTTAGGTTTTGAAATATCTTGTGACTACCTGATTTGAGACTGAAGATGCCCAATTGCTATTTATATTTATCTGTGCCAAGACCTTGTACCTCTGTAAGACAGGATGAGAGCTGTTTAGAATGGCAGTATAAGACTGTCAATGAATTTTTTGTGTGATAGCAGTGCCTGAACAAGTGTACACAGAGGTGGTACTAGTTTAGATGTTGGTCATCCAGTCTTCTCCATATCATGAATGGACATATACATGTCTCATCATCATATTTTGCATTCTAGTCAGTGATACTTGTTAACCAACAGTTGGGAAATCCCTCACACAGTCCATATAAAGGAAAAAAACCTTTCTTACTCTCCCATATATTGTTTACAGTACCAGAAGCAGTAAAAAATAAGTTTTATTACAACATACATTGCCATTAATTCAAAGACACTTTTTCTCTCTGCAGCATATGCTGAATAACAGAAAGATGTAGTAATAATTGAGTATAGAAGAAAAGGGCTCCCAGTTTTAAGAGACATTACAATGACTGTAGTAACTTACGGGATTGGTATGTGTGAAATAATTTATTGGAGCTAGTAAGGTTTAGATTTCAACACTAAAGGAAGTATGGGTCATGTTGGCCATGCAGAAAAATGCATTGCTAACATCGTACATGGTTTAAGATACTCATGTTTACTGCTTTCTTGTCCATACTTAGTCTGCCAACTAACAATGTTATTACTGAGTGAGTAGTTGCAGTGGTTAGGACATAGTATTATCATTTGGTGGAACTGTTCTTAATTCCACATCACCTTCTCCAATCCAAGTTTGCGATCTCTCTCTTGAAAATCACATAGTTGATGGAACAATAATCCCAAATCTTCTTTCCTTCCTTTTTGCAATGTTACCAATCCTAAAAACATATTTTCATGCTGGTAGCCATGTATTAAAGTTAGGAAGTGAAGTGTTTGGACTGCATTGTTTCTGCTTGGTGAGAGCCAGTATGCTTGCAGGGGGGATACTGTCAGGAAAGGTGTTCCATTGCTAATACTGCCACATCCACCCACATATTTTGAGATGATTGATAGAATTGTTTCTTTGGATTCACATAAGATGGCAAACAGTATGGTGTGAAGCATCAAATGGAAGCATGAGTAAAGTACAAAAGTAAAGCTGTCGACCAGTAGTTCCGTTTCAGTATTTAGAAATCTGACTGCATTTTTAGCTAACAGCACTGATTACAGCAAACCTTTGCTCTGTGGTTTTTAGGAGCAGTTTTAAGATACATAGACAACAGTGTAATAATTGTGTGGTTGCTCTCACCTCCATTCCACCGAAAGTAACATGTTCTCTCTCTCTCTCTCTCTCTCTCTCTCTCTCTCTCTCTCTCAGCACTTTTCCTGAATGTGTAATTCTTTAACGTCTTGTAGGCGATGCTATTGTAGTCTTTACAATGTCATCTTTAATTCTCTCCCATTGTTGAGAAAAGTGTCAATGATTATTAATGACATAACTTCAAACAAGAATTCTAAGCATATATACATGTAGTCTGCACACAGCAAAGCATCCTAGCTTCAAAGAAATGAGTACTTTTCTTTGCGGAACACGACCAATCTCGCTTGTGAACCATTTTGTTTTCGATCACAGGTAATGCTTGTGCAAGACACATCCTAAATGTATCACTTTTTCAAATTTTGAAATTAATTTTTTGCGTGATAATCGGCGTCCCTGTGACATACACCGATCCAGATTTACAGAATTGCTGAAAGATTGTGTGAGGGATCAACGAAGTCAACACTGCTTATTTTGAACTCACGTCAGGCGCTACATGTCATTGTTTTACTAACTGAAGTTCAACGTTTGGTTTGCTTTTCTTCGCTGCACTTTGAATTTTCGTTTAATCTCGAAAAGAGTGCTTTCATTTTACAATAAAAGTGATCCACTGCCAAGAAGAACACGATTGTCATAAGTTACCAAAATTACATACGCCAATCTTGCATCTGCCCATATTTTCATAGCAGTTCCATCTAACTGCGTGTGTCGTCACTAACAGCACATTTTTTTTTGCGATGAAATGTAACATGTTTACGCTGTAAATGTCATCATCTAATGACGAACCTGCTTATGTATGAGAAATGGCTAATTGGCAAACATTTCAAGACAATATGTCGCTAATGTTTGTTTCTCCAACTAGAGCTGTATTGAAGTTACAGCCCGTAACATGCTGGCATTCATCGGTGGTTAATACGTAGGAGAGTAGTAGGCGGCTGCTGCGTTATGCTTGTGATCGATACTACGGTAGGTTCCAAAATGTTAACGACCAGAGAAGCGGTTCTCGGCGTGTTGAGACGGGCATGCTGTCTGCCCGGAAGGCGTTTGGCCGCTGCAGCGCAGCTGCACTGGGTTCAAGGGCACGGAGCTCAGGGCCGCCCTGCAGGGGACAAAGGGCTGCTACGTCACACAGCCCTTCACGCACCTGCTCCTCCTGTTACTATTGGTTCCATTTATTATTAACATTTATTACCATTGCTACGTCAGCGAACTGTCAGGACCTGATGGACTGCGACAAGTTTGCGTTAAATCACAATAATACGTGTATATAGCTTCAGGCAGTAATTAAGAAAGGAGGTACACAGTGCTGTAACTTATTCTCCACATTGTTAAAATCCGAGTATGCGATAAGCAGTAAAGGAAACTGAGAAGAAACATGGAAAGGGAATAAGTCAAGGGAGAAGAAATGTTTAAAGTTTGGTTATTGCATATGTCGGAGACGGCATTTAGACTTCGAAGATCTGTTAAATGGGGTGGATAGTGTCTTCAGAAAGAAGTCACAAGTTAAAGGTCATCGTGGGTAATGAAGGATAGTGAAATCGGGCGATGTTGAGGGAATTAAATTAGCGTATGAGACAATAAAAGTAGTGGGTATTTGCGCAACCAAATAATTGACGATGGCAGGAGAAGACCCGATATGAAATGTAGACTGGCAATAGAAAATGTTTTCTGTTCGGGATACGTATTGATTAGCGAAAGCATTATGACTACCGCCCGCTGAAAGATATACAGGGTGGACATTAATAAAAAGAGACAAACTGCAGGGACGGATTTCTCACCGCAAATGGAGGAACAAAGGTCCTGTGAACATGTGTCCGGAAATGCATCGTTGCCACGGTAGATGGCGCCGAGGAATGAAAGTTCCTCTGACTATGTGCGTGTGTTCCTTTTGTGTTGCAGGCTGTGAACTGACGCAGTGTACTGTAAGCAATAGAATGGACCGGTATTCGTGTCAGGAACAAGCCGAGATGGTGTTTGTGTACTGCCAACGAGACGGAAATGGTCGAGAGGCAGCTCGACTGTACCAAAGCAAGCACCCTCACAGACCCCTACCTCACCACACAACATTTCGAGCCCTTTTTGGGAATTTGTGTGATCAGGGCTACTTTCAGACAAACGAACTTGCAGGGAGGCTGTGCGTACATCATCCTCCGCCACACACCATTAGGTGGCTTGCGGAGTATGATGTAGATGTACAGCAGTTTTGGAGGACCGAGTTCTGTAGGACATTGATACCAACCCTAGTAAAAACTCCAGGCAAATGACCCGCCAACATGGTGTACGCCGAAGTATGGTTATGTGTATCCAGCATTACAACTGTTAGTATCACCTGCAACGAGCACAAGGATTATCAGCAAAGAATTTCCCTTTGCGAGAAGGATTTTGTTCCAGTACGCTTTGCTTTTCGTTGCACGCATACCGTCCACTTAAGGATACATGTTCATAGGACCTTTCTTCTTCCATTTCCAATCAGGAATCAGCCCCTGTAGTTTGTTTTATTAGGTTCACCCTGCATAAGCGTAACAGACGAAATACTCTAGTAAGGCAACGGGAGGGAAGCGACGATATTTTATACCAAGAGCGACTTCAGCAAAGACCAGATTGTGATGCCGTGGCTCATGGATTCGCGGCAAAATTTGTCGGCTCTTCGCTTGATGACATCGTGAGCATCAGTGAAAGTGGTTGATGGAAGGTGAAATCACAAATAGGCGACAATATGTTCAGCTTCTAACCCTCATCAAAGAGCATGGAAGTGTGAGGCTTGCCCGCGACTCGTGGCTGATCTGACGACAAAATAAAATGCTGGTGAAGGCAAAAGTGTTTCTCGGAGCACACCAATCAGCGCCCATTGTTGTTAAAGATGGGCTCTGCGGAAGACAATCCCTAAGTGTTCCCATGTTGACCCAAAAACATCATCAGTCATTGATATTGGACCGTACGTCAAAGGAAACGTGTCGGACTGGCTCCCGACTGCTCGAAACGTGCACCGCGCCGGCGATGGAGGCTAGTGTGGGCAATATTATACAGGGTGACCCCACCCCCTCAAACCTCCCTGATTTCAGAGACCCAGGAAAAAACCACAGTAGATATGACAGTGAAAAATGCACCACATTGTAGAGCATCCCAAAGAATTTATTTATCATCAATACACCTCTACATGTGAACCATTTGTAGCACGAAGCATATCGAGTCTATATTTAATTTCTTGCCAAGTTTTTTGTAACATTTCCTCTGCTATTTTGCAATCGCATCGGTGATACATTGTCGCAACGTAGGAATATCGTCCACTTTGGTCGCATACACGCGATCCTTCACGAATCCCCACACGAAGAAATCAAACGGCGTTATGTCGGGTGAACGTGGTGGCCAGGCTGTGGGACCTCCGCGTCCGATCCAACAATTGGGAAATTTCCTGTCCAGGAACTTGCGAACAGCCGTTGACCAATGCAGCGGAGCTCCATCGTGCTGAAAAATGAGGTTGGGTTGCAAGTGTTGTATCTGAAGGTCCACAAACTGCTCTAACAAGTCCAGATACACTGACCATTCACTGTTTGTTCCGCAAAGAAGAACGGTCCAACAATCCTGTCGTTTATTAGCCCGCACCAGATGTTTAGTTTAGGGCTAACACAAACATGTCCAGTGACAACGTGTGGATTTTACGATCCCAAATCCGAACATTATGCCCATTAACCCTTCCTGAGAGACGGAAGGTTACCTCATCTGAGAATAAACATCTTTCCAGAAAGCTGGCATCCGTATCAATAGGCGCAGCATATCCGCAGCAAATTATTGTCGGCGTGGTTTGTCGTTCGGCGTCAGATCTTGCAGAATTTGCACTTTGTAAGCTCACATACGAAGACGCTGGTGAACTACACGATGCAATGTTGATCGAGGTACATAAAGTTGCCTAGCTGCTTGACGAATTGACTTACGTGGGCTTCTGAGAAACTTTTGCCTTAATTGTTTGCACATCAGGTAGATCACATACATACACACTACTATAATTTCTTTGCACGGTAATCGGCGATTTTGTTTCTGCAAACCGCACTACTGCGTGCGCGCGCTTCTTTGGAGTAGCCATTTTCACTTCATGCGGTCATGCTGCATTCTGGCGACGATACTTGGGACTTCTGACGCGGGAATATAATATCTTTGAGATGCTCTACAATGTGATGCATTTTCATTGTCGTATCTACTGTGGTTTTTCTCTCCTGGGTCCTTGAAAACAGGGAGGTCTGAGTGGGACACCCTGTACTATGGAGGACATTCACCTGGGCTTCCATATAATTGTAATCGAAGCCACCGTGACAGCTGTGGACTTCATGAAGGTTATTATGGCCTACCTGCATCCCTTCATGTTGATGTCTTTTCCGACGTCGATGGCATTCTTTTATCAGTGTCCTTGTCACAGTGACAGAATCATGCCATAGTAGTTTGAGGAGCATTCTAGCATTGATGTCTTGGCAACCAAAGTCGACTGGTCGAAATCCGATGGAACACATCGGGGCTCTATGGGGGCACCAGCTCTGCGCCTACTAACTACGGCCAATAATTTGCGGGAATTACAGAACCTGTACGTAGACATCTGGTGCCACATACCGCAGGAGGCTTACCAGTGACTTTCTGAATCAGTGACACGTATAATCGCTGCTCTATTGCGCTAGAGTAAATATGTTGTGGCTCATCATTATGTTCATTTAAGTGTTAGGACGTCTTTTCTGGAGGTATTTGCCAGAAGTATTCTGTTGTATGGAAGTGAAAGGTGGGCGATAAACAAACAGATAGGACAAGAACGGAATAGGAGCTTTTGAATTTGGTGCTGTAGAAGAATGCTGAGGATTAACTGGTTACATCGAATAACGAATGGACAAGTACTGCTTCGCATCGTGCAGGAAAGAAATTTCAGGTACAATTTTATTAATTAAAAGAAGGGGCAGGCTATCAGAAATATCATGAGACTTCAAGAAATATTTAATTTCATTAATGAGGTAAAAACTGTAGAGGAGACAGAGGCTTGACTGCATTAAGAGGGTTGAAGTGGATATAATTTGCAGTAATTATGCAGAGATGATAGACGTGCACGGGACAAACAGTAGTGAACAGCTACACTAAACCTGTCTTCTAACGGAGGCCACAACAACAATAAAATTAAAGTTATAACATGAAACCACTGTATTATTTCAGTGTCATGACTAGTGTCTTAGGACAGCTGCAAGTGAGGTAGGCGTTGTTATACCACTGGAAAAAAATTCGCGCACATAACATAAATGATGTTCTTGTAGATCATACAACATTTATACTTTGAACAGGACAACTGATGAAACTGGACGGTTTGGTAGGACACTAAACATTCTCACAGCTACCGTTTTGAATCTATCTTTCGCTGTGGCCAATGTAGACTGTCCTTATTCCATGTGTTGTGATAGTGATTTTCATCTGTCTTGCTGGAATATTTTCAGTTTACTTACGTCCGCAGTCCTGCAATATTTTAGTAACGACAACATTTCCCACCTAGACTCTTGTGAATGAGGCAGCTACGTATTGGATGGAAACAGTCGTAACTCCCAATTCAACAAAAATGGGTTATAGCTGTCCGTTTGCAGACTACACCTAATGCTCGTTACTGCGTTCTCCTATAGCAGTAAATGAACTGTTTTATTTGTAAACCTCCCTGGTGACGAGTGGTAAAATTATCAATATATTATAGCCATATATTGGCCAGTTGGTGGTAAAAAATTCTTAATCTTGCTAAACAGGTGGTTTATTAACAAAATAGGTTTAAAGTGATAGTAATTTTGACTTACACTGACCGCCGCTTTTATTGAAACTTTCGTGACAGTGACTACATCTTCAACTGTATGCAAATCAGTTACTAAGTTGTGACTGACAGACTTATGATCAAATGGCATTGCGTTCACTTGCTAGCTGATTCGTTATGTTTATGTAGCCGCGCCCTTTTCAGGGTCGGTCAGTTCCATTTTGAATACGGAAATATTCAAAAGGGAAGACATAAGTTGGAAGCACGGCAGTTGTTTAAGATAAGGAAATACGCATCCATATCTATTAGTCACCCGCTCTTCTCAGTATAGATAACCTTGTGGTTCAAAGATCCACAAATACTCGCACTAATCACACATACCAATGCAAACTTGCGGCATATGAACGTAAAACAAATATTTTTGTGTAGAATTAGACGAGATGAAGAAAAAAAAAAGAAAGCTATGAAATCAAAGTTTATATGTGAGCTGAATCTTTTAAGAGTGGCGTAATTTACGTGGAGAATGTGGCTTGAGTAAAATTCAGTACACTTCGAAAAGTAGTCTTGCTACACGGTTTCTTTAGGAAAGTGTTAAGTTACTTTTAAGACCACCTTGTTCCTTTTGTAAACTATTGCTAAATATTTCTAACTTCTCCAACAAATGGTATTTAGCCACTGTAGGGACCTTCTGTCCTTTTCAGTATGCTCACAATGAAACGCAGCCTGCAGTGCCTATGTAGTCGTTCTCTGTACGTTGTTATTCTCAAATATTTGGATGGCATGGCTGCCTCTAGTCACTCGTTAATCCAGTAGTCAAAGGCTGCTTGTCTTTTAAATTTCCCCAAGCGCACACTTCACATTTGAGGTATTAAGGACTACTCACCAGTAATTGCACTAGGGTGGTATTTTTTCGTCATCTAAACCGTATACTACTGAAGTTCCCATTCGATAGAATTACCTCATAGATAATGGTGTAATGCACGACAGCTTTGAGGTCGCACGTTATATTATTCGCAAAGTCTTTAGTATATAACGTGATCAGCTGTGGTCCTGTTTCATTTCCTGTGACACTCCGATTATTACTTCAGTCTCTGTATTTATCCATCTGTAGCACGTCATGATATGTCATTAGCCCCCCCCCCCCCCTCTCTCTCTCTCTCTCTCTCTCTCTCTCTCTCTCTCTCTCTCTCTCTCTCTCTCTCTCTCTCTCTCCCCAATGTTTTCATGTCGCACTGTATAAAGGAATTTTAAAATCTCGATACACTTAATCAGTCTGGTTACCTTTATTCGTGGCACTCAATTATCTCATTGTTACTGTTTCGGAAGATCTGGGTATTAAATCGATAGCGCCGCATATTGTATTTTGCCATTTTCACACGCTTGTGTGATGTCAGCAACTATTGTAGCTCGCAAAGACAGAACGTGTGCGAGAAATGCGAAGTATACAAAGTAGTTTCGGCGTTAAATGCCTGCCCACGCCGGCCGTAGTGGGCGAGCGGTTCTAGGCGCTACAGTCTGGAACTGCGCGACCGCTACGGTCGCAGGTTCGAATCCTGCCTCGGGCATGGATGTGAGTGATGTCCTTAGGTTAGTTAGGTTTAAGTAGTTCTAAGTTCTAGGGGACTGATGACCTCAGATGTTAAGTCCCATAGTGCTCAGAGCTATTTGAACCATTTTTGCCTGCCCATCTCAGAAGTTTACACAGGTACTTCAGCTATCGCTTCAGTAATTGTCACAAAGTTAATGTAAGCAGAGCCTCGTCACTAGCCGGCAGCTCGAAATACGTACTTCATTAGCAAACATAACAAGGATTGGGGCTTCAGGGATACGTGTTCCATAGTCAAAAGTGGACAAGCGCGAAACGCTCATGTTTCGTGAACACGTTTTATCTGTTTTTACTCTTTCTTTCTTTATTTCATCTTACTGTAACTTTTGTTTTTGGCTTATAGTTATTGTTCTAATGTGTCTGTTTGAGTACTTGAATTATTCTTAAAATTCATTTCGATACTTAGATATAATCTGTCGTACTCATTTAGGGCCTCCCATCCCCTTTAATTACAATTTTTATAGACTAATTCTAATTAATGATACGTTGCCTATCCTGCATGCGTGGTCACTTAGGTTACATAGAATTGCTTCTACTTCTTTCTCCTTTCGCACTTCTTCGTTAAATGTTTAGTACACTTTAGTAACTTTTTGTTCTTTTCAGAAAACATTTTTGTACCTTAGCCCTGACAGGACTGTTCCCCTTTGTTTACGAAATCGTTCAGCCGTGCGGTTGTAGTTATTAAAAGTAAAATATAAAACGAAAATAAACTGTAATGTATTGCCAGTTACTGTTCTGTATAAATTATGCATCTATGTCAAAGTGTGAGGTAGCTTCTTAGAGTCGTACTTTCAAGACCATTGTATTTGTTGTTGTATGTTAATGATCTGGCAGAATTAATCATTTTGTAGGGAGCAGTGGTACAATATGGTACTTACTTGACTCTGCCATGGGCCAAGCAGTAAGTGGACGCAAATTAAACCAAAGAAAACTCACCATGACCTTTTCTTCACTATCAAGTAATTAACTATGGTGGATGCAATGGCTGTAATTTTGTTTTGCTCCATATTTTGAGGTATCTCGAACAGAATGTCCTCTTTCGTGGCAGCCAGCATGAATTCCGTAAATATCGGGTATGCGAAGCCGAACTCCAGCTTTCCTCGCGCGACAACCTGGAGCAATGATTCAGGGCAAACAGGCGGACATAGTATTTCTTGATTTTCGTAAGACGATTGACTCAGAATCACACCAACGCTAATTAGCGAAAGTAAGATCGTATGGGATATGAAACACAATGGTCGATTTGAGGATTTATTGGTAGGGAGCACGCAGGAATGGACAGTCATGGACGCATGCAATATCAGGCTTGCCCCAAGGAAGTTTGTTCGAGCACTTGATCTTCACGTTGCATGTTAATGATTTGGAAGACATTAATAGTAATCTTCGATCTTTTGCAGATGATGCAGTTGTCTATAATGAAATAGTAACTGAAAAAAAGCTGATCGGATATCTAACGATATCTTGATAATATTTGAAAGTGGTACTAACAAATGGTTCAAATGGCTCTGAGCACTATGGGACTTAACATCTGAGAACTACTTAAACCTAACTAACCTAAGGACATCACACACATCCATGCCCGAGGCAGGATTCGAACCTGCGACCGTAGCAGTCGCATGGTTACGGACTGAAGCGCCTAGAACCGCTCAGCCACCCCGACCGGCGTTGTACTAACAGTGACAACTTGCTCTAACTGTTCAGAAATGCTAAATTGTGCACTTCACAAATCGTAGAAACGCAGTGTCCTATGCCTAAAATTTCATTGAGATGCAACTGGAATCTGTTGATATTCATACAAATGCTTGAAAGTAGCGATTTGTTGGGACGTGAAATGGGATGATCATACAGGCTCAGTTGTTGGTGAAGAAGGTGCCAGACTACAGTTCACTGGTAAGACACTGGGACAATGCTTATTAGCCTACAAATGAATTCGCTTAAAAAACACTTCTGCTACCCATCCTAGAATATAACTGAAGTGTGTGGGACTCGTTCCAAATGGAATTAACAGGGGATATTGGACTTTTTTAAGGAGACCATCACGAGGTTGGTTTGACGCATAGGAAAGCCTTACTGGAAAACCTGAACTAGTAGACACTCGCGAAAGCCAGCTTGCAAAATTTTGAAAAGAAGTATTATGTGAATAATCGGAGAATATCCAATGTTCACAAAGCGTCGTTCCTGTCGAAGCCACGAAGACAAGATAAGACTAATTGTAGCATGCGCTGTGCCATTTAAGCAGGTTTTCTTCTCGTTCTGCATACCACTTTGGAACGGAAGGACACTAATAGGGAGTTGCCGCTGTGCTATGGAAGTCAATGGTTTGTAGAGCGTGGATGCAGATGTTTTGTCATTTGGATATCGCGTGGACTTTAAGCCGGGCGTATTCTGTAGCAGCGGACCGTATGTATGGCTGATGAAATCCGTGAATGACCACCCAAACAATCAGTAGTCTTGTTGACGGAACACTTAGTAGCTGGTATCAACCGATTCTGAACAACACTAGGTTTAACAGGATATATTATGGACGAAAATTCACACTAAGACCTTTACAGAAACAGGAAATACGAGCACTTAAACTTGTTGCGCCAATAGTGGTTCAGTAACGTGTTGCTGTAAGCAGACTTTTTGGTGACGAGCAATATTACTCAACCTTCTGGACAGCGTCACATTGTTCCTTGTGGATGTCGTCGTCGTGACAGATTTTATCCTTGCTATATGTGACATTCCTTCCGGCTCCAGAAACGCACTTGCGGTCTCATTGTCTAAGCTTCTGCTTACGGTGCAGGCGATTTCTGCTGCGTCTTATCGCTGGCGTTGTGACGGCCTTAATGCGCAGCGTGTGTTTACTCTTGCTGATTTCCTGCATGTAAAACACTCTCCGGTTTCCATTGTCGTTGTACGAGATGTGTTCAGAAAGTATCGGGCATTTTGTAATTTCGCGTGTTATATTACATTCACATGATTTTTTGCTATTGTGTTTGTAAACATGTCTGAGAAGAATCTATACAGAGTTGGTCATAGAGCATATTTAGTCCGTTTTCAGTTATCAAAGAGGTGTGATTTGGCAGTACCGGCTATTCATTATTTTGTATCGGTGTGCACAAGCTATAAGCGTTTCGCAGAAGGCTGTGAAGAAACTTGTATTAGGAGCGCCCTGTACGCTACACCACATCATCAAGCGATGAAATCTCGATAAAAGTTAGACGTGATAATGAAAGATCAGAGTCAGAATCAGAGAAGTGGCATCTCAACCATGAATTTTTTCTGATGTTTTTTGTATGAAACGCGTGACAGCATAATTTGCTCCAAAATTGAATTTCGAATCTAAACAGCGGCGAATGCAAGTTGCTCATGACACGCTAGGTGAAGTCAACATTGAAGCAGAGCTACTGAATCCTGTGATAACAGATGCTGAAACACTGGTTTACCGATGACGCCGTCGAAATAAAAGTCAGTCGATCCAGGGGGTGCGTTCTAGATTGCCGAAACCGAAAAAAGCTTGGTGAATTCGGTGAAATGTGGTTATTTCATTTTGTTCTTAGATTTCATTATTTATTGCAGCATGAATTTTCGCCATGTGTTCGAACGATCAATAAGGAGTTCTACATAAAGGTTCAACAAGTTTGCGTGGAACAGTACGAAAAAAAAACAAGCCGGATTTGTGGCGAAACAATTAATGGTTTACGCACCACGGTAATGTACCTGCTCGCTCTTTGTTGATTTTTTCCGAATTTTTGGCCAAAAGCAAAACTATAATGATGCTGCAGCCTCCTTATTCGTCAGTCATTGGCCCCACGTGACGGTCCTCTTTCCCAGAAGTGAAGAAGCTCTTACGAGGCCGTCGTTTTACAAACCTAAATGAACATACAAAAGCATCGCACGGAGGTAAAAGCCATCACAAAGATAGAATTCCAGAAGTTTTGGAGATTGGAAAACGCACTAGCATCTAATCAGTAATATTCTGAAAGGAATAGCATTGATATAGACGAATAAATAAGATTATTTCTAAAAATAAAAATCCTTTCATTTCTTAAACACTGATCAATGAACGCCGTTGGCTGAGACGGTATATTACGGTCATATTTTGTTTTCAAAATGGACCATAACATTAAGGCCTGAACACCACTCTAGAAGGGTGCCTTTGGAGCAATCCACGATCTGGACTAAGGTTGATTGAAACAGTACAGGTTTTTATGCCAGGCCAAGGTTTGTGTAAATACCCTTATAGACAGACGGGCTGTTAAGTAACGTAGCTCCTTGTGGATCCAGTATTGCTCTCTTCGTGTACCTGCAGGACTTTTGTGTGATCGCGGAAATATGCTTTACAATCAAGAACTAGCTAACGTAAAACTGATAACCTTGTCTATATGCGGGCCCATAGCCTCTAAATATTTCGTAAAAGAGAACAAATAAACTATATAAATATACAGCAACAACGGAAGTTAGAAATATGGAAAATTCTCGTCTTCGTTTCCAGCGAGACGTTCTTGTTGCTGTTGCTACTGCTGTTGTTATTATTATTATTGTTATTATTTACTTTTCATCAGTTACATGAAATGACTTAGCCAGTCTATCACTACACCACACAAAATGTTTAATTTTTACACATTGGTGTACCAGATTTACCTTCCGCATTTGATGCCCGAGTAGCGAGTGGTTTCTCGATGAATTGGATGTTCTTAAGTCCAAAGTGTTACATGATATCACTGCGAGGATATGAAGGATTATTAGATTCTTCAGTGACTATTCATTATTTTCACTTTCGTACTCGTAATAATGCTACTCCTGCAGCCGAGCGGGGTAGCCCCGCGTCATAGGGCGTCCTGTCACGGTTCGCGCGGATCCCCCCCCCCCCTCCCCTCCCCCATCCCTCCGCCCCGTCGGAGTCACGCCTCGGGCATGTGTGTGTGTGTGTGTGTGTGTGTGTGTGTGTGTGTGTGTGTGTGTGTGTGTTGTCAACCTAAGTTAGATTAAGTAGTGTGGAAACTTAGGGAGCGATGACCTCAGCAGTTTGGTCCCATAAGGTCTTACCACAAATTTCCAATTTGCTACTTCTGCAATGAAGGCCACTACGGAGTTGGACGTACAAATATCGTGTTCGAGCACTATTGTTTTATTACACCGTGAGAGATCCGTGCTAGGCAGGACTCGCTGAATGGTTCGAATTTTTTTAGAAGTTTCAAAGAAAATGTTTCTTCGAGCATAGTTAATGGGAAAGGACGACTCCAGTGCTGGCGGTGAGAAAAGGATATTATAGGGCATAATGTTATCTCAGTTGCCAAGTGGGAACTGCATTTGCACAAATCCTTTAGAGAATTTTAGGCGTAATGACGAACTCTCACATAGTTTCTCTCGAGATATTTATAGGAACTGAATAAAAGTTCCTGCTGTCAGCCCCAGTCTTCTGTTACATGTCACAGCCAAATTTGGTTGATTTTTAGAAATTTGATTACTTACATGCGAAACGGAGGAGCTCCCAAATGGATTCCATTCAGGGAGAAGGAATACAAAGGAGAAGCAGCTGTTACTGTCAGATAAAATCACAATAGCTGTTGTTTTCGTGTTATGAAACAAAGTTTCACTCCGAACTACAGAATGCTGCCTAAGGAACTAAACGATGCTGTAGTCTCCGATAGAAATATCGTGAATTTCATTACCGAAGCGCCCTGCTTTAGAGTATTTATTTATTTATTTGTAGTTGACGGAAATCTTTGCTTGGAAATTTCGAGGTGGTCCGATAAGAAAGGCGTGGGTGTATTTCCTGTACCACTAATAATCACTTCTGAGGAAGACCTTCACCCCTGTTTTCTTTCATGTCTGTCGAGTAATAGGGCAGGGCAGCCATCAGTATGTGAGGTTCACTTCGATCTATGTTCCTGGCTATATTTCCCCCCACCTCTCTTCCCCCCTCTTCCCCTGACATGTAGTTACTTCAATGTAACATATAGCTGTCCGTTCGCTGCGTACTGTGTATTAGTACAGGAAACATGAGCGTTATGTACTTCAGCAAAAATCTCGTCATCCGAAGAACATACCAAAGAAAAGCTTGCACACGGATTAGGGCATCTCGTAATACTAGCTAACTGGCTTGATTTCTGCTGTTTGAAAAAGCCTTACGAAAAAAGTGTGGCCACAGTTAGCACTATTGTCTGTTTTCCCTAAAAGTCGCATTACAGCAAAACTTAGAGAGAAAGCTAAAACTAGCGTTTGATTAATGAGGTTATCAGTGACACTACGTACGATACATAACCTGCTGATAACATTATCAGACATCACCGAGAGAGAAAGAGGGGGGGGGGGGGAGGAATTGAGGAGGAGGGAGGAGCTTTGCGACAGTAGGAGATAAAGATACCAGATCGAAAGAAAGAAAGCAGAGATCAACATCAGACCACTTATCTCCATCAAACCACTTATCTCGTTGATAATAAAACAATAGCCGGTGTATTATAATAGATAAGTATACGAGACCACCTAAGTTGTGTAACATAGTATGCTGTCTCGCACAGGAATTAGTTAGCCCATTCGAGGTAGACTTGGCGTACTTAGTGACTTGCTGTGCTCTTACGGAAGACGCGTGGCTTTACGATAACAGTGTATTGACCTCATCAAACATAATTTCGCGCAAACAACTTTCGGGGACTGTTGTGCAGTGAGATTTGGGCAGCTTGCTTTCTCCTGATTACGATCTTGTGTTGATGAAATTGTTTGCCTGTTTTAAATCTAATTTCTCTGATGCATACTTCACCTCAGCAATGGGAACACACAAACCACTAACACAGGTTTGTGTTGTGGTGTGTGTGTTCGTGTTATCAATCGTTATGAAAGTATGACAGAGTTCAAATGGCTCTAATCACTATGGGACTTGACATCTGAGGTCATCAGTCCCCTAGACTTGCAAGGGAACCTCCCCATCGCATCCCTCTCAGATTTAGTTATAAGTTGGCACAGTGGATAGGCCTTGAAAAACTGTACTCAGATCAATCGAGAAAACAGGAAGAAGTTGTGTGCAACTATGAAAAAAATAAGCAAAATATACAAACTGAGTAGTCTATGGCAAGATAGACAACATCAAGGTGAGTACGAGCTCAGGAGCGCCGTGGTCCCATGGTTAGCGTGAGCAGCTGCCGAGCGAGAGGTCCTTGGTTAAGTCTTCCCTCGAAAGAAAAGTTTAATGTTTTATTTTCAGACAATTATTATCTGACAAACTCTTATGTTTTCATCACTTTTTTGGGAGTGATTATCACATCCACAAGAAAACCTAAATTAGGCAAGGTAGAAGAATCTTTTTACCCATTCGCCAAGTGTACAAGTTAGGTGCGTCGACAACATATTCGTGTCATGTGACGCACATGCCACCACCAGTGTCGTATAGAATATATCAGACGTGTTTACCTGTGGAGGAATCGGCTGACCTATGATCTTGCGATCAAATATTTTCGGTTCCCATTGGAGAGGCAGGTCCTTTCGTCTACTAATCGCACAGTTTTGCGGTGCGGTCGCAAAACACAGACACTAAATTTATTACAGTGAGCAGAGACGTCAATGAACGAACGGACAGATCGTAACTTTGTGAAAATAAAGAAAGTAAACTTTTCACTGGAGGGAAGACTTGAACCAAGGATCTCTCGTTCCGCAGCTGCTCACGCTAACCACGGGACCACGGTGCTCCTGAGCTTACGCTATCCATGATGTTGCCTATCTTGCACATGGACTACTCACTTTGTATGTTTTGCTTATGCTTTTCATAGTTCCAGACAACTTCTTCCTGTTTTCTCGATTGATCTGTGTTCAGTTTTTCAAGGCCTATCAACTGTGCCAACTTACAACTAAATCTGAGGGGGGTGCGATGGGGAGGTTCCCTTGTTAGAACTACTTAAACCTAACTAACCTAAGGACATCACACCCATCCATGCTCGAGGCAGGATTCGAAACTGCGACCTTAGCAGCAGCGCGGCTCCGGACTGAAGCTCCTAGAACCGCTCGGCCACAATGGCCGGCTTGACAGTGTGTGCTAAACCCTGTACTGATAGTCTTCCGCTCTCAAATAGCAGCAGTGTGAGAAGAGAGTCTAACGACCATCTGACAAACGAATCCGCATATTTTTTATAGTTCCAAGCACGTAATTAGGTAGCCAACCTTATCGCATTGAAATTTTGTGAAGTTCCTAGCATTTTCAGCATAAAATCTTTATGCTTACAAGTACCGAAATACACACGCTATTAACGCAGAATATATTATTAGCAGAAAGTTGTAACTTAAATGATAATGTGCAATTTATTATTGCAGAAAATAACGAGGGTATAACAAAGTAGAATTCTGACTTCAGTGCCTTTTTTATGTGATGCGACACAAGTCAGTACAGAAAACGAAAGTTTCTGTCGTCGACAGCTATTACAAAGTTCCACACACTGTTTTTGAGTGTTGAACGAACTGTGACAGAAGCCCGAACAACAGGGGACTGACGTCTTAGAACATGCATTGATACAATGAAATGGTGCATTGATAATGGCTAGGCACTGGCCGAGATCTGGATTTTCCGAATAAAATCAGCAAGAAAAGGACGACTGATTACTGTGCTCTATCATTTGAAAGTCATATCACAGTCGTTGCGTGCACCCACGTTCATAATGAAGGGTAACTTGACTTGTGGAAGGAGTTACGGGGTGTGATAGTGTTGTACAAGTATTTGCTACTACACTTAACGTTTGCTGTTCGCTACATAGATACTGTATATATTTTAATTTTCATTGAACTAGTACGGTTAAGTACCGCGTTCTCGCCGTAGATGGGCTAACCGGGCGTGACAGACAACCGTGTCACAGTCTGCCAATAGCGCCACTGGATGCTGTATGGAGGGACATATGGTCACCACGCGACTCTTCCGGTCACTGTCATGTTTCGTGACCTAGGAATCGCTACTAACCGGTTGAATAGCTCCTCCGTTGGCCACACGGGGCTGAGTGCACTCCGTACCAGTCCTCCTATCATGGAAAAATTGCTGGCAGTACCGGGAATCGAACCTGGGTCCCCTGCATAGCAGTCAGCCGCGCTGATCACTCAGTTACAGAGGTGGACGGTGAATTGGCAGTGAAATACTATTTTCCTCAGCACACACCAGTTGTGTGTAAATAAAACTGTAGATATACCAGAGGGTTATAATTAAAGTGCAGCTACTCACAGAGCTCCAGTTTGGCAGCGACACTTGGTAGATATTCTAATGAGATAAATTGGAAACTATTTACGCTTGACAAAAAATAGTTCCAGTTTTGGCCACCAGGTGTGAATCTGGCGCTGTGAATGCAAGAAAGGTGTATAGAAATCATTCCATGTAGGCTTTCACGGCCGGCGTCTTTATCAGTAAACACTTCCGGGCTAAGTTGCCGTGGTCGATCTGTAGAACTTCTTCTCCCTGACGTTTCGTTCTCAACTACGGAGAACATCTTCCGAGGTAGTTGAGAACGAAACGTCAGGGAGAAGTAGTTCTACAGATCGACCACGGCAACTTAGCCCGGAAGTGTTTACTGGTGTATAGAAATGTTTACATGTGGAATGGATTAGGAACAGTATGTGGACAGAAAAGGCCGAATAAGTGAGAAAGGCATAATATTGATGTTATTATTGACAGCTGGCCGGCCGGTGTGGCCGTGCGCTTCTAGGCCCTTCAGTCTGGAATCGCGTGACCGCTACGGTCGCAGGTTCGAACCCTGCCTCAGGCATGGATGTGTGTGATGTCCTTCGGTTAGTTAGGTTTAAGTAGTTCTACGTTCTAGGGGACTGATGACCTCAGATGTTAAGTCCCATAGTGCTCAGAGCCATTGACAGCTGCTCTCACAGTTTGTTCAACGTGAGCACAGGAGACGTCGACGAGGTGCGGTACAGCGCCAGATCTGTACCTGGTTGCCAAAATTGGAACTAATTTTTTTCCTTGCATAAATCGGTTCTGCATTAACGCATTAGAATAGCTACTCAGTTTCGTTGCCATACGTTAAATACACCCCACACTGGACCTCTGAAATTGGCTGCACTTTAATTACAGCTACTTGGTACTTATATCAGTGATGGGCTACCTCCGGTCAGTCAGTCAGTCAGTCAGTCAGTCAGTTCGACCCTTGCCATACCTACCCAACATTACCCTCAGTCTTAATTTATCAAAAAAAGAATGTTTTAGTTCTCCTGTTGACAGCCGATAACACCCTTCCATCTCCTATACACAGACTGTTTTAATAATGCATTCTGAACACCTCTTATGGCTATTCTGTGGCATATACTTAATATTATGCGATTCTGTGGCGACCTAGATTGATGATAAAATAGAAGTAACAAACCTCAAAATGCCAAGATCGCTTTAGTACGATATTTATTGGGATTACTGTACCGGTTTCGGCAAACTATGTTGCGATCTTCTGATTTTTATGTACTACACTTCAAAGAAAATTACAGGTATGGATTGTAATATCTGCCATGTTTACTACCCAGTCTCAGCTTATATGACGCTTTTAAGGGAGCATGAGCCTGTATATTCAATGCACCGTGTGTATTTTATATAATGATTGTTTTACATTTTACATGCCAGTATACAATGCCATGCATGTTCTTTGAATATTCATTTATTATGTGACATAAATTATTGTACACATGGACGAGATTCTTCGAAGTGTAGCGCATAAGATCCGAAGATGGCAACATAGTTTGATGAAAGCAGTAATTTGAATAAATTCTGTGTTAAAGCGATCGTGACATTTTGAAGTTTGTTACTGCCATATTGTTTGTGACTTGAAATTGAATGATTTTATCCCATGTGTTTCGGATGTGCCCAGTACAGAGGGACCAATGACCATAGATGTTTGGTCCCTTAATCTCATAATTCACATATCAGTGAGATCGGAAAGTCCATAATGTCTCTGTTAAAACTATATACACTACTGGCCATTAAAATTGCTAACCAAGAAGAAATGCAGACGATAAACGAGTATTCATTGGACAAATATACTAGAACTTACACGTGATTACATTTTCACGCAATTTGGGTGCATAGATCCTGAGAAATCAGTACCCAGAACAACCACCTCTGGCCGTAATAACGGCCTTGATACGCCTGGGCATTGAGTCAGAGCTTGGATGGCATGTACAGGTACAGCTGCCCATGCAGCTTCAACACGATACCACAGTTCATCAAGAGTAGTGACTGGCGTATTGTGACGAGCCAGTTATTCGGCCACCATTGACCAGACGTTTTCAGTTGGTGGGAGATCTGGAGAATGTGCTGGCCAGGGCAGCAGTCGAACATTTTCTGTATCCAGAAAGGCCCGTACAGGAGTTGCATCATGCGGTCGTGCTTTATCCTGCTGAAATGTAGGGTTTCGCATGGGTCGAATGAAGGGTAAAGCCACGGGTCGTAACACATCTGAAATGTAACGTCCACTGTTCAAAGTGCCGTCAATGCGAACAAGAGGTGACAGAGACCTGTAACCAGTGGCATCCCATACCCTCACGCCGGGTGATACGCCAGTATGGTGATGAATACACGCTTCCAATGTGCGTTCACCGCGATGTCACCAAACACGGATGCGACCATCATGATGCTGTAAACAGAACCTGGATTTATCCGAAAAAATGACGTTTTGCCATTCGTCCAACCTGGTTCGTCGTTGAGTACGCCATCGCAGGGGCTCCTGTCTGTGATGCAGCGTCAAGGGTAACCGCAGCCATGGTCTCCGAGCTGATAGTCCATGCTGCTGTAAACGTCGTCGAACTGTTCGTGCAGATTTTGTCTTCCAAACGTCCCCGTGTGTTGACTCAGGGCTCGAGACGTGGTTGCACGATCCGTTACAGCCATGCGGATAAGATGCCTGTCATCTCGACTCCTAGTGATACGAGGCCGTTGGGATCCAGCACGGCGTTCCGTAATACCCTCCTGAACCCACCGATTCCATATTCTGCTAACAGTCATTGGATCACGATCAACACGAGCAGCAACGTCATGATACGATAAACCGCAATCGCGATAGACTACAATCCGACCTTTATCAATGTCGGAAACGCGATGGTACGAATTTCTCCCCCTTACACGAGGCATCACAACAACGTTTCACCAGGCGACGCCGGTCAACTGCTATTTGTGTATGAGAAATCGGTTGGATGGTTCAAATGGCTCTGAGCACTATGGGACTTAACATCTGAGGTCATCAGTCCCCTAGAACTTCGAGCTACTTAAACCCAACTAACCTAAGGACATCACACACATCCATGCCCGAGGCAGGATTCGAACCTGCGACCGTAGCAGTCGCGTGGTTCCGGACTGAAGCGCCCAGAACCGCTCGGCCACCGCGGCCGGCTAAATCGGTTGTAGGTGTCGCCGATGGCGCCAACCTTGTGTGAATGCTCTGAAAAGCTAATCATTTGCATATCACAGCATCTTCTTCCTGTCGGTTAAATTTCGCGTCTGTAGCACGTCATCTTTGTGATGTAGCAATTTTAATGGCAAGTAGTGTAGCAGCTTCGTGAAAGATCATTTACAAAGGAGCGTTTATAAATATAAGGCGGTGTACTGGGGTGCCTTTATCATGTCTTTAGCGTGTGTAACAGGTCGCCGGCCGATGTGGCCGAGAGGTTCTAGGCGTTTCAGTCCGGAACCGTCCTGCTGTTACGGTCGCAGGTTCGATCCTGCCTCGGGCGTGGGTGTGTGTGATGTCCTTAGTTTAGGTAGGTTTAAGTAGTTACACGTCTAGTGGACAGGTGACCTCAGTCCCATAGTGCTTAGAACCATTTGTAACAGGTCGATCGAAGATATTTGACACTGCAGTGTCGGCCTAAGCGTACGTTAGCAAACCCGCTATTAATGTTATGAGGGCGAAGGTGGGTCAGATGTAGCGACTTGAGGCACCATGTTTTACTAGCTGCTGCAAACTCTCCGTTTGCTACATGACATGAACGCCTTTTTCTCTCCTTTTATTCTACACTTGTAGGACGCCACTGTAAGATGGATTCGTGAACGAGCCGAAGGGTGAACTTGTATCATCCGCCCACTGCTACTAACGCTGCGGGCGTGTGGGCGCTGCGAAGCCGAGGCTCTGTTATGACAGGAGGCAGGCAGTCAGTTTACTCGACGGCGGCGAAGTGCGGTGCTTCCGCCGAGATAGCCCCCTTATAAATACCGCGGGGGAACTTTCCGCTAGTTGTAAGCACCCTGTAGTGAGTGAAGGTCGTAGCGGGCACGAGTTTGCAGGCGGCACCTCGGCGATCTGATTAGCTTCGACCCACGGCGTCGCTGGTTCGTTAACCCTGCGCGGGGCGTGGGCGGAGGAGGCGGAGCCGCCGCTTGCAGCGTAGCCGGCCGCGCGCTCGTCGCGTGTAACAGTGCCGTCTCGTTGGCGCTAATTAGGCTTAATTCTTCACGCGCTGCCCCCTCGTGCGTTAAGTATGATCTTAACCCGGCTTGTGTAACGCTACAAAAGCTTGTACGGACGATCCCAACCCGTTCACGTCATCACGGCATGATCAAGAGGTTGGGCTGTTTTTGTTGTTCAGATTACAAAAGAACGTCGTTTGACTGGATTAGCTGGGACCAGATGTAAACCGTAATACTGAAAATCTGGATAATCCGGAAATACTTTACTAAATGTAAACACTCTGATACGAAGTACAATATACACTGAGGGGACAAAAACCATTGGATAGCGATATGCACTTCTACGGATGGCGGTAGCGTCGCGTACACAAGGTATAAAAGCGCAGTGCATTGGCGGAGCTGTCTTTAGTACATGAATATGGGGCAATGAACAGGCCGATCGGGCTGCCAAGGAGGCCTGCAGAGAGCAGGATGTGGTCCAGTGTCCTATTCCCTTGCAGTTTGTCATTTCTGCACTCCACAAGACGTGCATGGAGTTGTGGGAGGAAGAATGGATGGCGGTGACGGCCAATAAACTGCGGTTGGTGAAGTCAACAAATCGGCCGTGGCGTACCTCCTGCCGGGTGCTCAGGCGGGAAGAAGTGACCCTCACGCGTCTTCGGGTTGGCCACTGTCCTCTCACACACAGTTTTCTATTACGGCGGGAGGATCCCCCGATTTGTGATTCTTGTGGTGTGCACATCTCTGTGCGGCACATTTTAACAGACTACATTTTATACCGTGATTCAAGGGCAGAAACTCAAGTTAATGGGGATCTGCCCTGTGTTTTACCTAATGATGAGACGTATGTGTCTAGGGTTTTAAAGTTTTGTGATATGTCTGGACTCTGGCCTAAACTTTTAGGCTGGAGGTTTTAGTGTATTGCAAAGTGACTGGCTCCTCCCTTTTTCCTTGCGCTCAGCCAGCCACTACCATCCGCTATATTGTTTTACCTCCCTCTACCACTTTCTTCCAGGGTTGTCCATGCTTCGTCCCACGCTTCGGTGTGGGTAGGCACATATTTTTCCAAGCTAGTTTCCTGTGTCTTACGTTCTGTTTTATCTTACTGTTCTGAGTCTTTTCTTGACAACCATCTCAATCTGTTACTGACCTTGCTGTCGTGCGCCCTTAAAACCCTCTCCATCTCTATCACATTCAAATGGTTCAAATGGCTCTGAGCACTATGGGACTTAACATCTGAGGTCATCAGTCCTCTAGAACTTAGAACTACTTAAACCTAACGAACGTAAGGACATCACACACATCCATGCCCGAGGCAGGATTCGAACCTGCGACCGTAGTGGTCGCGCGGTTCCGGACTGCAGCGTCTAGAACCGCCGGGCCACAGCGGCCGGCCATTAGGACTCAGATGATTCATGTGGAAATGTGTCCGACGTGATTATGGTCGCACGACGGAAATCAGCAGACTTGGAACGCGGAATGGTAATCAGAGCTAAACGCATACGAGGTTCCATTTCGGAAATCGTTAGGGGATTCAGTATTCCGAGATACAATGTATCAAGAGTGTGCCGAGAATACCAGATTGCAGGCATTACCTGTCACAACTCATTGGCCGGCAGCCTGCGCTTAACGACCGATAGCAGCAACGTTTGCGTAGAGTTATCGTTGAGTACAGACAAGCAACACCACGTGAAATAGCAGCAGAAGTCAATGTGGGCCGTACGGAAGACGTGTGCGTTAGGACAGTCCGGCGAAATGTGGCATAAATTGGCTATGGCAGCAAACAGCCGATGCGAATGCCTTTACTAACAGCACGACATCGCCTGCAGCCTCTCTCCTGGGCTCGTGAGCATATGAATTGGATCCTAGACAAATGGAAAATCGTGGCCTGTTGAGAAGTCCTGATTTCAGTTGGTAAGAGCTGATGGTAAGAGTTAGAGTGACGCAGTCCCTACGTAGCCATGGGCCGACGTTGTCAACAACGCACTGTGGAAGCTGGTGGTGGTTCCATAATGGCGCTGGCTCTGCTTACATGGAATAGACTGGATCCTAGGGTTCAGCTGAATCCATCAGACTATGTTCCGCTTCTTGGACACCATTTGCAGCCATTCATCGACTTCCATTTTCCCAACCAGCGATTCAGTTCTTTTTTATGTGCCATGTCAGTGGGCCACAGTTGTTAGCGATGGATTTGAAGGGCATTCTGGACAGTTTGAGGAAATGTGTGAAACACATCTCCTCTGTTGAACAAGTGCTCATAACTCTTAAGGTATACATTTTAGACCACATGTGTGCTAGACATTTTTTCATGTTTTGGTCCATACTACCACTTCTGAAAGTTGTAGATCCTACATTCTTAGCAACAACAGTACTAGTCCATGTATTCGACTGTCGTCAGAGGTATCAGAACGGTTTTCGCTTGTAACGTTTAACTCGTTCGTTTCCGCTACAGGAACCCTTACCTCAAATTGATACAGTTATCCTTCCCCATCATCCGTGAAAGTCTGTGTAGGCTAGACATACATTTACAGGTGCCCCTGCGTATAACTTCGACTTTCTGCGGTGTCTTTAGATGACGTTTCCGGGCATGGGTTCACATTCAAAATATTATGGGCTCACTTCTATATACACGTCCTAGAAGTTAGTAACTGGAATTTCTGAACACCCTGAGTAAGGAGTAGTTGTGGTCTTAGCATTGACCCCTGAGGCATCCACCACTTAATCGTTTGTTTGTAGACTGCTCACAAAAACACCAGTGTGAGAGTTCGGCATATACATATATACTCCGCTAGCCACCAAGCGGCGTGTGGCGGAGGGCACAATTCGCGCCAAAGTTATGTCCCCCCCCCCCCCCTACCTCTGTTCCAATCGCGAATCGCGCGAGGGAAAAACATCTGTCTGAACGCCTCAGTAAGAGTTCTAATTTCCCTTATTTTTGAATGGTGATCATTGCGCGAATTGAAAGTTGGTGGTAATAATAGATGCTCTACATCCTCCGTGAAGATCGGATTTCGGAATTTAGTGAGCAGCCCCTTCCGTTTAGCCCGCCGTTTAACTGCAAGTGTGTCCCACTTCAGACTTTCTACGAGATTTGTAACGCTCTCGCGATGGCTAAATGTACCAGTCACGAATCTTGCCGCTCTTATTTGGACCTTCTGAATCTCTTGAATCAGACGAACAATACTCTAAGGCTGGACGAACTAACGTATTTTAAGCTATTTCCTTTGTTGAAGGACTGGATCACTTCATGATGCTACGAGTAAACCGCAATCTAGAGTTTGTCTTACCCGTTACTAGCGTAATCGCGTCATTCCATTTGAGATCATTTCGAATAGTCCATTCGGGAGGACGGCGGTTCAATCCCGCGTCCGGCCATCCTGATTTAGGTTTTCCGTGATTTCCCTAAAATCGCTCCAGGCAAATGCCGGGATGGTTCCTTTGAAAGGGCACGGCCAACTTCCTTCCCCATCCTTCCCTAATCCGATGAGACTGATGACCTCGCTGTATTTGATCTCTCCCCCCCCCCCCCCCCCCCCGAACAACCCAACTCGATTAGTCACACCCAGATAATTTTCGGATGTTACCGCTTCCAAAAACTGATCATTTGTTTTGTACTCATACATTAATGGGGATTTTCGCCTTGATATACGCAGTAGGTTACACTTACTAATATTGAGAGATAACTGTCAGTCATTACACCACTCATTAATTTTCTGCAAATCCTCAGTGATTTGTTCACAACATTCGTGTGATACTTCTTTCCTGTAGACTACAGCACCATCGGCAAACAGACTAATGTCGCTGTCAATACCATCAACCAGATCGTTTATGTAAATCGTAAAAAGCAGCGGACCTATTACGCTGCCCTGGGGCGCACCTGAAGTTACGCTTGTTTCTGTTGAAGTCACCCCGTTCAGGACGACATACTGCTCCCTGTCTGTTAGAAAACTTTCTATCCAACCGCATATGTCACTGGATAGTCCATCAACAAAGGAGGTGGCTTACAAAACACTCGTTCGACCTATACTAGAGTATTGCTCATCGGTGAGGAATCCGTACCAGGTCAGGTTGACGGAGGAGATAAAAAAGATCCGAAGAAGAGCGGCGCGTTTCGTCACAGGGTTATTTGGTAAGCGTGATAGATGTTTAACAAACTCCAGTGGCAGACTCTGCAAGAGAGGCGCTCTGCATCGCGGTGTAGCTTGCTGTCCAGGTTTCGAGAGGATGCGTTTCTGGATGAGGTATCGAAAATATTGCTCCCCCCTACTTATACCTCCCGAGGAGATCACGAATGTAAAATTAGAGAGATTCGAGCGCGCACGGAGGTTTTCCGGCAGTCGTTCTTCCCGCGAACCACACGCGACTGGAACCGGAAAGGGAGGTAACGACAGTGGCACGTAAAGTGCCCTCCGCCACACACCGTTGGGTGGCTTACGAAACGTAGATGTAGATAGACCGTAAGCGCGCGCTGTTTGGAGCAAGCGACAGTGCGGAACTGTGTTGGCTGGAACTCGTTTCTAATTACCGCCCACCTCGAGCAATCCTGCTCGTTGTGTGCAGCATCGTGCTCGAGTGTTTCGGAAGCTTCTCCGTGAAGGACGAACGGTCTCGGAGGCTCGTGTACGAAGTTCCGCTCGGTTCCCGAGAAGGCCCGGCGTGAGAAACGAGGAAAGGCGGCGGTCGCGAGCCGGCTGCGCCCGGTGCGCTGCGTGGGCGTCAAGGTTCCCGAGGAATCACGGCGCCCACACCGCCCCCCCCCCCACCCCCCTCGCGAGCCACCTAATTGGAGCGCTGCGTCGCGCCGCTGTGGGTGCAACAACCTGGGCTCGCCTCGCCTTGCCGACTTGCGCGGAGCCGCGGTTATTGCTCGCGGAAGGGCTTCCTGTCCGTCCGTGGAACACGACGGGGCCGGTGCGCCCAAACGCGCCGCGCGCCGGCGGTACCGTTTCTTGGAGAGCGCCGGCCGTTGCCCGAAGCCATCCCCACACGGCACGTGTTTCTCATCGCTAAGCGCGCCAGGCGGGATTGGTACACGCTTAAGCCATCGTCGCGCGGACCGAACATTCGAACGCTGAACGTGTCGAGCTTCTGACGTCATAGTGTTGAAAAAGCACGTTGGGGAGTCTTTTAGAAAGTGCGGAGCAAGATCTAGCTAACATGACAGGTATTCTGAACGAGCCAACGATATGGAAGAACGCCACCAACGTCACACGCACACCATCTCTCTTCAGAGTCGCAAGCCACCGTATTGGCTTTCAGTTGAAACCTGTGTGTGTATATATGGAGTTTCTAATCATCAGCAAAGTCAGGATCTCTCGAAAATCCTTCGTTAATAGTGCGTTTTGTTGTCAGACAGTGAAGGGGAACGTCCTGTTGATGTTTAAAGAATTATAGTGGAAGTATGCTGTTTCAAGACAACGGCACATTGAGAATCCATAAGAAAGCAGTATTCTAGGTACAATTTGTTATAATTCAATGTCAGTTAATAACACGTCTATGATTTAAGGGGAGGTTTACTATCTTTTGGTTAAAAAAAATCGATTTTTAAGTGCATTTTTAGATCCATAAAAGTGTTTAGAATCCACACCTGAAACGGTGTTCCGAATACGGAAAGGAAAAGTTTGTTATTCGCGGTTGAACAAAAAATGTATTTGCCTGAAATCGACCTTTTTCACGCACCTGTTTTTTTTTTTTCTTTCTTTCGGAGGACGAGTTATTGTACCAGTGCTTGGGAGGAAACACACAAAATTCAAATGAAAGTTTGAACGCATGTGTTTGGAAGTTAGCCCCTATGCATTTGCATTCTGGTGGGAAGACTTTGGAGGTTGCGTCTTCCTGACAGTGCGCATCTTCATCGAAGGATATTCAGCAATTCTGAAGACCATGACAACGATGGACGTCACCCTAGGAGTCTATTCGACGCAGTTCACCGAGCATCGATGAAAAAAATCGATGAAAAAACCCTATTTTGTTTCAAATGGCCGCCATTTTGTTTCCTATGATCCAAATAACTTAAGCGAGGTACAACTCCTAAAGAATCTTATATACTTCGCTAACGTCAACTCAATTTTGATTTCAGACGAGCCGGCTGACTTGTGACATACCGCGTGTGGAGGTCTACATCGAAATTTTGTTTCGTTCCAACGGCAATTTCGCCTTTGCTCTAAGACATTTCCGGTCGAAAAAATTCTGGTTTGTAGAGGAAATATCAATAAACATTTTGACCAAATTTGACACTGATATCTGTAACACATCCCGAGAAAAAAATCTCAAAGAACATGCTTTTCCGGCCGGCCGCGGTGGTCTAGCGGTTCTGGCGCTGCAGTCCGGAACCGCGGGACTGCTACGGTCGCAGGTTCGAATCCTGCCTCGGGCATGGATGTGATGTCCTTAGGTTAGTTAGGTTTAAGTAGTTCTAAGTTCTAGGGGACTTATGACCTAAGATGTTGAGTCCCGTAGTGCTCAGAGCCAGCCATGATTTTCGGTCCAAAGATAGTAAACGTCTCCTTAAGATCGTAGGAGACACATGCAAAGTATGGTCGTATAACACCTGTCGGTATAGCGCAATGAACAGCGTCACAGAATTGCGAGATATCTGGCTATGAGTTGCTGGTTCATGTCCCGCTGGATTAAAAAGAATAAAAAAAAACAGTTACTAGTCTTCGCGTTTTCAAATAGGTTCAGATACTTTATTAGATTAGTAAAAGTCTATTCTGTAATGTAAATATACGTGCGCCCTTTCTGAGAAGTGAGTTTGTTCGATTGGCTTAGTCTACAAAACAACTTGCACTATATGAATTAATGTATTTTGGACTTCCTTGCTTTAAGTTGTTTTATTTCACATGTTGCAAAGATTCTGCTACTGAATATGAACAGTGATAAAGTCAGAATGACTTCAGGATTTTACTAAAAAGTGAGCCTGATGAAATTTTATCTTATGCGGAGAACTATTGTAAACTTTTATCGCGCTATTTGTTGCGAAACGTTTATAGGCTGATATCAATATTGACTGGACATTGTACACTCCGTTTTGCTTTATAGCTTTTCCATGGACAGTGAAGTTTTTCTTCATGTAAAAAATAGATCATCCCTATCATATGGATAGAGGGGAGCAGATGCGCGTGATGTAGAGCTAACGTAGCAATTTTACGTCCGACTATTTCGTAAACAATGTGGTGTGCGAGCGAGATGCAGCCGACAACTTCCACTTTCAGCCGAGACACGCGTACCGCAGGAACAAATCTTGTCGTTTCTGAGTGTTCAGCAACACGTTGAACTCGGCACGATCAACGTTGACGTTCGAAAGTACGGTCCGTGTGCCGAAGGCCTTAGAAACGAGCTGGTGCATCACACGGAACGTGATCACTATCATGATTCACTTTCAAATGATAGAGCACAGCAATCAGTTGTCTTTTTCTTTCAGATTTTACTAAGCATTTTTATCTAGATTTCGGCTTGTGCCTAGCCGTTATCAATTCTAAAAATACAAGAAATACACAGTAGGCGATAGTATAAGAAGTTAAAACTCGTAGCATAACTTACATGGCTTATACATTAGATTAAATACCACTATTTCATGGAATCGATGCTTGTCCTTGTACGTCAGTCCCCTGTTGTTCGGGCTTCTGTCACAGTTCGTTCAAGACTACTGTATATTGAAGATAGGCGGAGAACACTAATCGGCCGTATGTCGCCGTCTGTATGAACTACGTAATGTGTGTAACACTCCAAAAATGGTTCAAATGGCTCTAAGCACTATGAGACTTAACATCTGAGGTCATCAGTCCCCTAGAATTAGAAGTAAGTAAACCTAGCTAACCTAAGGACATCACACACATCCATGCCCGAGACAGGATTCGAACCTGCGACCGTAGCAGCAGCGCGGTTCCGGACTAAGCGCCTAGAACAGCTTGGCCACACCGGCCAGCATAGAAGAAAACCTTTCCTGGAAAAGCGCGCTCTCATATTTACATAACATCGAATATTGCAAAACATCTTTTATTAAATTTATAACCGCTGCCAGGATCTTCTGGAAATTGCGAAGATGTATAAAAAAGAAAAGTTCGTTGGGGAAATTAGCACGCTAGCCACTTACATTTGACTGTGCAACTCCATGCCTCTATCCGCTGCACTACGGAGAACAGTGCAGATACTTTGAAGGCTTCTGCTACCAATGTGTCATTACCCGACATTTAACCGCAACAAATCGTACCAAGAACGACGCGCTGTCGAGTAATAGTACGAAAACAAACAAATATGAAAATTCTTTATCCACAAGTGTGACGTCTCTCATCGTTTTATTGCAACAAATCGCACCAAAAACAACTTTTCGGAAGGTCTTCTATGTGGTGGTACTTCGAAACAACATATTCTCGTAGAACGTAATAAGGGACAATATAAAACCGATCAAGTATGAGATTCAACCGAAAACAATAAAATCCAACATGGCGTCTCGTAAGTTTTGCTTGTGACTTAGAACGCGTTCTCGCATCTTATGGCCACGACCCTTTCCGCGAAGCAAAAATGTAACTTTTCTATTCAGGCTTTCACGTTTCAGGATGCTGTGTGATGTGAAATTCCACTTGTGATGTCACACACGTGAACAAGCTCCTTGTCCACGATCGCTTTCTCGACCTGTGTGAGGCTGACTGTAGGGGAACCTTGCAAGGTGGCCCGGGGCCCTATTCTGTGTCTTTCCGACATTTTGCCGATCGGTTCGGTACACTGAACGTTGTCTTTCCAAATGGGACTCCATTGCCCTGCCGCTTTGCCATCTTGATCGGTAATAAGGAAACTGATAGCCACATTGCTCGTGTGTTTATGAAGAGTCTCACAATACCTTCATGTAGATCCTACCTTTATAATCATTGAACTGTCATTTGTAGTCATTAGTTTAAAGCTGAAACTTGCAAATTTTTGTGTCTGTACCTGTCACATACTGCAGTGATAACACACGGCCATATTCTTCGGCCAGAGAGGTAGGTATACCTGTCATGGGGGTGAATGTGACGAGAGGTTGCTTAGTTTTGTCTTTGAAAGGTAGTATTTGAGATCTGTGGACTTCTAGGTTGAACCTGTGATGTGGGGGTACTAGAGGCTTTTTTGGCATATCAATCCGAGAAAGATAGCATTTTATAGCTAGTTTCGAATCAAAAGCCTATAACTTAGCTTTTAATGTTTATGATTTAATGAATTTGTGAGATTAAAAAATGAACCATAATTTATAACATCCTTATGAATAATATACTTTTTATAACAATTTTGGTTCATATACATACAAAATAATATTTCAGTTTTAAAAATAACATATTGTAGTTATAAAGCAGACACGAATATTAGGCAAATGCGAGGTAGCAAAAGAAACGTAACAACCAAGTAAATTTTACTTGTATTTAGCTCAAGTACAGCAGTTCCCAAACAGTAATCTTTAAAAAGAAAGTTTCAGGTTATCTTATTGGCTACTTAGTTTGCACATACACCATGTACTAATGAAATTACCTGTAACACAACAAAACGCTAACAGTGCTATGAAGTCAGGAGTCAATAAGCTGTCCGTCAGACGCTAGGCTCTTAAAACATCCGGTACTTTTCCCGTAATATCTCCATAACGAAGAAAGATATCTGGAAATGGTTTTCCCGCGATTCAAGAGCTGAAGAATCCGCGTCGGGCGAGAGGGATACAAAAGTGTAATAGACTGTAGTTTTGGTGAAACGAGCCACATGTTGGCCCACGTCACCCCGGTTCTAGTTCCTTACGTCTGTGGTAAGACAGGCCAGTAGAATCAGCTTTCTGCGAAGTCGAATTAGCTGCCAAAACTGCATTGGCCATTCTTTTTAAACGGCTTAGCGATTTAGCCAACTGAAGTGGCACAGGTTTTATCCGGCGCTACAGGGATTTGAAGCGGTCGAGGACGGGATTTGAAACGTTAATTCTGACTTCATTCATGTGGACGGTCTACTGAAGAATTCGTTCTTATGATTAAAAGGGCCTGCACAATTAAAACAAACACAGACTTTTTTATAGTAAATTTTTGTTGTTCGGCCTCTAGATAGTCTGCGCTTAAATACTGCCCAGTGTGTTAGTATTGGTATGGCTGGAAGGAAGGGTGAGGTGAAAGCCAGTGCCTATACATGCAGTAACTGTAAAATGTGAACATCTCACAGGAAAGGAAGGTGGAACTACGAACATCATCTACCTTTCTTATTTTCCCTGTTGTCTAATTTATGTATGGGGAAGCTTGGAATCTTGTGTGGTATTGGAAAGAAAAGGAATCAGAATTGCAGTATTTGAAATACAGTGATGAGATGGTTAAATGGGCAGTAAAAATGTTTAAAATCAGACAAAAATTGGGATTCACACATGTGTATTGCGTAGACAGGAGTTTAGATTTTTTTTTTGGATTCGCTGTAATTAGAGAATGTGATGTATATGTGCAGACTGAAGCGAGGAATCAGAATTTGTACCAAGGCCGGAATTAGAACATGGGGTCTCCTACTCACTAGACAGAAGTACTAACCACTATACCATCCTGGTACATCGGCTTTGCACAACCGTATGGGCTACCCTAGCACGGTTTCCACCTTAATCCAAATTCGCATTGACGCGTCAGCCCCCTTCGTATTCCCCCTTTAGGCAAACAGTATTGCAGAGGCTCTCCAGTTGTATCGAATGAAAGGGGGGATCCTGCCTGAAACCCAATCAAATGAAACTGTATGGTTCTAGGGACAGTTTCAAGTCCCAAACATCTATGTCTCCTACTCACTAGACAGAAGTGTACTAACCACTATACCATCCTGGTACATCGGCTTTGCACAACCGTATGGACTACCCTAGCACGGTTTCCACCTTAATCCAAATTCGCATTGACGCGTCAGCCCCCTTCGTATTCCCCCTTTAGGCAAACAGTATTGCAGAGGCTTTCCAATTGTATCGAATGAAAGGGGGGATCCAACCTGAAACCCAATCAAATGAAACTGTATGGTTCTAGGGACAGTTTCAAGTCCCAAACATCTATGATGAATATATGCAAACTGAAACGACGAATGAAAATTTTTACCAAGGCAGAGATTCGAACCCAGGTCTCCTGATCTCTAGGCAGAAGTGCTAACCATTACACCACCCTGGCACAGCGGCTTTGCACAACTGAACGTACTACCCAAGCATGCCTCCCTCCTAAATCCAAGCATAGCTCCCTCACGGAGAGGGAGGCGTGCAGTTGTCATGGTGGCGTGGTGATTTGCGCGTCTGCGTAGTGAGGAGGAGACCCGACTTCGAATCGTGGCCTGGTAAAATTTTCATACGCCGCTACTATATGCATGTATACATCATAGGGTCTTCTTCTTCGCCGCGCGGGATTAGCCGAGCGGCCTAGGGCGCTGCAGTCACGGACTGTGCGGTTGGTCCTGGCGGAGGTTCGAGTTATCCCTCGGGCATGGGTGTGTGTGTTTGTCCTTAGGATAATTTAGGTTAAGTAGTGTGTAAGCTTAGGGACTGATGACCTTAGCAGTTAAGTCCCATAATATTTCACACACATTTGAACATTTTTCTTCTTCTTTCTTCTTCTTTCACTGGTGTCATGTCCCGCGCTGACGCAGGGTCGGCATTGTTAGGAACGGATTTGGCAAAGTTAGTGGGAAGGGGTGGCCGGATGCCCTTCCTGCCGCCACCCCATACCCCCCGTGACGGAATTAATGTACCTCTGCTGTCTGCGTCGAGTATAATTAATGGAATAGTGCGAGTGTGTTCAGATGTCTGCGAGGCGCGTAATCGAGGCGTAGCGTGGGGACCACCCCGGTATTCACCTAGCAGGATGTGGAAAACCGCCTAAAAACCACACCCAGGCAGGCCGGCACACCGACTGACGACGGTAATCCGCCGGGCGGATTCGATCCGTGGCCGGCGCGCCTACCCGAGTCCAGAAAGCAGCGCATTAGCGCTCTCGGCTAACCTGGCGGGTCGTATACATCATAGGGTAGATGCTTGAAAAATGAAAAGGTCCCTGGGACAGTGGGTTAATTAGAGAATAGGTTGTTGCTTTGTAGTTAGTGTGTCCAGAATTTACACAGAGGCGCTCTTCATTTTGTTTGTTGTATATGTGTGAATTCGACTGGTAATGTGGCGAGGAATGACAGAATAAGTAATACTCACTACTGTGGCGGAGGGAACACCGTGGAAACGCGACCCCTTGGGAGCTCGGGACAGCTTCATTGTCTCAAGGGTCTGCAAACGGCAGCTTCTCAAGCTAATGGGAGGTCTTTTGGATCTTATTTTCCTTAAGCTCCTAGTTTCGGTCGAACAAGACCATTCTCCGGTATATAACAGACGTTAATACAGTACGTGTGCCCAATAAAGATAATTTTGTGTTTGGCTTAACTGACCATGGCTTCACCCCATAACACATAACGTTATACACTGTCTTATTAACAGTATCCAGATACCCGTAATGAATGCGGAATCGCCGTGAGCGGTTAGCTTACCAGTAGGAAAGCAGGCCGGGAGTATTGTGTTGTCAGTAGAGAAACATCTGCAGCAAATTAGGTCGGTCAGGAGAACTTAGTAACTTCAAACGCGGACTGGTTGTTGGATGTCGCCTGAGTAACAAACATCAGGGAAACTTCAGCGCTTCTAAAGCTGCAAGTCGGCTGTTGGTGATGTGAGTATGAAGTGGAAACTCGAAGGAACAACCAAGACCAGATTTCATGTACTGACGGATAAGGTTGTAGAAAATCGCATGAAATCAGCGGAAGGAATCACTCTTCAATTCCAAAGCGCTACAAGCAGGCCAGGTAGCACAGACACCGTGCGTGGGAAGATAAAAAGAATGGGCTGCAGTGGTCGAGCACCTCCTCGTAGCCCACACATATCTGTAGTCAGTGCTATGCGGCACTTCAGGTCGTGTGAAGAGACACGCACGGGACAGTGGATGACTGGAAACTAGTTCAAATGGCTCTGAGCACTATGGGACTTAACATCTGAGGTCATCAGTCCCCTAGAACTTACAACTACTTAAACCTAACCAACCTAAGGACATCACATACATCCATGCCCGAGGCAGGATTCGAACCTGCGACCGTAGTAGTTGCGCGGTTCCGGACTGAAGCGCCTAGAACCGCTCGGCCACCGCGGCCGGCTGGAAACTAGTGATTCGGAGTGATGCATCACGCTGTATCCTATGACACTCCCCCTGTGACCATGCGATGGGAGGTTGCGGGTTAAGCGAATGGCTAGAAAATGTTACCTGCCATCATGTGTAGTGAAGTACGGTATGGAGTTGCTTCTCTTGGTTAGAGAGCGCTCGCACTATTGCTTTAAGAAAACGCTAGTTTACAGTATTGTGTACTGTGTAAAATATAGGAACAGTCTGTAGACAGCTATTGTTTGTATCAGCATCACAACGTGCCCTCCCACAAAGCGGCATCGGTGAGGAAGGCTTATGGTCAATGACAGTCCCCACAACATCGATCTGAACACCTTTGGGGTGAGGTAAAAGGTCGATTTCGTTCTAGACCCCACCGCCTAACATCAATTATCTCCTCGAATTTTGACTCTTGAGAAAGGAAGAAATACTTTTCCTCCACATACCTCGACACGTCATTGAAAGTGTCTCCGGCAGAGTTCGAGCCGAAGGGTGGGTATGACTTACAGGAATGTCCACTAATAGATGTTCTGGACTTTTGACCATAGAGGCCGGCCGTGGTGACTGAGCGGTTCTAAGCTCTTCAGTCCGGAGCCACGTGACTATTACGGTCGCAGGTTCGAATCCTGCCTCGGGCATAGATGTGTGTGATATCCTTCGGTTAGTTAGGTTTAAATAGTTCTAAGTTCTAGGGCACTGATGACCTCAGATCTTGTCCCATAGTGCTCAGAGCCATTTTTGACCATAGAGTGAAATCAGGTACTCTCGTGCATTCTAGAAACTGGATGCTTTATAGCATAAAACGTTCGCCTAGATAGAATCATTATTAGACGCATGTGCTTTAATCGTCTTTTTATATCTCAGGTTGTCTGTAGTTTGATCGAAGTACTAGTTTTAATAAAGTGCCATACAGTTATTGTGCGAAGAAATGATTTTTCAGAAATTGTAAACAGCGCGTGACCTGGAGGACCAGTGACGGTGGTATAAACTTTATTGTTCATATTAAAATGGCAGTAAACGTTGCGTCCATTACGATTTTCATAGTAGTGGATGCTTCAAAAACATTCATCCGGTTGCGCAAGACTATCTTTGACATGAAGGAAGATAGAAACTTCGGGTGCATTTTAAAATACGGTTATCACTACAATGTTTTTATTTTGAAAAGAAGCACCAAGTTTTAAAGGATTGTATCTTTCACATGCAAGCACGTACAACCTTGAGGGTACTTCATACAATTATCTTTAGTGTCGAAGGTGTAATAAAAGATACAGTCTTGTGAAATAGATCAAATTAATACCCCCTGTACTATGTAAAGTAAATATGAAAGAGTAACATGAACAACCGATGCGGTTTTTAAGTTTTAACTCGGAAAGAGATTGTCGTGTTAAGATAGGGCGCATATATATTGAGAACTCCAGTCGACCAGATAGATCTTTTAGTGCTGTGCAGACAGTGTTAACAGGAGAAACAAAGCGTTCTATATTTCTCTCGGAAACATTCGGCGTCGCTGTGGAACATCGGATGACAAATAACTGCTCCCATCCATGGGTACCCATAGACGTTCGTCTCTTGTTACTTGTTCCAGTGATCTATTGTCAAAAAATCAAACCCCAGCGTGTTTTCTCGTTTATATACATTTCGTTATGGCGAAGGTCAGCACTAGCCATTGATCATCGGTAATTCTTCTATATTTCACGCCATTTTTCGCCACTGCATGCAAAGGGAAAGAGCTTTCAAGATTTTAGAGCGACTGTAGAGTGCCCCAAGTTTTTGTTTCGACATCCATCAACTTGCAAGCGCTTTAACGCCCGCATAAATGTTGCCGGCCTGACAGAACTCTTTGTAGCTGCGGAGTAAATCTTCAAAGGGACCGCGGTGCATAGCGCCCTTTTTGTCTGATGTTTCCTTGTAGTTTCAAAGTTTACCCTTCAGACGGGCTGGGCGGCTGTATCGGAAGAAGCAAACCGGGTGAACTCGCGGACCCCGAGCAAGGCGAGTAACGAGATTTCTTTGAGTGCAGCGGCGTCAGCCCTGGCCTGCAGTAATGGTGTTTACCGGCTGCGAGACACTTCGCGGAGATCCGGGCCACGGTCCCGTTCTCCCAGCCAGGGACGGCTCCTGCTGCTGGTACTGCTGCTCACACCGCGCACTGCACGCTGTCGCCAGCGTACGCATCATTGCGCGTCTTCCGGCAGCTGTTGCGTTACAGGCACAGAAACATTGCAGCTCTTTCAGCTGGTGGCTGTTAAATGACAGCCTCTGACACCTTCATGTTTGTTCTTGTTGTCATCAGTACAATGACTGGTTGGATGCAGCTCTCCGCGCTAATCTATCCTTAGATGGTGGCACAAATTTCTCTTCTCCCAATTACACTACTGGCCATTAAAACTGCTACACCAAGAAGAAATGCAGATGATAAACGGGTATTCATTGGACAAATATATTCTACTAGAACTGACACGTGATTACATTTTCACGCAATTTGGATGCATAGATCCTGAGAAATGAGTATCCAGAACAACCACCTCTGGCCGTAATAACAGCCTTGATACGCCTGGGCATTGAGTCAAACAGGTCTACAGGTACAGCTGCACATGCAGTTTCAACAAGGTACTGCAGTTCATCAGGAGTAGTGACTGACGTATGTGACGAGCTAGTTGCTCGGCCGCCATTGACCAGACGTTTTCAATTGGTGAGAGATCTGGAGAATGTGCTAGCCAGGGCAGCAGTCGAATATTTTCTGTATCCAGAAATGCCCGTACAGGACCTGTAACATGCGGTCGTGCATTATCCTGCTGAAATGTAGAGTTTCGCAGGGATCGAATGAAGGCTAGAGCCACGGGTTGTAACACATCTGAAATGTAACGTCCACTGTTCAAAGTGCTGCCAATGCGAACAAGAGGTGACCGAGACGTGTAACCAATGGTACCCCATACCATCACGCCGTGTGATACGCCTTTATGGCGATGACGAATGGCTTCCAGTGTGCGTTCACGCGATGTCGCCAAACACAGATGCGACCATCATGATGGTGTAAACAGAGCTTGGATTCATCCGAAAAAGTGACGTTTTGCCATTCGTGCACCCAGGTTCGTCGTTGGGTACACCATTGCAAGGGCTCCTGACTGTGATGCAGCGTCAAGGGTAACCGCTGCCATGGTCTTCGGCCTGATAGTCCACGCTGCTGCAAACGTCGTCGAACTGTTCGTGCAGATGGTTGTTGCCTTGCAATCGTACCCATCTGTTGACTCAGGGATCGAGACGTGGCTGCATGATGCGTTACAACCATGCGGATAAGATGCCTGTCATCTCGGACTGTTAGTGATACGAGGCCGTTGGGATCCAGCACGGCGTTCCGTATCACCCTCCTGAACCCACCGATTCCGTATTCTGCTAACAGTCATTGGATGTCGACCAACGCAAGCTTAAATGTCGCGATACGATAAACCGCAATCGCGCTAGGCTACAATCTGACCTTTATCAAAATCGGAAACGTGATGGTACGCATTTCTCCTCCTTACACGAGGCATCACAACAACGTTTCACCAGGCAACGCCGGTCAACTGCTGTTTGTGTATGAGTAATTGGTTGGAAAGTTTCCTCATGTCAGCACGTTGTAGGTGTCGCCACCGACGCCAACTTTCTGTGAATGCTCTGAAAGGCTAATCATTTGCATATCACAGCATCTTCTTCCTGTCTGTTTAATTTCGCATCTTTTACACGTCATCTTCGTGGTGTAGCAATTTTAATGGCCAGTAGTGTATTGTAGCTCCACATTAGTTACATGATCTACCCATCTTATCTTCACCATTCTTATGGAGCATCACATTTCAAAAGCCTCTATTCTCTTATTTTCTGAAGTGTTGATTGTCAACGCTGCACTTATATAAAAGGCTACACTCCAAACAAATACCTTCAGAAAATACTTCCTAACATTTAAATCTAAATTTGATGTTATCAAATTTCTCTTCTTCAGAAATGGGTTATTGTCATTACCAGTCAACATTTTTATACCCTTTCTACTGTGACCATCACCAGTTATTTTACTGCCCAAATAGCAAAACTCATCTACTACTTCTAGTATCTCGATTCCTAACAAGTTCCCTCAGCATCTCCTGATGTAATTCGACGACAATCCATTAATTTTTTGTTGACGTCCGTCTTACTTTCAGGCGACAGAACCCGTGAGATACATCCCAATATCGTGGGAGACCACCTTTTGCCCGGCCTAGTGTAGCAACTCGACGTGACATGGACTCATCAAGACGTTGGAAGTCTTCTGGTAGAAACATTGGATCATGCTGCCTCTATAGCCGTCCATAATTGCGGAAGCGTTGCTGGTGCAGGATTTTGTGCGTGAACTGACCTCTCGATTATGCCCCATAGATGTATAGTATTCATGTCGGGCAATCTGGGTGACCGAATCATTCGCTCGAATTGTCCAGAATGTTCTTCAAAGTAATCGCGAACAGTTGTGGCCCATTCGTCATCCATGAAAATTTTTATTTATTCTTATTTTACACGTCTAGTTCAGTAGGATCTAATGGAGGACCAAACTCCAATGTTATGGAACGTGTCAGTACTTCAGATTACAAGATTAAAGTAATAGCAAATAAAATGAAATGTTTATGAGCCCAAAAAAGACAAGCCATAAGTAAACGCAACCAACAATATAACATTGGAATCAGCTTAATTTTTCAAGGAACTGCACGACGGAGTAGGAGCAGTGACCCACGAGGAAACTCTTCAATTTCGATTTGAAAGCGCGTGGATTACTGTTAAGATTTTTGAATTCTTATGGTAGCTTATTGAAAATGGATGTAGCAGTATACTGCACACCTTTCTGCACAAGAATCCAAAAAACAGAGTGTAAGCTGCTCATTCTTGAGACTAAGTTGGTATTGGTAACAAGAAAGCCGGCCGCTGTGGCCGAGCGGTTCTAGGCGCTTCAGTCCGGAACCGCGCTGCTGCTACGGTCGCAGGTTCGAATCCTGCGTCGGGCATGGATGTGTGTGATGTCCTTAGGTTAGTTAGTTAGGTTCTAAGTCCAGGGGACTGATGACTTGAGATGTTAAGTCGTACAGTGCTTAGAGCCAATTTTAACAAGAAACGGCAGTAAAGAATATATATATTGAGAGACCAATGTCAGAATACCCTGAGTAGTGAGCGGGGGTGAACAAGACATTCGCAAACTTACACCACTTATTGCCGGAACTGCCTGTTTCTGAGCCAAAAATATACTTTGAGAATGGGAAGAGTTTCCCCAAAATATAATACCGTTCGACATACGCGAATGAAAATAAGCAAAATAGACTAATTTTCGTGTCGAACGATTACTTACTTCAGATACCATTCGAATAGTAAAAATGACAGCATTAAGTGTTGGAACAAGATCCTGAATGTGGGCTTTCCACGACAGTTTAGTGATATGCGGAACCTGTGAAATTAAAATGTTAGAAACAGTAAAAACTGAGTCTTACTGTGATTCAGCGTTAGTTTATTTTCTACAAGCCATGAACTTGTGTCATGAACTGCACTATTTGAAACAGAGGCAACGTTGCACACAACATCCTTTACTACCAAGCTAGTGTTATCAGCAAACAGAAATATTTTAGAATTACCTGTAATACTAGAAGGAATTGTTTGCTGCAAATGGTTTCCAAATACCCAAACATTACCATTTCCATCAATGATCGGTTCAGCTGGACCAGAGGACCCGCTTCATTCCATGTAAACACAGCCCACGTTATTATGGAGCCATCACCAGCTTGCACTGTGCCTTGTCGACTGCTTGGGTGCGTGACTTCGTGGCATGAGCTTCAAATTACAAGTCTACTATCAGCTCTTGAAATCTGGGCTCTTCTGACCAGGCCACGGTTTTCCAGTCGTCTAGAGTCCAATCAATACAGTCAGGAGTCTAGGAGAGAGGCTGCAGGCGATGTGCCGTTACCAAAGGCACTCAGGTCGATTGTCTGCTGCCATGGCTCATTAACGCCAAATTTCGCCGCCTGTTCTAAGGGATAACTTCGTTGTAGGTCCCACATTGATTTATGCGGTTATTTCACGGAGTGTTGCTTGCCTGTTAGCAATGACAACTTTACGAAAACACTGCTGCTATCGGTCGTTAAGTGATTGTTCAAATGGCTCTGAGCACTATGGGACTTAACATCTATGGTCATCAGTCCCCTAGAACTTAGAACTACTTAAACCTAACTAACCTAAGGACAGCACACAACACCCAGCCATCACGAGGCAGAGAAAATCCCTGACCCCGCCGGGAATCGAACCCGGGAACCCGGGCGTGGGAAGCGAGAACGCTACCGCACGACCACGAGATGCGGGCTGTTAAGTGAAGGCCGTCGGTCTCTGCATTGTCCATGGTGAGATGTAATGCCTGAAATGTGCTATCCTCGGCACGCTCTTGACTGTGTCAATCTCGAAATATTGAATTCCCTAACGATTTACGAAATGTAAGACCCATGCGTCTAACTGCAACTAGCATTTGGCGTTCCAAGCCTGTTAATTTGTGTCGTGCGGTCTTACTAACGCCGGAAACCTTTTCACATGAATCACCTCAGTAAAAATGACAGCTTCGCCAATGCACTGCCCTTTTATACCTTGTGTACCCGATACTACCGCCGTCTGTGTATGTGCATATCGCTCTCCCGTCACTTTCTCATCTTAATGTGTCCTCCTTTCAAGACACTGTGCGTTCTGTTCAACTGTTCTGCCATGTCCGTTGCTGTCTCTGACAGATTTACGTTTTTTGTTCTTCCTGAATTTTAATTTCTTCTCCAAATTTTTCTTTAGTGTCCTGTACTGCTTATTCAATACACCGATTGAATAATATCGGGTATTGGCTACAACCCTTCCCTCTCAACTGCTCGTTCCCTTTCATGCTCCTGACTGTTGGAGACACAATCTTCTGAATCTATACATATGTGCTTTGTCAGCCACACGAAGACATTTCAAAGAAGGTACATTTTTTATTTTTATTTATTTATCGCTATGTCTCAAGCTTTTCTGTAACCATTTGCACAGCTCTTCTTTGTATAGACTGTGTACGCTGACCACTGCTAGTCTACCCATCATGCACGATTCTTTTGCGTGATCGTTTCACTTCTGATCTGACTGACTCTTGCAGTGTAATTAAAGGCTACAAATTTTTTTATTCATAATTGCATGTATTTACTGTTCTCTATACTTGGTTTCCGCCTCTTGGCTGAGTGATCAACGCACCTTACTGCCATGCATCAGGCCCGGGTTCGATCCCCAGCCGGGGCAGAGATTTTTCCCCACTCGGGGACTGGTTGTTATCTTGTCCTTACCGTAATTTAATAATCATCGATACGCAAGTAGCCGACTCGGTGGCCGAACATTCCAAGGCGGCGACTCAGGGCCATCAGTGCTATGCGATCATTTCATTTCTACCATTGGCGTTGATCACTGGTCTTTAGCATCTTTTTCGTATCGAAGTAAATACGTGAATCAATTTCCATCAGCATCTTTTGACGACAATCGTGATCTCTTTGAAAAATTTGATAATTAAATCTACATCATTAGGAATCACACACGAGATTTGTTCTGTGTATATTGGTTTGTTCCGATTCTGGATAACTCCTTGCTTTGTTTCTGTCACGCACCATAAGATGGTTTCCAAAATATAGATCTAGATATTAGAAGCAAACGTGCCTAGGTATTACATACTAAGCTATTATTTCTTTTGACAGGCGTTGGTGGCATGTGCGACGTTTTCAGAATTGTTTACAAAAAATTAATTCGCTTGTTTATCCCTGCCTATGGCTTTTGAAGTGTCATATGTGTAGAGCGCTTGTTCAGTTTCTTGTAATCGGGAATTTCCCGGAAGACGTCCCACAAAATCTTCTAAATATTTTTTCCAATATTTCAGTTACCATGTCTTCGTTTTCCTTTTTGTTGTGGTTCAAATGGCTCTGAGCACTATGGGACTTACCATCTGAGGTCATCAGTGCACTAGAACATAGAACTACTTAAAACTAACTAACCTAAGGACATCATACACATCCATGCCCGAGACAGGATTCGAACCTGCGACTGGAGCGGTTCCAGACTGAAGTGCTTAGAACTGCTCGGTCACAGTGGCCGGCTACCCCCATCTCCACCCCACCCATTTGATTGCGATTATTTCCAGACAATAAGTGATATGTTTACCAAATTTGGTTGAAATCGATCGAGTGGTTTAGGAGGAGATATGCAACATACATACATAAGTACATACCGGGTGATCAAAAAGTCAGTATAAATTTGAAAATAAACCACGGAATAATATAGATAGAGAGGTAAAAATTGACACACATGCTTGTAATGACATGGGGTTTTATTAGAACCAAAAAAAAAGTATTGCTAGACGCGTGAAAGATCTCTTGCGCGCGTCGTTTGGTGGTGATCGTGTGCTCAGTCGCCACTTTCGTCATGCTTGGCCTCCCAGGTCCCCAGACCTCAGTCCGTGCGATTATTGGCTTTGGGGTTACCTGAAGTCTCAAGTGTTTCGTGATCGACCGACATCTCTAGGGATGCTGAAAGACAACATCCGACACCAGTGCCTCACCATAACTGCGGACATGCTTTACAGTGCTGCTCACAACATTATTCCTCGACTTCAGTTATTGTTGAGGAATGATGGTGGAAATATTGAGCATTTCCATTAAAGAAAATCATCTTTGCTTTGTCGTACTTTGTTATGCTAATTATTGCTATTCTGATCAGGTGAAGCGCCATCTGTCGGACTTCTTTTAAACGTTTGTATTTTTTTAGTTCTAATAAAACCACATGTCATTCCAAGCATGTGTGTCAATTTGTACCTCTCTATCTACATTATTCCGTGATTTATTCAGTTTTCAAATTTTTGCTGACTTTTTGATCACCCGGTACATTTTTTTTATAATACCTTTGTCTGTATCGATTTCACATGAAATCTTTCCGTACACATACTTCCAGGTATCGAATGGTTATCACTACTACCAATTATTGTATGGTGATCCTCTAATCATAAAATAACGTTTCTTCCCGCCTATTTGGGGCAGTATGTTACATTTGTGTATTTTGAAGGCCTACTGCTAATTCCTGTACCAATCTTCCGTCCTCCGCGGGCCCCCTTGTTATTCGCTGCAATTTTCTAACGTTGTCACCATATGCAATAGCATCATCTGATTCGTGAATAAGAAAATTTACACCTGCAGTGTCTATATTTTACGTATTTTAAATACATTTGCCTCTCACCGTTGTAGCAACGACGCTGAAGTTCAGTGTCCAAAATTCGTCCTGAGTCAGTCATTGAAATTTCACATCTATACTTCTACTGATTACACGCCTCAGTATGCGAGACAGCTAAAGCACGCCTGTACGGCAGCACTTCACTCGGATGTATCGGTTCGAATCCTGAATTCTGAAATACTGGATAAATCAAATCTGGGTATCGACGCGTCGTGGACTACACTTATTTTTTCACCCCCACCTCAAATGGCTCTAAGCACTATGGGACTCAACATATGAGGTCATCAGTCCTCTAGAACTTAAATTCTTAAACCTAACTAACCTAAGGACGTCACACACATCCATGTCCGAGGCGGGATTCGAAGCGGTCGCGCGGTTCCAGACTGAAGCGCCTAGAACCGCTCTGCCACACTGGCCGGTTTTGTTTTTCCATTTTTCCATTATAACACTATGGCCCTCTTTCGCGACAGCTGGGTTTCCTTATACGGGGAATGTGCAGAGAAGGAGGCTGTTATGAGATACAATATAATTATTGCGTGGCGACAGGACTGAGGGTTTCCGCTGTCCGCCGGCATGGCCCCACTGCGGTGGCGAAGGCTTGCAGCTTTCCCCCAGCAAGGACAGCAGCCTGTTGGTGTACGGCCGGCCGGCTCGCCTGGCCACGAGGGCTGTCGCTTTCTCCGCAGCCTCATGACCAATTGCCCATGGACCGCGTTTATTGCAGTCTGCGCACCTAGCCGCGTGTTTCGCACCAACTTGACGCTATCTCCGTGGAACACTTGTGGAGACAGTTTTACACGGGGCGTTTCTCGCATTCCCTTAGTTTGTCGCCGTGATGCACTTTGTGTGCGAAATAGCTTTTTATTCGCTAGCTAATTTGTAGGCTTGTATATGCAGAAAATACCACATAGCAATGGTAAGGTATTCTGTAATGAGAACCGTATTTAGAACTCCTACCGACTCCGAAGTAGTACAGTACAAATCAATATTGTTGTGACAGCGTGGCACAAGATGGTTAGCACAACCGTCGGTATAGCTAATACAGTATGGCAAAGTAAAAACTGGCTCAGAAACTGTTTATAACATTTAGTGGCTACGTGATCGATAGCAAATTGCTGCATCGATGGATACGATGTTCATTTAAAGCATCTTGTGTAAAGAACCGAACGATTCTCCTGTTAATTAACTACATGAACTTATTTCGTATCAGAGCTATAATTTTTTTTCCAGGACAGTTTTATTTTAGTCACATTGAATTTCGTAAAGGATTCGCGGTATCAAACCAAGGTTCTCGATAAGTAATGACTGCTGAAAGACTAATTCTCGAAAGTTTACCTGGCGAGATACTGAAGCAAATAAAAAAAATGTTCAAATGTGTGTGAAAAATGTTCAAATGTGTGTGAAATCTTATGAGACTTAACTGCTTATGTCATCAGTCCCTAAGCTTACACACTACTTAACCTAAATTATCCTAAGGACACACACACACACACACACACACACACACACACACACACACACGCCGGCCGAAGTGGCCGTGCGGTTAAAGGCGCTGCAGTCTGGAACCGCAAGACCGCTACAGTAGCAGGTTCGAATCCTGCCTCGGGCATGGATGTGTGTGATGTCCTTAGGTTAGTTAGGTTTAACTAGTTCTAAGTTCTAGGGGACTACTGACCTCAGCAGTTGAGTCCCATAGTGCTCAGAGCCACTTGAACCACACACACACACACACACACACACACACACACACACACACACACACACACACACACACACACACGCCCCAGGGAGGACTCGAACCTCCGCCGGGATGAGCCGCACAGTCCATGCTGCAGCACCCAAGACAGCTCGGCTAATCCCGCGTGGCGAAGCAAATCAGTTTCATTTTTTACGTTAAATGGAACAATGTACATCTTAACGGCATTTAACTTGATCGACCAAACAGTACAATGATGTAGCTCACGCCACTGTTTACAGTAAGGTTTTTTCTGTAGAAATAGCTGGCAAATTTGAGACGGAAGTGCGCTGTCACAGTTCACGTTTGCTCCATATAGCTACTTGTATACACACGAGTATCCTAAGTAAATCTGTCCTCAACCTAAAGTTCAATTTGAACACGGGTGCTGCCTTCCCCTAACTTTCTAACTGAGCTACCTAGCTAATTACAGGGAGACATACAGTGAACGTTGACCCTGAAATGCTGGCCACTGTGGCCGAGCGGTTCTAGGCGCTTCAGTCCGGAGCCGCGCTGCTGCTCCGGTCGCAGGTTCGAATCGTGCCTCGGGCATGCTGTGTGCGATGTCCTTAGGTTAATTAGGTTTAAGTAGTTCTGAGTCTACGGGACTGATGACCTCAGATATTAAGTACCACAGTGCTTACAGCCATTTGAACCATTTTTGACCCCGAAACACGATGCAGATTGCAAATTTGCCTTCTTCACATTAAGAAATGAATGTCAAAGGCGAAAGAAGCAGTAAGTGACATGAGAAATTCTAGGGCTGCCCTGGTCGTATTGAACCCCTGAATCACTTTTGTTCTGTTTTATTGGCTTTAGGTACGTGCCCATACACTCATCACAATAGTGGAATGTCAGTTAGGACAATACGAACAGAGGACAACACAACACCCAGTCTCCGAGCGAAGAAAATCTGCGACCTGGCCGGCAATCGAACCCGGGCCCCTTTGGTTAGCAAGCCGCCGCGCTGACGGATCAGCTACCAATACGGACGACCATTAAAGTTTAGATTTGTTGCCTGCCGGCAGCTAAGCCACACACATCACGATGGATTTGCAACCGCAACTCGCTGTTTCTGGGAACTTTTTCGTGAACATTTTCATTGCGTGGAGTATGTGTTATATCATTGTATGCCTTGTTCTACAAGTTATTTGCTGCTATGGAAGGAAGTAAATAGTTTCGTAAACAAGAGGTGTTGCATTAGTATTTCGGGAGATAATGTTGTTCAACTAAATATTCACTTCTTTAAGTACTATCGTCGTATAAAATTCGTTTTGAATCCTTAACAGTGCATTAAATATCAGGATTATGCACATAACCTCGATTGCAGTGTGCATTTGCTAGGCACTTTATATTAGAGTTTTTCAGTTGCAACGATAACGTTGAACATTTCGAATAGTGTATGATAATCAGTTATTTGTCAATGTAGCATGTAACTATGAGATAAGAAAAAATATAAGTCGTTTATTTATGCTTGTGGCATTCAAGTGTACAGTTTGTTTTCTGTTGAATGTAGCGTCTCTGTAGAATTTAATTCCCATTATATATTTTCCTTAATTAAACTATAATTCTTTACAAGCGCACACAATGCAACGTGATTTAATTTTTAGGACTGTAAGAAATTTGTTTTTGTAAGGTACCTTTCTTTCTATTTATCTGTTTTGTTCCGGCACCAAGTAAGCTTACTAGAGATTTGATAGCATTACACGAGATGTGTGCGCAAGCTCCCGATAATAGCAGGGCGTCTAAGGGAGAGTTTCAAACTTTGATCGTAGTGATCCCCGAAGCCCGTCAACAACCCCCTCCCAGTTTCCTAATGTCAGCGTATAGTGGAGGTAACGGCGCTTGTCTTCCTGGGGCGGAGCTAAACTTACCACGGCATCATAAGTTACCTTACTGCGTATGTTTAACAGTAAGCTGAGAAGGCTGGATCATAATTATGGTAAAAGTGTACAGAAATTCACAAAATTTAAAATTTGTTCATGTCGTTTCTGCTAAATAAGTGCAATGTAATTTGGTTCATGTTTTATTAATTTAGATGTTTGTTTAAATGAGCTGTTGAAAAAGAAAGACAGGCTCGACTCTTTTCGATGGCCGTTGCAGGAAACACACAGCTCTGGAACATTATTAATGCATTATCTCCAGGCTTGGCAAATTTTTCCCAAAATGACTTTCACAAATGTTACTACCTTTTAGCCTGGTTCCTACACCTGTAAACGACGACGATGAAGACAATGTCGATGGGTATTTAAAAAAGTTGCAGGGATTGGTAACTTGCTTTAACTGTTAATGAATGAAAAATTTTGTACCACAAACATCGCAGTTAGGCCTAGAAATATGAGTGAGTCACATTTGAAATCAGTCAAGTCATATAGACACCTTTTAGAGTGGTCGTTTTTGCGATTTGGAGTATTAGTCTTTCTGACGTTGTGCAGGATACGCCTCGCAGAGGCAGTACTGGGGAGCCCAATCTCAAGCCATCACACGCTGCGTGATTGTCACTCCGTTTCTGTGCAGAGGAGTAAGAGTACCCTTTTTGGTAAAGCTCTGGTCGTACAAAGAAAGTGGACGTCTCAATGACTACAACTGCACCACTGAGAACTGGATGACTGAGACGGACATCTACAGACAAGTTTTATTGCTTGGCAGGTATTCCACCATCTGACATGCGTCGCAAAGTATCAGCGAACGTTCAAAGAAAGAAGGTTGAACTGAACCACTTACACGCCCTCCACTGCCGTCAACTACGAAATGAAATCCGTTAGTTCAATTTCAGCACTGTCTCTCCACGTGCTACCAGAGAATATTGAGGGAAGCTAGGTGTGACCAACTTTAAACATGGATAAAACGTGTTGAGTGTCTATAACCTAAAGGTACTTTTAATTGGTCCACCTGGTGGTCATTGGACAACTTAAATCGGGGACAACCTTGTCAAATGGAGACTTTCCAAAGGGCCAAAGTAGTCTGAATGTGGAAGAGAGAGGTTCAAATGGCTCTGAGCGCTATGGGACTTAACATCTGAGGTCATCAGTCCACTAGAACTTAGAGCTACTTAAACCTAACTAACCTATCACACACATCCATGCCGGAGGCAGGATTCGAACCTGCGACCGGCGGAAGAGAAAAGCGATGGATCAAAAAATGGTTCAAATGGCTCTGAGCGCTATGGGACTCAACTGCTGTGGTCATCAGTCCCCTAGAACTTAGAACTACTTAAACCTAACTAACCTAAGGACATCACACACATCCATGCCCGAGGCAGGATTCGAACCTGCGACCGTAGCAGTCGCACGGTTCCGGACTGCGCGCCTAGAACCGCGAGACCACCGCGGCCGGCGCGATGGATCACTTGTGGCATTGTTTACGCTGCCGTGAGTTATGCAATAATAAAGGCTGAAGGCGGCGGAGTTGCTTTTGCTCAGTTTTGGCCAAACATAATTTATTTCCTCGTGTAAACCGTGTAAACTGTAAATTATCATTTTATTTGTGTCCCATAATACTGCGTAGTATGCAATGTAGATTTTTCTACGGCTTATGACTAGAGTAAATAAATAAAATACAAATATCTGGGTGTAACAGGTGATTCATTGGTAGGATACTATGAAAATGCAGTCTACAAAGGAACATGATAACAGAACACTCTCGAGGCCTATAATGGAATATTGCTCAAATTTGTGGGACAAATACTGGGTGTTTTAACGTATACAAGAAAGGGTAGCACGAATGGTTACAGGTTTGTTTCATCCCCGTGGTAGCGTCGCGGAGGTGCTGAAAAATCTGAAAAGGCGTTCACTTGAAGATAGACGCTAACCATCCCACAGAAGCCTTAGAAAGTTTCGGGAACCAATATTAGTGGAGAAATCAAGGAATATAGAACGGCTTCCTACGTGTTGTTGAAGTAGGGACGGGGAAGATAAAATACGTACTAACAACGGAAAAACGGAACCTCCCCATCGCACGCACCCCCCCCCCCCCCTTCAGATTTAGTTATAAGTTAGCACAGTGGATAGGCCTTGAAAAACTGAACACAGATCAATTGAGAAAACAGGAAGAAGTAGTGTGGAACTATGAAAATAATAAGCAAAATATACAAACTGAGTAGTCAATGCGCGAGATACGCAACATCAAGGATAATGTGGGCTCAGGAGCGCCGTGGTCTCGTGGATAGCGTGAGCAGCTGCGGAACGAGAAGTCCTTGTTTCAAGTCTTCCCTCGGGTGAAAATTTTACTTCCTTTATTTCCGCGACGTTATGATCTGTCCGTTCGTTCATTGACGTCTCTGTTCACTGTAATAAGTTTAGTGTCTGTGTTTTGCGACCGCACCGCAAAACCGTGCGATTAGTAGACGAAAGGACGTGCCTCTCCAATGGGAACCGAAAACATTTGATCGCAAGGTCATACGTCAACCGATTCCTCCACAGGAAAACACGTCTGTTATATTCTATATGACACTTGTACACTTGGCGGATGGGTATAAAGATTTTTCTACCTTGCCCGATTTAGGTTTTCTTGTGGATGTGATAATCACTCTCAAAAACTGATGAAAACATAAGAGTTTGTCACATAAACTGCAACAAATGAATGAAACAGTTTCACAGTCGCACAGTTTTCCCTGTGCTCTGTCAAAACATATGTTTTTAACGTTTTCAAATTTTTCAGTGTGTAGACCGGCAAATCCTGCATATGTCCAACCAAATCTGAACATGTCCTGGAATTTTGGAGAGCGAAGTTGATTATGTGTGAGTGCCTGAACTTTGATAATTGACACACGATCACGTAAACAATACTGCTCTGTGTACCTGTGCAGCTTCGCAAAATCATAGAATCTTTCCACAAAGTATTTCACTTGCCGAAAACCAAACACATCTAACCGTTGCACAAGAGGTGTACAAACTGGGGGAATGGTAATCACGTCTACTCCCACACTAAAATTGTACAATGTCTGATCCTTCTATCCTGTACAGCTGTCAAGGAGTAAGGCAAAATCTTTGTCCGCGTAAGGAGCAATCACACGTTCATTAAGGTCTTTCACTAATCTTCTCTCCATTTTTCCTGACGCACTGCATTTCACAGTGACATTCGGCGTTTGCGCAAGTACACTATTCACCTGTTGCTGAACTTGCGGTCCAAATACACCATTTTTTTCCTGCAAACATAAATAAAATGTAGGTAAGAGAAATCCTGCTTTGTTCAGAGCATATTGTATTGTGGCATGCAGCTGGTCTATAGTTCATTCAATGTCGCCTTCTCCAACTAACGATAACGTGCGGGTCGATTTCATTTCATAGTTAAAACCGGACTGATATGTGTTGTAATATATGTGTCTTCATACTGTTGGAGTCTGACGTTAGTTTCTGTAACAAACGTCTTGGAACACTCTAACAGTTTTTCCAGTTTATTCGCGTAGTTCTTGCTTATATATTTCGTAATCTTCCTCCTCGTAATTTTGTATTTTCTTTTGAACGTTACAAGCCAATGAGATGAAGCCTTTACGTCCAGGCCGATTTGTTTAGCGTAATGCAATCCCCACATCTGTGGGTGTGTATAATGCACTGCACTTACTTCATTTCTGGCTTTAATAAATTGTCGGTATACATGGTTTTCTAGTTCACTGAACTTCTGTCTTCGGGTTCCACCTCGTTCCACGACTTCTTTGCAATATTTAATTGTGCTTTTTCCCTCCATCCCTTTAAGTTACTTCACTCCATAATCTATATTTGCGTCTTTTAATTGGTTTGGACAGTAACCTATATTGGAGCATTTCCTTCATGTAACCCAAAGAAATACCATCAAGTTGAAGTCGCAGTATTTCCTCTTCGTGCTCTTCTTACGGATCGTCAACAATCTCATCATCTGGTACATACAGCCCCGCAGCAATCAGGAAGGTATTGTCATCACCACACGTACTGTTTATCAACAAATGTAAGAAATGATCATACAAATGTTCGACAATCGTTCGATTCCTTAAGGAACTTTACGATTCCTTACAGTTCGGAAAATATTCATTGACCTTATTATTGAAGTCGCAAGCTATATTTGCTGGATTCATATTGGCCACGGAATACATCTCACGCATTTAATGCACTCTCGTCCAAAGTAGCGAACAGTCAACTGCCAGCCAGGGAGCCTCGTTAGCAGGAATACTCTCTCTTCCGTGCGCTGTAGTCGACAGACGTCGTGTGTTTCGCTGTTTGTTCAGGTGTAGCGTCCCTATACTATAGCGCAGTTACCTCGCATCGGACGGACGGACAGATAATAATTGTCTGAAAATAAAAAATTAAACTTTTCACTCCAGGGAAGACTTGAACCAAGGACCTCTCGTTCCGCAGCTGCTCACGCTAACCACGAGACCACGACGCTCCTGAGCTTACACTATCCTTGATGTTGCGCATGGACTACTCAGTTTGTATATTTTGCTTATTTTTTTCATAGTTCCACAAAACTTCTTCCTTTTTTCTCGATTGATCTGTGTTCAGTTTTTCAAGGCCTATCCACTGTGCCAACTTACAACTAAATCTGAGGGGGGTGCGATGGGGAGGTTCCCTTGTTAGAAAGTTTCGGGAACCAATATTAGTAGAGAAATCAAGGAATATAGAACGGTTTCCTACGTGTTGTTGAAGTAGGGACGGGGAAGATAAAATACGTACTAAGCAGTAACTCTCGCCGCGCGCATACGCGAATGAAAGAGGAAAAACGTAATACTTGGCAGGATGGGAAACACCCATTGCGATGAACTTCAGTGGTTTGGAGAGTACGAACTGCTGTGTTCGGGAATGACATGGCACTCCCAATAATGGGTGAGAGTTAGCTGCGCAGGCCGTGTACGGTGCTGCGCCGGGTCTCGTCGGCGGCAGCAGCGTCACAGGCTAGTGGGCCACGTGCGAGGACTCGCGAATCGATACAGCGCAGCGGCGCGGGTCAGCTGTGAGCCGAGGCTGAAGCTCCACAGCCCTGCCGCGCCTGCCGCCGTCAGCTGACGCAGAGGCCCTTCCAGCCGCCGTGGCTGGCACCGCTGCTTCCAGCGCCATCCGGGCAACACCACTCAAAGGAAGGCCTCGGCGCTTGTTGGTGACGTCACGTCAGCTAGGCACGGCGAACGCCAGGTCTCTTTCAGGCATACTCATAATGGTGGTGTCTCCCTCTCTGACACAGGAAAATGTGAAACTATTGGCGGCAGGTGACCAACACACATTGTTCCGAGAGATTTCGGCAATCAATTAATTGTGCAATTCATTACACTTCTTAACAAATAGTGTACTCCTGAACTTGAAATTTCCACCTGTTTTAAGGACTGATATACAAAAACAGCTTCATGGTCCAGCGGCAACAGAATTCGTGATTCTTTACCTTATTTGTAAATCTGAGGAAGTTACGTTTGTACTGGGTTGCTTTTACAAGAAACTGTCAACATATTGGTGCTCTTCTTTAGGTATCTTGGTTGACTATGGGGTGAGGAAGTGGTCGGTTTCCTGACCGATTAAAGTACTCGGTAGTGAAGCCACTTTATAAAAAGGGAGACATTGATAATGTTGACAATTTTAGACCTATTTCTATGCCATCGGTGTTTGCTAAAGTTATAGAGAAGGTTGTATATACAAGGTTACTGGAGCATTTAAATTCGCATAATTTGCTGTCAAATGTTCAGCTTGGTTTTAAAAATGGTTTAACAACTGAAAATGCTATATTCTCTTTCGTCTGTGAGGCTTTGGACGGATTAAATAAAAGGTTGCGAACTCTAGGTGTTTTCTTTGATTTAACGAAGGCTTTTGACTGTGTTGACCACTAAATGTTACTGCAGAAGTTGGACCGTTATGGAGTAAGGGGCGTAGCTTACAATTGGTTCGCCTCTTACTTCAAGAACAGAAAGCAGAAGGTAATTCTCCGCAATATTGAGATTGGTAGTGATGTTCAGTGGGGCGTTCCCCAAGGGTCGGTGCTGGGGCCGCTTCTGTTTCTTATTTATATGAATGATATGCCTTCTAGTATTAGAGGTGATTCAAAAATATTTCTGTTTGCTGATGACACCAGCTTGGTAGTGAAAGATCTTGTCTGTAATATTGAAACACTATCAAATAATGTAGTTCATGAAATAAGTTCGTGGCTGTTCATGAAATAAGTTCGTGGCTTGTGGAAAATAATTTGATGCTAAATCACAGTAAGACTCAGTTTTTACAGTTTCTAACTCACAATTCAACAAGAACCGATATTTTGATCAGACAGAATGGGCATATCATAAGCGAGACGGAACAGTTCAAGTTCCTAGGCGTTCGGATAGATAGTAAGCTGTTGTGAAAAGCCCATGTCCAGGATCTTGTTCAGAAACTAAATGCTGCTTTATTTTCCATTAGAACAGTATCTGAAATAAGTGACACTTCAACACGAAAAGTAGTCTACTTCGCATATTTTCATACGCTTATGACGTATGGTATTATTTTTTGGGGTAATTCTTCTGATTCAAAAAGGGTATTTTTGGCTCAAAAACGGGCTGTTCGAGCTATATGTGGTGTAAGTTCGAGAACCTCTTGTCGACCACTATTCAATAGTCTGGGAATTCTGACATTGCCCTCACAGTATATATTTTCTTTAATGTCGTTTGTTGTTAGCAATATTAGCCTATTCCCAAGAGTTAGCAGTTAATACTAGGCAGAAATCCAATCTGCATGTAGAATGCACTTCCTTGACTCTTGTGCAGAAAGGAGTGCAGTATTCTGTTGCATCCATTTTCAGTAAGCTACCACAAGAACTCAAAAATCTTAGCAGTATCCCAAACGCTTTTAAGTCTAAACTGAAGAGTTTCCTCATGGCTCACTCCTTCTATTCTGTCGAGGAGCTCCTGGAAGAGCGAAAAAATTAAGCAAATTCCAGTGTTACATTGTTGACTTTCTTTATTTAAACTTACTTGTCACCTGAATGTTTTTTTATATTTCATTTTATCTGTTTCTAATATCGTGTTATAATTTCATGTATTGACTCGTTCCATGACCATGGAGACTTCTCCTTAATTTGGTGTCACGGAACAATAAATAAATAAATAAATAAATAAAAAATAGGAGCACTGAATGTTAATGAAATATCTTGCGATTGTACACGTAGGGGGAGGGGGTGGGGGACAGAAGAAGAGGCAAAAGAGAGATACTTGTTTTATCCAATAAAATTTTTTTATCTTATAATGTTTCTCCTTTCAGTTGCAAGAGGGGAATATTTATCTTTTCTAACGTGCATGTTTAAAAAAAGTTTAAGCTCAGCAGTATTTTCGATGTATTAAGCTATTTTCTTTCCTGTTTAGAATTCCTTTCGTTGAGAACGACTGTAATCTAATGACTGGCAACAGTTGGACATTTACATATATAAATTAGTTCACATTTCCAGTGACGATGTCAAACGAAAATAAACAAATAAATAAAAGAAACGAGTTAATTGTTAGGGGGTTGGGGTAAGTTTCGATAGCAAAATGGATCAAGTAAATATAGTTCAAAAAATGGTTCAAATGGCTCTGAGCACTATGGGACTTAAGATCTGAGGTCATCAGTCCCCTAGAACTTAGAACTACTTAACCCTAACTAACCTAAGGACATGCCACACATCCATGCCTGAGGCAGGATTCGAACCTGCGACCGTAGCACTTGCCCGGTTCCGGACTGAAGCGCCTAGAACCTCTCGGCCACCGGCCGGCTGTTCGTGAGTGTTTTGACATATGTGAGAATGGCCACAAATACACACAAAACAGGCCTATCTTTGCCTTCCCTGCTGTGTTTAAAGAAGAGGAAGAAGAAGAAGAAGAAGACGCTGTTCCAGGAAATGGCTTAATATGAGAGAGGAATTTATTCATGGAAATCTGCTAAAGGAAAAATTTCTGTCAGAACCTGATGATTACATCAGTTTCTTGTGGATGGACAGTGAAACGTTTTTAGAGTTACCTCGCCTTCAAATTGAAAAAGAAGACACAATCATGCGAGGATTTATTTACTTTTACCTACCCCTCTAACGACTTCCATTGAAATACCACAAGTGGAAACGTACATCCCACATCGTCCGTGGGAGAACCGTAGAACTTTGATTTCTTTTATTTCATTGCACTTCCGCTTGTATAATATGCGTAAAATATTGATTTTGTTAGTAATCACTTTGTTGGGAAAGATTTGATACCTACACAATTTTCTTAATTGTCAGTGCTATTTTGTTTTTATACTTCATCGTAGTTTCTATAGTTGTGCAAACCTTGCGAGTGAGGTTTCATTACAATTTACAACTGTACACTAAACATAGGCGGCGAATCATCAACACAAACAACGTCCGCCATCTTGTGAAACGTTTCGTAAATCAAAACTTCTCGCAAACATGTCGTACACGATCAATGCTTGACAAACATGTCAGATGTGGCAAACATAGTACAGTTTCAGGAATGGTTTGATCGTATACGTGGGCCTTAAGATGACATAATAATATACAACGCAGTATTGGATGCAAGTTTAAGCACCATAACAACGGCGACTTCGGAGATGGCTGCCTTGCGACTTGTAAGGATACGTAGACGTGCATGTGCGACATGACAAAGGCAAATTGTCCAAATAAATAGTCCATGTTTTCTAGTCTTTAATTAGCAGAAAACGTTGTTCGGCCTTTTAGGCCTGAAATAGCATGTCTTCTATCTACGCATTTCATAAAATTCAAGCCGAGGACTAGCAATTCGTTTTGTTTTAAAACTGTATTAACAGTAACCTATTAGGCAGCATTAGTCTGTCAAATAATAATTAAATTCAACATTTCGGAATGCCGTTAATAAATGATTCTTGGGGATATTTCTTTCACTTAAAGTATAAAAACACAGTTTTGTCTTGTCTTATTAAAAGCGCTACATTATTCCACGATGCAGGTGTCGAAAATTACTTCGATTTCGGAAAGTATATCGATTTACACACAGTAAATGGTAGTCTGTAAAATGCACTTCAATCTCATGAGATTATCGCATATTGTTAAGGAATCTGGACATGCATCTGTAGCAGTACTTAGTTACGTGCTTATCAAAATCTAAATCTGTACATATTTCTGACTTTTATTCATTTTTGTTTATACAAAAACAATGACCTGTTTTAAACTGCGCACCTTCGTTGAGTACGGCCACTACCTGACAGATGATGCCTGCAAATCTCTCATTAACGCTGCTGTCCCATATCTCCCTGTACGCGTCTTTCCGGCATTCGTACGGATTCACGAACGTCCACAGATTTTAAAAGAATGACAGATATGAAGTGGCCGTAGGAAGAAAGTGCTAACCCTATATTTAGTTACGATTGGACTTACCAAAGTGATGTACGCAATCGAAATGTAATTAAAGCACAAAATTATGAGCAATGAAAAATGAAATTGAATGATCGTATGGCATTGTTGGCCGGGAGGCCCCAGTCGGAAGAGTTCGGTAGCCGTATTGCAAGTCCTTTTTAGGTGATGCCACATCGGCTACGGAGGCGGACTGTGCGGTATTTTTTTTTAACCGATCAAGCAATTGTTGCTAACAGGTACTATGCTTAGAATAATCACTTAAGCAACTCAGTTTGAACATATAAAGTAACTGGTGCTGTTTTGTTGAAGACAAGATAACAGTTACTGTAAATAAGAACAAATGTAAACGTTAACTGCCGTCTGAATGTGAACCTATCGGTTCGAAACCAATAGCGGCCCTCTTTATGTAAATAAGCAGCATTTTTACCAGTGGCTGGTTGCTCTTTTCTTCTTCTTTGCAAAAATAAACTGTGGTATACTTGTTTCACTGCACACACAAGTGCTTCACTGAGAGCACAGCGATGCAGAGCCAGAGACGGTGGACATAACGACTGGTGGGCGCGCAACCGGCCCGAAATGTTGTTAAATGGAAAAATTCCTGTAAGGCCGTTAACCCAAGACGTAGAATAGCTGAATCTGATGCCACATCAGATATTTTCGGCAAAAAGAAACGTAGCCGCAAAAACACTCTGAGTCGTGAGAGAAAGTCGCTGACAGGCCATGTCGCATCGCGAAGATCCAGCGAAATGAAGGTCGGCAGGTTGCTACTACTACAAGGTTTTCCCCGCCGCTCCCGCTGACCCGGAAAACGTTTTGCGTCACTGTCTACGGGCAGACAATTGGGCACACTGGCCTTATTTTTGTTTCCGAGCTTCATGAAGTAGTGAGGTTGTTGTCCACACGATGCGTCCATCCCAAAGCGAGCTGCACTGTAATCCCGCCGAAATGACGTCACCTAATATAGATAGCTACCCGCACTAGTACCAAGAAGCGTGGTTACGACTTTGCGAATGAGTATCACTATGTTCATTTTACTGATTTTGAAGACTACAGCTGTTGTTCACATTTAACGTATACCCCACCGACAAAACGATCACACCTTTGTGCTTGCCTCATGTTTTTGAGTCATCAGTCTTCTGACTGGTTTGATGCGGCCCGTCACGATTACCTTGGATACACGTTGTGTGTCTTCAAGTGCAGTGGTTTCCATTGCCTTGTGCGTCCTCAGGCCTTTGATATCGCAGATTCTTCCGCCTTTTGGGGTATTTTCCCACCCAGAAGGCAAGAGACTGGCCTTGAATCTCTCTACATTTCTCCGCCGTCTTTTACAAGGCCATTGGTAGAACGAGGGTAACTTCTTATGCCAAAAGTCTTCGGCCGCCATTACTGGTCATTTTTATTCAAAATTTGGCTAGCCTTTTCTTTCCCTAAGGGATCAATTCTTACGTATTTTATTCTTTTCTGCTTCAGCTCCTTATTCTTTCTTTCCTTGTCTTTCATATCCTCATACAGTCTACCATACGTTTCAGATTTTAGTTTTCCTCTTTGACCTATCAGTTACTTGTAGTTCATAATTAACATGCTGGTATTACAGTTTCACCAGTTACAGCCCACTGTTACTTTTACTTCTGTCCCCAAATGTTATGCACCACCTGATCGAAGACAGTTCTCCTTCCCCCACATGTCGTATTCATCGTCCTTACAGCTGTTTACACTTCCTATGCCCCCCGCTTTCCCTGCCCCCCCCCCCCCCCCCCCCCACCACCCCGCCTCCCGGCAGTCTCTCTCTCTCTCTCTCTCTCTCTGTCTCTCTCTCTTATATTTATTTAGACAACATACAATATTTGAGGGCAAAGAAAACTGAAATATATTAGACAGAGGAACTAATAACAATCATACAACAACACTCTCTATAATAACTGTAGAAGAAATACACCCACCAGTGCTAACGCTCGTCGCGAAAACTTGTGAACCTTTGTGTGTGTGCTCCAAAAGTGATTTAAAAACATGGAAAACAAATTTTCATTTGGGAAACTATTTGATTCCACGTGTTTGATGATTCATTTACGCTTCATAGGAACAGTATATGAGATTCAAAATGACAGTTCCAAATGGCTCTGAGCACTATGCGACTTAACTTCTGAGGTCATCAGTCGCCTAGAACTTAGAACTACTTAAACCTAACTAACCTAAGGACATCACACACATCCATGCCCGAGGCAGGATTCGAACCTGCGACCGTAGCAGCCGTGCGGCTCCGGACTGAGTGCCTAGAACCGCTAGACCACCGCGGCCGGCTCAAAATGACAGTAGATCACATAACAAACAACATAGCTTATAACATTAAACAAAAAACAACTGTCGTAAATGTCTTTCGAATTAATATTGTTCCGAAGATGCAAGATTATATTTTAGTCCTCTAGTAGTACTTCGTCTTATGGGTGTGTTAATATTTTGTATCAGTAAACCACTTCATCTGATGTAGTTTTTTTTACCAACATAGAAAAAAATCTCCTATATCTTCTGTGTTTAGCAAGTCGCTAGTTTTGTTCTGACGGTCATACTCGCCTTAAGCTCCGTCCCTAATGCGTGTTACTTTTAGGCCCACCAAGCTTTTGGAGTGGGAGGACTGGCCTTTAAACCTGCCCTGAATTTGTTAATAGAAGGGCTGCGTCATGTATGTTCGTATCTGTTTCCCTTGAAACTTTTTTCCCTTTAGAGTTCACTACATCCATTACTGTTTCGACTAACAACTCAGATGATAACACGAAAATGGCTTCCTTCGTTTTCTAATTTCACACCCCTGCTATAATTTTTAAGATATCGTAAATTACTAGTATCACAGAACTTGATAAATTTCTCCAAAAAGATTTATGTGATATTACTGTGCCTCCATTAATTAATGAGCAGCCCTTTGTTCTCCCGGACACATTTGGTTGCGAGTCCAAAATGATGCTCATGTGGCCTTATTCCCACTGTCCAAATGAAGTTATTCATCGCGCAGTAAAGGATGAGGCACCTCTGCACTGTACGATTATTTCGTATTCGTCTCTGGCAGACAGATGACCTCGTTCAGTATGAGTAACGCCGTAATGGGAACTGCAGTCACAATGCGTATCGCTCCGGCGGCATATGAGTATGTATGAACACTTTGTGTTATCGTATGCCACGCGCTGCAATTGCGTATGAAGCATATTTAGTTCAAGGCCTTGGGCATCCTGCCCAACTCGTTCTGGTCGTCAGTTCATTGCTCAGTCATCCTGTTGGCTACAAAAAATCACACATTGCTACCCTGTGGACGCCCAGAACGGTGATGGTTTCTCAGTGCTCTCCTTCTGTCTAGTGATGATGTCTCTTGTACAGTCATATCATGCTCATATGGTGTAATGTTCTGTACGAATGCTGAGTGGCTGTGTGCGGAAGTGCCAAACAACAAATCTGGATAACCCAGGTTCTATCCCCAGTCTGTGTGCGAGAGATTTTCGCTCTCTATCGCCCCTGGCAATGATTTGTCGGTGACAACAGCAGCCAGTGTTAACTTACGAGATACCGAGAGGCGAAACCAGAAGCGCTAGATGACGCAGTGGAGGTAGTCTATACGCCAATGCAACTCCTCTGGGTCCCACACTCCCTAGAAATGACTATATCGGTAGCCTGTCCGACGCCGCTGAAGGCAGCAGTTACCTCAACCGATGGCTCTCTGATGGTCACGTCGAGGTTTCTTGTGACACAGTTATGTGGGGTCTGCTGTAAGCTCGTGGTTGCTAACTGGCAGTCGTGTGGATTCATAGCTCAGCAGTCTCCTATGCTCGGGAGCGCTAAGCGAAGGCCTTCGAGCAGGACGCCGCCACTCCAGCAAGGGTGAAGTACTCCTAGCAACACTCAGCCTCGCCCCGAAACGCCGTACAGGCGACAATTGTTATTATTAGGTTGTTGCGCAAGTTCGTACCGTTTTTCCATAAGTTTAATAAACACAACATGTACAAATAAGAGAAGTTCAGTCATCAATGTATTTTCCTTCACTATTTACAACAGTCTGCAAACGCTGGGGTAACTTCTATTCCGCGACTGTATAAATTACGTGGTTTTAAGGCGAAAAACTCGTTGAGTCACGGCCGGAGGGCATTTTCATCCGGAAAGGAAGTTCCTTGATGGCTGTTCGATAGAGAGTGGAAAGGCTGAAAATCGCAGGGCTCAAGATTAGGTGAATAATGTGGATGGGGAATGACTTCCCAACCCAACTCCCGTATAGTGTTTTTCGTCAGCCTAGCAGAATGCACGAGGGCGTCATCGTGGAGCAGCATCACATGACGCAGTTTGCCTGGTAGTTGTTTCTGGATTGCGACTGTAAGACGCACAGTTGTTGACAATAAATGGCGATGATTACACCTCGGCGAAGCAATTCGTACTATACCACACCGTTGCTGTTCCGCCAGATGCGTAACATTGTCTTTTGTGGATGCGCGCAGGTCTTTGTACGGGCAGTTACTGCTTTGTTTGTGCTCAACCATTCCTTTCTTTTCCTGGTGTTAGCGTGAAGACACCATTTCTTGTCACAAGTAACGATACGTGGTACGAATGGTGGATGATCTTCACCAGCCAGTTAGTGGCGAGCAAGCAGAGATGCACGTACGGCCATTCGCTGATTTTTCTGATTTCGGCTTAGAGCATGCGGTATCCATTCGCACGATTTTTAAGCCTTCTCCACTACATGCAAATTTCGATCGCAGTTGATCACATGTGGCCAGTAAACAGCTCCGTTCGACTTATTCATAACGACGACAGTTCACACACCGAGCGAATGAGCAAGTTCGGCGACACTACGCGACCAGCTGGACTTCGATTTTGATACAAACGGTCTTTAGTATTACTATATATCTCCGGCTTAATGGAAAATGAGCAAATTTTTCTACTACTACTACTACTACTACTACTACTAATTATTATTATTATTATTATTATTATTATTATTATCCCCTCCCATGAACCATGGACCTTCCCGTTGGTGGGGAGGCTTGCGTGCCTCAGCGATACAGATAGCCGTACCGTAGGTGCAACCACACCGGAGGGGTATCTGTTGAGAGGCCAGACAAACGTGTGGTTCCTGAAGAGGGGCAGCAGCCTTTTCAGTAGTTGCAAGGGCAACAGTCTGGAAGATTGACTGATCTGGCCTTGTAACAATAACCAAAACGGCCTTGCTGTGCTGGTACTGCGAACGGCTGAAAGCAAGGGGAAACTACAGCCGTAATTTTTCCCGAGGGCATGCAGCTTTACTGTATGATTACATGATGATGGCGTCCTCTTGGGTAAAATATTCCGGAGGTAAAATAGTCCCCCATTCGGATCTCCGGGCGGGGACTACTCAAGAGGATGTCGTTATCAGGAGAAAGAAAACTGGCGTTCTACGAATCGGAGCGTGGAATGTCAGATCCCTTAATCGGGCAGGTAGGTTAGAAAATTTAAAAAGGGAAATGGATAGGTTGAAGTTAGATATAGTGGGAATTAGTGAAGTTCGGTGGGAGGAGGAACAAGACTTCTGGTCAGGTGACTACAGGGTTATAAACACAAAATCAAATAGGGGTAATGCAGGAGTAGGTTTAATAATGAATAGGAAAATAGGAATGCGGGTAAACTACTACAAACAGCATAGTGAACGCATTATTGTGGCCAAGATAGATACGAAGCCCATGCCTACTACAGTAGTACAAGTTTATATGCCAACTAGCTCTACAGATGACGAAGAAATTGAAGAAATGTATGATGAAATAAAAGAAATTCTTCAGATTGTGAAGGGAGACGAAAATTTAATAGTCATGGGTGACTGGAATTAGAGCGTAGGAAAAGGGAGAGAAGGAAACATAGTAGGTGAATATGGATTGGGGGACAGAAATGAAAGAGGAAGCCGCCTGGTCGAATTTTGCACAGAGCACAACATAATCATAACTAACACTTGGTTTAAGAATCATGAAAGAAGGTTGTATACATGGAAGAACCCTGGAGATACTAAAAGGTTTCAGATAGATTATATAATGGTAAGACAGAGATTTAGGAACCAGGTTTTAAATTGTAAGACATTTCCAGGGGCAGATGTGGACTCTGACCACAATCTATTGGTTATGACCTGTAGATTAAAACTGAAGAAACTGCAAAAAGGTGGGAATTTAAGGAGATGGGACCTGGATAAACTAAAAGAACCAGAGGTTGTACAGAGATTCAGGGAGAGCATAAGAGAGCAATTGAGAGGAATGGGGGAAATAAATACAGTAGAAGAAGAATGGGTAGCTTTGAGGGATGAAGTAGTGAAGGCAGCAGAGGATCAAGTAGGTAAAAAGACGAGGGCTAGTAGAAATCCTTGGGTAACAGAAGAAATATTGAATTTAATTGATGAAAGGAGAAAATATAAAAATGCAGTAAGTGAAACAGGCAAAAAGGAATACAAACGTCTCAAAAATGAGATCGACAGGAAGTGCAAAATGGCTAAGCAGGGATGGCTAGAGGACAAATGTAAGGATGTAGAGGCCTATCTCACTAGGGGTAAGATAGATACCGCCTACAGGAAAATTAAAGAGACCTTTGGAGATAAGAGAACAACTTGTATGAATATCAAGAGCTCAGATGGAAACCCAGTTCTAAGCAAAGAAGGGAAAGCAGAAAGGTGGAAGGAGTATATAGAGGGTCTATACAAGGGCGATGTACTTGAGGACAATATTATGGAAATGGAAGAGGATGTAGATGAAGATGAAATGGGAGATATGATACTGCGTGAAGAGTTTGACAGAGCACTGAAAGACCTGAGTCGAAACAAGGCCTCCGGAGTAGACAATATTCCATTGGAACTACTGACGGCCGTGGGAGAGCCAGTCCTGACAAAACTCTACCATCTGGTGAGCAAGATGTATGAAACAGGCGAAATACCCTCAGACTTCAAGAAGAATATAATAATTCAAATCCCAAAGAAAGCAGGTGTTGACAGATGTGAAAATTACCGAACTATCAGCTTAATAAGTCACAGCTGCAAAATACTAACACGAATTCTTTACAGACGAATGGAAAAAGTAGTAGAAGCCAACCTCGGGGAAGATCAGTTTGGATTCCGTAGAAACACTGGAACACGTGAGGCAATACTGACCTTACGACTTATCTTAGAAGAAAGATTAAGGAAAGGCAAACCTACGTTTCTAGCATTTGTAGACTTAGAGAAAGCTTTTGACAATGTTGACTGGAATACTGTCTTTCAAATTCTAAAGGTGGCAGGGGTAAAATACAGGGAGCGAAAGGCTATTTACAATTTGTACAGAAACCAGATGGCAGTTATAAGAGTCGAGGGACATGAAAGGGAAGCAGTGGTTGGGAAGGGAGTAAGACAGGGTTGTAGCCTCTCCCCGATGTTGTTCAATCTGTATATTGAGCAAGCAGTAAAGGAAACAAAAGAAAAATTCGGAATAGGTATTAAAATTCATGGAGAAGAAATGAAAACTTTGAGGTTCGCGGATGACATTGTAATTCTGTCAGAGACAGCAAAGGACTTGCAAGAGCAGTTGAATGGAATGGACAGTGTCTTGAAAGGAAGATATAAGATGAACATCAACAAAAGCAAAACAAGGATAATGGAATGTAGTGGAATTACGTCGGGTGATGCTGAGGGAATTAGATTAGGAAATGAGGCACTTAAAGTAGTAAAGGAGTTTTGCTATTTGGGGAGCAAAATAACTGATGATGGTCGAAGTAGAGAGGATATAAAATGTAGGCTGGCAATGGCAAGGAAAGCGTTTCTGAAGAAGAGAAATTTGTTAACATCCAGTATTGATTTGAGTGTCAGGAAGTCATTTCTGAAAGTATTCGTATGGAGTATAGCCATGTATGGAAGTGAAACATGGACGATAAATAGTTTGGACAAGAAGAGAATAGAAGCTTTCGAAATGTGGTGTTACAGAAGAATGCTGAAGATTAGATGGGTAGATCACATAACTAATGAGGAAGTATTGAATAGGATTGGGGAGAAGAGAAGTTTGTGGCACAACTTGACCAGAAGAAGGGATCGGTTGGTAGGGCATGTTTTGAGGCATCAAGGGATCACAAATTTAGCATTGGAGGGCAGCGTGGAGGGTAAAAATCGTAGAGGGAGACCAAGAGATGAATACACTAAGCAGATTCAGAAGGATGTAGGTTGCAGTAGGTACTGGGAGATGAAAAAGCTTGCACAGGATAGAGTAGCATGGAGAGCTGCATCAAACCAGTCTCAGGACTGAAGACCACAACAACAACATTATTATTATTATTATTATAAACAGCGGCGATACCCAATATGCCAACATTTCTAGGCCCATGCGTCCTTCAATAGTTGACATGACAGGCCACATAGGTCGTCTTTGGGTATGTATTATACCCAAGCACCTCATCGTGGGGTCTTTGTCATTTCATGCAGTAATTTAATATAAACAAATTGTGATTCTGAGATTTAAATGCTGGTACGTTTTGAGAAAATTGCTTGTTTTTCTCCATTTTCTGTCACATTTGCATTAAAAATTTTTTGTGTGGTGAGCACTTTGTCCATTCTCAAACTACAGCCTTCGCTGGACATTGTAATTCGAAAGTAGTCCCCACAAGTAAGAAGTTTTTAATGGAACTGTGACAGAAACTGGAAAAAATAAAATTTAGTAATCAAAGTTGCTGGACCTTGATCGTGCATTATTTTGTAACTTCATAAAAAAGTTGCGTGTGTTGGCATTCGGTCGATTGCGCATGTTAATGTTGCAGAGTAAGTGGCCGACCAGCTAACTGTTTTAAGGCCGTTTAGTGTTCAAATGTTCGTGAATTCCTAAGGGACCAAACTGCTGAGGTCATCGGCCCCTAGACTTACACACTACTTAAACTAACTTATGCTAAGAATAACACACACACCCATGCCCGAGGGAGGACTCGAACCTCCGGCGGGAGGGACCGTTCAGTGGCTTCCATGGTTGTAGAATAGAACTCAATACGTGCTACGACTTTTAACCGAAGAATGTACCTAAAGAAATTAGAATAAATAACCATTGCGATCGGGAACATAACAACGCCATCGTTACAAAGATGGAATAGCAATATTTGTATTGGAAGCCTGTTTGCGCGACCGACTGTAGAATGTGGAAGTAATTTCAACTTTTGGTTCAGAGATCGCTTGTGTTCGGTGTAACGTGCATTGATTCAAATAAAGAGGCCAAGGGCGAAAGGAGCGGCCGGGAGTCGAGAATGGGTCTGCCCGATACGGCCGCGGAACACGCCACGCTGCGGAGGGCCCGTGGCAAGCGCGCAGTAGCGCCAGCACCTCAGCCTGAGGGACCCAGCTGGAACTCAGGGCTCTGTAGCACGAGTCATCGTAAGGCGAGAGGCGGGGGAGTGTATCGTGTACAGTCCACCACAACTTGACCCCCCCCTGCTGCCCCCTCGTATTCCATTCGCGAATGATATGTGGTCAGTACCTCTCATTTGGTTGCCTATGTCCCTAATTTTAGCGTTCTGATCATTCCGCGTGGGTTGGAGTAAATTACGCTATGTGACAAAGAAAGCAGAAGCACCCGGAACGGGAAGGGGATACGAAGTAAAACTTCACGGAATGAGAGGTTCTTTCTTTCTTTCTTTCTTGTGCTTATGACTTTTTTTCCCGCGGATACGCAGGGTCGGCATGGTTAATCGGATGTGGCAATGTTAGTTGAAGGGGTGGCCGGATGCCCTTCCTGCCGCCACCCCGTACTCCCCCAGGAAGGAATTAGTGTACCCCAACTGTCTGCAACTAGTGTAATCCATGGAAATAGCGCGAAAGTGTTCAGATGTCTGCGAGCCGTGTAACTGAGGCGGGACGTGGGGACCAGCCCGGTATTCACCTAGGGGGATGTGGAAAACCGCCTAAAAACCACATCCAGGCCGGCCGGCCCACCGGCCCTCGTCGTTAATCCGCCGCGCGGATTCGATCCGGGGCCGGCGCGCCTACCCGAGTCCAGGAAGCAGCGCGTTAGCGCGCTCGGCTAACCTGGCGGGTTCACGGAATGAGAGGATATGAGATATTATTTTAGTGATTACAAGATCGAGTCACTTTTACAAAGAACTACCTGGCGGTATTAGTCGAGAAAGGCGATTCATCGCTCAACAGAATACGACGCGATTTATCAGCAAGTCACGGCACCATCCCAAACGCAGCCGTTTGCGTTGTGTTGTTACCGGCAGCATACTGCCTAGTCTGGATGGTGATAGTCTCCGACACAGGATGATTGCTGTTTCAATTATAAACCTTATAATTACACTGCAGTAATGTTTTTTCTCAACCAAACAGCGTCCTACGAAACATACATAAGGGTCGGTCGTTTACCGAAAATGTCTTCACACATCACAATACACGGATATTCATAAGTTCCTCCAGGATTTCAGAAGACGGCTTTGCGAAAACTACAGTATATTCAGAAAAAATGACACAATCGGTGGACAGAGCATTTCTTGAAGTTTCAATTAGTAACGCACGCCGTGGCGTGCACGTGTCGGAACATGTAAACTACATCATCTGCTCCGTATTGTCGCATAGAGTTCGCGCCTGCAGGCAGGCAACCCAGTGAATATATTTCCTAAGCGGACTGCTGCTCATGCACGTGTTGTTGTTTTCCACGTCACAGCCAGTGCCCATATTAAGCACTGTACTGTGAGTTCAAATGGTTCAAATGGCTCTTAACACTATGGGACTCAACATCTGAGGTCATCAGTCCCCTAGAATTTAGAACTTCTTAGCCGCGCGGGATTAGCCGAGCGGTCTGAGGCGTTGCAGTCATGGACTGTGCGGCTGGTCCCGGCGGAGGTTCGAGTCCTCCTTCGGGCATGGGCGTCCTTAGGATAATTTAGATTAAGTAGTGTGCAAGCTTAGGGACTGATGACCTTAGCAGTTAAGTCCCATAAGATTTCACACACATTCGAACATTTTAGGACTACTTAAACCTAACTAACCTAAGGACATCACACACATATGTGCCCGAGGCAGGATTCGAACCTGCGACCGTAGCAGTCGCGAGGTTCCAGACTGAAGCGCCTAGAACCGCTCGGCCACTCCGGCCGCCTGTAATGCGAGTTAGAAGCTCCAAGAGATGTTCTATCCACTAATGTGTTTCCGGCTTTCGTATATCTTGCAGTTTTTGCACAGTCATCTTCTGAAATACCAGAGGTACTTTACTAATAACCTTGATATTTTCCACTCTGTGAGGGTTAATCGCAGTACTTTCACCTTGTCAGTACATCTAAAAAACCAGGTGACTCATTTTTTTCCCGCTCTACCGGTAATGCGTGAATTCTCCTGGTTCATTTCTTCCTCCTCCACCGACATTTTTTTCCATCGCTCTCCCTTTCCACGCCACTACTCGGCATAATTGTGAGCTGCAGTGTTTACAACATGGAAACGAGGTTTGAGGAGATTAATTCGGGTAGCTGATCTCATGTTCTAGAAAGAGCCTTTGAAGAAAAAAGGGAAATAACTCAACATTTGCGTACATAACGGTTTGCATGATCGCACCCTGAACGACCCAAGTTCCGGTATTTTGAGTAAGTGATGAAAAGACTGCGTATTGGACAAGTTAGTGGATTCTAGTCGTTTCTGAGTGCCATTTCGTGCTGTTTAGCTTGGCTAGCCATGCTCTAATACTTGGTGTCGTCACCAGTATGTATCAGTGTTATGAAGACTGCAGTGTTTTATTTTCATGGCATATTCTTACTTTTCCTGATTTTACTGTCTTTTGGGTCCCGTAAGTGCTCCACGCCAGTTTCAGTTCCTTCTTCATTGCTATTATTTTCCAACTGATATTCTTTTGTGTTATTGTCATATCTCCTGTATTTCCTTCTTCGAATCATTTTCAATGTGTTGCCCTAAGAGTTTCAGTTTAGTGTTAATGCTTGCATATTGGAAACTTCTTTCTAGATATAATTTCTTATTTCTAGCACGTGAACTGTTGCGTAGAAAGGATCAGCGTTAGATTGTTGGAACCTTTCATGTATATTATTCATTGTGGCGCCAGATTAGAAATGCGCTTGAACGATGATCATGGGATGCCTTGGACCCAGCTTATGACTAGGAGGCGAAGAGAGTGTCAGCCTACCAATCGAAGAGTCCGGGGTTTATTGCTCGCTAGGCCCTAGAATTTTTTATCCGTCACTTTTTGCACCACCAGAGCAACGCTTTGTGTGTGAAATGTTATGGGACTTTACTGCTAAGGTCATCAGTCCCTAAGCTTACACACTACTTAACCTAAATTATCCTAAGGAGACACACACACACACACACACACACACACACACACACACACACACACACACACACACACACACACACACACATGCCCGAGGGAGGACTCGGACCTCCGCTGGGACCAGCCGCACAGTCCACGACTGCAGCGCCTAAGATCGCTCGGCTAACCACGCGCGGCGAGCAACGCTTTCTTAATGTGAAAAATGCCAAGGTGGTACTTGTCTCGACGTTGAACTGTAGGACCTCTTGCAACCGGCTGGATAACACAGTTACAATATCGGAGGGAGGCAAGTGTGTACCCACTCCAAAAGACGATGCGTAGTGTTGTACAATGATTTTTAAGCAACTCTAACAATTCTATTTAAGCTTCCCACAGTTTTACTCCGCCACTGGAGGGCGTATGTCGTAACGTTGCCTCGCAAACAAAGTTTAAAGCACAACGCCATTGCGCTGCCTCGGGAGTGGGAACTCCAAGCAATTTTGCATCCTGATAAGGAGAAATAAATATCTGCTGGCGTTCTTTCTCCAAATTCATTCCCGAACCTGACTGTTAAACTATTCTTTTTCGTAGCAGTAGTACCGCTTCATCTATTATGTACTGAATTTATGTGAAAACAAAAGTCTTCACGTAAAGAAAAACCTTATACTGACCTTGCGTATCACGTGGATGCCATTTTAAAGAATGTTTTCGGTTTTATAACTGAGCTGCTGCATTACTGAAAACTGCTGCTGTACTAAAAGGGAGTCAAACATATTTTCAAATACGTATCTGAACATTGCAGTAGTAATGCCGTCCCATGTGCTGCTTACCCGTGGCGCGTGTTTTCTCCGTTATGTAAGCACGGCGGGAACTTGAGTAAGACTTGCAGGCACGCAGTAACACTTTTGCTGGCCAGCTCTGCAGCGTGCGGCGTTTTCGCTTTCTGCACCTCCGCAGCTGGGAGGTCGCCAGGCGCCCAGGAAACAGGAGGCGCCATTCCACACACGTCTCGCCGCTGCCTTCCGTCCCTTTCCAGTTGCTCCGTGTGCAGCTGCACATTATCACCTGGCGCGCGCGCGTGCGTGCGTGCACCAGCAGTTTGCGTCATTGTTCGAGAAATCTCGGGCCCTGCTCAAGTTTTCGACCGTGCTGCGATCTAGTGGCCCCTGTTGGTACTGTCTCCACGTCGTGTCGTCAGTAGTCCCATCCTCTGGGCATGAGCGTAGGGCAGCAGAATCCTGCATCGTTATTCTAGGCGAAGTGGCAGTGAAGTTGACATCCGATGCCTTCCTACGACATGTTAAAAAGTACACGAATAATTGGGGTGAAAGAATGGAAAGGAAACGGGATGGGATAGATAAAGGAAGAAAATAATGACTTTCAGCGGCACACGGCATTGCAGCAGGCTGACCGGGCCTCGAACACGGATGCTCTGCTTGTCTAGAACGGTTGCCCCAACAGCTTCGGCCATCCGGACACGTTTCCGTTAGACCCAATTTCCCGTGCGTCGCACCGTGACGACTCCCGCCCATTAACTTCCTACTCGCAGATGTCTGATTCCCATAGGAGTTCGGAAGTTGGTTCAGCATCCGCACTGAAACTTTTTCTCGAAGCAGCCGTCGCACTCATAGGATTATACGAGGTGCATTCAAAGTTCTAAGGCCTCCGATTTTTTTTCTAATTAACTACTCACCCGAAATCGATGAAACTGGCGTTACTTCTCGACGTAATTGCCCTGCAGACGTACACATTTTTCACAACGCTGACGCCATGATTCCATGGCAGCGGCGAAGGCTTCTTTAGGAGTCTGTTTTGACCACTGGAAAATCGCTGAGACAATAGCAGCACGGCTGGTGAATGTGCGGCCACGGAGAGTGTCTTTCATTGTTGGAAAAAGCCAAAAGTCACTAGGAGCCAGGTCAGGTGAGTAGGGAGCATGAGGAATCACTTCAAAGTTGTTATCACGAAGAAACCGTTGCGTAACGTTAGCTCGATGTGCGGGTGCGTTGCCTTGGTGAAACAGCAGCCCTTCCCGGACGTTTTTGTTGCAGTGCAGGAAGGAATTTGTTCATCAAAACATTTTCGTAGGGTGCACCTGTTACCGTAGTGCCCTTTGGAACGCAATGGGTAAGGATTACGCCCTCGCTGTCCCAGAACATGGACACCATCATTTTTTCAGCACTGGCGGTTACACGAAATTTTTTTGGTGGCGATGAATCTGTGTGCTTCCATTGAGCTGACTGGCGCTTTGTTTCTGGATTGAAAAATGGCATCCACGTCTCATCCATTGTCACAACCAAGGGATCTGCCCATCCGACGGATAGATCACTCTCGTCAGTGTCAAATGCCCACTCCATGAGAGACTACGGGAAAATTTAGAATTTAGTAGAGGATATTGGCGCAAAGACGGAAGCTTTAGGGCATCACCTCTTCTACCCTTGCTTTCCAAATTTTGACAGTGAAAATTTTCCATCGCCAGGATTCGAACCGGCTTACGTCAGAGTCGAGCGCCACCACATACGCACGCATTACTGGCCTCGGCTACGGAGGCAGGTACGACGTCTCGTAGCTTTGTAATATGTTCCAGCGGTCGCAGTTGGTTTCAGCGTTGTACAGTGAACTTTCTTACAACAAGGAAACACACTTATTAACTGCTACAAATATTTTATTCTGTGAAACAGGGACTGCAGTATCCTCTAGGCTGTAGGTCATATGAAAAAACAGCAACTAATAAATTAATGAAGAAGCAAGCGACCGTGATAACGATTCAGTCTTATTCTCGAGCTTTAGCCGTTTCTGCGATCTAGAGATGCCTGCTGGAACTATCTCCAAGACGTGTCATGCCGCTATAATATATTCTCGCCATCGCAGTTATATTCCGCTTAATATGATTGCTGTATCCTTAGTGGATAAGCAGACCAAAAGTGTGGGTTCAATTCGAGGAAGTTTTCCAGGATGTGAGGATATGCAACACAAAGCAAACAATTAGTAATAACTTGTATTAAGAGAAATATACAGATTGCATAGGTTCTGATATGTTGAGCGAAGCAAAGTACAGGATACAGTGTTCATAGATAATTTGTTCTTCTCCGCTGGCTAGCTGGTGTACGTTTGCTGTATGGCTTGTCGTCTTCTCAGCAGGAAGACTCGGTGCTCTTCTTCTGTTGGCTGCCGCGTGGCGGGACGCCCTCGTGACGGCCCGCAGCAACTTTGCTGCCAACCTGCGTTTCGTCTCGTGGCAGGCGCAGTATCGCAGCTATCGATATTGCAATGATTTGTTCCATTCCTTAGGCATTTAATTCCTAATTAATTTTCTACCTTGTTTCGTTATAATGTTATCATCGCGTTGTCAAGCTGATTAAAAATCGACAATCTTTTTACACTTCATCCAAATATCTGATCAGGGATGGAAATGCTCGTTTGTTGCCCACTTGTAACTCATTATCGTTTCTAATGACCAAATAGACTAATATTTCTCCTTGTGCTGCGCTTACAATCAATTACAATCTTTTCGAGGACAGAATTTTCGCCTTTGTCTGTTGGCTTTCCTTAACAACCACTATATCAATGTTTATATATCCATACATACCATACCAGTACTCGTAATAAACATTTAAGAACATCAGGCTTTAATACGGCTTTTTCCTGCCGTTTTCCATAACACTGTTCAATTGAGAGTAGAGTATTAGCTTCTTGTGGTGGCGAATTCGTGGTTTCCTGTGTATCGTTTGCCCTCGCGCCGCGCGGTTCGCATATTACGTGACTGTTTTTATTTTGTTCTATTTATTGTGACTTTCGGCAACATTGACCATATAGTCAGCAATAGTTTCAATTGTAAAGAGTTAAAGTGAAACTTGCGAGTTACAGTAAAATGACAGAATAAGCGTAGCCTTGCGGATAGTACAATATACTAAGAACTTAATGCTCACTCTTTGCTCACAATAAGCATTCATTGTGTCACTGTAACTGATGCGAGGGACCCAAACAATGTGTTGCTGGACACAGCCCTGCCATCTAGTGCGTTTGCGCGGAAACGTGGCCAAGCCCATTTTAAGGATGCGCACGGGGTAAGATAAAAACATTTCTTCCTTTTTGGTATTCTGAAATAGTCTATACACAGTACTTCGTGGTCAACGGTTAGCGTTCCGTTGTCAGTGCTAGACGGCAGGTGTTACACAGTAGTATTCCCGACAAGAACAGACCGTAGGTGTTCTTTTACGCCAAAGGATGATCCATAGAGGCCGTTCATTGTAAAACGCTTCCCGTTTTACGCTGAGGACTGTCTCTATGTGGGAAGGTGTATCCAATGCGATACACGAAAAACGCCTCAGTTTGTTCTCATATGACTGTGAACATCACTGGTGAATGAGTGAAAATGTGAACTGTGATTTCCTGTGTGTTGACTCGAGGACGCAGATGGATCAGGCCTTGTACATGCGGCAGTAGCGTTACCACATCCGTAAGTGTGAAGGAGATAATGATTTCTTGCTCGTATAATTACAGAGAGCGACTCGTGCATTCTTCACTACCAGCCTGGGTCGATGAGATTTTCCTCTACGGAAAAAAAACTAACCTGTTGGTTCTATCAGAAGTTACGTTGACTGTGGTGTGGGACATGCAGCGTTTCATATTGCTGAAATTCCATCCTCACCGTGCGACTATTAGTGTTGCGTCCTACTGTAGAACAGTTGGTGGGACCATCGGTGGGCCATACGCCGCAAATAACTTGTGGCGTGATTCTTCTGGATGACTAAGGCAGCGCTAGGGCTGAGCAAGCTATAGCCAAATCCAAACGGGCTCCGCATTTCCCGATAAGCCACACGGCAATAGAATGGTGCTCGAAATTCCGTTTAGGTGCAGTGTGATACCGGAACACCTAAAAGAAGCAGATATAGAGATTTAAAATGTGTGCCAAAAAATTGCTTGGCTCAAGTAATCTTAAGGAGTCAGTCTGGTTGTATAATGGTATTTATCTTTGCAAGACTTTTTATTTTATTTTTGGAAGTAAAAAAACACTCGTATGTGAAGACTCGAATTATTGTACCTTTGTATAATTTTTAAATTAGGAACGTGTACGTGTATTTGTAGACTCAGACCGTCTTGAATAAGATACTCGATACAAAACCGTTGTAACAAGACCCCTAGTGAAACGTGGTCAGTGTTTAAGCAAGCATATGCAGGCGAGGCACTTTCAAGAAGTGTTTTCGAGTGTTATAAAAAGTTTCATGAAGAGATTCATTGCAAGACCATCCCAGAGTTGGCCGTCCATCTGCACCAGGTACCGACGCAAACTTGGAGCGTGTAACGCAGTTATTGATAGAAGACTGTCATGAAATTGTGCGTGCGGTATCAGAAGAACTTAATTTGAAGATTTAGGAAACAAGGAAACTGAATGTCGCCCGACCTCTAGCGTTGCGATTTGTTTTCTTGTTTCCGCGAATGAAAAGGCGATTGAAAGGAAGGCTTCATCAAGACATCGAAGACCTTTTTAAAGGGCTGTGACACATGAGTTTACAAGCATCGCAGTTTAAAATTTGCCTACTTGCTTCCAAGACCTCCAGAAACGTGTATATATATAGCCAAGGGGACTACTTCGATAGGAGCAAGGATCATTACTTGGTAAGTGGAATTTTCTATTTAAAAACCTGTCCTGGGACTTTCCTGACAAAGGGGGTACTTTGGGTACCACTTTCATCTCTCCCATTTTTTTGTTCCAGTCGTAAATGTTTCTCGGGAAGATCGATTGTGCCGGCCGGTTCTAGGCGCTTCAGTCCGGAACCGCGCTGCTGCTAAGGTTGCAGGTTTGAGGGGACTGATGACCTCAAACGTTAAGTCCCATAGCGCTTAGAGCCATTTGAACTATTTTTGAAGAACGGTTGTTGGTAAAGTTCCGACTGAGCTCGAATCTCCATAATTTTATCCCTGTGCTCTTTGCGTGAGATACACTTGGGAGGAAGCAATATAAATGGGTTCCCTCTTCTAGAAACGTACTCTTTCGCAACTTCTAACAGCAAACCACACCATGATGCAGACCAACTTTCGTGCATCGTCTGCCATTGGAGTTCGTTAAGCGTCTTAGTGACGCTGTCGCGCTAACCAAATGAACCTGTAAAGAAACGCGTTGCTCTTATTTGAATCTTATTTATTTCCCGTATCAATTCTTTCTGGTATGGATCCCAGACTGACGATCAATATTCATACATTGGTCGAACGAAAGTTTCGTTAAGTTACCTCATTTGTGGTTGGACTATTACAGTTACTACTACTACTACTACTACTACTACTACTCAAGATTGTTCCAGTGAATCTATCCGGCATCTGTCTTACCAGTGATTGGGTTTACGTGGTCTTTACACTTCAAACACTTCAAATCGCTCCGTACAAATACTCCCATGTATTTCAGGGCTGTGACTGCTTCCAATTATTGTTCTGCATACGAGTAATCATCCAATAACGGGTCTTTTTGCCTGTTAATGCTCGAAGTGTTAAATTTATGTTGAGGACCACTGCCAATTCCTGCATGAAGCGACGAACCTCTGCAGGTCTTCCTGGATTGGGTACAATTACCTAGCGCTGCAGCATCGCTGTATACAAAAGCATCATCCGCGAAAAGTCTCATGTATTCCCGACGTTATCCTCTATATCATTTTCACAGACGGGTCAGACAGCTTGTAAGGGTGCTGCAATGTAGGTCGTGCTGAGAACTAAATAAGAAAAAAAATTCGATACGTTCCTCCGTTTTCGATTTAATTAACACTGGAGATAGCTAGTCAGGCCGTTGCGCGTGCAGATATAAGCGCCCCGCCAGAGAAGGTGTTGCCAAAGATGTTCCTAGTTTGGTTTCCTAAACCTGAAAAAGAGATGAATACAGAAATTGGGCATGGGACGATAGTAAGGATCCCAAGTCGAGCCAAAGCCTGAGCGCTCTCGTGCACTATCATTTACGCTATGAGAACAAGTGACACTAATTGTACCTCGCGGGACACGTGAATTTCCGCGTGCAACGGCTTGATTGGGTAACTTCAGTGCTAATTAACTTGGAAATGGCGGGACGTATTAAATTTTTTCTTAAATTTAAGAATTATTTCTCAGGACAACCTACCGTGCAGCACCTTTATACGCTTTTCAGATGGTTTCTGACCATCCTCTATGTAATTTGGTAAGTTATTAAATCGTCGCACAGGCTATACGATTCTGACTCACGCACCCCCATCTCCCCCGCCCCCTCGTCACCAAAGTTGAAACGCAGTGCACGTTAAGCCACACGTGCTCGTCTATTTATTGACACACACTCGAATAAATATTCCTAAGACCGTCTGCTACGAAACTGCCCATCATTAGCTGGTGCGTAGTATACACTGAAGAGCCTAAGAAACTGATACAACTGCCTAATATCAAGTAGCGCCGCAAGCACCCAGAAGTGCTGCAACACGACGTGGCATGGACTGGACTAATGTCTGAAGTAGTAAAGGGAAATGACGCCATGAACCTTGCAGGGCTGGCCATAAATTCGTAAGAATACGAGGGGATGGAGATCTCTGAACACCACACTGCAAAGCACCCTAGATATGCTCAATAATTTTGAAGTCTGGGGAGTTTAGTGGCCAGCGGAATTGTTTGAACTCAGGAGAGTGTTTCTGGAGCCGCTCTGAAGCAATTCTGGATGTGGGGTGTCGCATTGTCCTGCTGAAATTGCTCAAGTTCGTAGGAATGCACAGTGGACATGAATGGATGCATGTGATCAGACGGAATGCTTACGTATGCGTCACGTGTCAGAGTCTTATCTAGACGTATGAGTGGTTACATATTACTCCAACTGCACACGCCCCACACCATTACAAAGCCTCCACCAGTTTGAACAGTCCCCTGCTGACATGCAGGGTCCATGGATTCATGAGGTTGTCTCCATACCCGTACACGTCCATCCGCTCGAAGCAATTTGAAGAGAGACTCCTCCAACCAGGCAACATGTTTCCAGTCATCAACAGTCCAGTGTTGGTGTTGACGGCCCCAGGCGAGGTGTAAAGCTTTGTGTCGTGCAGTCATCAAGGCTACTCGAGTGGGCCTTCGGCTCCGAAAGGCCATACCGATGATGATGATTCGTGAATGGTTCGCACGCTGACACTTGTTGATGGTCCAGCATTGAAATCTGCAGCAATTTGCGAATGGTTTGCGCTTTGTGATGTAACAAAATAAAAGCGATGTTGTTATTCAATGGAAAAGTTGGAATTTGAGATTTCGCTTACTGTTTTATCAACAACAATTGGCGTAAGAATCATGGATTGACCATTGTCATAAAATATTGCATTATGAAATGTGAATAGTCTTTACTTGCAGTTTCGCGTGGCCTGAAGCAGTTACAGTTAGCGTGCTATTAATTAAGAAATTGCATTATCGTCTTTCTAATTACTTCATGATCGTAGATACGATCATACCCGGTCGTGAAGTTTTGGTTATGACAAAACAATTTCCTAAGGGACCAGAAATTTCTCATGGGCGCAAGAACAACTGTAACATCACACAAAAGGGAAATTCAATATTAAAGCTGATGCAAGACGACGATAAAACAGTTTCCTTTTTGTCAATGTAACACGCACATTGAACTGCTGATCTTAGTGTCTGTAATCTTAGCAAAATGCATAATTAAAATGAAAATAATACTGAGGAGATGATAGTAATGAGCACTGCTAAATGATTCAGTATTTAGAGAACAAATATTTATTATAACTAAAACGTATATCGTACCTTATGCTTAATACTACAATGAAGGTAGATTTTTATGTCCGTTTCATGTCCATTGAGCGCTCTGTTGTATAACCATTGTCCTATTGAGTCGCCCGTGCGTCGTCACGATAAGTTATAACAGTTCCTCTTTTTACACTTCACTCAAACTTAGACGGAACACGTTTTTATACATTTAGTAAAAATTAGATCAGACCGCCACAAATCTGCGTCCGTCTTAAGAGAAACAGTACAAGTGTATAGCGCTCAGAGCTTCATTTGTTCTCCAGCGAACAAAATAGTGAAGGATCGCATATCGATCCGTATTCTTCTGTTTATGTTGCCCTCCAAAGACAACGAATTACATTATTTAGGATATTCCACCGTCGCTAAGCGACATCTTATTATACATTAATCATTCTTTATAAACAAGTATTTGCCTTCTGGCTGAAAGTGTTCACTATTTGCTGTTTTAATGAAGCCAAAAATAGCGAATATCACAACTTCTCTCACATTGAACGATTTTCACCTGTCGTCGTTGGTATCGTTATTGCAGGATCTTTTTTCCGGCCGCAGCGATGTCTGAGATTTGATATTTACCGGATTCCTGATATTCACGGTAGACTCGCGAAATGGTCATACGGGAATACACCCATTTTCGCTTCCCGAGCCCGGGTTCCCGGGTTCGATTCCCGGCGGGGTCAGGGATTTTCTCTGCCTCGTGATGACTGGGTGTTGCGTGATGTCCTTTGATTAGTTAGGTTTAAGTAGTTCTAAGTTGTGGGGGACTGATGACCATAGGTGTTAAGTCTCATAGTGCTCAGAGCCATTTGAACCATTTGAGCACACCCATTTCATCACGTCCTCGGAGATGCTGTGTCCCATGGCTCGTGCGTCGAGTATAAAACCACAATCAAACTCACTTCAGTCCTTGTAACGTGCCATTGTAGCAGCAGTAACCGATCTAACAACTGCGCCCGTCACTTGTCTTATACAGGGTGTTACAAAAAGGTACGACCAAAATTTCAGGAAACATTCCTCACACACAAAGAAAGAAAATATGTTATGTGGACATGTGTCCGGAAATGCTTACTTTCCATGTTAGAGCTCATTTTATTACTTCTCTTCAAATCACATTAATCATGGAATGGAAACACAGAGCAACAGAACGTACCAGCGTGGCTTCAAACACTTTGTTACAGGAAATGTTCAAAATGTCCTCCGTTAGCGAGGATACATGCATCCACCCTCCGTCGCATGGAATCCCTGATACGCTGATGCAGCCCTGGAGAATGGCGAATTGTATCACAGCCGTCCACAATACGAGCACGAAGAGTCTCTACATTTGGTACCTGGGTTGCGTAGACAAGAGCTTTCAGATGCCCCCATAAATGAAAGTCAAGAGGGTTGAGGTCAGGAGAGCGTAGAGGTCATGGAATTGGTCCGCCTCTACCAATCCATAGGTCACCGAATCTGTTGTTGAGAAGCGTACCAACACTTCGACTGAAATGTGGAGGAGCTCCATCGTGCATGAACCACATGTTGTGTCGTACTTGTAAAGGCACATGTTCTAGCAGCACAGGTAGAGTATCCCGTATGAAATCATGATAACGTGCTCCATTGAGCGTAGGTGGAAGAAACTAAGATGAGCTCTAACATGGAAATTAAGCGTTTCCGGACACATAATATCTTTCATTTGTGTGTGACGAATGTTTCCTGAAAGTTTGGCCGTACCTTTTTGTAACACCCTGTATAGACGTTGCCGACCACAGCGCCGTATTCTGCCTGTTTACATATCTCTGCATTTGAATACGCATGCGTATACCACTTTCTTTATCACTTCAGTGTATGTTTGTGTGACGCAGACGCAATGTCAAATCCTTCCCATCTTCGGGTGCACGTTTTGTAATTGGACGTATCTGCGAAGACAAAACGTGTAAGATGGCATATGGGCTGTCGATGAAGTGTCAAATAGAAAGACCGGGCCCAGACGGCGCAATCGCGGGCGGCTGTGTATACATTGTGTGGCGCGCCTTGTGGGTGCATCAGGCAGGCGCGCGGCACGCTGCTTTGTTTGCTGTCTGAATGGCGGTGGCAGCGACAGCAATCCCGGCCCGGGAACCAGGCCGCCGGCGTCGCCAGAGTCCGAGCCGCGTCGCTCGCGGTCTCGGGATCGATACCCGGGCCTGTTTCTCGGAACTGGCTGCAGCCAATGTCGAGAAGGGTTCCGCGCCAAAGCCCGGTGGGCGACGGGGTACATTGGCGGATGCAGTCTTCTAGGAAACACCCTGCTTGCTGCAATGCTGCAGCAATTGTTTTTATGCCTCGTTGCAGTCTGGCTCTAAGCAGATCGAATTCCTCCGTGGATCTCCTCGTGTGCGACAATAAAATTCACTGTATACTGCCAGATCCTTTATTACTAACGGCGCTGTTGCCATCTTTCAGTAGCGAAGTGCAAACGGCAACCGCAAACAGTAGCTAATGCCACACTGGGCGATTTTCTCCGTCGAAGTTGGATTTTCGTTGCGTGAAAAACAGAACTAACTGATCCACATGGAGGGTGCCATAGCAGGCCGAAATTGTCACTTCGCTGGCATATGACGTTCACCGGACATTCGCCATACCCACACCCTGCCATCGGATCGCCACATGTGTACCGCGATTCGTCACTCCACACAGCGTTTCTCCACTGTTCAATCGTCCAATGTTTACGCTCCATACACCAAGCGAGGCGTCGTTTGATATTTACCGGCGTTATGTGTGGCTTATGAGTAGCCAACCATGAAATCCAAGTTTTCTCATCTGCCGCCCAACTGTCATAGTACCTGCAGTGGATGCTGATGCACGTGACTGTCGCTTTGGAATTGGGCAAGGCCAGTTTTTCTCGCCGCAGTTTTCGTTAGCATCCCTGCCATATTGGGCCGTTTTTATCGCCAGTCACACGGCAGTTAATAGTGTTACTCTACTTCGTCTGTGTAGTAACTGACACCAATGGATCGTTTGGATAAGGAACTAATAATTACTGAGGTTTTTCTTCCGCACCAAACCGAGCGAGGTGGCTCATTGGTTAGCACGCTGGATTCACATTCGGGAGGACGACGGTTCAAACCCGCATCCCGCCGTCCTAACTTGGATATTCCGTGATTTCTCTAAATCGCTTCAGTCAAATGCCGGGATGGTTCCTTTGAAAGGGCTCGACCGACTTCCTTCCCCAATCCGATGGGACCGATGACCTCGCTCTTTGATCCCTACTCCAAACCAACCAACCAGCCAACTATCTGCATCAAAATAATCACGTAACTTATTATTTCTTTTGTAAGTTGTTATACGACTCCAATAAGTTAACAGATGCTACAAACTTGCACTGATAATTAGAGGATTACTCCAGATGATCACTAATTTTTTTGGATAGCTGCACATTTTTCTTCAGTGTGTAGGATGTCCACAATTTTTGTAATGGAAAAGATAGCGTTCGTGAAGAGGAGAAATTTGTTACCATAGAATGCAGATTTTTTTAGAAAGTCTTTCCTATAGGGATTTGTCTGGAGTGCAGCCTTTTATGAAGTGCGCACTTCTATACGAATCTCTATAACAGTGATTCCCAAACTTGGCTTCCTGGTGTCTCCATTTGCAAACCCCAGAACATCTTATGCCCTTTGATTCTTCATTATTATTATTATTTTGCTTTTTTCGAAATGAGCTGCAATCTACACTTTAGAAAAAGAGGGTCACAAATGTAGGGTAGGAAAAAAAAACTAGTGTTTCAGAGGACTTGGAAGCCGAAATAGATATGTCATTGTGTACTACGTAACAACCTAATGATATTGTTTTCATTTGAACTACACTTTTCATATTTAAATTTTTTTATGTGATGAAACTCACTAGAAAAAGTTCAGAGAATCGAGGAGACCGCTGAAATTTTTCATTAACTAGCACCTGAATATTTAGTTTCAAGCTAGTTAATGCACATTTATGGTCACTCTCCACGTTCGGATGGTTGCAGTGTTTAGTGTTCATGATGGCTACCATCGAGAATCCGGTCCCACCTGATAAATAGGAACCAATCTGGCCCAAAATTCTTCCAACCCCATTTATTGAAACTTTTACCACTCGAACCACTTTTCAATTCATTCTCTCTATACTTAATATCCTACTCATTGTACAGTCTTCTTTTAGCAGACACTTCCACTCAACGTACAAACCAATAAAAAACTGTGTACTTTCACAGAATACAACAGGCGTAAAACTGAGATAAGAATGCAGAGCGGAGACTGAAGATTACCTTGTGTCAGTAATAACTCGGTGACGCGCGAGGCAAAGCTCATGCTATCAACTCTGCAGAAAATACTCTCGCCAACTGTAATATGTAAATGGCGGTCGTGTGTGTGCGTGTCCGTGTGCAGAATGACACACTTTCCCTCATGACCACCCGCTCCAACCCGTCGCAACTTTGGTGGTAGATACCTTTGGTCTCTTTCTGTTAGTTAGGGAGTTTGGTAGCGGTTAGTGGAAGTGGGTGGGTGAGTGTGGGTGGCAAAACCGTTTTCTCACACACAGCGCGTATGAATAGCGTCTAATATGTTTTGAGTGGCATTTCATGTGTTAGTGAGGGACAGAGGTGAATTCAAAATTGTCTAGAAAGTATGTTTTGAAGCGTTTTCTTCCGGAAAGAAGAAAAAGATATATGTGGCAGAAAATTATGACAACATTATCAATAGGTAAAAGGCTAAATTCTCAGGAAGTTTCTTCAGTTTCCGGAATTGAATGTTCTAGAATATCGAAATCGAATACATCAAATTTGGATTGTCGATATGTCGCAGCTCAGCGCGTTTTCGTCAGTCACGTTTTAACAACGACAAGGAGATGATCAAAAAGAAAAATATCGAAAACAGATGAACCGTGCGATATATTACGACGCGGGAAAAGCTAGGTATTGTAGCTAGTGAGAATACATTTTTGACTTGTCTCTCCGCATGTTTCTGCATTCTTTTAGCCGTCTGCACCCCACTATCCTGTAATGTCAACGTCGCCTTATAATGCCTAGCGGGCCGGAGTGGCCGTGCGGTTATAGACGCTACAGTCTGGAACCGAGCGACCGCTACGGTCGCAGGTTCGAATCCTGCCTCGGGCATGGATGTGTGTGATGTCCTTAGGTTAGTTAGGTTTAATTAGTTCTAAGTTCTAGGCGACTGATGACAAGTCGCATAGTGCTCAGAGCCATTTGAACCATTTCAACTTATAATGCCTAATCCCGCGGAGGGTTGCGTCCCCCAGGTTGGGGACCACTAGTCTAAAATCACTTTCTTTCAAAAAACGCCAAATGTTACCGGCTTTTGCTTCATGGGGATCAAGCATGTTGTCACTAACTGAGCTGACGAAACGCAAATTCGTGTAAGCTCGAAATACTGTCTCAATTTCACAAATTTATAACTAGTGCCATGTAACGCTACGGCTGCGGGACTACACACATCAAACAAGTTTCACATCACCCCGGTTCCCAGAACTTCTGTAAATAGACGTTGACTCTGGATATTATATCACAGCACAGTCTCTTCGATGTTACTAAACTCGCACAAAGATGTAAACAACCATGCATGAGTAGCGCCTATTAGACGGAGGGGGTCCGACAGCCGATCAGTTCCAGTCGTTCCACCAGGAAGGAGGTACACGGCTCGTGTTGTCAGTAGTTCAAACATACCTAGACGGTCAGTACCGCGGTTCGATGTCTTCCGCAATGTTACTTTGTGCCAGGGAGGGCTCTCAGCAGGCGTCTCAGAGTGAAGCAAAGCGATGTTGTTCAGACATGGAGGAGATTTAGAGAGACTGGAACTGTCGCTCATGCCTCGCTTAGGCTGCCCAAGGGCTACCACTGCAGTCGATGACCGCTACCTAAGGATTATGGCTCTGAGGAATCCTAACAGCAACGCCACCCCCACCGTGTTGAATATAGCTTTCCGTGCAGCCACAGGACGTCGTATTACGACTCAAACTGTGCACGATAGGCTGCATGATGCGCAACTTCACTCCTGACGTCCATGGCGAGTTCCATCTTCGCAACCGCGACACCGTGCAGCGCGTTACATATGGACCAACAACATGCCGAATGGACCGCTCTGGCATCACGTTCTCTTCATCGATGAGTGTCGCATATGCCTTCAACCAGACAATCGTCGGAGACGTGTTTGGAGGCAACCCTGTCTGGCTGAAGGCATTAGACAGACTGTCCAGCAAGTGCAGCAAGTTGGAGGTTCCCTCCTGCTTTGGGGTGGCGTTATGTGTGGCCGACGTACACCGCTGGTGGTCATGGCCGTAACGGCTGTACGATACGTGAATGCCATCCTCCGAACGATAGTGCAACCATATCGCCAGCATATTGGCAAGGCATTCGTCTTCAAGGACGGCAGTTCGCGCACCCATCATGCTCATCTTGTGAATCACTTCCTTCAGGATAACGTTATCTCTCGACTAGAGTGGCCAGCATGTTCTCCAGACATGAACCCTATAGAACATGCCTGGAATAGATTGAAAAGGGCTTTTTAATGACGATGTGACCCACCAACCACTCTCAGGGATCTACGCCGAATCGCCGTTGTGGAGTGGGAGAATCTGGATCAGCAGTGCCTTGATGAACTTGGGGATGGTATGCCACGACAAATACAGGCGTGCATCAATGCAAGAGGACGTACTACTGGGTATTAGAGGTACGGGTGTGTACAGCAATCTGAATGTCTCGCTGTACGGTGGTACAACATGTGTGGTTTTTATGAGCAATAAAAAGGGCGGAAGTGTTATGTTGATCTCTCTTCCAATTTATTGTACACGTTCCGGAACTCTCGAAACCGAAATGATGCAAAACTTTTTTTGATGTGTGTATAACAGGAAGCAGCGAGCTACACGAGAGGGTATGTTGCGTCAACAGCGCTGTGAGGTTGTACCCGTCGTTGTACTGCAATACACGGAGCTTCTATAACGGCTGTACCAAACAGTGTAAGCGAATGGATTATGATGGCATTGTGTGTTAATTGGAGGCAGTAGAACATTTTTTGGCGGGTATGAGGCTGGTTGGGTCCTCGCGTCATTGTTCGGCTTGGGCCAGGCTGCCACAAAGTTCATTCGCGCCGGTGCGCTGTTTCGACGGACCACCGGCTGCTGTGGTGAGCCTGCAAAGTAGGTCGTGCCGCAATGTACGCGCGAGTTAGGACCTGGCAGAGGCCCCGCCATTTAGGCGCCACGCCGAGCTGCGGGCCGCTCATAAAATGCGCGTATTTCTCCTCGCCGCGCCAGCTTGCGAAGTTTTGATGCCTGCGCACAGAGGAGGCAGAAAGAAACGAAGAAAACGAGAAGCTTCGGCAAACGCTGCAGTCAGACTGCGTATTTAGCCAGTAGTCTGCCAGTCAGCAAGACAGCGTCGCAAGCTACGGCACGTTTCCTAGCTTAACTGAGCGAGGTAGTGCGGCAGCAAAAGACAGGTTCCGCGTTGAAGACGACTGCGGTTCAAATACCGGTCCAGCCATTCGCATTTAGATTTCCCTTGGTTTCTCTAGGATTTTTAACGCAAACGCAAAGATTGGTCCTTTGAAAGGACGCCGCCGATCTCCTTTCCCAATCCGAGATTGTGCTACATCTCTAAACGCCTCGTCGTCGACAGGACGTTAAACCGTAATATTCCTTCCCTCATTGAAATTGAAATTTCGAAGGAGGATTGTGTGAACGGAAGGTTCAGCGTCCCGTAGAGTTTAAGCTAGTTATAAAGAGAGTAAAGGAAACGAGGGATGCGGGAGGAAGTGGATTGTGGGAGTAAAAAATAAGAGGATTCGTGATAAGTGGCTAGGAAATTGCGGAGGATGCTACATTGTCTCTCTAATCTATCATGACTTCTTGTAAATCTGAAGGACAGTCAAATGAAAACAAGACAGACTGAAAAAAATAAGTAAATTGTTCATTATTTTAAAAGTAGTCGCCATAACTATTAATACATTTTTCCCACTGAGAGACAAGACGGACAGTGCCATCATGGAAAAATGTTTGCGGTTGCTTACGGATCTTTAATTGTAGCCAAGCGTGCACCTGTTCGTCCGAAGCAAATCGACGTCCACGAATTTCTTTCTTCAGCGCTCCAGAAATATGCAAATCGCATGGGGGACATAGACTGGAGGATGTGCAAGGGGTTCACGGTGAAACCAATGTTGGCGCGCATTGTCCTGTTGTAGAATGAGGGAGTTTGGACTCGATGGAGCGCATCAGGTTTTTCAAAGAGTCTAGGCACTGCTGCGCATTATTTCTGGCGCCGTTTTCTAGAAATTCGTTGAGCAGCGGGTTGACAGACGGCACCATTGTCTCAGGATAATGCCCGCCCAGGTTGTTCAGACTGTGCCATCGAAGCTTCGCGGGAAGCGCTTGCACTGACTCCACAGAGTCCCGATCTCTCCCAGTGCGATTTACCTGTCTTTGGAGCCCTGAAGAACGTCATTCGTGACGTGATGCCCTTCTTACGAAGAGGTGCACGCCATTGTACAATCTTTGTTCTGTTTGCAACAGTGAACATTTCTCCTTGAAGATACTGACCGTCTTGTCTCGCGATGGGATAAATATGTTACTAGTTTGGGCGATTACCTTTCCTGTCTCATTTTCATTTGACTGTCCCTTATAGTATAATCTATACGTAGAGGGTGTCATATTGTCAGAAGACAGTACACGTTTCCGGTTTGCTGCAGATAAGGTTCCGCTGCGGAACAGATGCACCACAGTGCGAGTCAGATGGGTCGGCAATTGGAACCACACTCTTAAGTACGCAAGGCATAGGATGCCTACAGAACCACCGTGAAATACTCGCGGTCTGTGGACCATTTGCAGAGTCGCGAACAGTCGTAGTGATTTGGTGTCAACAATTTGACCAAGCCAACACAGACATGGGTGATACTGATCCGCCATGTGGTCCAAATCTAGCACCGTGCGGGTTCCGACTTTTTTACGGCAAGCTGAATGAACGGCTGGTGGAGGCTCTGTGTAGTGTGTGTGCAGTCGGAGTGATATGGGACACCTGATACGTCTAGATACCACTCTGACATGATAGCTGACACGTACGTAAGTATCCTGCCCGATCATGTCCATTCATGTCCATTGTGCATTCCGACGGCATTAGGCAATTCCAGGGGGACAGTTCGACACCCCTCACGGCCAGAATAGCTACAGAGTGGCTCTAGGAGTTTCTCAGTTTACACACTTTCACTAGCCATCAAACTCCCCAGACATAAAAATTATTGAGCATATCTGGGATGCCTTGCAAAGTGCTCTTCAGAAGAGATCTCCGCCCCGTCGTATTGTTACAGTCGTGCACGATTCGTGGTGTCAGTTCCCTCCAGTACTACTTCAGTCATTATTCGAGTCCGTGCCACATCGTGTTGCGGCACTTCCGCATGTTCGCGGGGGCCCTACACGATACTAGGCAGGTGTACCAGTTTCTTTGGATCTTCAGTGTATGAGACAAGCATGAGGACGCGGCGCGCCGTGTGCGCGTGTCGTATCGTAGCCAGCGAAGGCCGACCGCCGGCGAGCCCGCGGCCTCGCCAGCGGTCGCCGATTCCGGGCCGTATCCTTGACGGCGAGCCGCACGCGTGCAGCCAAAACACAGCCGAGCCGCGGCGACCGGCCGGGGCCTTCGCTTGTCCCCACTCCGGCTGCATACAAACAGCCTCGAGCTTCCCCAATGCTAGCACCCAGGCAGCGCGCGACCACCTGCAGATCACTAGCGTGGCTGAAAATACTTCTCCCAACACCTCAGCAGCACCTCGTATCGCCAGCGACAGCCAAGTACTGTTGGGGTATCAAACTTAGCGCCTTTCGTAAAACTTTTTGGGTATGTCGGAGCGTCGTCACGATCCGAGGACCAGCGTTACGGCATCTGCCACAGGTGACCTTCATCAGGCTGGTGCACACTATCTGATGAACAGCAACCGGATACCAATGAGTTGACGTGAGTATGGGGTGCCACCACCTTTCGCCTTTAAGACGCCTCGAGCTCTGCTGGAGACCATTTCAGTGAAATATGTGAATTTCTGTGCTGGAATAGTAGCCAGTTCTCCTTCAAGAACCCAAAACAGAGGAGCTAATGATTTTATTTTATTTATTCTTCATAATTACAACCTATTATCTGAAAAGCTGAAATAGGACAACTCACATTTCCTTGGACAGTAATAAATTATGTATCAATTATTTATTTCCGATACTTAACTTTGAAAAATACAGTTACTTCTACTACAACTGAACGGTCAAAATTTACTTTCAAAATCTTTTCTTAAAGAATTTACTTTATTTACTAGCGATTCATCAAGAACATTAACACATTATGTGAGCGTGGAAGTAGTTGCCAAGGAGTAACTGATGGAACCAAATTAAATTTCAACCAATGGAAATTTTATTCATAAAAGCCTTTTCAAAAACAGGTTTAAAATTTATAAGCAGAAAAGCACCTTCCAAATATCAAGTTACAATTATTCAGAGGTAAAATAAAAAAAAACATTTTTTGTTACAGTATGAGCCTTCGGGCTGAGAAGCTTGCCGCTCCCTTTCAACACGGCCGTAGTCACGACCGCTCACAACGACCTCTGAAAACTACACTGGTGCAAATCTGCAACACACCAGATTCCTTTAAACTAAAATTTTTAACAACTCACACAACACACTAACTATGCACCCCGTAAGAGGGATGGAAGTGCTACAAACATTCACACTAAGAACTTATTTTCCACCAAAAGTGCAATTTGTTTTTAAAAGGGCTCTTACGGTGGAAGGGTGGCAACTTTATAAAAAATGACTATTTAAATAAAACCCAAGAAAATCAGACTTACTTAAAGTGTACAACATGCTCTACTTTACACATATACCGCCCCGCAAGATGAAAGGCAAGATAAAAACATATTTCAGGAATTCGGCCCTTACTTCAATTCTATAAATTCGTTAACACCGAATCCGACAAACATGACAGAGGCAGTTATTAACGTATGGCAGATTGAGATTGACAGCGGGGGAGGGGGGGGGGGGGGCGTTTACTAAACAACCCGAACCGCAGATTGCTCTAAACCTCCCCAATTCCACAAGGGACAAACGGACTACCCAATTCACAATAACCACCTTCCCGCGGGTTAGCAAACGGAGAAGAATGGTGGGACGACCCCAAAACAAAGCGGCTGGTGACCTCACCAAGAATACAAGTAGAATTTAACAAGTAAATGAAACAACATATCTCTAATCGCTTAACTTCTAATAAACTGCGATTGCTGGCGAAGACCTGGCGCAGCACCCCAAAATCGGTCTCCCGAACATTCCGCTGCCAGCCGCTTCAACGGACGCAGGAAGGCGCGCCGATCTCCCGTCGCACGGCGTCGCAGCTCGCCCCGGCCAGCCCGATGTCGTGGTTTCACTCCTGTTGTTCTCTTATGAACCGCGAAGCCACTACCCCTTTCTATACAGCGCGGCCCACTGGACTCACGTGGGGACCTCACATGAGCCGACGCTCAAGGCGGACAAGTCATCTCGTGCCTCAGAGCGCGACCGACCAATCCAACCGCCAATGACCGTTGCCCGAGCAACTCGAGCAGACTGGCGGCCTAACGCGCTGACAGATGCAGGAACTCAGCCCCTATCGGGCGACCGCTAGCTGAGTTCTGTTACTGGCGGAGTGGCAAGAGTCTCCTTTTCTGACTTAAAGTTTCATCCAAACGATAGACATACTCGCACTCCGACGACAGACACTGACTGCCCCAAACTGAGCCGGCTGACCAACTGACTAGACTCGCCTCGACTGACCGACTCTCCTCTACAGAGCTCATAGCGCCCCTTAAATGCACGTGAACAGGCAATCTTTCCGCTTTTCCACCAGAGGGAGACACCAAAGTTGCGATTACCATAGCGGCGCCACCGCCAGAAACGGAGGGCGACTGCTTCACACAACGCGCTGCGGCGCGCTCTTCAAAACAGCACTTTTTTTTTTTTTCACGGCTCAACAACAAAACTACAATGAAACCCTTGACCAATTTCCCAACTACTTATACTACTACAAGCACTAAGGAATTTATCTAATTCATCTGTTTGTTCTACTATGTTGGTACACTTGGTTGTTTCCGCTACTGGATCCACTCTCATACTACCATAGTCAACAGCCGTTCTCTGCTGGATTCCAAGGAGTTGGGCAGCACGTCGGCAGCGTTTCCACTATAGCAAGCAATTCCAGCCATCACTGTTATGTCTTAAAGTCCACACTTGCACGATCACTTGCACCAACGCAATGTCGATTCGTGGGACTGTATTTCATTCAGTGGTCGCTGACCTCAGTTATCTTCTCTGCATCTGCAGAGCTTGTTGTCTAGTCTGCATGGCAACAAGCTGACTTACGGCGAATGCCTCGTGAAGACTTCCTTGGCCTTCCTGGGTACTGCTGCCACAGTATCATGGAGTGGGACACTGGAATCTGTAGGGAAATCGACGTTCTATCAAAGGTGTTCCGTTGGATTCAGGCCGTGACTTTCGGCAGCCCAGTCCATTTCAGGGTAGTTGCTGTCCACAAACCACTGCCACACAGATACTGCTTTATGACGGATTGCATTTTCATGCTGATTCGAACGTCATCGCCTCTGGTACTGTTCCTCTACTGTACGTGTAACACAGTGCTGAAAAATGTGTTCCTGTTCTCCGCATTTAGCGTTTTCTTAAGCGCAATAAGGGAACTGTACCGTAACCACAAGAGACACGTCCACACCATAACACCATCGCCATTGTATGTCGCTGTTGGCACTACGCATGATGGCAGTTACGTTCTCCAGGAAATCTTCAAACCCAAACCCTCTCATCGGATTGGCGCAGGAATCACGTCATTCATCACTCCAAATCACTCTTCTCCAGTCACTCACTGTGCAGTGCTCTTTGCACCACGTTTCGTTTAGCATTGGCTACAGAAATTCGCGCTTCTGAGGAGCTGCTCAACCACTGTACACTTCTTTTTAACTCCTTACGCACACTCATACTGCTAACTGGACTGGTGGTAGCGCTTTGGAACTTACGAATGATTTCATCCGCTGGTTTCATGCTTTCCGTCTGCACATGAGGCCTGCCCGTTCGTAGGTTGGCTGTGGGCGTTCTTCCGCACTCACATGACCACTTCGCACTCACATCACAAACAGTCGACCGGGGCAGCTTTAGAAGAGTTGAAATGTCCCTCGTGGATTTTTTAAACAGGTGACATCCAATGACCAGTCTGTGTCCGAAGTCACTGGTCTCTCCTGACCAACCCATTTGCTGTTCCAGCTTCTCTAGTGACAACAGCGCACGGCCAGCTTCCTTTCATATTAGCGGGTCCCGCTCTCGTGACATCTAATGGTCAGTTCCGCATTACGAGAGGGTGAAGGTCCAGTGGCTCGTTCAAATTGTACAAGGCGTGACAGAACGATACTGACAGGTTCTGAGCTGCAAATAATAGTGTCTCTGTAAACACAAGAGCGAGCAACGCTTATGGCGGGGGAAGTTGCCTTTCCTGGAAGAACACCACAGTTGCTGTACAGAATGACTAAGAATTAATTTCTCATCTATCAGTCTAGAATAGCGTGCAGAGATTTACGTAGATTCTTCCCATATGTGTTTCTTGTGTTAGTGTTATTAGCGACTCACATCTGCATTCCATGCTGTGTTAACAGAGTTTATACTGCGTCGCCCATAATTCACAATGTGCACTCTAGAAGGTCGGTATAACTTCCTCAAACTCTTGCTTCCTGTGTCGTAGTGGGGTAGATACCACACCTCTCTTCCCATCCCCACCCCCTCCCGGTTCACCCTGCTACACTCCCGGAAACTTGAACTGAGAAACATTTTCGCCAAAGAAAAAAAAAGTTACTCAAGAAAAACATAAAGGAGTGACCTTTAAACGCACCTTCACCCCCCACCCCCTTCCCTCCACTAACCCAAGGTTAGAACCCTATCGGCCAGCATTTTTAGTATGTTGTTCATGGCACTCCTTCCTACCACTACACAAAAGTTTGGGACTACTCGAATTTCCCCCCTAATTTTCCTTCATTGACTGGGCTAGTTTAGTCTGTTCTGTACCAGTTTTTAAGTTGCGAATTACTATTGTAAACGTAACAGAAAATAAAATTTCAGGTTTTGGTCCGAAACGGGCTAAGGCGGCAGACCTGCAAGCAAGAGCCGTCTTACTCCTATACAGAAGCGAGTGGGGAAAATTATTGTTTTTACTATGCATTTTACTCTTCGTGGAGCATTTTGACAAATAGATTAGTCGTCAGACTGAAATTGGAAGTGCCAGTGCTGCAAAAGTGATTAGTCTAAGACGCACATATCCTGCTTGATGTCATTTTAGACGTGCTTATTAGCACCAACAAGAGCCTCTGTCTCATGAAATGTAAGGATGCCCCACAGGTAAATACGTCCGCCACCACCTGCCTAAACGGTGCACCATTAGCAGGCAGTGTTCTCTTCTGATCCCACGACTTGCCACTCCGGGCGAACTGCAATTCTTCGACCGTCTAGTGGCGATGTTATACTTTTCTGATTCTGAAATGGCAAATGGCTTGCTGCAGTATACGTAGTCTCCGTTGTTACTTTCTTGCCAGTCTAGTGCTTCTCGACTGTCACCCCAAAGCCATTACGAAATCTGACGATGCTCCTGTCAGATTGGAACATGATCTCTCTCTCTCTCTTTCTCTCTCTCTCTCTCTGCGCCACAGCTGCTGGTGCTTAAATGTACATGTAAATCACCGTCGTGGACGTTGCGTTCGTCGTGACGAATTCTTGGTATCATCTTGAGTGCTTCGCCAGACACTGGAGCAATTTCAACGACACATACTTCTATATCTAACTAAATGATACAATAGCATTACATACAAGTGGCAGTGTGATATAAAAATGAAAAACCATTTGGAAGTGATCCATCTGCTCATAGTACGTGTACGTAAACAAGCGAACAGCTGTAGTTGGTATTGAAGTATTCGAAAAACTGGCCAATTATAGAGCTACAGGTTACTGAAACTGTAAACTTACGCCAAATCACTCCACAAGGCCCCAGTCGCTTGGTATAATATGATGTTGATGATCGATGAATGTTACAGGTATTGAAAAGTAGAACACTTTCTGGACAACAGCTGCAATGATGATTTATGTATATCGTACTATATCTGCGTGGGGAAAAATTACCTTGGGCAAGTAAGAGCACCGCTGCTGTTTTTTTTCTTTTGTTATTTTCTTTTCTTCCTTTTACTGCAGCCGCAGCGGAACTGGCAAAGCCTTAAAATGCTTGCAAGCGAAGCACGTAGTACCTGACCTTTGAAATACTTGTTTTGTTCACGTTGTGTTAACTTGCTACGGACGGGACGTCTGTGCAGACAGATACTGACGGATGAGCTATTATCTCAAAACAAACCGTTTGTTGTTACGATGTGATAACAGCCAGCTTTTGTGTCCACCTGCCTACTAAGGCGGGTCAGAATTGAACAAAGTCAGTGTGACATGTGACGATATGTGTTACTACAGGGAGCCAATCTCGAAACTGTTGTCCGTATTTATTTGTTTGATGTTTTGGTCCAGCTGAGGAAGAAAGTCCCGTCCGAGCTTAAAGGTCAGACGGCGCATCTGTTTGGTTAATACTGATAGCCTGAGCTTACTCTCACTGTGTACGTGCCTTTACTTTAGGATCTCCTAAGCTAATAATCTTGCGACTGTCTTGACCCCATTCTGTCTTCTTGGTCTTCATGTCCTTGTTACAACCATAATTGTTGATAGTTCAGGATGTTGGTGCATTAACTGGCGTACTCCCTCTCAACAACATAATGGTCGTCGAGATAGATGGTGTATTGTTGTTTCGAGGATTTGAATTTATTGCAGTGGAACCAAAATATGTGTAGATCAGATGTATTGTTTATTTAACTTATGCTTTTAGTAAAACAGTTAAAATGTCCAAAACTGCCGGCCGGTGTGGCCGTGCGGTTCTAGGCGCTTCAGTCTGGAATGGCAATGGATCTTCACAAATCCGTGCACGGACCCTGGGTTGGCGTCATATCAGATTTTTCCAGTATGTGCCGCTATCCCACGGTTTGTTCACGTGCTCGACGAACAAACAACCTTTCTGCTGACGGGGTGACGCTTAGGGAAGCGTCGCTTGCCTAGGCAGAGCTCCTACAGCAGCTAATCAGAAAGGTCCAGGAGATCACGTGTGAGCGCTCACCGCGCCGAGATGCGCGGACGAGGCCTGTGGATCGCTCTCTTTTACTGACAGGCCCCCGACGAGATCAGACGCATTGTCCGGTTGCATCCGTGCACTTTTCGAGGCCCGGCTCAATCTGTTTGTGCCTTAGAGCCGCTAAACTGACATAATGTACCCCGGCTAGGTCAATCAGTAAATGCTTTCTCAATAAACGGGAGGCAGTTTGCCGACCGGAGTTGAAAAATTAACACTTTTTTAGACCCCACTTCCACCTCAGCCACATCCTGACATGCACAGGTCTGGAGCAGTGGCTGAGACAGGACGTCCCGAGCGTGGCTGATGATGGAGCTCTGTTTCTGCATTTCCTGAGGCTGTAACTTTCTTTACCCATCGTCCAACTGTATTCCTGTCAGCTGCAACATCGCCATTCACTGCACCCAAACGTTTATTGATGTTCACCGCGGTTTCTTTTCTTGCGCACAAGAATTCAATAACAGCACGCTGCTTGTAACGTGACTCGTATTTAGACGCCATTTCGATGCTGTATTACGGCTCTGCCATCTGCCAGAACGGTTCGAAACTTCAGCGGCGCACAGAACAAACATCAGATGTGAAGCGCCAACGAGGACGTTGGTATATGTATATTAATGGCTTTATAAAAAATGTGGGGCATTACTTTTTGAATGCCCTGGTATATTGCGAACAGTTAAGATCCTGTGACTCTGAGCAGGGGTCCGACGAGAGACTACCGTTTTATGTATGCTGGTAACTGTTCAATGGTGCACGCTCGACAATCCAGAACTGCGTCGAACACCTTCCGGCAGGCAAGCAGCACGGCGTGGTGTAACGTTGTTTCGTAGAACTCTGAAGACCATTTTCCTTTTCCTTGTGGCAGAATATGGTGTACATCTACATCCATACTCCGCAAGCCACCTGACGGTGTGTGGCGGAGGGTACCTTGAGTACCTCTATCGGTTTTCACATCTATTCCAGTCTCGTATTGTTCGTGGAAAGAAGGATTGTCGGTATGCCTCTGTGTGGGCTCTAATCTCTCTGATTTTATCCTCATGGTCTCTTCGCGAGATATACGTAGGAGGGAGCAATATACTGCTTGACTCCTCGGTGAAGGTATGTTCTCGAAACTTCAACAAAAGCCCGTACCGAGCTACTGAGCGTCTCTCCTGCAGAGTCTTCCACTGGAGTTTGTCTATCATCTCCGTAATGCTTTCGCGATTACTAAATGATCCTGTAACGAAGCGCGCTGCTCTCCGTTGGATCTTCTCTAGATCTTCTATCAACCCTATCTGGTACGGATCCCACACTGCTAAGCAGTATTCAAGCAGTGGGCGAACAATTGTACTGTAACCTACTTCCTTTGTTTTCGTATTGCATTTCCTTCGGATTCTTCCAATGAATCTGTCTGGCATCTGCTTTACCGATGATTAATTTTATATGGTCATTCCATTTTAAATCACTCTTAATGCCTACTCCCAGGTAGTTGCTTCCAGTTGCTGACCTGCTGTATTGTAGCTAAATGATAAGAGATCTTTCTTTCTGTGTATTCGCAGCACATTACACTTGTCTACATTGAGATTCAATTGCCATTCCCTGCACCATGCGTCAATTCGCTGCAGATCCTCCTGCATTTCAGTACAATTTTCCATTGTTACAACCTCTCGATATACCACAGCATCATTCGCAAAAAGCCTCAGTGAACTTCCGATGTTATCCACAAGGTCATTTGTGTATGTTGTGAATAGCAACGGTCCTACGACACTCCCCTGCGGCACACCTGAAATCACTCTTACTTCGGAAGTCTTCTCTCCATTGAGAATGACACGCTGCGTTCTGTTATCTAGGAACTCTTCAATCCAACCACACAATTGGTCTGATAGTCCATATGCTCTTACTTTGTTCATTAAAAGACTGTGGGGAACTGTATCGAACGCCTTGCGGAAGTCAAGAAACATGGCATCTACCTGCGAACCCGTGTCCATGGCCCTCTGAGTCTCGTGGACGTTTAAGAAAGCCGCGCGCATGTCTAGGTTCGTGGTGTGATTCTCAGCGTGTGGATGGGCATGGAGCCCTTATCTGGGCCACGCACGCGCCCTTTTCGCTGCCTGCAGTGGAGCCGTAACCGTTCGCCCCTGGCCACCGGCGCGACGGAACGCCTGCGATAAGACTACGGCCTATCTGCGTGTGCGCACCTGGGGCTAGAGTCGTCCTTCCTCTTGACATTGTGCCGCTCCCGTTTTGTAGCGAGACCTTGAATACTGTTTCGGAGTCAAGATATCTTCGCACTTTATACGTGACTTAGATAATTCAAGAAAGGAAACCACTCGCTGTAAACAAAGCTTGCAGGTGGATAGCTAGAGCGTCCCACATTCCAGGTATCGGTCAATACTGCATCACGCACTCGACCAATAACCAAGATACAATAAAGTTGAGTATATTCTTAGATTACTGATTAACTGGACGATTTTGTTGAAATAATGGATCCTGTTAATGTCGTAGTGTGTAGATGGCGTCTGCCCCGAGAGATACTGCTCATTACAGGTTTCATGCAATGCCCAGTGTCAACGGAAAGCATCAGGTTAGATTACAGTTAGTAACAAAATCGTTCGAACGTGGAATTTTGCCCACCCATTCTATAGAGCATTGCAAGAGTCTCTAACACAATACAGGGTGAAAAGTATTTAAACCGACAAACTCTTGGAGATTGTAGGGGGACATCAAAACAAATATTTTCCCCTAATGTCATTTTTTCCTTTGAGAAGTATTTAAACCGGTAGAGGAAGAGTTCTCTGGCTGCAAATTATTTAAACCAACAAAGACGTTTCCATTTTTTTATGACCAAGAGACAACACATTAACACAACCCAATTTCTATTACAGTAGATTTTCAGAAATGCCTCCATTGACATGTAAACAAAGGTTACACCGTCGGATCATGTTCTGCCTGACACGGGCAAAAACCCCAGGAGTATCCTGAATTGATCCTGCCGCTGCTACTATCCGGGCAACCAGATCCTCTTCTGATGCAACAGGAGTTGCGTAAACAAGGTTGCGCATCTCTCCCCACACAAAAAAGTCCAGAGGGAGGAACGTGTGTGAAATCTTATGGGACTTAACTGCTAAGGTCATCAGTCCCTAAGCTTACACACTACTTAACCTAAATTATCCTAAGGAAACACACACACACACACACACACACACACACACACACACACACACACACACACACACACACGCGCGCGCGCACACGCGCGCGCGCGCGCACACGCGCGCGCGCGCGCACACGCGCGCGCGCGCGCACACGCGCGCGCGCGCGCGCGCGCGCGCGCCCCAGGGAGGACTCGAACCTCCGCCGGGACCAGCCGCACAGTCCGTGACTGCAGCGCCTGAGACAGCTCGGCTAATCCCGCGCGACAAGTCCAGAAGGGATATATCTGGGGATCGAGCAGGCCACGGTACAGGACCAGCTCTGCCAATCCACGTTTCTGGGAACCGGCGGTCCAGACACGACGACTGAAATGTGCCGGCGCCCTGTCATATTGCAACCACATGCGTTGTCTTGTAAGGAGCGGGACGTCTTCCAGTAATTCTGGCATGCTCTGGCGAGAAAATTGTAATAGTGCCTGCCATTTAATGGCCTAGGTAACAGATACGGCTCAATTAAAGTCCCCAACAACATCGACCCACACATTAACGAAAAACCGCACTTGATGAGCGCTAGTAACTGTGCCATATGGGTTATCCTCACTCCAAACATGCCAATTGTGCATGTTGAAGACTCCACCACGCCCGAACGTTGCTTCATCGGTAAACAACACAGGGGATGGAAATGTAGGATGCATTTCACACTGTTCCAGGCACCACTGTCAAAACTGTGCTCTGGGTGGATAATCAACTGGTTCCAGGTTGTGAACACGTTGTAAGTGAAATGCACGTAACAATTACTCTCGAAGGACTGTTCTTACATTCGTCTGGTTCTTCATGTTACGTGCAATTGCACGAGTGCTGATAGAAGTGCTGCAAGACAGCATGCAGACGTTGGTACACAGCAGCTAAGGTCGTTTGATGCGGGATACGGCGATTAGGATATTGTTGTTGATAAACCGCTGTGCAGCTCGTCCGATGTGCTGCGCTACGTAGTACGTAATACGGCCTCCACCGGTTTAAATAATTCTCATAGGAAAAAATGACATTAGGGAAAAATATTTGTTTTGATGTGCCCTACAACCTCTCACAGTTTGTCGGTTTAAATACTTTTCGCCCTGTATTTGGTATATCGATATGTGTTAAAAGGGAAATGAAAACAAGAAGAATAACCAAGACTCCAGAAGCGACTTAGTAGCGTTGCTGCATGGTGGTAACAGTGCGGGACAGGGGCGAACTCTAAACAGGACAAATACGGTAACGAAGACGTGGCATACACAGGTTTTACTGTGTTACTGTCCGCATTAATACGTATGTGTAAACTACACATCACACTAGACTAATTTAGAACCACTGTATGAAATGGGTACGTAACATTCCATTTTAAAAACAAATTTGTTTGTAACGGGAAAGAAATTGACGCTTTCCAGTGACAGTGGGCATTGCATGAAAGACATGGTTAGCAGTGATTGTTTGAGCTGACTCTAGCTACACATTGTATGAACGAAATTGTGAATATCTCCCGAGGCACTAAAGAAAATGCGCCTGACGACTCTCGAGGGAGACACCCGGTTGTATGAGGCGTGTTTTTTAAGTAAGTACCGTTCTGAAATTTAAAAAAGACGTGCTAAGATATCTCAATAATTTTATTTTTACACGAAAACCTGTACCTTAATCTACGCACTGCCGCCATTACCGTCTGATTCTTCCTTGTTTACTTTGTGTACCGAGTGTTTAGGTTGCCTCCGATAATCGTGAGTCCCGCCGACTGTGAAGTGCGGGCTGTTATAAGATTTCTTAGTGCTAAAGGGCTAAAAGCGATCGGTATTCGTCGTGAGATTTGTGCAGTTTACGGGGAAAACATTATGAGTGATGGAATGGTAAGAAAGTGGGTGAGAGCATTTAAAGATGGCCGCACAGATGTGCATTATGAACAACGGAGTGGGCGTCCTTCGGTCGTTAATGAAAGTTTGGTGCAGTAAGTGGACAATAAGGTGAGAGAAATCAGACGCTTTGCTATTTCCTCCTTGCGGGATGACTTTCCTAATGTTTCTCGTAGTGTTTTGTATGGCATTGTGACCAAGCACTTGAATTACCGAAAATTGTGCGCACGTTGGCCATTGAAAATGTTGACGGATGTGCACAAAACCAAACGTTCAGACAGTGCATTGACTTTCCTTGAGCGGTACCACAACGACAGTGATGATTTCTTATGCCAAATTGTTACGGGCGATGAAACATAGGTGGCCTACGTCACCCCAGAATGAAAGCAACAGTCCATGGAAGTTGAGCAAGGGCATCGTTTTGCTGCAAGACAATGACCGTCCGCATGTGGCGAATCAGACCAAAGATCTCATCACATCTTTTCGACGGGAAACTCTAGATTATCCACCTTACAGCCCCGATCTTCCGCCCAGAGGTTACCATCTGTTCCTGCACTTGAAGAAACACCTGGGCGGTCAGCGTCTTCAAGACGATGACGAAGTCGAAACAGTGGTGATGCAGTGGTTAACAAGCCAGGCGGCAGACTTCTATCAGGAGGGTATTCAAAAACTGGTACAATGTTATGACAAGTGCCTCAATACCAGTATTGACGGAAATTATGTAGAAAAGTAGATTAAGGTACAGGCTTTCATGTAAAAATAAAGTTATTGAGTTATCTTAGCACGTCTTTTTTTTAATTTCAAAACGGTACTTACTTAAAAAAAACACGCCTTGTATCAGTACTACTGTCAGGTCATTTGCTGACAATAATGTTGTGTATATTATAGTCTGAATAAACTCTTCCCGGTTTTCAAACCACGTAATTTTGAATAAAACACTCAGAGCTTTCGACGGGTATCTCCACCGTCGTCGTCAAAAGTAAGAAACCACTGACTTCTGGGGGTGGCACTACTGTTTTCCGCGTATACGTGCATGATTGCAACGTCTCGAACCAATCAGAGATGGCCGAAGTGAAGGCAGGAGGCCGGCTTGGTCATTTGTGTACAGGAAAAACGGACGCACACTTATCGATACGTAAACGCTAGTAGTTTGACCATCGTCTACACAAGAAAGCGGTCATGAACACGTTAGTAGACAGAGCAAGGGTTATTTCTGACGACGTCCACCACCTAGAGAATTGCAGCATTTGAGACGCGTGTTCAGAGAATGGTTTACAGCAAGCGAGACACTGCAATCGCTTTAAAGTGCGACCGACGGACGCCTTGTGACTCGGCAGATGAGGCGAAGCCGGCTGTATTCCTGTCATACTGTGGGGCAACGAGTACCAAGCTAGGACGTGTGCCCTGGATTGAGACCAGTGTTCCGGCCCGCTTCCAGGATGAGACTTGTGTTGTGCTCTGTTTCAGTGCCCAATGTGTATGCGGCGGAATCTATATGGGTCAAACAGCTCGCACAGTTGGAGAGCGTTGTACTAAGCACAAGCGACATACTAAAACAAAGGAGCTTGAGAAGTCGACCGTAGCTTAAGAAAGAACTGAAAAAGGACATAAAATACAATTTGAAGAGACGAGAGTGTTGGCTCATACGTCATGATATTGGAATTCCGTTATAAAGGAGGGGGTCGAAATCACAATAAACAGCAGCAGACCTAACACAGACCAGAGGTATACACATAGTAGGGCGTGAGGGTGGATATTGGATATTGAGCTTGTAGGGAGGCGGGACCGGCAGTTTCAAATGTGGCAGCGGTCTCTGGGCCCACCTAACGTCAATGGTCCTGTGGTGAACCGGAGCTGCTATGAGCAGCCGCGTCGTTTTGGCTCTCTCTGATAGGTGCCAGAGCTCCAGTCGCGGCTATATAAGCGGGAAACCGTGCCAACTCGGGCAGTCAGTGCTTGTGCTCCTGAGGACGAGGGCGGAGTGGGCCATCGAATGCATTTATTCTAGATGACGAGGTTTTTAAACGGCGGAAGTAACTCAGGCACGCCGCCGCCGCCACGAAAGACTTGGAGAATGCAATAAAGTCGGTCGACGGTCGTACGAAAACGACAGAAACACTTCGGCAAAATTGACACTTAGTGTAATGAATGGCAGGTAACTTCATAGACGGCCGTTGTGACCGAGCGGTTCTAGGCGCTTCATCTACATCTACATCTATACTCCGCGAGCCACCTTACGGTGTGTGGCGGAGGGTACTTATTGTACCACTATCTGATCCCCCCTTCCCTGTTCCATTCACGAATTGTGCGTGGGAAGAACGACTGCTTGTAAGTCTCCGTATTTGCTCTAATTTCTCGGATCTTTTCGTTGTGATCATTACGCGAGATATATGTGGGCGGTAGTAATATGTTGCCCATCTCTTCCCGGAATGTGCTCTCTCGTAATTTCGATAATAAACCTCTCCGTATTGCGTAACGCCTTTCTTGAAGTGTCCGCCACTGGAGCTTGTTCAGCATCTCCGTAACGCTCTCGCGCTGACTAAATGTCCCCATGACGAATCGCGCTGCTTTTCGCTGGATCATGTCTATCTCTTCTATTAATCCAACCTGGTAAGGGTCCCATACTGATGAGCAATACTCAAGAATCGGACGAACAAGCGTTTTGTAAGCTACTTCTTTCGTCGATGAGTCACATTTTCTTAGAATTCTTCCTATGAATCTCAACCTGGCGCCTGCTTTTCCCACTATTTGTTTTGTGATCATTCCACTTCAGATCGCTCCGGATAGTAACTCCTAAGTATTTTACGGTCGTTACCGCTTCCAATGATTTACCACCTATGGCATAATCGTACTGGAATGGATTTCTGCCCCTATGTATGCGCATTATATTACATTCAGTCCGGAACCGCGCTGCTGCTACGGTCGCAGGTTCGAATCCTGCCTCGGGCATGGATGTGTATGATGTCTGTAGGTTAGTTAGGTTTAAGTGGTTCTAGGCGTGACCCACTGTGCCTTTTTTTTCCCCTCTGTTATTTCAAACCCCTGTCCCATGACCTCAGATGTTAAGTCCCATAGTGCTTAGAGCCATTTGAATAACTTCATATTTGGATATGTTCGAGATAATACGTAGGGTAGGGTGTCCTAAAACTGCTAAAGCCAAAACTTTCCAAGAAATGATACAACCCGTCTGTTGGTATGAAAATCATACCTATCGAAAATGTTCCTGCTACTAGTTAAACTGCTATTTTTGTTAGGAATAATCAAGTTATAACCAGTTTTGCAATACAAACGTCACTTTAAAGGTAAAAAATAATATTGACAAACAGCAGTTTCAGACTGGAAATAAACGTGCACATCTAGACAAATATTGACGTTGTATGTACCAAATTTGTGTTCGATAGATAGAAAATTTTGCTGTGTCCGCTGAATTATTCATTATTGTTATGTTTATTAGAAGGAGATAATCCTTAAACACGATAGGCGTGAGTATAATCCTCCAATATGATAGGCTTCCTTCCAAAATATGATACAGTTCATTCCTAAAAGTGATACACTGTCGCCTACGGCCCAGCCAGTAGCCACCAGCCACACAGCAGTGTCGCGCTGGTTGCCGCCCGTCCCATACGCCAGAGATACACCAGAGAGACCGCATCTCCAGCAGTAAACTTGTTGCTCATAAAGAACAGCCTCCAAACATAAAAGGAGTACGTCAAAACCAGGAGCGCTGAAACCTATGCCTGTGACCAACACTGTGACAAGTACACAAAAAAGAAAGGAAACTGAGGACACTGATTCCGATTCAGACTTCTCTTGTGAAGGGTGACGACAGTATCGATGATGTAGATCCCTTTGGAGAATCCACACCAAATGCTATTGTAATGACTTATCCAGTACATGTAGGTGGAGGAAATTATTTCTTGGCCAAATTTCGAGGAGAAAATAAAAATACTAGCAACGCACATAGCTGCAGATAACTCCGCGCCATACAAAAAGTACTGAAAAATGACCGAGAATTTTTACCTCTAAAGTTTGTGGACAAGTACAAAATAATTTTTAAATTAAATAAAAAGACAAGTTTCTGATAAATAAGAGTGATTTGATGAAAAAATTGGCAGTATCATACGTTGCTACTTCGAGAAGTACGAAATGTGGAATCTGCTTTGTGTTTAACGGCCCTGCTGATGTCCATGAAAGGAAAGTGATCCTCTTCTGCGTATCTCTTATTTATGTATAAGTGTGAATATATTATGTATGATTGTAAACAGTTCCTATCCATTCCTGGTTTGCTTTATAATATTAAAAACAAGACAACAAATAAAGAAATTTATGTAGTTCATTCTGGCGTATGTTCTCGCCATAAATATCCTACAAATTTCCCCCGCAGCAAAGCCTCAGTTGCACATACAACATGTATATCATATTTAAGAATTTCAGTTCAAAGACGATACTGCTTTAATTTTTTCTAATCGACGTTTCTAACTTTAAGGAATTAAATACAGTGTCATTTTAAAGCAGCTTATACTCTGACATCGACAATTTTTTTCTTAGCAGTTACTCTTTTTCCTTCAAAAACACAGGCAAATTTTGTGACTTTGTATCATATTTAGATCGTCTTACCCCCAAAAAGTTGTATTATACGATGTCATCCCACCGCAAGATTAGTGGCGAACATTTGGAGCACGGTACACTGTGTTGCTAATAAACTATATACGAGCTGTATTCAAAAATTGTCGGGAATTTTGTAATTTCGCGGGATTTGTTATTCCGATTCGCGCAATATTTCGTTGTTCTGGTGGATACACTGGTTGCCGTATAGGATGTTTAGTCTGTCGTGAGTTGTCAACAAGGTTAAATGTGTATTGATATGTTCTAAAAATGGATAGGAGAATTTGCATTAAATTTTTGCTATAAAAATGAAATAAAATGGAACAAAGTTTTAGAAATTGCCTTTGATGAGTCTGCTATCAGTAAAACGGCTGATGTAAGCTTTTCGAAGAAGGCCGTGAACAAGCTGAAGATGACGAATGTTCTCGACGCCCGAGCACATCAACGACCAATGCAAACGTGAAAAAAGTCAAAGCAATGAATGTGAACCATTGCCGAATCACAATCAGAGTTGTTGATAATGTTTTGACACATCAGCTGACTCGTGCCATGAAATCTTTTATCAGATGTCACAACAATATTTGTGCGAGAGTTAAATTTCAGGCAAGTGCGGTTGAACGCGAAGGTTCTGGTCACTGTTTACCTCGATTTTAATGGCGTAGTGCATCATGAGCTCTTGCCAAAAAGTCAGACGATCAATAAGGAGTACTACCTGCAAGTTCAACGGCGTTCGCGGGAAGCAATCCGAAAAAAAGCACGGATTTGGGGCGAAACAATTTATGGCTTTTGTACCACGATAATACACCTGCTCACGCTTTTGTTTCCAAAAATAAAGGAAACCTTGAAGAGCCGTCGTTCTACAAGCTTAGATGAGATTACGATCGCATCGCTGAAAAAGCCAAGTGCTATCGCAAAGATAGAGCTCTAGAAGTGTTTCGGGGATTTGAAGAAACGTTGGAATATGTGTAGGACACTAACGGGGGACTACTTTGAAGCAGATAATATTAATGTAGACGAAATTATTTTCAAAAAATTAAATTTTTTTGAACACATCTCACACAATAAGACCACCACGTGAAATGAGTAAGGAGGGCTTAAGTGCTTCTGTAAGAGGAAACAAGAGACGCTAGTGCGACCGATTACAGAGCTATTGCTTTAGGATTGACGTTCTTACCAAATAGTCATGACAAGAGACATCGAATGAAATCGCAGACGCTTTGCCAAGGACGTAATTGGTCGGTGCAGCACATAATGAAAGTCTAACGTAGATGCTCGCGGAACTTAATGGACAGAGGACGCAGATATCAAGAAACCAGAAGTCGAGAAAGACAGTGCGACAGTTCTGCCGCTACCATCGTGTATCTCGCATAGGCATCACTAGAATAAGACAGCGATTAGGGCACGCGCAGAGATTCGTAGGCAGCTATTTTTCCTTGCTAAGGGTAGATGAACTAAACCCATGCAGGTGTGATGAACAACATAAGTTTATTTTTTTCCATTAGCTCAGTTCCTACAGTGGAATGCCTGACATACTTGACAAGAACAGTCTCAATTGTGCAATGATGGCCTTGGAGAATACCGTCTGTACGTAGCCGTCGGTTAGCGGTAGTACGCCACGTATCTTAAGGCAAATATCAAATACAAAGTGAAACATAAGCACACGTCAGCTGTCGCTCAAGATGACGACATGTATGCGGGTATTTATTTTTATCTCATTTTATCCGAACCTACGGCTAATACTCACCTGTAATTCGTTTCTTGATATTTTTATGTAAAATTTTACGTATGTAAGCACACTCTGGATAGGTAACGATCTTCCGGATTTTTCTCTAGGCGGCGCCATTTGTCGAGTTCTACTATTTTGTTTTGTTCATATTTGCCACGTTATTAGCAAAGAGGAACAGGAACACATCACTTATAACTGTAAAGATTATTTCAGTCAGTGCTCACATAACCTTGCTAGTTTCAATTGACTAGGCACTTTAAGTAGTCCATAAACACTTCTTAGCCGATGGCTACATACTTTGCTGCTACACTTGTATTGCGCTCAGTGTTTTTGAAAATACGTAAATCTTATTGCGAATACTGTTCACACGTGGTGTTAAGTAGCACTACAACGTATGTAAACGTTGTATTACGAAGCTTCTTGTCCTGAAATACTGGTTTTGATACCTTTAATTTCCTTGTACAGTGTTTTTGTGCGTCTTTGGTTTCTAGTTTTCTTTAACTGTGTTTTTCATGTTGAATATGTCTGAAGACGGCTGTGGATCACAGCTGAAACCGATTACTGTATAAGTAAAATTCGTGACCGTCGTCTGTTCTAATAAGATTTTTTTTATTATTTACGGAACTTTGGCAGATAGCAACATTACTTCTAGAAAATGTCGACAGACTAGTTCCGCGTTTATGGACAGATAAACATTGAAGTACACTCGTATTGCGTTCACTATTTTTGAAAATACATGAATCCTATTGAGCATACTGTTAACGTATGTAGGGGAAATGAACACTCTCCGGACGAGTTTGTCTGCCCACACTGCGTAGCGCTGCGGAAATGCAGATGTAATTTCCCTGTGGAACAGCCTCTCCGTGTTCCTTGTGACGTAGAATGGGGACTTGCCTGCTTATGTGTAAGTGCGTGTGCTTGGTGAGGAAGGGAGGGGGGGCGGGGAGGGGGGGGAGGAGGGATGCGTCGATGAATGACAGCGAAGTTGTTGTAGGCTCTAGTGCTGCAAAGTTGAACCAGCGTTCTAGAGTCGGCCACTGCGGTAGCGAGATGTGTGCCATCCCGTGTGGACGCCACATATCACGGTGCGGTTCCGGGTTTACGACGCGTCTTCTGTTGTCAAGCCTTATTACTTTCGTCCAAAGATGGTTGGAGCAGCGTTAGGCCGTATAAGCATACAGGCTGCGATTTCGAGCTGAACCACGTTGACGAAGGCGATAACTGGTCGCTCTTCAGTTACTATAACTTTGTTATACGACATTCTCCGATGTTAATTTTATCGTCAAGGGTAAAGTGTATGCCATTGTTGGCTGGATGATCCCGAGGTATAGATTCAGACAGCTATGCGCACAAAGGCGCCTTTCCTTCGCGAAGTGAGGGAATTGTGTTTTACGTGAATGTATCTGTAACGGGAGTGTTGGTGTTGTGTAAAGAAGAGGTTCAAATGGCTCTGAGCACTATGGGACTCAACTGCTGTGGTCATAAGTCCCCTAGAACTTAGAACTAATTAAACCTGACTAACCTAAGGACATCACACACATCCATGCCCGAGGCAGGATTCGAACCTGCGACCGTAGCAGCCCCGCGGTTCCGGACTGCGCGCCTAGAACCACTAGACCACCGCGGCCGGCGTGTAAAGAAGAGGGTAAAAGCTGTTTGACATAAAGCCTTCTCCTCTCGAACAGCGCCAAAGGGGCTGTCTAGCTTGACGTCTTCATCCAACGAATGGAATATCAACAGCGTCACGTACCCTGACTCCATGACATACCGCGGAGAAAAGAAATGTTCATATGTGTGTGAATTCCTAAGGGACCAGACTGCTCAGGTCATCGGCCCCTAGACTTACACACAAACTAACTTATAGTACGAACAAAATACGCACGCACGCGCACACACACACACACACACACACACACACACACACACACACACACACACACACACACACACACCTGAGGGAGGACTCGAACCTTCGGCGGGAGGGCCCGCGCAATGTGTGACATAGCCCCTTAGACCGCGCGGCCACTGCAGATAACTTCAGAATTTATCCCGGGACTTGGCCGTAAAATATGCTGCTGGAGTTTAACGCTATATCTTTTCTGCCCTTGTCGATCAGATATTGACTATGAAAACATCTTCCATCACCAGGATTCAAATCGACTACGTAACGCACAAGTGTACGTTAACAGCCTTTGCTACAGAGGACGGCCGGCCACAGTGGCCGAGTGGTTCTAGGCGCTTCGGTCTGGAACCGCGCGACTGCTACGGTCGCAGGTTCGAATCCTACCTCGGGCATGGATGTGTGTGATGTCCTTAGGTTAGTTCGGTTTAAGTAGTTCTAAGTTATAGGTGACTGATGACCACAAAAGTTAACTCCCACAGTGCTCAGAGCCATCTGAGCCACTTTCTACAGAGGCGGGTGATGCGTTCGCTCATTGAACGTTAGCGCTGATTGTCGGAGATGGATAATGTCCATTGTGAAGAAGCGAGCTTTAACAGTCGTATATTAGCCGACTGGCTTCTACTTCAGAGAGTGATTCACATATTATTCAGCATGGCGCGTGAAGCAACAACGGCATGAGGATGATTTCGCTCAAAGTGAGTGTTTGAGCCTCTTACGTTTCCCTGTTGCCTCGTTTCACGAGATCCTAGGAAGTTGAAAAAAGCCTGTTGGGAAGTTAAAACTGCTAGCGTGTGTTTCTTCAGGTCCATCGGTCAGATTAAGAGCAACAGGGCGGTTTAAGTAAGGTTAAAGTTGGTAGCGGACGAGCTGTAAGAAATGGAACTTGTCTCGCGATCTTGCGAACCTTATGGAATCGTTCACAATCATAGGATTGTTGAGTGTCTTGGTGGCGCATTGGGTAGGAACCAGGCTACAGGAATAAAGGTCCCGAGCTCGAACCACGGTCGGATTAGGCTTCTTTCGTGTTACATATTGCTTGTTTCAGTACCAGCTATGATTAGTTAATAAAGTTGCAATATGGCTCAGTCCACGTTAGACAGTAGATCCTCTACAGCGGGCTGAATCGCTAATTTAAAAATCTGACGAAGGCGATGTAATAGCATTATCCTTACTAAAGCATTCGTACAGGCTCTGGCGGGCCGATCGGTACCGGCCAACCGCCGTGTCACCCTTTGGTAGTGGCGTCATTGGTGCCACTCTCCTGGTCAGTGGCAGTGTGCGTGACCTGGAGCCGTTATACTCGGTCAAGGAGCTGCACAATTGGCCCCATGGGGTGGAGTGCACTCCTTTCTTGTCCTCCCACCAAGGAAAATGTCTTAAAAACAGTACTTTCCTTTTTCTTCCTTCCCTGATACGATCTTGGATCAGTCAGTTCAAGTATCGGAGGCACTCAACAACTAACCACCTGCAATAGAATCAAAAATGGTTCAAATGGCGCTAAGCACTATGGGACTTAACATTTGAGGTCATCAGTCCCCTAACTAACCTAAGGACATCACACACATCCATGCCCGGGTCAGGATTCGAACCTGCGACCTTAGCAGCCATGCGGCTCCGGACTGAAGCGCCTAGAACCGCTCGGCCACAGCATGCAATAGGAGCATACCTAGTAAAGCACTGTGATTGTCAAAAAATCATCGCGTTGAGGACAACTTCATATAGAAGTGAAATGTTTCCTTTGACATTGCTGGTATAATTGTTTTACCCCGCAGAATTGCGTGATTGGCACATGGCTTGGACCACATGTATGATCGAAGTGGACTATCACAAGAAGAATTGAAGAAATAAAATTAATAATGCTCCCGTGCACCCCTTAATCATACCTCGCCGTAAAGAGAATACTGCTCACCCTACGAACACACAACTAGTATAAAAGCAACTTCACGCTTTCTGCGCTCTTATGCAGTGCTCACAAATACGGGTCCAATATCACTTACCCGCCCCGTTGGCGCCTTTCTTTTGAGGACTTTGAGAAACGTAAACCAACACACAACGGCGCACAGAGGACCGTAATCGGAACCTGTCGAGTGCAGTAGGTGATGTTTGACGGCGTGTCTCCTGGGCTGGTATAGCCACGGTTGGCGCAGCTGCCAGGAATAGCCTGGCACTGCAGGCGGCGCTGAACGTCAATTGTGCCCAAGTGCAGGCGCGAAGGAGCCGGTCTGCCGCTGTTGCCGTTTCTCACCTCTCACCTTACTAACACATTCCTTTCGCCCACTGAGCCCCAGTGTCGCTACTCAGGCTAGTCGGCTGCAACTCGATCCTGATTATGCGTAACTTCCTACTACATAAAATTAGCATTTCACCTCAGCTTATGGATATGTTTGCGTGACTGAACAGACCAAAACTGGCTTAAAACATGAGTCTATACAAATCGCACAGAATGATTGTAGGGCGGCGTTGTAATTGACGGAGCTTTCTTGCTCGTCACTTTGCCTTTTCATGTCTGCGTCGTTCTCCTTCAAAGAAGCTGACAGCGGCGGATGTAGTGTTCCTTGTAAGGTGCCTCTTACGTGAGGAAGACGTTTTTACCAGTTTTAATAAATCATTGTCTCTTATTGATGTATTCACGATAGTTAGGAAGTGCTGTAGTCCGTAGCCGGCCATGAGTCGGAGAGGATTTACCACGCTGGCGGGCTAGGTGACGAAGCGACTATATGTCGCGCGTAGTGTGGTGGGGCTCGGCTCTGGACCGTAGCAACAAGCGTCAGCCTGGGAATTATTCATGACGGGAAGTACCGCCATCTTGTCGCCAAGGTCACCGATTTTGTTTATTTACATTTGATACTTAGTCATTTATGACAACATGAATAGTAGGAGGAGTCTCTGGATGTTTAAAACTATTAATCACAATTTTGCCTCGTTACAATTCACACCAGTTCATTAACAAATACGTATCTTAGTAAGTACGAACTTGATCGGAAATCCACGAACTGTGACGAAACTGCGCGCCAAAGTCAGCAGTCGGCGTTAAGAGCTCTTCCTGCCTTGTTCAATGGTAGCTATGCTTTCGGTTACGAGTTGTTTGTGACATGAGTGTTTCATTATTGATCTAATAGGAATAAAAGTGATATTACGGCATTCTGATTGTTAATTTCGAGTAAATAGATATCCCAAAGTTCGACAGCAATTTCAGATAATTAGCTTCCACCGACAGACATCCAATACGCCAATGAAGAATCTGCACTGGACGACATTTACGAGCGCTGCACGGCGCACAGGTAGGAGAAAATCCGACGACACGACCCACCAAGGCGGATCAAGGAAGGTCCGACTTACACTCACAAATTCCGGGTGGAAATGCTGACCAATTATACTGTGCGTCACATATACCACACTCTACGGACTCGCGGCTAAGCTGAGTAATAACAGTATCAGTTTCGAAGCGAGGGGATCTTGCATCCTCCACAGCAAACAGTCCACAGCATATTCTTCCCATGTTTGTATGTTAACACCAGTCGTCTTCATGTGTTTTAGCTGCTTCTCAGTGCGCTTAAGGAGGGCTCCATGAGGTCTGCTGCCAGAGCGAAGTTCACCATAGAGGATTTGGCAGAATAGAAGTCCAAGTCATACTTTTTTCTCCATGTTATCCATCGGTTACTGGTTCCGATGCTCTGACCGTCATTTGACCGTCCTTAGAAACCCTAAGGGTTAATGAATAACACAATAGTAGCATGACAAAAATATCGAAAAAAGAGTGATATGGCACTGTTAGTTGGGAGACTCGGGTACATTCAGGCCGCCTATTCAGAAAGGATTTTCTTGCTTCTCACACAGTGTCCCCGTGTGTATAACAAGTAGTTGTTGTGGTGCGTGTGGGTGTGTATGATGGTGAGAGAAAGGAGAGGAACCTGTTCCCAGTGCATATCCCCAAGTGGACGACCAGGCTTAACGTCTCCATACGACGGACGGATCGCCATCAACAATGTCACATGTACTCTTCGTGAAACAATGCGGGCAATGGCGCGAATTAACGGGATGGACTACTTATCACCACCTCCGTCGTACCGAGCGGGGTGGCGCAGTGGTTAGACACTGGACTCGCATTCGGGAGGACGACGGTTCAATCCCGCGTCCGGCCATCCTGATTTAGGTTTTCCGTGATTTCACTAAATCACTCCAGGCAAATGCCGGGATGGTTCCTCTGAAAGGGCACGGCCGACTTCCTTCCCAATCCTTCCCTAATCCGATGGGACCGATGACCACGCTGTCTGGTCTCCTTCCCCAAACAAACCAACCAACCAACCAACCTCCGTCGTTCCCTGGCCGGCCATGTATTGTTGATGAAAATTTCTTCCTCCATCAGGATTAGACCCGGCTACTTCAGGGTCAAACACCACTGCACGGATGGGCGTTAACTATCTAGCTGTGTCAAATATCTATGTGGGTAGAGATGAAAGCGGCTTACCACAAGCCCAACGCAGCCCATGAGCGAGATGGTAATACACGACCGTGTCTTATAACTGAATTGAGCAACGAAGTTGTGGGCATTAAATAGTCTCAAGCCGCGCCCGCTGTTATTATGCAGCCGATGGAAAGATTCGTCAGTGCACATTACGTAATGCAGTAACTCAAAGTACTCGTGGGGTATTATTAAAAATGAAAAAACTCGTCTGTCGATTACATCAGATTCTTATTATCGCGGTACAAAAATAGAAAAAGAATTTAGCAGTATGCGGTTCGTACAACAGCAGTTTCTGACGTAAAAATGTCAAAGATGCACATCGTGATTGTCGCTATCCCCAAGCCAGCGATGATTTAATATAGTAGTCGTAGCTGCGTTCATAGAGCATGCTCACAGTACGCTATAGGTTCATAATTTTGCTCTCGAATTATCGTCTGTGTTAGTGCTGTCGTCAGGAGTTACCGCGAAATTGACAATCAGAGATTGGCCTTCTGCAACGAAGTGCAGCTGGCCACTTACAGGCGGCGAGATGTTGTTTCAACGTGTGCTGAATTCTAGCCATGTTAAGACTAATAACGAACAGTAATGAATGAGTCTTGTCCATCTCTCCAAATTTCAGTTAGGGTGATTGACATTTGAACCTCCTAGCCGCGCAGGATTAGCCGAGCGGTCTAAGGCGCTGCAGTCATGGACTGTGCGGCTGGTCCCGGCCGTGGTTCGAGTCCTCCCTCGGGCATGGGTGTGTGCATTTGTCCTTCGGATAATTTAGGTTAAGTAGTGTGTAAGCTTAGGGACTGATGACCTTAGCAGTTGAGTCCCATCAGATTTCACACACATTTGAACATTTTTTTTTTTTTTTTTCGAATCTCCTAAAATTAAATGCTTCTGTAAGCTTTTGGGTGTTGTGGCTTCTGTTACTTCCCATACTGGAAAGTAATAAGTTGAGAGAATTTGCGCCGAACACAAGGTACATATAACTTACACAGTCTAGTCACATTTATATGACCACCGCGTATGTTCGATGTCAGCGTGCAATAAACATTCGCTGTGGAGGGTAAATGAAGCGTGTCGGGGAACACAAAAGAGGGCAGTCGTTGTCGTAATGCGGAAACGGAGATCTTTATCTGACATCCAAGAGAGCATGGCGTTCAGTCAAGGTAGGAAGCATTTCCAAAACGGCTACATTTGTAAACTGTTCGCTTACCACCGTGGTTAAAGTGTACCGTGCATGACAAATTGGCGCTATCCAAAATTGGTGCAGAGGCAACTGTGGTGTAACACGGGCCGTAGATGACAGGGATTAATGATGACTGCGGAGACGTGTACTGGCAAAAAGACTAGCAAGTATTGGCAAAAAGACTATCAAGTATCGATCAACTGACCGCCCAGGTGAAACAAAGGGCTATCAGCAGCGTCTCCTCCACGAACGTTCAGCGAAAGTTGCTACGTTGGGGCCTTTACAGCAGGCGCTTGGTTCATGCACACAAGCTGACTGCTGTTAATCGGAGACAAACACAACTGTACGTCCGCTTAGTGGCGACAGGTGGCCTTTTTAGATGTATCAAGTTTTGTGCTCCACCTGACAGATGGCCTTTGGCGTGTACGTCGTGAAACGTGTGAAAGCAAACACTTGGCAACACTTACGGTTTCGGGAATGTTTTCGTGACATTCCCTGGGCGATATCGTCATTCTGCGAGACACAGTTGAAACACATGTATGCGTCGGTCCTTGAGGACCATGTCCACCGCTACATGTAGTTTGTTCTTCCGCGGCACGATGGCATTTACCAGCAGGTGAAAGCAACGTGTCACACAGCTCGCAAAGTGGTACATGGATCTAAGAGCACCAGAATGAGTTTATCGTACTCTCCTGGCCAGCAAATTCCCTGGATTTAAACCCAATCGAAAATCAGCGCGACGACCACGATCTGGCTGTTCGTGCCACGTACGCTCATCTGAGAAACCCAGCGGAACTAGACACTGCATTTGATTCGGCGTAGGGCCACGTTCCTGTCGGTACCTTCCTGAATGTCACGGACTCTTTCCTACTGATCGAAGTGGTTCGCGCTGCAAAATATTGTTATTCAGGCTTTTGACAGGTGGTCACATTGACGTGACTGGACAGTGAATTTTTTGTTGAGCCCTACAGCTTTCAGCGCTTCGTACTGCCTTCGATGAGTTATTGTTTATTATTCTGTCTATCATGACGCCATCAGCTATTCTGTGCGGGAGTTGTTGTCATATGAACCATATTTTATGCAACTTCTTAGTCAGTCTCTAGTATTATCTTGTTTGATGTTGTATTAGATTTATTCGTTCGCTTTTAACAGTTACACACAGATTAGATTTATTTCGTATCGAAAACGCTGTTTCTGCTGTCAGGCGACGACAGTTATTAGACTGACGACGACGATGACGATAATTTTGATGGTGACGATGTCGATGACGATTTTGTCAGCGGCGACAGTGATGTCGATGACGATTTTGTCAGCGGCGACAGCGATGACGACAGTTTTGACGGCGGCGAAGGCGATTTGATTTTGACGGCGTGGCGGTTTTGACGGCGCGGCGGTTTTGACGGCGCGGCGGTTTTGACGGCGCGGCGGTTTTGACGGCGCGGCGGTTTTGACGGCGCGGCGGTTTTGACGGCGTCGACGAAGACGACGATTATTTTGACGAAGACAGCAATGGTTGTATTGACAACGACGGCAGCGGCGACGATGCGGGAAGCAGACGACGGCCAGCCAGACCGGCTGGCAGCGGCGTTCTTGGGCGCCTGCCCGCGCCCGCAGCGTGGCCAACGCGGCCTTGGACGGGTCAGACATCTGTGTGGCGCGGTGCGGCCCGCTAGCGCAGCTGCTATTGAACTTGGCCGCGCCGTAATCAGCGCCGCTTACGCACACAAAAACATCAGCCGTCAGCTGAGCCACGCCATCACTGCGCATCACCTTCTCAACCGCGACGCCCATATTCTAATACAGAGCAGATCTCCCGCCAGTCTGGGTAAACTTTGAGCACGTAATGAAGTGAATACTTAGTCATGCGTGAAACGTTCGCTATTTCCGTAAGTGTGAATGGTAAATTTCCTTTGATTGCAAGTTGTGCCCTCACTTTCAGATTCGACGTCATAACTGCTATAAATATTTTACAGACGTTTGTACCTCTCAAAGTTATGCATATGGAAATGTGAAAATAGTCGAACCATGTAGGAGGCCAATGGCCCGAACGCCATCTGAAGTCTTCGCAATTTCCTTGAGCTGTCTCAGTCTGTTAGTTCAGTTGCAAGTTATTGCTCTGAACGTTTTGCCTTAGTAGCATATTTTAATGGTGACTGTGCACAAACATGTAGTGCAGAAATTTGGGAACTATGTAATATAGTTTTAAGCTTCTTCATATCAAACACAAGAATGAGCGTTAAAAATGTCTGATTTGACGATCACTATCACATATGGACATAATCAGTACTATTCGGAAAACTACAGTAAATGGTACTGTCATGATTGTGAAATTGAGCAGTTATCTTTAGAGCAGTAGTTGTTAGTTTGGATCCACGGATTACTCGTCGGTCTTCCATTGTCAGCAACTGCGGCGATTAATAGAATTGCTTCCGAAATTTTCTGTAAAAACCACGAAAGTTTAAGATGTTTCACATTCATCTTGGATGCTTCTTTTTTAGGCATTCATCCGTCCCTAGCTCGTTCTGTCGTTATGGAAAATGGAAAGTAATACAGTGTCGTCCCACACAATATGTCATTTTGTGGTGTCACCGCCAGACACTACACTTGCTAGGTGGTAGCCTTTAAGTCGGCCGCGGTCCGTAGTATACGTCGGACCCGCATGTCGCCACTATGAGTGATTGCAGACCGAGCGCCGCCACACGGCAGGTCTAGAGAGACTTCCTAGCATTCGCCCCAGTTGTACAGCCGACTTTGCTAGCGATGGTTCACTGACAAAATACGCTCTCATTTGCCGAGACGATAGTTAGCATAGCCTTCAGCTACGTCATTTGCTACGACCTAGCAAGGCGCCATTACCAGTTACTATTGATGCTGAAAACATGTACCGTCAAGAGCGATGTTCATCAATTATGGATTAAAGTTAAGTATTCCAGCAGCTACGTACGTTTTTTGTTAGTCTCATTTCCTTGACCTGTTCCAGACCTCACGCCAGCCTGCGTGAGCTAAAACGCGTGCCTTTCGGCTTCCTCTCATAGTGGGTTGGCTCTCTTGCCAATCCACAACACATTTAAATTGTATAATTCGGCATATGGCGTATAAGTAAAGCAAAGGGTTCACTAGCCGAAAGTTGGTTTGATTAAGACTTTGGTTTATGACATATGATCTCATCTGGTGTAAGACCCGTCTCCCCTTTCCGCTAGTTGCGAGTTGGTATGTGGTGTATCTGCAGGTTTACGTGGCAAATCGAGGTGTAGCGCGGAGTTTCTCATCAAAATACTCGTACGTGGAGTACACCAAAGACTAGGGTCATTGTTAGTACCAACACAAAACGAAGAACGCTGTCCAGTTTGTAAACCATGCACTGCTGAAACATTGTCGCCAGTCGTAAGAAATTGAGTCCTCAGGTGAGATACGTCCGAAACACAAATTCTAGTGTACTCGTCTGCCACTTTTCCGGCAGTTATTGAGATTGTAAACTGTTAAATATTAATGTTTCTCACATCTACGATTAAGTTGGCTAGCAAGTTGATATCTGTATTAGTAGATATGAATAGCAACAATTTTCCGCTATTGGAGCAACAGTTAAAAGGGAAGGAGAGATATGGTGTGTAGTTCCATTAACCTCAACACGCTGAATAGCTGTTCAGAATGCGAATGGGATCGTTGTAATGAGACACGTCCATTTGCTACCTACACAGCGACGGAAAGGCAGGAAAGTAAGCAGTAACGTCCTCCGCTGTGTTGTTTATCGTGACATCCGTTCCCTTACGGTCCAGTTCCGGGATAGTCTGTGGCTTTCTTACGACAGTTCCTTCCATAATAAGTCTATAAAAAGACAATAGCTTCTGCGGATGCGCCAATAGAAGCAGCTGGGGCAGTGACCCTGAGGTTTTGGAAGCACGTCCTACCTACATCCATGATCCGTTCGATAGCGAGGTCATTCATAAGGTCTTCACTCTTTAGCAGAGCTTGCTATTCGCTGAAACTATTCCACGAACCATTGTTTCGGTAGAGAATTGTTTTTCCATTGCGAATTGCTGTCCAGACATAGGCGATAGTGGAAGTAAATCTTTGAAGATGGGTCCCGAGTCGCGTTTGGACAGCTCTATCAGTAAGAGCATTGCGCGAGAAAGGCAAGATTCCGGGTTCGAGTCACAGTCCACCAGGAAGTTTCAAAGCAGCACAAACCTCGCTGCCTAGTGAAAAACTCATCCTCTGAATGTTACAATGAAACTGTGGGAGATTTTATTTATGATTGGTTTGGTGTCTCTTCACTTCCGTAATATATGACTGGAATAAATATGGGAGTCGTTAGCGAAATTTTGCTCGCTGTAAAATTATAGTTCATTTTTTTTAATTTCACAAAATGACTGTACAGGCTTTCAGTGTGTTGAGATCATTGCATCAGAAATCTCCTAAGCGGTTTGAAAACGTGTGGTTCCTGGAGTCTGGTGGGGCTGTACAATTGATGGGGAAAATATCCCATCCACAGTTCTCGAAAACTCTGGGTAATGATTCGGCAGTAGGCGGTTGTGCATTATCACGCAGAATGAGCACTTATGCTACGAAAGCATCTTACCTTCTTTGTCGAATCTTTGGCCGAAAAAAGTTTCTCGGAAGGTCCATATAGTAAAGCCCTGTTACAGCGGTTTCGTCGTGGAGAGTCAGGATATTTTCATCGGGAGGACTGAAATTTCAAGTCTGACTCATAATCTCGAATGTATGACTAACTCTGCGGCAGAAAAAATAGGTCTTCCTTTGTCTTGTAGCGCTGAAGCGATTGTACTGCGAATTTCTTGCGATGTGTATTTTGCGTTTTACTCAGGTGACGAGGAACATATTTTGCAAGGACTTTCCTTTTTTATAATTTCTTGGTTATGATTGTGAACAACGAAGAGACAGACATTTTTGCTTCATTTGAAATTTATTCGCATGTTTTGCTTCGGTCCTCTCGCAAAATTGCGTGAAAGTGACCTCAGAAGTGTGGTTTGCTTCTGCACAGGTTGGGTTCAGTGTTTGTCCGGCTATGGTGGAAAGCCAATCGTGACGCTGTGCTTCGATACAGTACTCTGTCCCCATAAACTTTTAAGGAGTTTTGAACTTCGGAAGGTGTTTTTCCTCCGCAAACTTCAAAGCTTATGTAAGACCGCTGGCCACTACAGGATATTTTTCTCGCTTCATTTCAAGCCAGAATGTCTCACTCAAAACATAAAGTATCATAACAATGAAAACACTTTGTGATAGCTGAAAATCGCCGGCCGCGGTGGCCGAGCGGTTCTAGGCGCTTCAGTCCGGAACAACGCGGCTGCTACGGTCGCAGGTTCGAATCCGGCCTCGGGCTTGGATGTGTGTGATGTCCTTAGGTTAGTTAGGTTTAAGTAGTTCTAAGTTTAGGGGACTGATGACCTCAGATTTTAAGTCCCATAGTGCTTAGAGCCATTTAAACCATTTCTGAGCTGAAAATCAGATTCACAACTTGCACTTCGTGCGCGGGAATCGTTCCAGTGTTACGGACGCGCATGTTCATGATCTGTATACAAATTTTGTTTTTAAAAAAAATAAGAAGTAACGATAAAGAACATATATGTGAGAAACAGTGTGCATAATCGATTAAATGTCCTGCTGTTGTAGTTAAAACTGGATGAGTGCGAAAACAAAACGGGACATTTTCACAGCAGAGACAGCACAGCATTTTCTTCCTTGCGGTCGGTTTCGACAGAAACCCTGCAAATTGTCGTTTAAAATGTCTCTTTTTAAGTAACGAGACAACGCCGCGAAACAAGTTAGTACGTTAACGTTAGGGTATACAGTGACGAGAACGTTTCACGTGTGGAGCCGTGCATCTCTGAGCTGCTTTGCAGTTGCTGCACAAAGGCCTGAGAGCGGCGCGGCAGTGTAGGCGCTTCCTGGGCGGTTAGGTAACGTCATACTTAGATCCCGGTGCCCACCAGGCACGGCTGCCAGAGATTAGATAAGGGCCCGTCCGGGAAGTCGACTCTGCCTATCCTGCTGGGAACTTCCCAGTTCTCAGCCGCTCTCCCTTTCCTTTCCTTGTCATTGCCTACTAGTTCATATTGCGCCCTGGATTAGATTCATTTCGCCCTGTTGCTCTTCTGATGATCATCTGCCACAGTATACGAATTTTCTGGGAGTACTTCTGGCTCACAAACTTAGGAACTCTTGCTTCATACTGTAAATGTAGCTTCAAAGCTTTGAGTACACTCCTTGATATAAGAGAATACCTAACGTGTCTTGGATAAAAAGCTATTAAATAATGTTGGTGGAGCGATGTAATGCTGCCTATTGAAATTGTAACATATGAAAATGGCAAGAACGACGTGAAATAGTCATAATGTGTACAACGTGCTTGGAGGTGAACCTGGCAATGCTCCGCAATTTGTAAAAATGGATGAGAATTGGATGCGTTCTACTCTCCTCCTCCCCCCTCTTTGCCCGTGTCCTACTCCTTCAACTCCCTTGTCCATCACTTATCTATTTCCTCCTTCCTCCTCTCTATATCCGTTTCTTCGTTTTCCTTCTCTATGTACATTTCTTTCCACATCTTCTGTCCATCCCCACTTCCCCCTCTCTGATCTTGACCCTCGTTTATAGTTACTGAAAATTACGATTACGTAGTAGTATGGTGATCTTAAGTCGATAAGCCATAAACACAGCTTCCCTGTTTTCTTTGAAAAGTGACTGCGGGGAAGAAAACAAAACAAGACATTGTAGTGTATACAAGTTTTGTTTAAAAAATAACGATAAAGTATATATATGTGAGAAACAGTGTGCATAACGGATTAAATGTCCTGCTGTTGGTCGCAGGTTCGAATCCTGCCTCGGGCATGGATGTGTTTGATGTCCTTAGGTTAGTTAGGTTTAAGTAGTTCTAAGTTCTAGGGGACTGTTGACCTCCGAAGTTAAGTCCCATAGTGCTCAGAGCCATTTTTTTCTACTAGACATACTCAACTGAAACGTTGAATGTTCCCCAAAACGTAATCACATTGATCCATCAGTGGTGCTGTCTCTTGTGAGCATGATATGTCACTTCTTCTGCGGACCCATATGAAGACCTAACACACATTGACCTATATTGTGCTGAAAGGCTAATTGATCATCGTATGGCATCGTTGGCTGAGTGTCACAGTAATCGGAAAGGTTTTTTCTTTCCTTCGCGCAGTATGTAAAATGTACCTGTTACGTGTAGCTGCCAGTAATGGTTGTATGCTTCTGTTGTATAGCACAGATGGAATGGGGAGGGTAAAACTAGATGCTGCCGCACATAGCCTGTTCTCCGCAAATAGGATCAGGTAGTGGGTGGAGGGGGTGGGAAGGGGGCGGGGTATGGCAGGCATACCGTCTCCATCCGACGGAGTTTGTACCATCAACAGTACCGGTATCTCATGAACACACTTTAGGGGACTCTGCAGTGACATTTGCAATTTAATGAGGATATTGTATTGTATTGAATTGTATGGAACTGGGGGCTACAAACGAAGGAGAGGTTTCTTTCCCGCCGTAGCCTTCAGTGATTCACAAACCCACAACAGGTTGTCAGTCCACTCACCCCGCAGCCGCCCCACACCAAACGCAGGATTATAGTGCGGTTCACACCAGACGAGTGTAGCCCCAATGTTTGCGTGGTACAGTAGATATGGTGTACGCGTACGACATAGTTAAAAACCGTCATAGTAAATTACACTAATGGCCATTAAAATTGCTACACCAAGAAGAAATGCAAACGATTAACGGGTATTAATTGGACAAATATATTAGAACTGACACGTGATTAAATTTTCACGCAATTTGCGTGCATAGATCCGGAGAAATCAGTACCCAGAACAACCACCTCTGGCCGTAATAACGGCATTGACACGCCTGGGCATGGAGTCAAACAGAGCTTGGATGGCGTGTACAGGTACAACTGCCCATGCAGTTTCAACACCATACCACAGTTCATCATGAGTAGTGACTGGCGTATTGTGACGAGCCAGTTGCTCGGCCACCATTGACCAGACGTTTTCAATTGGTCGGAGATCCGGAGAATATCCTGGCCAGGGCAGCAGTAGAACATTTTCTGTATCCAGAAAGACCCGTACAGGACCTGCAACTTGCGGTCGTGCATTATCCTGCTGAAATGTAGGGTTTCGCAGGGATCGAATGAAGGGTTGAGCCACGGGTCGTAACACATCTGAAATGTAACGTCCACTGTTCAAAGTGCCGTCAATGCGAACAAGAGGTGACAGAGACGTGTAACCAATGGCACCCCATACGATCACGCCGGATGACACGCCAGTATGGCGATGACGAATACACGCTTCCAATGTGCGTTCACCGCGATGCCGCGAAACACGGATGCGACCATCATGATGCTTTAAACAGAACCTGGATTCATCCGAAAAAATGACGTTTTGCCATTCGTGCACCCAGGTTCGTCGTTGAGTTCACCATCGTAGGCGCTCCTGTCTGCGATGCAGTGTCAAGGGTAACCGCAACCATGGTCTCCGAGCTGATAGTCCATGCTGTTGCAAATGTCATCCAACTGTTCGTGCAGGTGGTTGTTGTCTTGCAAACGTCCCCATCTGTTGACTCAGGGATCGAGATGTACCTGCACGATCCGTTACAGCCATGCGGATAAGATGCCTGTCATCTCGACTGCTAGTGATACGAGGCCGTTGGGATGCAGCACGGCGTTCCGTATTACCCTCCTGAACCCACCGATTCCATATTCTGCTAACAGTCATTGATCTCGACCAACGCGAGCAGCAATGTCGCGATACGATAAACCGCAATCGCGATGGGCTACAATCCGACCGTTATCAAAGTCGGAAACGTGATGGTACGCACTTCTCCTGCTTACGAGTGGCATCACAACAACGTTTCACAAGGCGACGCCGGTCAACTGCTGTTTGTGTATGAGAAATCGGTTGGAAACTTTGCTCATGTCAGCACGTTGTAGGTGTCGCCACCGGCGCCAACCTCGTGTGAATGCTCTGAAAAGCTAATCATTTTTATATCACAGCATCTTCTTCCTGTCTGTTAAATTTCGCGTTTGTAGCACGTCATCTTCGTGGTGTAGCAATTTTAATGGCCAGTAGTGTAGTAAGGCGGACACCTAACAGTATTGACTTTTGTCTATTCCCGGCCTGACATGTCTGCCCCTGAGTAACCCGACGCCCTCGGCAGAACGCGCTGCCCCGCATGCCGCTGGCGCCTCTGCGAAGCGCCCCTTATTTACATGGTAATAGGCAGCCCGCCATTTTCGAACACGGCCTGAATGAGTGATGGTCACAAACGCTCGATGCAGGGCCAAGGTCCCTGCCACAAAAGCCCCGCCCATAAGGAGCGGAAGAGCTCATTTGCCATCCAGCCAGCTGACAGCGGGCGGCGGCCTGCAACGCTTATCGCTTTCACTTTGCGTAACGTCTTGTAAGTTGAGCTGTTCACATTTTTTGCTGTCAGTGTTACTGCATTTTGTTGTCGATAACACTGTTGTTCTTCATGATTACTATGGTGATACCGTTCTACTCGACAACAATGTTGTTTTGTTGTTTGTTTGTTTGTTTGGTTGGTTGGTTGGTTGATTTGGAGGAGGGGACCAAACAGCGAGGTCATCGGTCCCATCGGATTAGTGAAGGCTGGTGAAGGAAGGCCGGACGCGGGTTTGAACCGTCGTCATTCCGCAAACGAGTCCAGTGAATGAGGTTGTTGTTGTTGTTGTTGTTGTTGTTGTTGTTTTGGACGATACTGTTTTTCTCGAAGAAGACGACGATCATGTTCTCGATAACAAGATGATTATCCTGCATTTATCCTGTTGTACACAGCCTGATATTTTCGTGATACGACCACATCTTTTGCGACCCGTTGCCCCCTCTCTCTGCCAGTCTTAAGTCAACCCAAGACAGAGGAGTCGTGTGCACGATCCGTCAGGTAGTCGTGTTAATTTTGTTCTGGGTGTGTTTTTAATTGTTCAGCACCCGCTCCGCCGTCGCTAATGCACAGTTGTGCGGTGGCATTCAACTTTGAGGTATGCCTGTTCGAATCCTCGTGTTAGAAGAAATTTTCACCGTTAGTATGTGGCCGGCAAGGGTTGGAGAGGTGGCGCGTGAAGTTCGTTATCATCAGACTGTAGCCTGCCCGGCTAGCCGTGCGGTCTACACGCTGCTTCCCGAGCGGTAAGGCGTGCCGGTCCCCGGAAGGAATCCGCCCGGCGGATTCGTGTGGAGGTCAGGTGTGCCTGTGGATGGTTTTTCAGGCGGTTTTCCACCTATTCCGCCTCAGTTGCACTGTGCCGGCGACTACTTCGCAAATATCATTTCCACATATGCATGCAACATTTGGGGTTACATTCGTCTGGTATGAGACGTTCTCGTGGGGGAGAGGGGCGTGGGGGGGGGGGGGGGGGGGGAAGGATGGGAGGTGTCCACTGGGGGCCGAACCGCACAATAACTTTGGGTTCGGTGTGGGGCGGCGGTGGGGTGGCTGGACTGCTGTGGCCTATTGTGGGGTTGTGTACCACTGAGGACTGCAGCGGGTCGAAGGCACTCCGTCGTTTCTAGGTCTCCAGTTCAATACATGCAGACATCTTGAATTAAATTGCAAATGTCACTTCACAGTCCTTTGAAGTGAATTCACAAGATACCGGTACTGTTGATAGTGAGCGCTCCGTCGACTGGGGATGTTAAGCCTGCCCTCCACCCCTCTGCACTCCCTACATGGTCCTATTTGCGGAGAGATGACTGTAGCTCTGTGATGATTAGTGATGACTCGTTCTCGCTGGTGGCGGTAGTGGTTGTCGTGATGGCTGTTTTCGATGATGATGATGACGATTGTTCTCTATGATGATGATGACGACGACGGCGACCTGTTAACTATGAACATAACGATGGTAATGTTGCTGTTTTTGACGAAAATGGCGACGACGATGGTGTCGTTGTTGTTGTTACTGTTGGTGGTGGTGTATAACCCTCAATACTTAATTTCATTATTAATTATTGAACAAATAATGTATTAGTTCCAGAATCAGCAGTAGCAGTAATTCAGGTTCACGTGTCGTTAGAGCTGTATATTCAAAAGAAATTTCGATGATACTGTTGTCACACGTCGTCGTCGCATCCAGGTGATAAGCTTCCCTCAGAAAGTCTTCGACCTAAATGTAAACATATTTCCTCCGAAAAATGATCATTAGTTGTTATTCTGCTGCTTTATGTATCCATGATTTCCTTTTCGTACAAGTTTCTGGTAAAGTATTTTTATCTGCCGAGAATTCTTCCGGGTTGTATGGCCGTGGTCCATGGAACTCTTCTACCCCTGACGTTTCGTCCAAAGCTACGTTCGACGTCTTCGGAGGTGCTCCAGGTTGTGCTGAGTCTTGCTGACCAGGAGCACCTCCGAAGATGCCCAACGTAGCTTTGGACGAAACGTCAGGGATAGAAGAGTTCCATGGACTACGGCCATACAACCCGGAAGAATTCTCGGCAGCTGAAACATGCGGTAGTGAAAGCCTTCATTGAAAGTATATTTGTGTCAACTGGACCGTCACCTACCACGCAGGGAGCAACAAAGAAATTTAAATTGATATTTATTGCAGTAATTGCTCTCTGCTGTTGGATTTCAATCTGCTGTCTGGTCTAAAGCGACATTTACGATCCAACAAACTCACTTTCCATGCTTATTTCTTTTGAGGATGCTACATGATCTCGCCTGTTTACGTACGTCCGTTTCTTCCGGAGCACCCTTTATTTTAATCTCCCGTTTCTTCCCAGGCATCCTGTATATTAACCTCGGACTGCGCCCTCCGTTTTATTTGCATATGTCCGTATCTATGCATATCGACAAGACGGTCGACACAGCTTGGTAAGCCGCCTCCAGGGAGCCTTCTTCGTGACAGCTATGTAAGAGGCTCCCACATTGACACCAGACTGCATTATTGAGGGAATCGACTCATCGTTCCCGTTCGCGACCTTTTATTTCCGTTAGCTGGACGAGTACCTAGGCAACATGTGCATTGTGACGTAAAGAATGGCCATTAGGAGGGACTGCGGATGTCGTCTGGTGGAGGGCGCTGTATTGACTGGCCACGAGCACGGGTCCGGCTTTACGTAACGCTGGGCAGAGGTGGCAGTTTTCCAATACTGCGTTGCGAGCCGGTGGGCTGGTGGGCAGCCGCGGCGAAGGCCTGCACCCGCCGGCCCCGAGCTGCGATGACGGCACTCTACACTGATGGCCGAGTCTGCCGCACAGAAAATAACCGAGTGAATTTGCTGACTCGAACTGCCTGATTAGCATCTGAGAGTGAGTCTGGCTCAGCTGCCAGCCAGCTCTAGCCATTTCTCTGATTGTGTCGTGTCCCGCAAGGTTCCATCTTATTACTGTTGCTTTTTGCTGTGGGTGTTAACGAGCGGTTCTAGGCGCTTCAGTCCGGAACCAGGCGGCTGCTACGGTCGCAGGTTCGAATCCTGCCTCGGGCATGGATGTGTGTGTAGTCCTTAGGTTAGTTCGGTTTAATTAGTGCTAAGTGTCCTTAGGTTAGTTAGGTTTAAGTAGTTCTAAGTCTAGGGGACTGATGACCTCAGATTTTAAGTCTCATAGTGCTTGGAGCCATTTGAACCATTTTTTGATGTTAGCGATCTTTCACCATTCGCAGTACGAGGTGACTAGTTCAAATGGTTCAAATGCCTCTGAGCACTATGGGACTTAACTTCTGAGGTCATCAGTACCCTAGAACTTAGAACTAGTTAAACCTAACTAACCTAAGGACATCACACACATCCATGCCCGAGGCAGGATTCGAACCTACGACCGTAGCGGTCGCGCGGTTCCAGACTGTAGCGCCTAGTACGGCTCGGCCACCGCGGTCGGCTGACAAGTTAGTTTTTCGTGCTTAATCTTTCACTGTACAGCGGAGTGTGCGATGTTTTATAACCTCCTGGTGGATTAAAACGACGCCGAATTCAGACTCGAAGCCTTGACCTTGCCTTTTTTGGGTAATGCAGCCATGCTACCCAACCATGACATCTGCCGGTACCTCCCTCCTACTTTCCAAGCTTCACAGGACCTCTGTTGCCTACCCTGCTGGATGAACTCTCCTGGAAGAAAACACATTGTGGAGAAATTCCATAACTGTAGTGGAACTATGAGGACGGGTCGCAACTGGGCTAGAAGAAAAGACAACACAACGGCAATAACCTTTCAGCAAATATCCACTTGCCGGAATTCAAACTTACTTTATATAAAACACAGTAAAACCAAGACTTTTTTTCATTGGCTATGATAGGTTATAAACAGACAATGAAACACCGGTGAGAAGCCAGTAAAGACAACAGCACTCAGATGCCACCAGAGGGTCGGTCTGCCCTCGTTCACTTATGTGAGACAGGTGGTGAGCGCAACTACACTTGATCCGTCGGAACCCAACCAAGGGACTGCAACGGACCGACCGACAAACGACTTGCTTGCCACCAATCGGTACATGAGAATTCAAACACAAAATCTTACGAGCGTGATTATCTACAATCAAATATGTATATGTATTAGGCTGTCAAAACTACACACCGTGTTGGACAGCAACAACAGGTGAGGAAAGTACACTGCCTGAAATTACGTTAATGGCCAGGTCAGGTAACCGGAACACTAACGGCCACAGGGCAGAAAATTCCGCTGTTGCACTTTAATTGTAGTCAACCAATATAGTTAACTCAAGCAATCCAAACACTCGGTGTTGCTCACAGGAAAATCTCCTCTACAGCGAACCACCGAAACGAACCACACAGCATGAATGGACGTGGCTTGGGTACTTGAAACCACTACTCATCTTTGACGTCCTGGGTCGGTGAACCAAGAAGCTCGTAGCGATCGGACAGCTCCACACACGCTGCGACACTGCGCAGGGACCGCTAGCGAACCCAGCCGACAGCACTGCGCGGAGATAACTTCCCTGGTCCTTAGCAACCTACCGACTGCCCGCAGACCCCCTAGCCGGAAACTATATGCACCAAACCAAAGATGGTACACGGCTCAAATATCGATGCACATAGCTGCTGCGACACGTAGAAGGAAGAAGAACCACGGCGTAATCGCAACAAGGACGGGTAACCCAACACAGATGGACAGCCGAGTTCACGAAAACGCATAGTTGGGAGTGAGCACGGCTCACCCAGAATGAAGTTTTCACTCTGTAGCGGAGCATGCGTTGATATCAACTTCCTGGAAGATTAAAACTGTGTGTCGGGCTGGGATTCGAACTCGGAACCTCGACCGAGCTACCCAAGCACGACTCATGACCCGTCCTCACAGCTGTAATTACGCCAGTACCTCATTTCCTACCTACCAGACTTCACAGGAGCTCTCCTGCTAAACTTCCAGAACTAGCACTCCTGAAAGAAGGGATACTGTGGAAACATGGCTTAGCTACAATTCACGGGTCGTGCTTGGGTAGCTCAGTCGGTAGAGCACTTGCCCGCGAAAGGCAAAGGTTCCGAGCTCGAGTCTCTGTGGTTCCTAATAATGTTCAATAGTCCACAGCTGTCTTGGTAGCATCGATAGCTACCACAAGTCTCATGGAAGCCCAGATTATTGTCCACATAATCCGAGGACCATCTGAAAGGAAAGAACATTTCGCCATACCAAGATATTTTTTAATACTAGTACAGAAACTGAATATACCCGTTTCGGCACATACTTCGTCTACTTCCCCACAAATTGCCTTTGACGTTAAGGTACCTGGTACTTTCCTCACCTGTTGTTGCTGTCCAACACGGTGTGCAGTTTTGACAGCCTAACACATATACATATTTGATTGTGAATAATCACGCTCGTAAGATTTGGTGTTTGAATTCTCATGTACCGATTGATGGCAAGCAAGTCGTTTGTCGGTCGGTCCGTTGCAGTCCCTTGGTTGGGTTCCGACGGATCAAGTGTAGTTGCGCTCACCACCTGTTTCACCTAAGTGAATGAGGATAACGCCCACTCCATAAACTGTCGCTTCATTGTGGGAATGCTCTGAAGAAACCCATTTTTCATCTCCCGTAACAACCTGGTCATTGAACGTGTTGCCATCCAAGAACGCTAATGCAGCACTCTGTCTCGCAACTTCCGGGGCTACCGTCAGCAAGCGTGACACCCACTGCGTACATATTTTGTGGTACCCTAAGTGTTGAGTGTTTGTGCAGGATTGAACGAAGCACTTCCTGACATTATTCGTGCACGTCGCTAATCGTGACTCGTCGATTCTCTCGAATGGTGCGATCCACTTTTTGTTTCAGCGCGTCTGTGATGAAGGAGGGTCATCCTGATTTCTGTTCGTCATGAACATGTGTTCTACCGGTCTGAAACATTATGCACCGTCTGCGGTGAATGTGACAGTTCAACATTTTCCCCCTGCATAAAACAAATAAACAATCGGCGAGATTCACAATCGGCACTGCATGGTCACAGCTATCGCTGCACTTAAAATGTGACAAGATCCAAGAGCATGCAGCAACTGCCCGCGTCACACTGAATGTCATAAACCAATGAGCGGCTGTCGCGAGAAAGTGCGCAGACTGTATGCGCAAGCGTTCTTCATTTTCTGGATGGCTTTCGTGTATTACACTGTCCCCGCCGACCTGCACCAGTGGCACGGTGCATGTTTCGAGCAGCCATTTGTGTGAATAACGGCGTGTCCCACCGCAACCATCGTTCTGGTGCAACTAGAAACATGACTCATCCCACCAGACGGTCCAGTATGAGTGATCCCATGACGACAGTGGGTTGACATGGGAACACGTCGTGGTCCTCTGCTGCAGGTCTTCATTACCTCAAAGTGCGCCGAGCTGTGTGCTCTGAAATGCTTGTGCCTGCGCCAGCGTGGTACTCTGTAGTGAACAGTGGTCATAATGTCTTGGCTCATGAGTGTGCATTGGCACCCATCGGAACCATCCGTCTGGAACTGTGTTGGAGCGATGCTACCGAAAGTCGCTGTACCCTAAATATGGCAGTTGCACTCACCTGACGGGCGGTAACCACAGCGTCAGCCCACCTGCTACGCGCACCATCCTTAATTGTCTCTCTCAGAGGGCACTCAGGTATTCGTTAGCGAGGCAGTAATGGAAGCCGCACGCCGTCACGTTGCGAAATTGGCTCGCAGAGAACTGTTGCGTGATTCCGGCTGACGGGCAACTCTTCAGTGCGTGTTGCATCACAATTAGCTTTGTGTTACTGTACGGAACACTACAGTTGTCATACCTCACGTCCTAGTTACGTACTAACTTTACGCGGCCAAAGACACCGTACGGCAGTGGTTCCCATCCTTCCTGAGGCTATTACCCTGATCGAGGTGGCATTCAGTACCCCGTTAAATTTTTCCGGTCTAATTAGGTCCAAAACTTTAACACTTCTATTTTTAATGTGGCAAATGATTTATAATACTTCGTCGCAAGTGAACTCGTGCCTTCTCTACATTTTTCACCACATTAAGAAATAATGATCCATTGGGGTGTTTCGTTCTGCTTATTCCCATCAGTCCTTTTTTTTAGATTTGGTTTCGTGTTCGTCATTGCATATTACACTACTGGCCATTAAAATTGCTACACCGGGAAGAAATACAGGTGATAAACGGATATTCATTGGACAAATATATTATACTAGAACTGACATGTAATTACATTTTCACTCAGTTTGGGTGCATAGATCCTGAGAAATCAATACCCAGAACAACCACCACTGGCCGTAATAACGGCCTTGATACGCCTGGGCATTGAGTCAAACAGAGGTTGGATGTCGTGTACAGGTACAGCTGCCCATGCAGCTTCAACACGATACCACAGTTCATCTAGTGACTGGCGTATTGTGACCAGCCAGTTGCTTGGCCACCACTGACCATACGTTTTCAGTTGGTGAGAGATCTGGAGAATGTTTTGGCCAGGGCAGCAGTCGAACATTTTCTGTATCCAGAAAGACCCGTACAGGACCTGCAACATGCGGTCGTGCATTATCCTGCTGAAATATAGGGTTTCGCAGGGATCAAATGAAGGGTAGAGCCACGGGTCGTAACACATCTGAAAGGTAACGTCCACTGTTCAAAGTGCCGTCAATGCGAACAAGAGGTGACCGAGACCTGTAAGCAATGGCACCCCATACCATCATGCCGGGTGATACGCCAGTATGGCGATGACGAATACACGCCTCCAGTGTGCGTTCATCGCGATGTCGCCAAACACGGATGCGACCATCATGATGCTGTAAACAGAACCTCGATTCATCCGAAAAAGTGACGTTTTGCCATTCATGCACCCAGGTTCGTCGTTGAGTACACCATCGCAGGCGCTCCTGTCTGTGATGCAGCGTCAAGGGTAACCGCAGCCATGGTCTCCGAGCAGATAGTCCATGCTGCTGCTGCAAACGTCGTCGAACTGTTCGTGCAGATGGTTGTTGTCTTGCAAACGTCCCCATCTGTTGACTCAGGGATCGAGACGTGGCTGCACGATCCGTTACAGCCATGCGGATAAGATGCCTGTCATCTCGACTGCTAGTGTTACGAGGCCGTTGGGATCCAGCACGGCGTTCCGTATTACCCTCCTGAACACACCGATTCCATATTCTGCTAACAGTCATTGGATGTCGACCAACGCGAGCAGCAATGTCGCCATACGATAAACCGGAATCGCGACAGGCTACAATCCGACCTTTATCAAAGTCGGAAACGTGATGGTACGCATTTCTCCTCCTTACACGAGGCATCGCAACAACGTTTCACCAGGCAACGCCGGTCAACTGCTGTTTGTGTATGAGAAATCACAGCATCTTCTTCCTGTCGGTTAAATTTCTGCAGCACGTCATCTTCGTTGTGTAGCAATTTTAATGGCCAGTAGTGTAATTCAGTTCTTCACTTTCGTCGTCATTACTACCGTAGAGGAAGCTCTGTTTCAACACTTGTAAGTTGTGACGAATGGAGTCGGTGTTCTTGAGACTTCTTCGAATATTTAGCTACTGATCACGGACCTCTCGCTAATGTAATAGGAGTTATGTTTCATGAAAACCTGTTTATATTGTATTCCTTTCCAGGTACAGGAAATTTTACTTTCGCTCGAATTATACTATTTGAAGATATTTCTTCATTCACAAAAACTACTCAGGGAACCTAGACATTTCCTTTTCAGTTTTAAAAATTAGAAAAAATTATGGTTATTATAATTAATTACTGACGACAATTGATAACTATTACTACTGCATTGGCGGTAAACGAAATAAATAGAAACATAAAAATGACCTTGAGTTCTCTTGGTACACCACAAAAGGGATTGAGAGATGCATCTTGCAGATTTCTTGAAAAGATAGGAAAATAATTATGTGGATTGGGGAACTGACTAGCCTGGAAGATATAACGATGATATGACAGTGATGAAAAAAGGGCAGGTGTGATGGACAATAGCCACTGAGGCGGACGATACTGGGAAGAGAGACTTATGAAATATGGGTAGATAACAGTAGATAATATGCAGGAACAACACGGATTCGTATCTCTGAAGATTCCAGTGCATGGAAATATCTCGAGGAGACTTTTATCCAGCAATGAATGTCAAATGGCTGATTAGGATGATCTATTATATATTATAATAAAATGTTTCCCTGAGACATTTGTGTCTTCATCATCGTAGATAATGATCGAAGTAGAAGAAATGAATTAAAATTTGTGCTGCGGTCGTGACTCGAACCATGGTCTTCTTGCTTGCTAGGCAGAAATGCTAACCATTACACCACCGCAGTACAATGGACAACAACAGTGCTACTCGCAGTACATAAGTTGAGTCCGAGTCCCGGCCGCAGCACAAATTTTATTTCATTTCTTCTGCTTCAATTATTATTATATGTTAGTCTACCGTTTTAGTAGTAATATAGATTATTTTAAAAATGTGGTCACTGAATCATCATTGGAACAATTGTGTTTTCACCCCTGGGAAAGGTTCATTCTACTTCGCGGGAAGGTAACTACTCACAGGTTCGAACCCACTGCCAAAGGATGTTGCGTAAGTGTCAAGGCACTGGTTTTTCATTCACAAACACCGGGGTTCAGATTACCATACCATCATACGGATTTAGATTTTCCATTTTATGTATCCCTACGTCCAGACTATGTGAATAATTGTGAAGTTTGTGGTAGAGGACCCTTTTCGTACCATATGGATCGAGAAGGGAGGCATGCTAGGGTAATCCGTGCAAAGCCACTGCCAGAATGGCATGGTGGTTATCACATTTGCTTGGTGAGCAAGAGACCCGGGTTTGAATACTGGCCTTGGTGCAGATTTTCATTCGTCGCTTCAGTCTGCAAATAAATATAAATATAAAAATGTTAAGTCACCTTGAGCATGTTAAATGTTTGGGAAAACGCAAGTGTCGTTAAAGCTTTGTTACTACGATGCTGTGTGCAGTACGGAAATAGACCACAATTAATAATCTCCCGACAATTAATTCCTAAGGTACACGATGTGTGCTACAGATTTTGTTGCGCGCCAAGCTCTTCAGTCGCTCCGAAAGAATGCAATAGCGTTACGAGAACTGCTTCATGGGACAAAGTCAGCGAGGTAAGAACGTTATTCACGAATTTCGTCAAGAAAGGGTTGATTTAACTTTTGCAGCCTCGAGTGGGAAGCAACGACCAGTTGTACTCTGCGTCGCGTTATATCACTTTCTACGGGGTCGTGGCTAGAGTGAAAAACTTTTCTGAAGTTTTGGTTCCACGGGAAACTTGCGCAACCATATATAGGGTTCTTCCCGGATGGAGCGTGGAGAGAATGAGTCCTTGAATGTCTGCTTGCGAGTTGCTACCCGCCTAAACTTATCTGTGGCGTATCTGCGGGATGGCTGCACAGCAGACAGAAGCGTATCAGTAGTTTGTGCCTTGAGAGACAATTCTCGAAGTTTTCTAAACAGGCGGGACAGCCACTGGGAATATCCATATAAAGAGAGAAGGGTGGTGCGAACAGTCACAGGCTTGGGTGGCTGGCGAGTGATGTAATAACACTTTTTTTTTAATTTCTTTGCTTTCGTTACGTGCCAACTGGAAAATCTTAACAGGCAGACACTCTAGGAAAGGCATGGAATAAACAATACGTTTTTGAGATTCCCGCAATTTGTCTGCTACTGATGTGCGGATTAGCCGCGACAGCAGCTAAAACACCTACTTGGGCATCATCATTTGTTGCAGGTCCTGGTTGACGTTTCACATGTGGCTGAACACTTCCTGTTTCCTTATATAACCCGGCGAGCGGTCCAGACACTTGGATGATGCCGTCTAGGATACCGAGCAGCACACACAGCACACGCCCGTTGGACATTTTGATCAGAAAATGGTTCAAATGGCTCTGAGCACTATGGCACTTAACGTCTGAGGTCATCAGTCCCCTAGAACTTAGAACTACTTAAATCTAACTAACATAAGGACATCATACAAATCCATGCCCGAGGCAGGATTCGAACCTGCGACCGTACCGGTCGCGCGGTTCCAGATGTAGCGCCTAGAACCGCTCGGCCACCCCGGACGGCCATTTTGATCACAATAGCCATACATTAACACGATATCGACCTTTTCCGCAATTGGTAAACGGTCTATTTTAACACGGGTAATGTATCACGAAGCAAATACCGTCCGTGATACCACGTACTTACACGTTTGTGACTATTACAACGCCATCTATCACAAAGCGAAAAAAGTGGTCCAACTAAAACATTCATATTTCTTTACGTACTACACGAATACGTAATAAAAGATGGGGGTTCCTATTTAAAAAAAAAAAAAAAAGCAGTTATCCGTTTGACCTATGACAGCGCCATCTAGCGGGCCAACGATAGCGCCATCTGGCTTCCCCCTTAAAGCTAGACAAGTTTCGTTCTTTGTAGTTTTTTCGTCTGACGCTTATTTCGTGAGACATTTGGCCCGGTCACTATCAATGGAGCATCCTGTATAGTTCCATCATTTGTGAAGAACTTAGGACTGTAACTGATGCTGTGCACCACATCAACTTTGTGTAAAACAAACAGCAACGGTTCTGTTACATTCCCCGGGGGCACACTCGGTTTACATCAACTCCTCGTCCAGGATAACGTGTCGCATCCTGTCTGTCTGGTTTACTAGAGGCTGTGTTCTATCAAGGACGTCGGCGCCTGCGCAGCGGCGGACACGTGCGAGTGTCGCTACTGGCCGTTATAACAAGGCCGGCTTCACTTCTTTCCTACACTCTACAGTTATGTTTTTGGCATTTGTACAAAGTTTAAAAGAGCAGCGTGATATTGTGGGCTACCATGTATCTCCTTCCCCATCCTTGTTTGTGTGAGCTGTTGTAGTGAATGAAGTTAGTAGGCCGACCGGAGCGGCCGAACGGTTCTAGGCGCTACAGTCTGGAACCGCGCGACCGCTACGGTCGGAGGTTCGAATCCTGCCTCGGGCATGGATGTGTGTGTGATGTCCTTAGGTTAGTTCTAGGGGACTGATGACCTCAGCAGTTAAGTCCCACAGTGCTCAGAGCCATTTGAACCATTTGAAGTTAGTAGTAAAATGTGTGCTACATGGATATGATTTTTTATTGTTATTGTTATTGTTATCGGTTTCTGTATGCACTTTATATGCGCGTCATTCTGTGAAATTTATGACAGACTGAAGCTCCCATTGATAGTATGTATCGTAAATAAGAAAGAATACGCCATCTTATTTCCTTTCTCCCGCCATTGCATCGTCCCCTCAGTAATGAAATAGTTAAACACTGGGTAACAGCTAAGCGATATTTGTAAAACCAACCGCGATTAAGTGCATGTAACGATTAGAACGGTAATTTGTTTTGTCCACACAAATTCTAAACCTGTATTGGTGTATTTGGGAAGTAAAATAACATGATGCCCGATTTTGTGAGGATATAAAATACAGGCTGGGAGTTACAAGAAAAGCGTTTTCGAAAAGAAACATTTGCTAGCATCGAATATAAATTGAAGTGTTACGAAGTCTTTTCTGAAGGTATTAGTTTGGGCTGTTGTTCGGAAGAGAAACGCTACTGATAAACAGTTCGGACAAGAAAACCATAGACTCTTTTAGAAATATTGAGCTATAAGAGAACGCTAAAGATTAGATGGGTAGATAGGTTAAGTAATCAGAAGGTACTGAATCGAAAGAGGTAAAAGGAATTTTGTGGTGTCACCGCCAGACACCATACTTGCTAGGTGGTAGCCTTTAAATCGGCCGCGGTCCATTAGTATACGTCGGACCCGCGTGTCGCCACTGTCAGTGATTGCAGACCGAGCGCCGCCACACGGCAGGTCTAGAGAGACTTGCTAGCACTCGCCCCAGTTGTACAGCCGACTTTGCTAGCGATGGTTCACTGACAAATACGCTCTCATTTGCCGAGACGATAGTTAGCATAGCCTTCAGCTACGTCATTTGCTACGACCTAGTAAGGCGCCATTACCAGTGTATATTGAAATGGAAATTATGTACAGTCAAGAGAGATGTACACCGATTGTGGATTAAAGTTAAGTATTCTACCAGTACCTCCTGTTTTGCTAGTCTTATTTCTCTGACCTGTTCCAGACCTCACGCCAGTCTGCGTGTAAATAAACGCGTGCATTTCGGCCTTCTCTAGCAACACGGTGTTGGCTCTTCTGCCAACACTTCAAATTTTAAACTTCCTGGCAGATGAAAAACGCGTGCTGGACTGGGACTAGAACCTTTGACCTTTAACTTCCGCTAGTATTCTGGAAAAAAACTTAATAACACAGTTTGGCTAAAAGAAGTAATCAGTTGATACAACACATCTGATGCAGCGAGGAATCGTCAGTTTGAGAATGGCGGGAAAACGTGGGAGATCAAGCCTTGTTTACATACTAATGGATGTAGGTTGCAGCAGTTACGCAGTCGTGAAGAGGCTTGCACATTATAGACTAACGATATGCATAGTATAGACTAGCGATATTAGCTGCATTAAACCAAACTGGGAATCGCATCAATAACATTATCGCTGTACTCTGTATTTTAACCACTGTCATCAAAATTGCGTTGTAAATATTTAACTATTGCGCCACCTGCTTTTGATACCTTTTGCCCCAGCAGGTAAAGGACTGCAATTGGACGGGTATTCCTTTATGATGAATTCCGATGCTGCACGCAGTCTGCAGCCTTAGCTCTTCGCCCCGTCTCCTTTATTTAACCTGGGAGTTCCTGAAGGAATTATTGCGATGAATAATTCCGGTCTCATTTGGCTCCGCGGACAGAGCCCTTGTGTTCCCAATTCCTCTCTTCTGTTGCTGAGGAGCGCTGAGACAGGTAACCAACAAATAAAATCGGTTGCTAGGTAGTCGATTGGAAGAAAAAAAAATGGCTCTGAGCACTATGGGACTCAACATCTGTGGTCATCAGTCCCCTAGAACTTAGAACTACTTAAACCTAACTAACCTAAGGACAACACACACATCCATGCCCGAGGCAGGATTCGAACCTGCGACCGTAGCGGTCACGCGGTTCCAGACTGAAGCGCCTAGAACCGCACGGCCACACCGGCCGGCAATTGGAAGACATGTGTTTTGCGTGGCGAATGGTCCGAAAGCGTAATCCAGTTACAAAGGAATTCACATGTACGGTTACATGATGCTTAGTCATCTGCGTTGTTACTGTTTGCCGTTCCATATCGAATTAAGTTTAAGACAAAGATCTTGAGAAACCGTCGTTGTGGTGGTGGTGATCTGCAATCCAAACACTGGTTGATGCCGCTCTGCATGCCTCTCAATCCTGTGCGAGCCTCTTATTCTTCGAATAACTACTGCACGTGCATCCTTCTGAATTTGCTTACTATGTTCATCTCTTGGTCTCCCTCTACAATATTTACCCCCACACTTCCCTCCAGCCCGCATCTCGTGGTCGTGCGGTAGCGTTCTCGCTTCCCACGCCCGGGTTCCCGGGTTCGATTCCCGGCGGGGTCAGGGATTTTCTCTGCCTCGTGATGGCTGGGTGTTGTGTGCTGTCCTTAGGTTAGTTACGTTTAAGTAGTTCTAAGTTCTAGGGGACTGATGACCATAGATGTTAAGTCCCATAGTGCTCAGAGCCATTAGAACCATTTTGAACTTCCCTCCAGTACTACATTGGTCTTCCCGGGATGTCCCAGAATGCGTCGTGTCAACCGTTCCCTTGTTTTCATCAAGTTGTGCCACAAATTTCTTGTCTCCCCAATTCTGCTCAGTAACAGCTCATTAGTTAATTGATCTAGCCATGCATGCTGAACTGGTTCTTCATTTAACACATGTGCTTTACAGGGATATTCATGATACTCACAAGAGAATTGCAAGAAGAAAATATCGTTGAACTCGGCGGTAGGCGATTGATTACAGTTATAATGACCACTGTCTGATACTGACGCAACTTCTTGTTGGACAATACTTCTGGCAGTTTAAAGAAGACACGGTCTTATATAGGTACTGACAATCAGTGGGATTAGCAGTATTCGCGAAGTGAACAAGAAAGGGGGCCGTATTAGTAGCTCCACGTTCACCGTTGCCCGCCTGAAACTGGAATAGTGAGGTATTACATAATTTCAAGGTATGCTGTTGTTCCAGACTTAACATAAAACTCGTAAGTAACAGGAAATCGAAGTGTTTTATATCATTCGTTGCAAGAGAATACGAGGAAAAATTGAACAAATAAAACACTTTTCATTTTTTTACTATTAAAAACAGTCTTGATCACGATTTATTTATCAAGGTGACCGGTTTCGACCACTACTGTGGTCATCTTCAGACCATTGAGTAGGAACCTCTTTCTGTTGGAGAAAGTAGTGATTCTCCAACGGAAAGAGGTTCCTACTCAATGGTCTGAAGATGACCACAGTAGTGGTCGAAACCGGTCACCTTGATAAATAAATCGTGATCAAGACTGTTTTTAATAGTAAATATTTATAAGACATTGATCACTGCTGTTCCCGTAACGCATTCAAAACTAATGCATTTGCAGCAAACGTTCGTGACTATCTCAGTACTAAAGAAGCCATTTTCCCGACGGCGCGTAGAAGTTACATATTGTTAAATGTGGGGAACCTGTAATGCAGTGTAGTGTGATAAGAAAAATAGATTTCAAGGCGGAAAGAAAAACCATTGTACGTTCCTTGACACAGTAATTAAAATACAGATATGCAGGGTGTTCAGAAACAGTCTGAAAATCTTGTAAGGGAAGGTTAAGCTGTGAAATAATTGTTAAGAAAAACATTCGATACATTGCGCCGTTTCCGAGTTAATTAGCACTGAAGTCGGGTCGCTGTGCGCGCAAATTAGAGGCCCGCCAGACACAATTCGAGTCAGTTGTTCTCATAGCGTAGATGATAACCCACGAAACTGCTCAGCCTTTGCCTCCGATTCGATCCTTGCTACCGTCCCAAGGTTTTGTATCGCTCCCTGTTTCAGTTTTAGGAAACCAACCGAAGAATAGGTTTGGCGTCGCCGTCTCTGGCGGACCGACTGAATTTGTGGTCGCAACGGCCTGACTGGATTAGATCAATGCTAATTAATTCGGAAACCGCGGGAAGTATCTAATGTTTTTCTTAACAATTCTTTCTCGGCACAACCTACCCTGCAACACCCTTACAAGCTTTACAGATTGTTTGTGACTAAACTACATTGTATCTAAATATCGATATTGTTCTTACCACATTGTTCTCTGTTACGAAATTTTCGAGTGACTGTTGCCGACTCCGTTGAGGTTTTGGGAAAGCAACAAGGGTCAGGACAGACAAACGTCTACAACAAAACTGAAAGGGCTAGTAAAAATGCACTACGTTGTTCAAGGCGTCATTGTTTTATCTGAAGGTTTAGTAATAGCCTTTGGGCAAGTAAACCACTAGAAAGACCCATTCAGAAAGTTGCAATAAACAAAATACAGGACCAATGAAGGAAACTTTTATAAGTCGTAAGTAGCAGACTAAATCAGTTGGGCATTCTAGAAATCTGTGGATAAGACAGAACAGACCAAAGGAATCTCTGTCAGTACCGAAAATAGGCATATGAATAAATCTTTCAATTGAAGAATGTATGTTATCAATTAGTTCAGAAAGATTTTAAGAAAAGTGTTGGGGCCGTTTGAAAAATGTCGAGAAGAGTAAAAAGAATACAATTTGAGAATAAACTAATGATCGATATAACTGCATAGGCTTCCGCGGCCAGACTCAGTCGACATAAAAGTTTTCTGGATATTGTACCGCGCCATAATGTACGAGGCGTGTTTTTTAAGTAAGTACCGTTTTGAAATTAAAAAAGGGCGTACTAAGATTTCTCAATAATTTTATCTTTACATTAAAGCCTGTACATTAATCTACTTATCTACATAATTTCCGTCAATATTGAGGCACTTGTCATAACGTTGTACCAGGTTTTGAATACCCTCCTCATGGTTTTGAATACCCTCCTCATAGAAGTTTGCCGCCTGACTTGTTAAACACTGCATCACCACTGTTTTGACTTCGTCATCGTCTTGAAGACGCTGACCGCGCAGGTGTTTCTTCAAGATGAAACAAGGGGGGGCCTACGTCACACCAGAATCAAAGCAAAAGTCCATGGAATGGCGGCATTCAGATTCACCCAGAAAAGTGAAGTTCAAGCAAGCAACTTCTGCCCGGAAATATCATGTGCACAGTTTTTTGGGACAGAAAAGGAGTATTGCTTGTGGAATTTCTGCCTCGTAATGAGACAATTATGCAGCGTCTTACTGTAAGACATTGCACAATCTGCGCCGTTCAATTCAGAACAAAAGACGTGGAAAGTTGAGCAAGGGCTTCGTTTTGCTGCAAGACAATGCCCGTCCGCATATGGTGAATCGGACCAAAGATCTCATCCCAGCTTTTCGATGGGAAACTCTTAGATCATGCTCCGTACAGCCCCGGTCTTGCGCCCAGTGACTACCATCTGTTCCTGCACTTGAAGAATCACCTGGGCGGTCAGCGTCTTCAAGACGATGACGAAGTCAAAACAGTGGAGATGCAGTGGTTAACAAGTCAGACGGCAGACTTCTGTGAGGAGGGTATTGAAAAACTGGTACAACGTTATGACAAGTGCCTCAATATTGACGGAAATTATGTAGAAAAGTAGATTAAGTTACAGACTTTCAGGTAAAAATAAAATTATTGAGATATCTTAGCACGTCTTTTTTCAATTTCAAAACGGTACTTACTTAAAAAAAAACCACGCCTCGTATAAAACTACTGCAACGTTTCGGCCACGGTTGCCCAGAAGAAGGCTGCTGCATCCGTGGCCGAAGCGTTAGTAATTCTCCTGCAGCAGTAGTTTTTATACATTATGACGCGGTACAGTACCCAGAAAACTTTCATGTCGACTAATGATAAATATTTATGTAACAAAAAATCCTAATTTCTTCTGAGACAGACATGTATAATGATTTTTGAACTAGGTTTGAAAATTTGATGGAAGAAAAGAAAGAACAAAATACAACAGAGTGAAGGAAATACAAAATAATGAAAAATAAGCTATGAAATTAAGACGAGAAGAAAATGAAAACAATGGATTGTTTTGCGTTGTCACTTGGTGGCGAAAATTGGCATAAGATGAAGAAAGACGAAAAAAGAGGAAATAGGAAACAGGAAAAGAGGTGAGAAAGGAATTCACTGGAATGAAGTCTCGCAAGAGTCGTCACAAACACATCTTTTTAATCAAAGTGCCAGGTTTCTTGTTAACGTAAAAAGAGAACGTCTGTATCTAGATGGAGAGAATGCCATATCGAACCGCTGACACTTGTGCGTGCTGAGACTAGTGTGAACACAGCACAACGTCGCCAGGCTTTTGTGCACAGAGGCCGATATCCGGGCCCAGTGAGTAAGCGTCGCAACAAACGGTAGTCACAGGCAAGAACGGGCAGCGGTCTTCCCGCTGCCTCGGAATTTCAGCCCGCGGTTTAAATTCCACCACGCGGCGCGGCGGCGCTTGAAATTGCGGCCTAATTTAAATGCCTGCGGCTTGGATCTTCTCGGCGGGCTACCTGCAGCCACTCTGGCCCTGTGGCCGTCTCAGCGCGTGCCGTAATGGATGTTTTAGTGAATATCTTGCTACACCTGCTAACCTGGTCGCATCCAGCGTCGCGCACGTCGTCGCTGATTCACAGCAAGTGAATTTTCGTGGTAATTTACTCAAGAGTTACGATGCAAGACATTCGTTCCTGAGGAATTAAGATGCAACACGTTGACATATCACAACTTGCGGAAGAAGAAGAAGAAGAAGAAGAAGAAGAAGAAAGCTTCATTTGGAAAACCAACTGTTTGTCGTGCTTATATTAGGTCTGATTCTACACTCATGCTCATAAATTAAGAATAATTGCAGAATGTGGTGCCACACAAAGTGGCACTAGGCAAAACTGCCGCTATTGAGTAGGCACATAGGGAACACACACGACACAGATCTGTAAGTTCACGGTATTGGTGATAAGAAAACCGTCCCAAAACACATGTGCTATAAAACGCCACTGTTTCCTGCGCATGTACCCCGACATCAATATGGGATATGATCACCATGCACACGTACACAGGCCGCACAACGGGTTGGCATACTCTGGGTCAGGTGGTCGAGCAGCTGCTGGTATATAGCCTCCCATTCTTGCACCAGTGCCTGTCGGAGCTCCTGAAGTGCCGTAGAGGCTTGAAGACGTGCAACGATACGTCGACCGAGAGCATCCCAGACGTGCTCTATGGGGTTTATGTCTGGAGAACAGGCAGGCCACTCCATTCGCTTGATATCTTCTGTTTCAAGGTATTCCTCCACGATGGCAGCTCGGTGGGCCCGTGCGTTTTCATCCATCAGGAGGAACGTGGGACCCACTGCACCCCTGAAAAGGCGGAAATACTGGTGCAAAATGACGTCTCGATACACCTGACCTGTTACAGTTCCTCTGTCAAAGACATGCAAGCGTGTACGTGCACCAATCATAATCCCACCCCACACCATCAAACCACGACTTCCATACAGGCCCCTTTCAAGGACATTCGGTGGTTGGTATCCGGTTCACGCCAGATGAAAACCCGGCGAGAATCACTGTTCAGACTATACCTGGACTCGTCCGTGAACATAACCTGGGACCATTGTTCGAATGACCATGTACTGTGTTCTTGACACCAGGCTTTACATGCTCGCCTGTGACCAGGGGTGTTTCCATACAAAGCAATACGGTAGCAAGGAAAAATGAAATATAAGGTAATTCGGACGAAATAGGGGGCTCCTTCAAAGTGATCGCGAACAAAATATCTGAAATGGAAACTCACCTTCTCTTGCCAGGCGTTTGTGGTGATACGCCAGGGTGATTCTTGGAAAACTGTTAGCATCTTCCAATGCTACACATGCTTTGTCCTGTGTATGTAGCAGCTCTCACTGAAGATTTGTAAACGGGGTGAAGCAATTTTTTTCTGCTCCCTTTCCCTTTCGCAGCATTCAGTCACACGCAATATAATTTTGCGAGCATCGCTACGTAATACTGGTTTCCTTCTAACCGTAGGCCTATCGGTAGGGGTTGTTGGCGACTACCGAGAAGGGCCAGCAACTGCCCCTTCACTCATTTTGATAATGTTTAGCACAACTGCACAATAAGAACACGCAGAACAGTACAGCGCTAAACAATAACGGAGCAGACGACAATGGCTACTTTGCACAACACAGTCAGCTACGTAATGTTGGCAGCAGTCGAAACTGCGTACCTACCGAAACCTCCCGACGTTTACCGAGTTCTACCGATTCAGGACTAGGGAGAGGTCTGCCATCTAAAAGTTTACACACTGTACGTACAAAGTCAATATTTGTCTAAATGTGGCAAATGTCTAGAACTGGGTGCACATTTATCTCCAGTCTGAAACTGCGGTTTGTCTACATTATTTTTTACCTTTAAAGTGATATTTCTAGTGAAAAACTGATTATAACTTGATTATTCCTAACAAAAGAAGCAGTTTAACAAGTAGTAGGAACATTTTCGATAGGTATGGTTTTCGTACGAATAGGCGGGTTGTATCATTTCTTGGAAAGTTTTGGCTGTATCACTTTTAGGACACTCTACCTTACGTATTATCTCGAACTTACCCAAATATGAAGTTATTCAAATGGCTCTAAGCACTATGGGACTCAACATCTGAGGTCATCAGTCCCCTAGACTTAAAACTACTAAAACTAGACTAACCTAAGGACATCAAACACATCCATGCCCGAGGCAGGATTCGAACCTGCGACCGTACTGGTCATGTGGTTCCCGACTGAAGCGCCTAGAACCGCTCGGCCACACCTGCCGGCTGATGGCAGTTTCTTTAGGTAAATTATTCTGGATATAATAGTCCCCCATTGTGATATCCGGGTGGGGATTACCCAGAATGATGTTGTGGCCAAGTAAAAATATTTGTGATGTAACTTGATTAAAAGAAGGGATCGGTTGATAAGACATGTCCCGAGGCATCGAGGAATCGGTACTTTTGGTAATGGAGGGAAGTTTTGGAAGGGGATCAAAGCTTGACTTACCGTAAGCAGGTTCAAATGGATGTAGCTTGCAGTAGTTACTTAAAGATCCAAATGTTTCCCCATGATACACTACCGTGGAGGGGCGGATCAGTCCAAACCAGTCGGACTGAAGATCAGAACTACTGATTGCCACAATAATCAAAATATTGGAGTAGCGTTTCGGTAGCATTAGCTACCGCTTTTCATTTCCATCAGTGTGTGTATTGGCCCAACTTCATTTTGGTGAAAGTAGCTGGAAGTTGAGCCGGTATTTCTGAAACGTCTCAGTCGCAGGCCGGAGTTTCTTTGCGAGGGCTAAAAACAAGGCGTGAACGTGGCGCGCTTTTGTCGCACCGTTTCCGGCTGCTCCCCCGGCCTCTCGTCTGTAATAAGGAGTATACGCTGCGCTATCGTGTGTGGGGCGGGAGGGAAACACAGCCGCCGAGTGTACGGAAGGGGAGAGGCGGAGTAATTTGGGCGCGCCTGCGAGCCAACAAGCGCGCTGTGATTACGCGGCTTCGGCGCTCCCGGTCGTGGAGAGACTCGTCAGGCAAAAACCCGGCGCGGCGGAGAGCGGGCGAGTGGGAGCTGCGAGCCGGGCCCTTGCGGCTGGCGCGGCCGGCAATTTGTACCCCCTCCCCACCACCCACCCCCCCCACCAACCACTTCACTCCTACCCCCAGCCACCCGCGGGCCTTTAATCCGGCCGCTATTCAGGTTGGCGCCGGCGCGCAGATTTCTACACAAATTGCGTCTCCTTTCACGACGGCCCGTCCTCACGAATCGCTGGTTGTTGCTGTCCCGCCGTTGTTAGTCGCTTCCTCAAATCCAGAAAACGCCGTATCTGTATCGTACGACCCTCGCCCTCCTCTCGTGTTTAATGCGGACAGGATGGCGTTAGTAGCGTCACAATCTGGTTTGCTTCAAATACTCGCTGTAACGGTCGTCAGCGTTAGTTACCTTTAAGAATGGACGTGGTGAGTTGCTGGTCAAGAACGTCACTGTCGACAAAGACGCCATTAGCAACACCTCATAGAGTTTGAACGAGGTCGCGTTATAAGGCTGCGAGGAGCTGGATGTTCCTTCTGCTATGCTGCAGAAAGATTTTACAGGAATGTAGCCGCTATACACGACTTCACTAGACAACATTCCATTAGAACGACTGACAGCCTTGGGAGAGCCAGTCCTGACAAAACTCGTACCATCTCGTGAGCAAGATGTATGAGACAGGTGAAATACCCTCAGACTTCTAGAAGAATTTAATAATTCCAATCCCAAAGAAAGCAGGTGTTGGCAGATGTGAAAATTACCGAACTATCAGTTTAATAACCCACGGCTGCAAACTACTAACACGAATTCTTCACAGACGAATGGAAAAACTTGTTGAAGCCGACCTCGGGGAGGATCGGTTCGGGTAGAAATGATGGAACACGTGGGGCAACCCTACGACTTATCTTAGAAGAAAGATTAAGGAAAGGCAAACCTACGTTTCTAGCATTTGTAGACTTAGACAAAGCTTTTGACAATGTTGAGTCGAATACTCTCTTTCAAATTCTGAAGGTGGCAGGGGTAAAATACAGGAAGTGAAAGGCTATTTACAATTTGTACAGAAACCAGATGGCAGTTATAAGAGTCAAGGGACATGAAAGGGAAGCAGTGGTTGGGAAGGGAGTAAGACAGGGTTGTAGCCTCTCCCCGATGTTATTCGATCTGTATATTGAGCAAGCAGTAAAGGAAACAGAACAAAAGTTCGGAGTAGGTATTAAAATCCATGGAGAAGAAATAAAAACTTTGAGATTCGCTGATGGCAATGTAATTCTGTCAGACAGCAAAGGACTTGGAAGAGCAGTTGAACGGAATGGACATTGTCTTGAAAGGAGGGTATAAGATGAACATTAACAAAAGCAAAACGAGGATAATAGAATGTAGTCGAATGAAGTCGGGTGATGCTGCTGGAATTAGATTAGGAAATGAGACACTTAAAGTAGTAAAGGAGTTTTGCTACGTGGGGAGCAAAATAACTAGTAAAGGAGTTTTTCCTATTTGGGGAGCAAAATAACTGATGATGGTGGAAGTAGAGAGGATATAAAATGTAGACTGGCAATGGCAAGGAAAGCGTTTCTTAAGAAGAGAAATTTGTTAACATAGAGTATAGATTTGTCAGGAAGAAGTTTCTGTAAGTATTTGTGTGGAGTGTAGCCATGTATGGAAGTGAAACATGGACGATAAATAGTTTAGACAAGAAGAGAATAGACGCTTTCGAAATGTGGTGCTACAGAAGAATGCTGAAGATTAGATGGGTAGATCACATAACTAATGAGGAGCTATTGAATAGGATTGGGGAGAAGAGGAGTTTGTGGCACAACTTGACAAGAAGAAGGGATCGGTTGGTAGGACATGTTCCGAGGCATCAAGGGATCGCGAATTTCGTAGTGGAGTTCAGCATGGAGGGTAAAAATCGTAAAAGGAGACCAAAAGATGAATACACTAAGCAGATTCAGAAGGATGTAGGCTGCAGCTGGTACTGGGAGATGAAGAGGCTTGCACAGGATATAGTAGCATGGAGAGCTGCATCAAAACAGCCTCGAGACTGAAGACCACAGCAGCAGCAGCAACAACAACAACAGCAACAGCAACATACACGACTGCTGGCAGCAGTGGTCACGAGTATGACCGGTCGCATCGTATTCGGCGTATGGTCTTCAATAGCGATTTCAATAGCAGTTGTCACCACAGTGACACAATGAACTGTTACAGATTCTACACAGAGTACGCGAAAGAACTTGCCCCCCTTCTAACAGCCGTGTACCGCAAGTCTCTAGAGGAACGGAGGGTTCCAAATGATTGGAAAAGAGCACAGGTAGTCCCAGTCTTCAAGAAGGGTCGTCGAGCAGATACGCAAAACTATAGACCTATATCTCTGACGTCGATCTCTTGTAGAATTTTAGAACATGTTTTTTGCTCGCGTATCATGTCATTTCTGGAAACCCAGAATCTACTATGTAGGAATCAACATGGATTCCGGAAACAGCGATCGTGTGAGACCCAACTCGCCTTATTTGTTCATGAGACCCAGAAAATATTAGATACAGGCTCCCAGGTAGATGCTATTTTTCTTGACTTCCGGAAGGCGTTCGATACAGTTCCGCACTGTCGCCTGATAAACAAAGTAAGAGCCTACGGAATATCAGACCAGCTGTGTGGCTGGATTGAAGAGTTTTTAGCAAACAGAACACAGCATGTTGTTATCAATGGAGAGACATCTACAGACGTTACAGTAACCTCTGGCGTGCCACAGGGGAGTGTTATGGGACCATTGCTTTTCACAATATATATAAATGACTTAGTAGATAGTGTCGGAAGTTCCATGCGGCTTTTCGCGGATGATGCTGTAGTATACAGAGAAGTTGCAGCATTAGAAAATTGTAGCGAAATGCAGGAAGATCTGCAGCGGATAGGCACTTGGTGCAGGGAGTGGCAACTGACCCTTAACATAGACAAATGTAATGTATTGCGAATACATAGAAAGAAGGATCCTTTATTGTATGATTATATGATAGCGGAACAAACACTGGTAGCAGTTACTTCTGTAAAATATCTGGGAGTATGCGTACGGAACGATTTGAAGTGGAATGATCATATAAAATTAATTGTTGCTAAGGCGGGTACCAGGTTGAGATTCATTGGGAGAGTGCTTAGAAAATGTAGTCCATCAACAAAGGAGGTGGCTTACAAAACACTCGTTCGACCTATACTTGAGTATTGCTCATCAGTGTGGGATCCGTACCAGGTCGGGTTGACGGAGGAGATAGAAAAGATCCAAAGAAGAGCGGCGCGTTTCGTCACCGGGTTATTTGGTAACCGTGATAGCGTTACGGAGATGTTTAATAAACTCAAGTGGCAGACTCTGCAAGAGAGGCGCTCTGCATCGCGGTGTAGCTTGCTGTCCAGGTTTCGAGAGGGTGCGTTTCTGGATGAGGTATCGAATATATTGCTTCCCCCTACTTATACCTCCCGAGGAGATCACGAATGTAAAATTAGAGAGATTAGAGCGCGCAGGGAGGCTTTCCGGCAGTCGTTCTTCCCGCGAACCATACGCGACTGGAACAGGAAAGGGAGGTAATGACAGTGGTACGTAAAGTGCCCTCCGCCACACACCGTTGGGTGGCTTGCGGAGTATCAATGTAGATGTAGATGTAGATGTACAGATGGGCTACTTCCAGGACAGCTCTGACGCCGATACCATGTAGCGTGCATTCCACTGACCCGAAACAACCGCCATTTGCGACTTCAGTGATGTCAAAAAGAGAGCTCATTGGAGGGCTGGGTGGTGGTCTGATGTATTATCTGACAAAAGCTGGTTCTGCTTCGGTGCCAGTGATGCTCGTTTGTTGGTTAGGAGGAGGCCAATTGGTGGCCTGCAACCAACCTGTCGGCGTGCTATACGCAATGCTACAGTTGGAATTCTGGCCTGGGTTGTGATTTCATATGACAGCAGGAGCTCCCTCGTTGTTATCCCACGCACTCTGACTGCAAAATTGTACATCAGTCAGGTGATTCGACCTGTCGTGCTGCCATTCATGAACAGCAATCAAGGTGTTTCCCAAAACGATAACGCTCGCCCACATACTGCTGTTATAACCCAGCATGCTCTAGAGTGTTGAAATGTTGGTTGGTTGTTTTGGGGAAGGAGACCAGACAGCGAGGTCATCGGTCTCATCGGATTAGGGAAGGAGGGGGAGGGAAGTCGGTCGTGCCCTTTGAAAGGAACCATCCCGGCATTTGCCTGGAGCGATTTAGGGAAATCACGGAAAACCTAAATCAGGATGGCCGGACGCTGAAATGTGGTCTTGGGCTCTCTATCACCAGATCTGTCTACAGTCGAGCACATGTGGAACGTCACCCACAAACAGTATTAACTGTCGCTGTGTTGACCGACCAAAAGCAACAGCCAATGTTAACAATTTAATATATTATTTAGACAAATATCACCGAAATTTCATTATTCTATAGTAATTATTTGTTGTTGTGGTTTTTTCTGTCACTGTGTATCGCTGTCGGTAACCTGTTATAACGCTGTCTAACCCATTTTAAGCTCGCTAGCTATGACTTTTATATGATGATGAAACTGTTATCTACAAAAATTGAGAGATATTCCGCGAGCAGATATATTGTACTACAAAATTCAAACTACTCGACACAAGTTGAGTGGGCTGTTGCCCTGATTATTTGATTTAAATACTAAAACACAACCAGGTCACTAAATTTGAAATGTTTGCATACGATACGTTTATAAAGCTTCGCTCCATCATTCGACGGTAGTTCTGATATTTAGTACAGGCGCGTTGTTGCAGGAAAACTAACGATGCCGAAATATCTGCAGTCTTGTGCGTTTTCGTTGTTCATTTTCTTCGAGAACAACACGTCCACTATTCAGAAACTTTAAAAAAGACACTTTTTATTTTACATATATTTCTAACATATCTACTAAATGTTTTAAGCAGTGACTGTATTAAGTTCGTATGTGGTGTTCTTGAGAAAATACCGAAGAAGCCCAGCGATGTAGATGTTTAGAGGTCGTTGGTTTCTCAGGACCAACCCACCAGAACGAAACACCGGCACTGCCATGTGTCCGCGCGGTTTGCCCCGCGGTCTAGGGGACCATGTCACGGTTCGCGCGGCTCCCCCAGTCGGGAATTACACTCCTCCCTCGGGCATGTGTGTGTGTGTGTGTGTGTGTGTGTGTGTGTGTGTGTGTGTGTGTTTGTCCTTAGTGTTAGTTTAAGTAGTGCGTAAGCCTAGGGGCCGATGACATCAGCAGTTTGGTCCCATTGTACTTACCACAAATTTCCAAATCATTGCCACCTGATGACAGAGCAAAGCCTGCGAAACACTTCTTAAATTTAAAAAAAAAAAATTGTAATATACTTCGCCAGAGGATGATGAGAATGACACTCAACGAAACACCGCAAAATTTGAACGCTGCCCCCTCACCTCCACCCTCCGGATGAAACCCTAAGATTATTTTATAAAAAGCTAAAAATTTGCTGATTAGGCACGTTGTTTGTATTTATATTCAACTTGCTCTGTTAAAGCTCGAGAACCTGAGGGAGCTCATGTTGATAGCGTGTTTCTTGACTTAAGGGAGACATTCGCTATAGTTTCGCACAGTCCTTCAATGAACAAATGAGGTGACAAGATTCATGGGATAGCGGTATGCACATATAATCGAGAGGTCATTCCGCGCAAAAGATCTTGCACCGGTAACACTTCCACTATCAAGGGCTGCTACAGGGGCAGTATGGCTCCATTCGTGCGTCGAGTTTCTGCACTACGCCGGGCAAAAGGCGGTCAGATAACATATTAGGTTTCCCGTGACTTTCGTCACCTCATCGTCAGTCACTGAAATCACTAAAAAGTGTAAAATATCTTAGATGATCCGTCCTGACCTACCTAGAGTGGAATGAACACACAAAACAAATTGTAGGAAAGTTAGACGCAGGCTGACATTCATTGAAAGAATCGTAAAGAAAACGTAATTCATCCACGAAAGAGGGGAAACATTCTTGAATACTGCTCTTCAATCTGCGACCAATGCGTGGTAGGATTAACAGACATTAGAGAAGATCCAAAGAAGAGCGGCGTCTTTCGTCACAGGGTCGCTTAGTGACGCTACAAGAGAGATGTTGCGCATCTTGGAAAAGTTTACCGTTAAAATTTTCCAGAGAGCACGTGACCACGACGGAGAAATAGGACAAATTAGGGCACGGAGTTCTTCGCTTGCACCATTCGCTAATATTACAGTATAGTACGTGTCACTGGAAGCGAAGCCTTGTATGTTCGGAGGAGCTGAATGGCTTTGCAAAAAGGACGTCTGTGTCCTTCTGTTACGTTTCTTCTCGACGTTGGAGAGTAATAAGATGAGGAAAACTTTTGTAGTTACTAGTCGAATTCTCATATGGCTTTAGTACCAAAATGGCTCCACCGCTGTGCTTGAAATGCGAAGTCAACATCCTCGCCCCCCCTCCCCCCCCCCACCCCCACCGCCACGCCCTCCCCCGTCTCGGGTTACTAGCTGCACCAATCCACATGGTGTCCACTTTGCAGGAAGAAGTGTCTCCCGTCGCATCTTTTGTTGAAGTACGTGTGTCTCGTAGTCCAAAAAGTGTTAGAATAAGAGCGCAAGATCTGAAGTTCTTTTTTTAAAAAAATTATTCGTTTATTTATTTAACCTTATCAGATTAGGGCCTTCAAGCTCTCTTACATCGGGCCTGTGTTTCATACGCACAGCATTTTTTTTTACATCATAACAATAATTCAAATGTGACAACTAGTGATAAAGTGTTCAGTTAAGATGATGTGAATGTATGTAGAGAAAATCTGAATTAATAGTACTGAGAAAGAACTATTTAAGTTTCTACTACTACTACTACTGCTGCTGCTGCTGTTGTTGCAGCTGCCGGCGATAATAATAATTACAGATGATAATAATAATAATAATAATAATAATAATAAATTCGGTGATAACGATAGTGGTAGTAGCACATGCGAACTTCCTCCAAGGTGTACGAAAGTGATATTTTCTGGCATGGTCAGTTCTGAGAGAGAGCTAAGAGCATTAGGAAATGAGAAAGATCTGGTTGAAGAGAAGGTAGGAATGTGGTACCGAGAGCCTACGAGGACAAGCAGACATTATTGTTGCATCAGTAGATATGTCATTGGTTTGTGTTTTGAAGCTGGAGGTGTTATCCAGTTCTCCGATAAAATAGAGATAATTTAACGGTCGTGTTCATGCTTCGGAAAGATTCTTAGAGAATGCCGCCTCCTGAAAAGGCTTTTATTGTTCGTTATTACATATTTTATGACACGAGAGGAGTTACTTTTTGACCAATCCTCTTACGTAAGCAACACATTTTGCGTTGGTTTGTGAATTTCTAAGGGACAAAACTGCTGAGGTCATTGGTCCCTAGACTTACACAATACTTAAACTAACTTACTCTAAGAGCAACACACACACACACACACACACACACACACACACACACATGCCCGAGGGAGGACTCGAACCTCCGGCGCCTTAAACCGCGCAGCCATTCCGCGCCGCTTTTGAGTTGGTAAAACGCTCTGAACCACATTGAATTATCGAACGTCTAAATAGGCTGAATTGCAAATGTCCATGCTACCTGCTGACTGGTGTTAAAAATATTTATTTTCGATTCTGTAATAGCAAAGTGTGTACAGTATTGCAACTTCTCGGTAGATTAGATGTATCTTCAGCCGCTGAGAGAAGAACGTCTGTACAGACGTGTGAAATCGAGTCGGGCTGTCAACTGTGACGTGCTGCACAGCAGGATAAAATGCATCGATCTAAAAATATTCTCATAATTGTAATTGATTCAACATTGGCAATGTCATGTAAATACATCAAACCGTCTCACAGCTTCAGTGTATTGATACATGTTTAATTTGTGTGATAATTTAATAAAGGGTGCCGCACAAATAGTTCGTTAATACTATGCATGTAACTACTAAAATATGGTACTATTTTGTCACGATACACGTTTCGTTTAATGAAATTAAAACATCTCCAATTGTAGGATTTTCTGGTCTGTTTCTTGCTTAAAATGGATATCTCAGTTCTCCACCACGCTTCTCTTTCCCTTTAGCAGTACTGCTATAAGTAAGAAATAAGTGAACATAGAAGTCCATAAACGGCGAACAAAAAACACAACGAGGCTGAGAAAGATGTGTAGCAGTAAGGCGATATTTTTCGGTCGTGCCAATAACACAGACCGCTGACAGCTGCGGAGCAAAGTGGAGCGAAAGGAATGTCTGTTTCTCTGCTCCGCGCCTCAAACCTCGCAAGTATTCTATTGCGGACAGTGCAAATACAGGGTGGCAGTAATAACGCAAGATTTTCATTTTACATAACACACGATTTACTGCATAAGGGCACTGTGACTTCCCCCCCATCAGTCTACTGACTGGTTTGATGCGGCCCGCCACGAATTCCTTTCCTGTGCTAACCTCTTCATCTCAGAGTAGCACTTGCAACCCACGTCCTCAATTATTTGCTTGACGTATTCCAGTCTCTGTCTTCCTCTACAGTTTTTGCCCTCTACAGCTCCCTCTAGTACCATGGAAGTCATTCCCTCATGTCTTAGCAAATGTCGTATCATCCTGTCCCTTCTCCTTATCAGTGTTTTCCACATATTCCTTTCGTCTCCGATTCTGCATAGCACCTCCTCATTCCTTACCTTATCAGTCGACCTAATTTTCAACATTCGTCTATAGCACCACATCTCAAATGCTTCGATTCTCTTCTGTTCCGGTTTTCCCACAGTCCATGTTTCACTACCATACAATGCTGTACTCCAGACGTACATCCTCAGAAATTTCTTCCTCAAATTAAGGCCGGTATTTGATATTAGTAGACTTCTCTTGGCCAGAAATGCCTTTTTTGCCATAGCGAGTCTGCTTTTGATGTCCTCCTTGCTCCGTCCGTCATTGGTTATTTTACTGCCTAGGTAGCAGAATTCCTTAACTTCATTGACTTCGTGACCATCAATCCCGATGTTAAGTTTCTCGCTGTTCTCATTTCTACTACTTCTCATTACCTTCGTCTTTCTCCGATTTACTCTCAAACCATACTGTGTACTCATTAGACTGTTCATTCCGTTCAACAGATCATTTAATTCTTCACTTTCACTCAGGATAGCAATGTCATCAGCGAATCGTATCATTGACATCCTTTCACCTTGTATTTTAATTCCACTCCTGAACCTTTCTTTTATTTCCATCATTGCTTCCTCGATGTACAGATTGAAGAGTAGGGGCGAAAGGCTACAGCCTTGTCTTACATCCTTCTTAATACGAGCACTTCATTCTTGACCGTCCACTCTTATTATTCCCTCTTGGTTGTTGTAAATATTGTATATGACCCGTCTCTCCCTATAGCTTACCCCTACTTTTTCAGAATCTCGAACAGCTTGCACCATTTTATATTGTCGAACGCTTTTTCCAGGTCGACAAATCCTATGAAAGTGTCTTGATTTTGCTTTAGCCTTGCTTCCATTATTAGCCGTAACGTCAGAATTGCCTCTCTCGTCCCTTTACTTTTCCTAAAGCCAAACTGATCGTCACCTGTGGCTGTTACTGATTTATAATGTAGACATTACCAGCCTCCGCAGCCGAGATAGCTAACGTACGCCTGGCGGTGGCACTCGTCTCGAAGGTAAGCCGATTCTAATCCTGGTGGTAGATGAAATTTCGCCGCCTGTATTTGGCGGCAAGAGGGTGGCAGGTGGTGGCGTAAAGTTTCTGATCACCGGACTTAGCGCTAATGTGCTGGATTCAACTCCGAACCTCTCCGTAGTGCCTCATGAATGACAAGGATATGTGCACTATTCATGGTGACTCATCTGTCGGATGGGGATATCGAGCTTGGCAGCCTTCTTGGTGTTACTCGAGGGGACTAGGCTCTGCGCTGGCACCGGGTTGCACCTTGTCTCTTCTACAATAATAATAATAATAATAATAATAATAATAATAATAATAATAATAATCCAACACGAACGTAACACCATACCATACACCCAAGGAAATGGGCCATTGTGCGCGGAAGAACAACACTTTTTTCTACAAGCGGTTGCACCCACCCCGTGTGGTATCTCGGCCAGGAATGCCGTACATCATTTAGTGTAAACATTTGGGGATAAGGTATGGAACAACACATCCGGCAAGTGGTCACTACGGGTTTGATGGGACACGCGCTCTCTTCAGGTCAAAATTTCAGTTATGGTTTTGCATAAATGTTACGGTGTTTCGTGTACACAGCACTCAATTTCGGCCTTTGGTGCTTGGGTTGTCGGGGGCTTGCTGGCGTCAACGTACGATAACCGCAAGATCGTGGCGGCCAGTTCTGGTCACTAAATCGGGAAATGACGCAACACTTGGCTGTGCATGGGCTGTTGATAGAGGTTGTCGAGCTAACTAGATTCGTCAGCATGGAGATGCAAGCCTTTAGTGAGGCTAAAGTGAAGGGTGGCTGTTGAAATGTCCATTTCTTGTGTACGGTGACAAAGCGACGTCCCCGGTCTCCCGGCCACACTCTCGTGGACTGCCGCGATGTTGGTTTCTGACCGACCACCACGAGGAAGTGTCGTTTGTTTTAATCACCAGCTGAACCATCCTTCCGGAATTTCGTTTATTCAGTTCACAACTGATGACTTTGGCACGTTACTTCTACCGAAAATTCGGCGTACTTAACAATAACGCATTGTAACAATGAAGTCACAATTTTAATAGTAATTTTCAAAAATAAGGACGACTGTATCGGATTGCGCTTCGGGCTCTGTAAACCCTGTGTGTATCTTATCGATCCGTTACAATTGTCGAATCATGATAGCCAAAATTACTCTCTCTCTTATGTTCTCTTATCAATGTACGCTGTCCCGGATCTCTCCCCTCGATCTTAACGATCTTGTCTGGTCAACATGAACAATCACTCGTCCCACCATATCAAAATCCCTTCCATCCCACTCCATTTTCGAAGTTGTTTTCAGAAGCAGGAACCCGACTTTAAATGATCACCTTCACTTTATTATCGGAGAACTGAATAACATCTCCGTCTTCAAAACACAATCAATGAAATATCTACGGAAGTAACACCTATGTCTTTTTGTCCACGTGCCCACTAGATGCCGCATTACTGCCTTCTCTGCAACTAGATCTTTCACATTTCCCAACGCTCTTAGTTCTCTCTCTCAGAACTCATTACGTCAGAAAATATCACTTTCGTACACCTACGATTACGTTCATATCTGCTACTTACACTATCGCTATCATGCTCGCCCTCCACCTGGGTAGTGAGCGCTCGCGGTATATTGGCGCCGTAGGACGTCATTATGTAGCGCAAGCCAGGTGCAAACTGTGAGCTGTATTCAGAGGAATGGCCGTTTGCTAAGGTCACCGTTGCTTTAGACACAAGGGTACATGGCGCATTGCTTTTTAAATCGATGAAAAGCAGCGTTATGACCGGCTTACAAAGTTGACAGCTCTGACACACCTTTATGAATTTACTAGTCGTCGGTGCAGTGTTCCTAGCTACAGTTAAGCCCTAGTCTACAATGTGATAAATTTTGTAATAAATTAAGTCTTTGAGACTCGCATAAAAATTTCCTCAACAAAAATTTCAAAGACTTTACAGATTTGGCCTACCTTGATACCTTCAGTGCGGATGCACAACAGGGTCCGACCCTCTTCCGGGAATGCAGGACTCGCTGCCAGCAAATAGGTGAATGGACAGTGGACGCTACTAGTGTGTGACAAGTTTTAGTCGGATTGGAAGGGTGTCCGGATGGCCGAGGCAGGTAAGACAACCTCTCACGTTATGCGGGAGATCACGGGTTCGTGTCCCGGTCCGGTACGAATAGTCAACTTTCAGCATCGAATTATTTCGATGCCCAATTGCGGACGTCGTCGGCCTTTCCTTCGAAATACGGGTGTTTCGATATTGGGACCTACACACTTGTGCGAGTGACTTTTTCCCGCAGTGAAGAGAACGAAATCTGCCCGCAGAAGCTCACTAACAGATCTCAACTTATAAGCTAATATTGCAATTAGCAGTGCTTCGAAAGTGGTACCAGAAATTGATGCTTTAGTGGAAAGCAAAATAAGTAGTATTCCTTGACATCCAGTGTTTTTATGTCTAACGTGTGAATAAAATAGTCACTAAATACAACTTGACGTCCACATAAAATTCGTCCGAAAATTACACTCGTCATAAGGCCGCTCACTCGGAATAAATATTATGTTTCGCACGTAGGTACCTCCTTAATAAAATGAAATGTAATTTCCCTCTTTATTGTCATTTCTCATGAATGCTACAATGTTAAGCAATAATTTTCAGAGGCGAAAAAGAGTCTAGATTATAGTGAACTTGACCACGTCATGCAACCTAGATTTTTTTTTCAAAAATGGCTCAAATGGCTCTGAGCACTATGGGACTTAACATTTGTGGTCATCAGTCCCCTAGAACTTAGAACTACTTAAACCTAACTAACCTAAGGACATCACACACATCCATGCCCGAGGCAGGATTCGAACCTGCGACCGTAGCAGTCGCGCGGTTCCGGACTGAGCGCCTACAACCGCTAGACCACCGCGGCCGGCCGATTTTTTTTTTTTTTTTTTTTTTTTTTTTTTTTTTTCCTACTGAAAGTATATCACGATTACTGCACCAGTGTCATAGTGTGGTTTTAAATGCCTTGTTATCGTAGTTAAAACTGACTGCAAGAAAGCAAATGAAACCACACATTTTCTCAGCATAACAGTATTTTCTTTCTCGCTGTATCATGACAATTTGAAACAAATCGCTCAAGAACTTTTCGATGTTTTTCTACCGAGAACGATCCCATATACATAGCCTATGTCTATCTGAACGTTTATCGGAGTATCACGTAAAAATTCGGAGTACATCTGTGTAGAAATTTTTCGAGATTTTTGGTAAACACGAAATTGTCTTTATATACAGTAGTAGTAGTAGTAGTAGTAGTAGTAGTACAGATAAGGGTATACCAGCAACCCGTTGGCAATCACACCATTTATAGTGGGCAAGAAGTGCTTGGCCGTAAACTCGTGACATTTTAACCACTTAACGGGGCTGGAATTCCGAGAACATTTTATTGAATATATTGATAGTTTTTTGTTAATGCAATATAAAGTTTGCGTTTGTATGGTTTCTTTGTCTTTCGTTAATGTATACTTTGACTCGTTCCACATCCAAAAGTTTCTTCTTCTTGAAGATATGTACAGAAGACAATGAATGAATACGTGAATGACGGTCGGTATCGGTAGGTTCAGCCCATCCCACAACGCAGAAGCCACGGTCAGGATCATTTTGAGTGATGTACGAGCAGAGGGGACTGGGTTTGCAGCCCCTTTGCGCCGTTCCGTTCCGTTCATTCAATTAGGCGCCGCGAGCTGTGGCGTCGCAGCACAGCGGGTATATTTAAAGGGCGGCCGCTGAGCCGCGCTGGCTGCGCGCCAACTGCGGAGGTGCCGGGATCGATACCCGGCCGGCGCGCGCTCCTCTCCAGGCCCGGGCTCTGCTTCTGCCTCTGCCTGTGCTGCCGCCGCCGCTCGCCTTCGAGTGCCCTCGCTGCCACAAAGGCCCACGAGCACCGGCCCTCCGCCACGTCACCTCCGTCTTGGACTTCTCGCGCTTTGCCTTCAGGGACACGGCGCGGCCTTCTCTCGCGCCTTTGCCCCCGATTTTGTCGACCTATATGGCGCGACGATGCCTTGCCAACCAGTCAGCTTGTTTCCTCATTTACCACGCGATTTGGGTCAGTAGTTACAGTGGCGTAACTAGCGTAAAGAAGCCAGAGTGCGTGCTGTGGCTGCGGAGGTGCAGCTTTTTGGTGAGGAAAGAATTAGGAAGGGCGAATCAAAAGGGGGAGAAGGTGGATGGAGGGCACTAAAGTGGGAAGGGGTGGCTCTGTAAAGGGTCTCTCATATAATACGCAATTTTTAAAAATGCAGTAATTGAGTCACAAATGCATCGAAATAAATTTTTGTTTTCATCTACATACAGCCCCATTTAAGTGCGGAAGATATCAGGCATATGTCTACCTTTACTGTATCTGCAAGCAGTTACTTTGTGTATGAAGTTCGTGATGACCCTTTGACAGACATCGCTATTCATGTCGTTGATGACATATTGAGTTTGTTCCTTAAGTTGCAGAAATGTTTGCGGTTTCTTCTCGTAGACCTTGGACTTCACATAACCCCATAAAAAGAAGTCACGTGGAGTAAGGTCACAAGATTACAAGTCGTCACGAAGTGAGGTCACAGACTGACGGAATTTTTCATGGAGTGAGATTTTTGTCCAGCGGGATATGACACTTGGCCGCCGGCTGGTGTGGCGTTTCTAGGCGCCTCAGTCTGGAACCGCGCGACCGCTACGTCGCAGGTTCGAATCCTGCCTCGGGCATGGATGTGTGTGATGTCCTTGGGTTAGTTAGGTTTACGTAGTTCTAAGTTCTAGGGGGCTGATGACCTCGGGTGTTGAGTCCCGTAGTGCTCAGAGCCATTTGAACCATTTGACACCTAGCCCATCCTGCTGAAACTATGTATTGGCTGTACCCACTTCATGCAGAGCGGGCCAGAAGTCGTTTCTGACCATTTCACGATACCGCTCACCTTCAACTGTTACTGCATTACCGTCGAAATCTTAAAGAAAAGGCCAATCACACCACCGGCCCATGTGGATGCCGTGGATGCATGTGGCTCTTTTGGATCCCCCTAGGGTTTTCTTACTCAAACTACAATTTTTTCGGTTAACGATCCCACACAGATGAAAATGTGCATCGTCACTGAAGCTTATTCTTTTTGCAAAACTGTTGTCCTCGTCTTGTTTTGTGAGAATCTACTCGGCGAAATTTCTCCATTTCAAATTATCAACATGATGCGTCAAATGAATCTTGTACAGGTGCATATGAATATTCTTTTTCAAAATTCTTGGCAAAGAGGCTGTCGAATTTACCAATTATTGAGAATGACGTCGAAGCGACGTATGAGAGCTCACACCTACTCTATGCAATGCAATGTTTTATGTTCCGTCCGGGCTATTTTATAGTCGCAAAGGACCCAGTTTCTCCGAATTCCTTTATCAACCGCGGAACTGCTGATGCAGTAGCAACATTATTACGTCCGAAGATCTCGCGAAGTCTACCAACAGTCTCTACATAGCATTTGCCGGCCATCTAATTAGTTTCACTGTGGTGACACGTTCCTTCTTTGTGAACCGCTACTCGGCAACTGAGATGCTGAAATACACAAACAGCGATTGGTCAAGTAATCGGAACGACAGTCGACATTAAAAGGAATAAATACACTGCTGTAAACCTGAAAACAAACATTTGCCACTCAACTTAAAAATTGCGTAATGCACACATCAAAAAATGTTTTGCATCACCTCGGTCCTAGAGTTCCGGAACCTGTACAGAAAATTGAAATAGAGATCAACATAAACATCCTTTCCGTCCATTTTATTGCTCGTGAAAACCACACATTGGATGTTGTACCACAATACGGCGGGACCTTGAGAGGTGGTGGTCCAGATACCTCTAATACCCAGTAGCACGCCCTCTTGCATTGATGCATGCCTGTATTCATTGTGGCATACTGTCCACAACTTCATCAAGACACTGTTGGTCCAGATTGTCCCATTCCTCTATGGCAATTCGGCGTAGATCCCTCAGGGTGGTTGGTGGGTCACGTCGTCCATAAACAGCCCTTTTCAATCTATCCCAGACACGTTCAGTAGGGTTCATGTCTGGACAACAAGCTGCCCACTAGTTGAGCGATGTCGTTATCCTGAAGGAAGTCATTCACAAGATGTTCACGATGTGGGTGCGAATTGTCATCCATGAAGACGAATGCCTCGCCAATATGCTGCCGATATGGCTGTTCTATCGGTCGAAGGATGGCATTCACGTATCGTACAGCCGTTACGGCACCTTCCATGACAACCAGCGGCGTACGTCGGCCCCACGTAATGCCACCCCAAAACAGCAGGAAACCTCCACCTTGCTGCACACGCTGGACAGTGTGTTTAAGCCGTTCAGTCCGATCGAGTTGCCTCCAAACACGTCTCCGACGATTGTCTGGTTGAGGGCATATGCGACACCCATGGGTGAAGAGTACGTGATGCCAATCGTGAGCGGTACATTCGGCATGTTCTTAGACCCATCTGTACCGCGCTGCATGGTGTCGTGGTTGCAAAGATGGACCTCGCCATCGACGTTGGGGGTGAAGTTGTGCATCTTACTGCCTATTGCGCACAGTTTGAGTCGTAACATGAAGTCCTGTGGCTGCACGAAAAGCATTATTCAACATGGTGGCGTTGCTGTCAGGGTTTCTCCGAGTCATAATCCGTAGGGAGTGGTGATCCACTGCAGTAGTAGCCCTTGGGCGGCCTGAGAGAGGCATGTCATTGACAGTTCCAGTCTCTCTGTATCTCCTCCATGTCCGAACAACATCACTTGGGTTCACTCCGAGACGCCTGGACACTTCCCTTGTTGAGAGCCCTTCCTGGCACAAAGTGACATTGCTTCTTGATGCAATAATTTACCAACAGCCGTATGTATTGTAGAAATTTATTTTATTTTATGAACTTCTAATTGCTACCAGTTTCGGCATTACATTGATGCCATCTTCAGGCCCCACTCGTCATAGTCGTAAAATCGCTATGCACGGAAGGAGCCATGTAACTGGATCCGTGAATAAGTCGTCCTGCAACAGCTCTTGGTGGCCAGGCTTCACTCTTCAATTAACTACGCTGCAGCTACTGTAGTACTGTTGTTCGTTAAGATAGTAAATTACACTACAGAAACGACACTGCACTACGCTAATGGATGTATGCCACTTTCAGGCTCCGAGTTTTTAACAATGTCACGTACAGACCGCGTGTTTTAAGTTTACGAGTGACTTTTATTGTAACAATTAGATCATTAAATGCAATACAAGATACTGATGAAAGAAACAGAAATTAAAATCAGAACGCTTTGTTTCTCTCAAATTTCATTCATTAAAATCAGTCTCCCACAATGCTAAAAAGTTGACATCCTGAAAGAAATTATTGGCATAATTTCTAGCAAATTTCTGCCGTGTTGCGAAAAAAAAATCTAGGGCCCAGATCTACACGAATCTTACCTTCTGTTCACTGATTGTTGATTGAACTTAGCTCCACAACGGTACCTTCTTGTTCCATGATTATTGCAAAAATTCTGCCCGGATGTGACGTTATTTTTCTACGTCCTGGAACCACGAAAGATATCCTCTTCCCATAATTTTTTGTTGCGACGGTGATATGTTATCTCGATCGTCATCATCATCATCATCATAATATTGTAGCTACAACCACTATCCTCTGTTTCGTGCTATTTCCTTCATTTCTTGATAATTTTGGCTCTTTGTTCCTTCCAATATGTCGACTATTTTCTTTCTATCCTTTTCTTGCTTTCCCAAAATGGTATCCGCAAAAAACGTTAATGTGTTTTGGATAATTGCTGGGAGGTTTCTCAGTGATTTTAAATATAGCCTAGCCAGGTTTTCTTCATTCACCATGACAAAAAGAAATCTTGGTGTCGCTGATTAAAATTCTTCCCTTTTTGATACCTTAAAAAAAAAAAGACCTAGTGAGCTTCCGTTCTGATAGTTAAGGCACCTGAGTTGTAGAGTGTACGAGGTTTGTCCGGAAAATAGTATAAAAGTTGAATAATGTCTTTATGTTACAAGTTGCAGTCACTGCCAGGTGGGACTACTGCTGTAATCAATCCCATCAACGCTCAGTTCGAGTCAGAGCACTCTGCGTGAAGGTGGGAGTGTGCGGCAGCTTGTTGACAGTTACCCTTTTTCACCTGCCGTCGGCATGGAGCTCTCTATGATTGAGGAACAGCGCGTCAACATCAAGTTTCTTGCAAAGCTAGGCAAGAATAGCCTTGAAATTTTTCAGTGTTTGAAACAGATTTACGGAGACAATTCTCTGAAGGAACCAACCGTGAACAAGTGGTTAGAAAGGTTCCGGGATGGCCGAGAAGAAGTGAACGATGACCCTCGCCCAGGATACCCGTCGACATCGAGGTCCGATGCAAATGTTGAACGAATTCGGACTTGTGTTCTTCAAGACCGTAGATTGACAGTCAAAATGATTGCTGACGAACTGTCAATACCCAAAACAATCGTTCACGAAATCCTGACACAAAAACTAGAAATGAAGGAATTGTTTGCGAAAATCGTACCGAAGCTCTTGACGCCAGAACAGAAAGCAAAGAGGGTTGAGTGCTGTGAGGATTGGTTGGAAGCAGAGGAACGAGGGGACTTTCTCAACCGAGTCATCACTGAAGACGAGTCCTGGTTTTACGAATTCGATGTGGAGCTCAAATCTCAAAGCAAGGAATGGAAACTAGCAGGAGAACCGAGAACAAAAAGGTCGCGAAAATCAAGGTCCAATGTGAAGACAATGTTGATTGTTTTCTTTGATTCTAGGAGCATCGTTCACAAGGAATTTGTCCCTCCTGGCCAGAGACTCAACGGAAATTTTTACGTTGAAGTTTTGACACGTCTCAGAGCTCGTGTGGCCCGAGTTCGACCGGAGTTGGCAAAAGGGAGCAGGTGGATCCTTCATCACGACAATGCGGCCGCTCACACGTCGCTCGTTGTGCGCGAGTTTTTGGTCCGAAGGTCAATCACCGTGACAGACCACCCGCCTTATTCACTCGATTTAGCCCCGTGTGACTTCTTCATGTTCCCGAAATGCAAAATGGTGCTTCGGTGATGGCATTTGGGAGATGTGGAAGCCATCGAGGCGGAAACAACACGGCAACTGAACATCACAACTGAAGACTTTCAGCAATGTTATCAACAGTGGAAACGGCGTTGGCAGAAGTGTATCGCTTCTCAGGGCGAGTACTTTGAAGGAGACCATATTGTAATACCTGAATAATTGTAAAATAAAGTTATTATTCAACTTTTATACGTATTTTCCGGACAAACCTCGTATGTGCCCGCCGATACAAGACCATGGTGTTACGGCCGTCGGTCAATAGTTGCACATCTGCTTGTTTGGTCGCAGTTCACTGAAAAGACGATAGATGAAATATTATGATTTTATATCGAGTGAGTGATCATTGCGTCCAGTATGTGTCACTCCTGTTGCCATTGTTAACGATTGCGTGCCCGATGTGTCGTTGGCCTGATGGCTGTAATGCGAAAACGCTGTGCAGTTGCCGTTGATGAAAATATCACTAAGGCCGGTATTAAACTATCATATCTCTTTGACAAAGATATATGAGCAAATATTCGTCAAATTTCTTTGACAAAGGTCTTGGACGTGGTGCAGGAAAGGGGTATTAAATTGTCGTCAAATTTCAAGATGGCGGAAGACAACTTGTTATTATGCACTGCAGTTGCATTGTTTATTTGGAAGAAAAGCAGCGGAAAAAGGAGCATACTTGGATGAAGCCCTAGGTATTACATCGAGATAATAGAAGCATTCAGCAAAATTTGTTACGAGAGCTGCAAGCGGAGGAAGGCGACTCTTAATATATAAATTACTTACGAATGGATGAGAGCGTATTTCAGTATTTCCTCAGTAATGTGCTTTCTCATATTACAAAACAGAATATTCTCTTGAGAAATGCTGTAAGTGCAGAAGGCAGGAAAACTGTGGCACTGCGATTTCTTGACACCTGAGAAAACTACTCTAATTCATAACACAGCTCTCGAATATCACATTGCGCATTAACCAGAATAATTCCAGAAACGTGTGAAACGATTTATAAAGCAGTGAAGAGGAATATGGGATGGCAAATAAGTGTTAGTACACTATGTGGGCGATAAGAACTATTTTTAATTTTGAGCAATTTTATTACTGGAATTAGTGATCCAACAACTACAAAATTAACAAAAAGTACCACCTTTGAAGCCATGTTTATAAACACACTACAGAGACGTTAAATAGCTGTAGCGCCGCCAGTGCTCGAAGCGGTTACATTTCACATTGCAGTGAATAGAAGACGAACGACTGTTACGATCAAATCTACGGCGAGGCCCAAGATTTGATCATATTTATTTGACGACAGACGAGATTTGACAAAGTTCCCTACTACACCTTCAAATTTCTTTGACATAAATATTTCATCATCATCATCATCATCATCTTGGACAGTTTCCAGCCACTGGCTGGGTCTGTCGGGAACACAAGCCTCTCCATCGTGTTCTGTCTTTCCACCATTCCCCCTCTTCCACCTTCGTCCAGTTCTCTCCTCTTCTCATCACACATTCCTTCACTCCCTTCACCCATCTATCTCTTGGTCTTCCTCTGGGCCTCTTCCCCTCCAGTTGCAGATCAAACATCCTCTTTGGAATTCTTCCCTCATCCATTCTCTTCATGTGTCCATACCACTGCAGTCTTGATTTTTCTATCCTGTCCTGTACTGGTTCCTCCTTTAGTCTTTCCCTCACATACAAATTTCGCAATCTGTCTCGTCTTGTTACACCCAACCTGCTCCTCTGGAACTTCATTTCACTAGCCTGTATTCTACTTTTGTCGCTTTTGTGCATTACCCATGTCTCACTTCCGTATGTCAATATGGGGACAAAGTAGGTTCGGTATATAATTCCCTTGGATTTCTGTGGCACCCCTTGCTCCAAATAAGCCCCCTAATGCATTTGTAGAACTGCCCTGCTTTTCTGCACCTTTCATTTATTTCCATTGCGTTTCCCCCCTTACTTTCAATCACGCTTCCCAGGTACTTGAAGTTCTCTACCACTTGTAGTTTTTCCCCTCCACAAGTTATATCCACATTTGGCCTATTCTTCTTCCTTGTTGTGACGATTATTTCACTTTTCTTTGCAGAGAAATGCATTCCATATTGTGCTGCCGTTGCCTCCCATGCATCTAACTGCTCTTGCACCTCCTTCACGCAATATTTGACATTTCGAATATGATAGTAATACCGGCCTAAGTTCTGCTTACGCTCCTGGCTTAACTGGAATCCGAGATGTTTTGGGGAACATGAGAAACGGCGTTAGGAATATCTAACAACAACATCCATGAAAACCGTAATAATAAAAGTGCGGGAGTGGAATGAGGAGGTTCGCAATGGAGAGGTAAGGGGCGGACCTCTGAGCTCCATAGCTGGGCACGATTTCCCCAGGACGTGCTGCGGCGGCATGCGTGGTGAGCAATTTGCAGGTCCGGGGGAGAATCCTAGTGATGCCGTTCATTTCGCCGGGCACGACAAAGGCCGCCGTGGTTTCTTTGAAGCCATTCAGCGCGCTTTCTTTCACGCTGTGCGTCAGTCACTGGAAAGAGGGTGGGGAACGAACAAATGCTCGCCGCAGCCTTGGCCACCAGGACGCAAACCACCCAAATTACAGTCGCCCGCCTTCCCGTCCTACACGAACCCCTTCCCCTTTCCAAGGTGATTCACAGCGGGACGTTCTTCGCAGGCAGACCACTGTCGAACACTGATTGTGGTGAGGGGGAGATTCTCCGACCGACCATAAAAGAAAGACGTTCCAGGAGGAAACCCATCTTGTGGTTGAAGCTCACTTTGTCCGTCTTTGCTTCCAAGTGTATAGTCTATTTATGGAAGTACGTTTGTCTTTAGCAAACACTAGTTCTTATTCTTCGACACACAACCATGATTCAGTGAAATTGCACCATGTCAGATAGTATGTAAAAAATTTTTGCATGATGTCAGATACTGTTGTGAGATTACGATCTTAACATCAATAATGTTAATAACAGAAAATAAATACTGTAGTATAACACAATGATGTGTTTGTGGCTGGCTGACATTTGCAGTACAGATGTATTTTTGTTCCAGTTTTTCGTCTGCAGTTAATCTCGGTATCGTATTACTTACATTGAGTTCTACATCTGCATCATACTCCGCTAGCCACCTAATGGTGTGTGGAGGAGGGTACGTTCGGTTACCACCTCCAACCCTGTTCCACTCGCGAATAGTGCGTGGGAAGAATGATTGTCGGTAAGTCTCTGTATTGGCTCTAATTACTCGAATTTTCTCCTCGTGGCCAGTAAGCGAGATGTATGTTGGGGGAAGTAATATGTTGTCTGACTCCTCCTGAAAAGTGAAAAGTGCTGTCCCGAAATTTCAATAGTAAGTCTCTCCGTGATGGACAACGTCTCTCTTGTAACGTCTGCCAGTGGAGTTTGTTTAGCATCTCCGTAACGCTCTCTACCCAGCTAAACGACCCCGTGACGAAACGCGCCGCTCTTCGTTGGATCTTCTCTATCAGTCCTACCCGATATGGATCCTAGACAGATGAAAATGAAATGTCGTGTGGCTAGGGCCTCCCGTCGGGTAGACCTTTCGCCTGATGCAGATCTTTCGAGTTGACGCCACTTCGGCGACCTGCGCGTCGATGAGGATGAAATGATGATGATTAGGACAACACCAGTCCCTGAGCGGAGAAAATCTCCGACCCAGCCGGGAATCGAACCCGGGCACTTAGGATTGGCAGTCTGTCACGCTGACCACTCAGCTACCGGGGGCGGACCCTAGATAGATGAACAATACTTAAGAATCGGGCGAACAAGCGCCTTACAAGCCACTTCTTTCGTGGATTAGTTACATTTCCTTAAGATTCTTCCCACTATCTGTTTTATGGTCATTCCACTTAAGATTGCTCTGGATAGTTACGCCTAGATATTTTACGGCAGACGCTGTCTCCATCTGTTTGTCATCAGCAGTGTAGCTGTACATTAGTGATTTCTTTTCCTATGTATGCGCAATATGTTAAATTTATTTACGTTCAGGGTCAACTGCCAGAGTCCGCACCATTCAACAACTATCTGCAGGACGTTCTGCAAATTCTTACAATCTTCTGGCGTTGCTACTTTGGTATAAACAACTGCATCATCTGCGAATAGCCTTAAAGAGAATCTGACGCTTTCTACTAGATCATTTATATATATTGTTAACAGCAATGGTCCTAACACGCTTCCCTGTGGTACTCCAGATATTACCTTTACGTCTGTCAATTTAGTTCCTTTAAGAGAGACGTGTTGAGTTTTATCTGCAATAAAGTCTTGAATCCAGTCGCAGTTCCGCTCCGATACTCTGTAAGCTCGTATTTTTTTTTCATTATACGGCAATGCGGGACGGTGTCAAATGCCTTACTGAAATCAAGAAACACTGAATCAGCCTGAGCGCCGTTGTCCACTGCGCTGTGGATCTCATGGAGGAACAGAGCCTGCTGAGTTTCGCAGGATCTCTGTTTGCGGAATTCATGTTGATTTTTGTAGAGGAGCTGTGGGGAAAGTGAACAGGAATATGATGAGGCCTAACATGAAGTGCTAGAATTTACCTTAAGTACTATGGCCACGGTAAGCTATGGACTTATCTAAACTCAGTTTTGACATTGTATCTCTGTTTACTATGATTCCGGTCAATGAAGTTATGGTTTACATAACGGAAGTTCTTCCTGAAGATTTGACCGCTCTCTTTAGACACTGTCTCACATTTAGCCAGTTTCAGTGGGATGAGGAGTTTTATGAGCAAGTGGATGGTGTTGCCATGGGTAACCCGTTGAGCACTGCGATTGTCAATTTTTACATGGAGAAATTTGAACAATTAGCGTTGAATAAAGCAAATAACAAACCATGTTGTTGGTATCGTTATGTAGACGACACATTCGTGGTTTGTACACACGGTAAAAAAGCCTTAGACGAATTTTTTGATTATCTTAATAGCATAAACGCTAAAATTCAGTTTACCATTGAAGTGGAAAAAGACCAGGCTATTTCGTTTCTCGATGTGTTAATCATGAGACAGACCGATGGCAGTCTAAAACATAAAGTATTTCGGAAGAGCACACATACTGATACTTACATAAGAACTCCAATCATCACCCACAACAAAAAAGAGGTGTAATCAAAAGTTTAGTGGACAGGGCAAAACGGATTTGTATGCCGGAACATCTGGATACGGAACTGAATTCGGTGTCTTTACCTTTCATTAGTAAGGTTACAGATCGAATCGGCAAAATTTTGCAGAAAAATAAAGTGAAACCGGTATTAAAACCTACCAGAAAAATAGGACAAGTACTTCGTTCTGTTGAAGGCCACCATTATCATCTAGCGGTGTTTATAAGATTCCGTGTACTTGTGGCAAGGTCTATATTGGTACTACGAAAAGAAGTGTGAATACAAGGGTAAAGGAGAATAAAAGTCTTTGCCGACTGGGAAAAATAGATAAATCGGCCGTTGCGGAACATGCACTTCAGTCAGGTGACCATGTTGCTAAGTTTTCTGAAACTATAGTTTTAAGTGCTACCACGAACTATTATCCACGACTGTATAGGGAGGCTATTGAAATTTATAAACATGAAGATAATTTTAATAGAAAAGACGAGGCCTTGAAATTAAGCGAGATATGGACAGGGGCGTTACAGAATCGATAAGTGATGTTTATCTATGACGGACTATTATCGATAGTTACATTTTAGCCGGCCGGAGTGGCCGTGCGGTTAAAGGCGCTGCAGTCTGGAGCCGAGCGACCGCTACGGTCGCAGGTTCGAATCCTGCCTCGGGCATGGATGTGTGTGACGTCCTTAGGTTAGTTAGGTTTAATTAGTTCTAAGTTCTAGGCGACTGATGACCTCAGAAGTTAAGTCGCATAGTGCTCAGAACCAACCAGTTACATTTTATCTTTGACTAGTTTTCTCTCTGCTACTATGTGCAAGCTAGACCATGCCCACTTTCCTCGGTATTTAGGCCGCTCTCCGACGCCCGACTCGTCGGTCGGCAGGACAGCAGGACCAGCCATACCTCTGAAGATGTCCAACGTAGTATTGGACGAAACGTTAGGAATAGAAGAATTCCATGGACCACGGCCATATAACCCGGAAGAATTATCGACAACAGTACCATCCGGTCGTGAAAGCCTTCATTGTATGTTTATCTAAACTCAATGTTTCTCGCTAAATCTCTCCTCCTCTCTCCCTCTCTCTCTCTCCTCCTCTCTCCCCTCATCTCTCTTCCCCCCACCCCCTTCTCTCCCTCCCTCAGCCTCCCTTCTCCCCATCTTTCCCTCTCACACACCTCTCTCTCTCTCTCTCTCTCTCTCTTCTCTCTTCTCCTTCTCCTCCTCCTCCTCCTACCTCTACCCATCTCCATCTCTGCACGATAATCTGGTTCGTCACGAGCCACCCCGGTGTGGAGCAGAAGGTTGGGTGATATGGCCAAGGGTTGGGAAGCCGTGGCAGCTGTTTGTTCGGAAGTCAAACAGAGCACGACGTGGAACGCGGAGGCACGCATGGCGTGGGCGGATGCAGGCGCTGGCTCTGGCGCCGCTGTTGACAGAGGGCCAGCCGCCGCCAGCACTGCCTTTGCCTGCCGGCCCGCCCCCAATATTTGAGCTCGGGGGATCGATGGACGCGGATGCCATTACTGCTCTAGTTCTGTGCTCAACACAATGCTGCGCTTCATTGTGTGACGTGATACGAGTTGGGGCATTGCTGTTTGGGCTGCATACAACAGCGGCGCTCGATTGAAAGCGGTGCTGTAGTGAGACACTCCTTACACGAACACCATCAAAGTTTCATTTTGATCGGTTCACTGGTGTCCTGAAGTGCTAGCCAATCGACTACTTTGTACGTGTAATGTGTGTTTCTGATTAAGACCAGAGATATTCGTTGTCAAAAAGTGGAGAGGTGCCAGAACCATAGCATCCGTCGGCACACCGAAGCTATTGCCACTGTTGGTGCTTTAAGCTGAAGTTTTCTTTGAAGAGCCACTTAGTGTTGTGAAAATAACACACACTCCGCCTCCGTTTGCAGTAGCATTCACCTGGGTCAGTTGATGTGATTATTATTTTCCAGACATTTATATTCATCCAATTTTTTTGGGGGGGGGGGTGGGGGGAGCGGCGGGCACAGTGGATACACCGGTGGGTGGGGGGAGCGGCGGGCACAGTGGATACACCGGTTCCCGTCAGATCACCGAAGTTAAACGCTGTCGGGCGTGGACAGCACTTGGATGGGTAATCATCCGGGTCGCCATGCGTTGTTGCCAATTTTCGGGGTGCACTCAGCCTCGTGATGCCAATTGAGGAACTACTTGACCGAATAGTAGCGGCTCCAGTCAAAGAAAGCCATCCAACGACCGGGAGAGCGGTATGCTGACCACACGCCCCTACTATCAGCATCCTCAGCTCAGGGTGACACTGCGGTCGGATGGTCCCGATGGGCCACTTGTGGCCTGATGGAGTGCTTTTCTCTTTGGGGGGGGGGGGGGGGAGGGGGAGCGGGCAGCAGTCAAACTGTCACCTTGGGTCATTTCATTATAAAATAATGCAATTGTAGTATTTAAACTTTGGTAAGGTAAAATGGTGGTGTTTGTGGCCAGATGGTGTCGATGTCATGTACGTTTACGTAATTATGAGCATGAGGGTGAGCGCATGTCAACTGCGAGTAGGAATTGGTTATATTGGAAATATGATACATTGAAAATGATTTAGGATGTTTATGTACGAAGGAACTGATTGATGGGGTGTACACTACCTAATCGGAAGTATACAGACACCCCTGTGTAATATGGAATCGACCTGTAGATGTCACGAGAGGTGGATTCACCAGTATACAAGACGACGGGGAGTGTTGTTGTCAGTAGAGAAGCAGTAACAGTCGAAGAAGATTTCAGTGACTTCGAATGTGAACTAGTCATAATGATGTCACCCGAGTAACAAATTCGTCCGAAACATTTCAATCGTTTTACAGCTGGTCAGGTCGACTATTTCTGATGTGATTGTGAAGTGGAAACGATTAGGAACAGCCACAGCTAAAGCAATTCCAGGCAGACCTCACGTACTAACGGCGAAGGAACCGTCGAACATTGCATATGATGGCTGTAAAACATCAGCTGAACTCAGCGAAAAGACTGATAATGAGTTCCATAGCGCTGCCATCAATTCGGCTAGCAGTCACTGTGCGTGGGGAGTTAAGCACATGTGTAGCCAAAGATAAACGAAGCTTGACGTGGTGTGAAGACCAACGACAGGGAACGAGTCATGTAGGCTGATGAATGACGCTATACCAAGTGGCCTCCGATGGAAGGGTTTGGGCATGGCGAATGTTTGGAGAGTGTTACCTACCATCACATGTGTGATGCCAAATATAAGTAAGGAGGGGTTTGTGTTAAGGTAAGGGTGCAGTTTTCGTGGTTAGGGCGTAATCCCCTTATTGCACTTCCGAAAACGCTTAATGTGGAAGGATATGAACACATTGAACTGCACTGTGTACTACAGTAGAGGAACAGTCTGGAGACGATGATGGTATCAGAATGACAGTACACCCTGTCACAAAGCAGCATTTGTGAGACAATGCTTTGTGGACAATAACATTCCTGAAATGGACTGGCCTGCCGTGAGTCTCAACTTAAGCCCAGTAGAACACCTCTGGAATGAGTTAGAACGTAGACTTTGCCCGACACCCCAAGCATGTAATGCCACTACCTCCTCTGGTTTCGACGCTTGAGGAACAATCTGCTGCCTTTCCCCCCACAGACATCAAACACGTCATTGAAATTGTTCTCATCAGAGTTAAAGTAACCGTAAAGGCGAATAGTGGACAGACCCCGTATTAATGTCCACTAATACGCATCCATATACTTCTGACCAGGTACTGTTGGAGTTAGATGAATGGCTTCATTTGTGATGTGATGCAATTCGATACGTAGGGTGGGCTGTGGCTGAAGGAAAGATACATTTCTAGGATGACGTCATGCTCTGAGAGAGGACGACGAATGAAATTAAGTTGATAAAGGACGTGGACAGTTAGGAGCCCTAGAGAACGTAGGTAATGCGGGCTTGGTTGGTGGAGGCGGGGCAGGAGGCCGGGCTTTTCAAGATGGCCGAGACTGTAGGGCCCTAGGACTCAGGTTTATACGAGATGTAGGCAAGGCGAAAATGTTACAGATGTTGGAGGAGGCGTGGGAATTTAGCACGTTTGTGTAGAAAACAATGGGGAGAACTTAGATGGACGTAGGAAGAGTGGCGGATTACATTATTGTCCGGCCCATACTTAGAAGCCGGCCGGTGTGGCCGAGCGGTTGTAGGCGCTTCAGTCCGGAACCGCGCGACCGCTACGGTCGCAGGTTCGAATCCTGCCTCGGGCATGGATGTGTGTGATGTCCTTAGGCTAGTTTCAGTAGTTCTAAGTTCTACAGGACTGATGACCTCAGCAGTTGTCCCATAGTGCTCAGAGCCATTTGAAAGCCATACTTAGATTTCGTCATGACCAGGCTACTGACATAACGTCACAATTTTGAAAACTGTTGAAATGATACTCCGCTGTGGTGGGAGGAGTGGGGTTCTACTGTTGTATTTTGCACCATACAATATCAGACACGACCGACAGGCATCGATGAATGAGGGCGTAAGTATTTCTGTTCTCCCCATGCTGGACGTGAGTTACGCAGTGGTATCGCTGACACCTCTCGCATCTCAGGCTGTCAGTGCAAACCATCAGGCTCTGGTAGTGTATGGGGCAACAGAGATTGCCAGGTCAATACTGTTTCCACCGCAAGAAACCATTCGAATAAGGTTTCCCACTCTGTCCAGCTCAGGAGACCAATCATTTCAAAAGTTTTTAAAATTGTGACGTGATGCCTTGTATGGGCAGCTCAGTGCAGCAGTCGACCTTGAGTAAGGCCACTAAAATTGTGGCCAGAACGTCGCTGACGTGTGCTTTTTACAGCATGACGAGGCTCCACGAGCAGAAACTGATTCTGCACAGAAAAAGGCTACGTCGTTACAATGTAGGTGCTTTGTTTGCATCCTTCGTGTTTTCATTTGTTTGTAAAATATTCTTTAAGAAGTCCCCCCATAGCTTTTATAAAAGGCATTTTCAAGAATAACCATCACAGGCTTACAAACTTCAGTGTTGCAAATGAATGGTACTCTGCGACGTCACCATCAAGCTCAACGATACTTCAGACATCAAGGTGTCGTCGACACGTGCGGGAAAAAAAAAGGCCAGAGCTCGGAAGTTCATGTTTGGTGTAAGGTGGGATAATGATGTCACGCTGGCACCAAATTTCACCACAATTCTGCGCAACGCCACTGTGGGCCGTCACGAGATGGGAAGGTCATCACACCCTCTCTTACCCACATTTCATCTTGTGTCTTGATGCCCTTGCGATGGAGGTCAGAACAGTGACACGTACCATTAAGATCACGCGGTTTTATTGTTGGTGGCTGAGGAAAATATTTCAGATACGCCGCTGCTCAGAAACGATAGGAAAAGGCGTCAGGGGATGGCATAAAGGGCGTCAGTGAAACCACCACATCCCTTGGGTCGTCGATGCCCACATATTTTGCGATGAAAAAAGACAGTTCGCAGTGCCATCAACAAGAAGACTTTTTTATCTGCAGCCTTAGACACTCCCTGGACGATTCAAACATTCACAGAGGAAATTGTGGGGCTGCAACCCATTGAACGTGATAGCATTCTTGATCGGTGAAACTGGGGTGGGAAGTTTCAGGAGGTGTCCCCAAATCGAAGGACTGGATTCCCCACGTGGTTGCTACAGCGTTCAACAGGGTTAAGATCAATGACAAATACTGTTTACACAGTTACCAGGGTTTTAATTAATTACCGTCAAATAGATAACAGGGTGCAAAGCTTAAACTACACTACTGGCCATTCAGATTGCTACACCGCGAAGATGCCGTGCTGCAGATGCAAAATTTAACCGACAGGGAGAAGATGATGTGATATGCAAATCATTTACTTTACAGAGCATTAACACAAGGTTGGCGCCGGTGGCGACACCTACAACGTGCTGCCATGAGGAAAGTTTCCAACCGATTCCTCATACACAAGCTGCAGTTGACCGGCGTTGCCTAGTGAAACGTTGTTGTGATGCCTCGTGTGAAGAAGAGAAATGCGTACCATCTCGTTTCCGACTTTGATAAAGGTCGGATTGTAGCCTATCACGACTGCAGTTTATCGTATCGCGACATTGCTGCTCGCGTTGGTCGAGATCCAATGACTGTTAGCAGAATATGGAAACGGTGGGTTCAGGAGGGTAATACGGAACGCCGCGCTGGATCCCAACGGCCTCGTATCACTAGCAGTCGAGATGACAGGCATCTTATCCGCTTGGCTGTAACGGATCGTGCAGCCACGTCTCGATCCCTGAGTCAACAGATGAGAACATTTGCAAGACAACAACCATCTGCACGAACAGTTCGACGACGTTCGAAGCAGCATGGACTATCAGCTCGGAGACCATGGCTGCGGTTACCTTTGACGCTGCATCACGGACAGGAGCGCCTGCGGTGGTGTACTCAACGACGAACCTGGGTGCACAAATGGCAAAACTCCATTTTTTCGGATGAATCCAGGTTCTGTTTACAGCATCATGATGGTCGCATCCGTGTTTGGTGACATCGCGGCGAACCCACATTGGAAGCATGTATTCGTCGTCGCCATACTGGCGTATCACCTGGCGTGATAGTATGGGGTGCCATTGGTTACACGTCTCGGTCACCTCTTGTTCGCATTGACGGTACTTTGAACAGTGGACCTTACATTTCATATGTGTTACGACCCGTGGCTCTACCCTTCATTCGATTCCTGCGAAACCCTAAATTTCAGTATGTTGCAGGTCCTGTACGGGCCTTTCTGGATACAGAAAATGTTCGACTGCTGCTCTGGCCAGCACAATCTCGAAATCTCTCACCAATTGAAAACGTCTGGTCAGTGGTGGCAGAGCAGCTGGCTCGTCACAATACGCCAGCCACTACTCTTGATGAACTGTGGTATCGTGTTGAAGCTGCATGAGCAGCTGTACCTGTACACTCCATCCAAGCTCTGTTTGACTCAATGCCCGGGCGTATCAAGGCTGTTATTACGACCAGGGTTGGTTGTTCTGGGTACTGATTTCTCAGTATCTATGCACCCAAACTGCGTGAAAATGTAATCACATGTCACTTCTAGTATAGTATATTTGTCTTCTTCTTGGTGTACCAATTTTAGTGGCCAGTGGTGTAATAAACAACGCAGACTGAATAGCCAGCTGCAGGTGTAAGTTCACAGAGAAATTAGCTCAATGTCTCGGACACAACTGTTATTAATTACCAAAAAACCTCTCATTACATTGAAACTAACAACAGTTCTTTTACAGAAAACGATAATGTTTAAAGTGACGCAGGTAAGACAACGTCCTCGAATAAATAGTTTTGCAGAGCGAGGTGACGCAGTGGTTAGCATAATGGACTCGCATTCTGGAGGACGACGGTTCAAACCCTCTTCCGGTTATCCTGATTTTGGTTTTCTGTGATTCCCCTAAATCGCTTCAGACAAATGCCGGGATGGTTCCTTTGAAAGAGTGCGGCCGACTTCCTTCCTCATCCTTCCCTAATCTGATAGGACCGATGACCTTGCTATGTGGTGTCGCACGGCTCCGTCCCTCTGGAGTGTTTCGTGACAGCAGTTGTTGCTCTTGCACACGGTGTGGAACCACTAGGAACCGTTCAAAACCATTCGACGAAATTTGAATGAACATGGTCCAAAGCAGCAAAGGGTGTTCATGCATTTTCAGCCCGTCTGTTTTTCGCGCCCGCCTGTGGCGTGGTGATCTTTCGGCGGGGATGGCCGGAGGGGGGGGGGGGGGGGTGAGACCTTCACATGGAGTTTCCAAAATGTATTTAAATGCGTTGCGGGATATAGCTTCAATACATACATTTGTATGGTAGACTTCAAAATGTTTATATACATATTTATGTACAGGGCTATTACAAATGATTGAAGCGATTTCATAAATTCACTGTAGCTCCATTCATTGGCATATGGTCACGACACACTACAGATACGTAGAAAAACTCATAAAGTTTTGTTCGGCTGAAGCCGCAATTCAGGTTTCTGCCGTCAGAGCGCTCGAGAGCGCAGTGAGACAAAATGGCGACAGGAGCCGAGAAAGCGTATGTCGTGCTTGAAATGCACTCACATCAGTCAGTCATAACAGTGCATCGACACTTCAGGACGAAGTTCAACAAAGATCCACCTACTACTAACTCCATTCGGCGATGGTATGCGCAGTTTAAAGCTTCTGGATGCCTCTGTAAGGGAAAATCAACGGGTCGGCCTGCAGTGAGCGAAGAAACGGTTGAACGCGTGCGGGCAAGATACACGCGTAGCCCGCGGAAAATTGGCTCATGCCACAACTGGAGACAGACAGCGCCGACTTCATCTTTCAACAGGATGGTGCTCCACCGCACTTCCATCATGATGTTCGGCATTTCTTAAACAGGAGATTGGAAAACCGATGGATCGGTCGTGGTGGAGATCGTGATCAGCAATTCATGTCATGGCCTCCACGCTCTCCCGACTTAACCCCATGCGATTTCTTTCTGTGAGGTTATGTGGAAGATTCAGTGTTTAAACCTCCTCTACCAAGAAACGTGCCAGAACTGCGAGCTCGCATCAACGATGCTTTCGAACTCATTGCTGGGGACATGCTGCGCCGAGTGTGGGAGGAACTTGATTATCGGCTTGATGTCTGCCGAATCACTAAAGGGGCACATATCGAACATTTGTGAAAGCCTAAAAAAACTTTTTGAGTTTTTGTATGTGTGTGCAAAGCATTTTGAAAATATCTCAAACAATAAAGTTATTTTAGAGCTGTGAAATCGCTTCAGTCATTTGTAATAACCCTGTATATAAATGTGGCACAATATAGTTTGCGATGGTTATACATTAAAATACCATTCGTATATATTGCGCAACAGAGATTTCACGTCTCGTAGCGTCTGCAGCTCGTGCTCTAGTGGCTAGTGTTGCTACATGTGGACCACGGGGTCCCAGGATCGAGCCCCGGCCTGGTTGGGGCTTTTCTCTTCACGGGGCTGGTGTTTGTGTTGTCCTCATCATTTCTTTATCATCATAATCACCATCATCACCATTCGCGACAGTGGCTAGATTGGATTGTGTGCAAATTTGACTGTGTAAAAATTGGGTCTTCGTTCGGGCACTGATGACCGCCCAGTTCAGCGGTCCACAAACCAAACATCATCACGTCGGGTAGCATTCTTAACTTGATAAGGACAACAGTGAAATGAACACTGGATGTGAGGAACCATTCGCACCCATTTCAGCGACATCTGGTGTCGAAATAATTGCAAACTTCAATAACTTTACTAACGTAGACAGCGTCGGCATCTTGTTCCCATACAGGATTACGACATTTTGTGTTAATACCGTTCTGACAATAGTAGCAGCTAGACCACGAGTTTTTAACCTCCGCCACATAACACACTGCGGTTTTTCGGAATACACAAGGAGATGTATGCTTTCCTACTGGTATATGGGATGTATTATGCTCTGGATGCCGCGATCACGTTTTGTTTTGTCTTCAGTAGCTCTCAGATGTGTCCTAATTTTCTACATCTCCGCCTCTCTCTCGCCCCATCTCCGCCTCTCTCTTGCCCCAGTTCCCACCCTCTTTTCATTACGGGTTGCCTTATTTCCGAAATTGTGATCACAGTAAATGCGTATGCAGTAGAAAAGGACTCCAGTAGTGAAACATTCAACGGGGCATTCATGGTGAACAGTTTCACTATTAAGGTATGAGTCTTCATTTCTTGGCGTAACACTGAACATGTCTCCTAACCCGATGCGGAATTTGATGACTATTTTGCCGAAGACTGATTAGAACGATCTACATTTTTCAGTCATGTTTCCTGTCGTCTCCAATTTTTCCAGATATCCTCTAACGCAGTTTTTCATTCAAAATAAATAGCAGCTGGAGAAAACGCGACTGGCATTAAAGTGTGAATGGAGAGGCTTAAACTTCATCTTTCGATTCGTTTTTTATTTTTCTGCTCTAGTATTCGTTTTTTATTTTTCTCCTGTACCGCACCAAGGTCATATACACTTAGCATAAGCGTTTCCTCCTATAAAGCATATATTTGCCCTCATTTTATTTGCAGTGCTTTAGAGCAGTATGAAACAAGGCGCATTTCCTTCCAAGTAGCATCGCTCGTCTGCCGATACCATGAAATTAATGAGACATAGGCAATCCATTGCCGACAAAGTGCTCCATAAACGGTTGTAGCTGTATTGGCAAGTGCTGAGTAATGGGTTGCAGTAGATTATTGCGGCAGTAAATATAAATTCTATTTCAGTTTCTGAACTGGAGGAGAGAGTGCACCAGAGATGTGATTCTGAATGCGCGGTTAGTTTAGCGTGGTTGTTCAGAGGCTCGCCACATTTCAGATTCCAATTATATTCTTAATGTCCACAGCTGTGCTACTCACTGTGTTTTATTATAGGCAGACAGGTCACTGGCAATGGGAGTGGCGCTATGTTCATTCCAGTTCATACAGAAATCAGCTGCGCGAGATTAGCCGAGCGGTCTTGGGCGCAGCAGTCATGGACTGTGCGGCTGGTCCCGGCGGAGGTTCGAGTCCTCCCTCGGGCATGGGTGTGTGTGTTTGTCCTTAGGATAATTTAGGTTAAGTAGTGTGTAAGCTTAGGGACTGATGACCTTAGCAGTTAAGTCCCATAAGATTTCACATACATTTGAACAGAAATCTTAAATACTGACCATTCGATTTTTCGTTATGCAGTGCCCTGTAACGTAAGGTAATTCACGTATTTGGCAGGCATCATGTCCGTTCTTAGCATAGCCTCGCTGCCAATGCACACCCAAAAATAGTTGTTTACAAAATGCTGAGAGTGTGTGATGCCGTCGTCGTTCATACATTTAAGTCCTGAGTAGATTTACATTCTTGTTCCTCAGTCTTGCCGTAGGTTTTGTGCTTCCCGTGTATTAATTCAGACAGTGAGGCAAGTACGAGGGTGGTTTGAAAAATTCTCGGAACGGAATAGAAAGAAAGTGCTTACATCACTGAAACTTGAATGGTTCTCTCTTCCACGGCATTAGCGTTTCCTTTCCTCACCCTTATCGAACTGAAGTGTTACCTATCTCATTTGGACTCTATATCCAATAGTGGTTAACACTAGATTACTAAACACTCGTAAAATTTACGAATGCAATGGGGTATAAAATACACTCCTGGAAATGGAAAAAAGAACACATTGACACCGGTATGTCAGACCCACCATACTTGCTCCGGACACTGCGAGAGGGCTGTTCAAGCAATGATCACACGCACGGCACAGCGGACACACCAGGAACCGCGGTGTTGGCCGTCGAATGGCGCTAGCTGCGCAGCATTTGTGCACCGCCGCCGTCAGTGTCAGCCAGTTTGCCGTGGCATACGGAGCTCCATCGCAGTCTTTAACACTGGTAGCATGCCGCGACAGCGTGGACGTGAACCGTATGTGCAGTTGACGGACTTTGAGCGAGGGCGTATAGTGGGCATGCGGGAGGCCGGGTGGACGTACCGCCGAATTGCTCAACACGTGGGGCGTGAGGTCTCCACAGTACATCGATGTTGTCGCCAGTGGTCGGCGGAAGGTCCACGTGCCCGTTGACCAGGGACCGGACCGCAGCGACGCACGGATGCGCGCCAAGACCGTAGGATCCTACGCAGTGCCGTAGGGGACCGCACCGCCACTTCCCAGCAAATTAGGGACACTGTTGCTCCTGGGGTATCGGCGAGGACCATTCGCAACCGTCTCCATGAAGCTGGGCTACGGTCCCGCACACCGTTAGGCCGTCTTCCGCTCACACCCCAACATCGTGCAGCCCGCCTCCAGTGGTGTCGCGACAGGCGTGAATGGAGGGACGAATGGAGACGTGTCGTCTTCAGCGATGAGAGTCGCTTCTGCCTTGGTGCCAATGATGGTCGTATGCGTGTTTGGCGCCGTGCAGGTGAGCGCCACAGTCAGGACTGCATACGACCGAGGCACACAGGGCCAACACCCGGCATCATGGTGTGGGGAGCGATCTCCTACACTGGCCGTACACCACTGGTGATCGTCGAGGGGACACTGAATAGTGCACGGTACATCCAAACCGTCATCGAACCCATCGTTCTACCATTCCTAGACCGGCAAGGGAACTTGCTGTTCCAACAGGACAATGCACGTCCGCATGTATCCCGTGCCACTCAACGTGCTCTATAAGGTGTAAGTCAATTACCCTGGCCAGCAAGATCTCCGGATCTGTCCCCCATTGAGCATGTTTGGGACTGGATGAAGCGTCATCTCACGCGGTCTGCACGTCCAGCACGAACGCTGGTCCAACTGAGGCGCCAGGTGGAAATGGCATGGCAAGCCGTTCCACAGGACTACATCCAGCATCTCTACGATCGTCTCCATGGGAGAATAGCAGCCTGCTTTGCTGCGAAAGGTGAATATACACTGTATTAATGCCGACATTGTGCATACTCTGTTGCCTGTGTCTATGTGCCTGTGGTTCTGTCAGTGTGATCATGTGATGTATCTGACCCCAGGAATGTGTCAATAAAGTTTCCCCTTCCTGGGACAATGAATTCACGGTGTTCTTATTTCAATTTCCAGGAGTGTAGGACATGTTGTACTTTTTGGTATGTAACATACCCGTGGAGATCTAATAAATTTAATTAGCTAATGCATAACCTGTATATTATGAATTTCTTTGACTAAATCTGTAGTAGCAAATTTACGATGATACAGGGGGAGTGTAACGTTTCTCCTCCCCTTTAGTGTTCTAGGGTTAATACGAGGGCCACTCCAAAAGAAATGCACACTATTTTTTTTAATCCATCCTTTATTTTACATGTTTGAAAGTTTTACAGTGTGTAGATACATCCTTTACGAACAATACTTTCATTTCTCCACATAATTTCCATCATTCTCAACTGCCTTACGCCGTATTGGAACCAGCGTCTATATACCCGCACGGTAAAGTTATGGACCAACCTGTTGGGGCCACTGTTTGACAGCGTGCACAAGAGAGTCATCATCTTCAAACCTTGTTCCACGAAGAGAGTCTTTCAGTTTCTCAAAGAAACGATAGTCACATGGAGCCAGGTCAGGACTGTAAGGCGGGTGTTTCAGTGTTGTCCATCCGAGTTTTGTGATCGCTTCCGTGGTTTTTTGACTGACATGTGGCCGTGCATTGTCGTGCAACAACAAAATATCATGCTTTTGCCGATGTGGTCGAACACGACTCAGTCGAGCTTGAAGTTTCTTCAGTGTCGTCACATATGCATCAGAATTTATGGTGGTTCCACTTGGTATGAAGTCCACAAGCAAGAGTCCTTCGGAATCGAAAAACACCGTAGCCGTAACTTTGCCAGCAGGAAGTGTGGTTTTGAATTTTTTTTTCCTTGGGTGAATTTGCATCATGCCACTCCATTGGTTGCCTCTTCGTCTCTGGTGAAAAATGATGGAACCATGTTTCATCACCTGTCACAATTCTTCCAAGAAATTCATCTCCACGATTCTCGTACTGTTCCGAAAGTTCGCTGCATACTTTTTTCTTGTTTCTTTGTGAGCCACTGTCAACATCCTGGGAACCTACCTGGCACAAACCCTTTTTAACGCCAACACTTTCAGTATTCTGCAAACACTTCCTTTCCCTATCCCCACGTAGCGTGACAATTCGTTCACTGTGATGCGTCTGTCAGCAGTCACCAGTTCGTTAACTCTCTGCACATTGTCTGGAGTGTGTGCTGTACGAGGCCTGCCGCCGCGAGGACAATCATCAATATTGCCGTGCCCGCCTTCATCACGTAACCTGCTTGCCCACCGACTAACTGTACTGCGATCGATAGCAGCATCTCCATACACCTTTTTCAACCTCTTATGTATGTTTCCCACTGTCTCGTTTTCACAGCACAGGAATTCTGTGGCAGCACGTTGCTTCTGATGAAAGTAAAGTGTAGCAGCCATCTTGAAGACATGCTGTGACGGCGCCACTCACGGGAACAGGTTAAACTAAGTTTGAAAACAAGCGGTAGGGATGTATCCACACTGTAAAACTTTCACACATGCAGAATGAAAACTGTATTTTTACAAAAATAGTGTGCATTTATTTTGGAGTCACCCTCGTATCTTTACCGGTTCGACGCCTCCGCCCTTGTTGTGAGTCATATCTTCGTTTCCTTTACCGATAAATTTAATTGCCATACCTTCGTCGTGGTTTTGTAACTCCAACTTAGCGATAAGACTCAGTGGATGGCGGCAATTGCATGAAGGAAAACTACTCTAAAAAGTTACTCGTCCTAATGGCAGGCCAAGTAATTTTTACGTTATTGCAGTGCCCCCGTTGTGAAGAGAACGATGCAACGTTCCATCGGACGTGCATGCATACATGCCTGAAGGAACATGGCATCGTTGTTCTTTACAACATAGGCACTGTAATGTCGCATTTATCCGCCAGTGACAGGCAGAGACTTTCAATTAAAATGGCCTCTCTTGTACGGGAATTACATAATGTCTGTACGAGTACAGGTTGTGATGCAGGAAAGACGACGTACGGGAGTTTGGGTATGGCCGTTAGTCGTGTACGTATAGCCAGTTCGGGAAACAGCTGTGTGATAGTCTTCACGGTTAGAAAATCTTTTCCCCCCCATGTTCTTTCAGCTTGCTGAAAAGAAGGAAACCATGTGATGCAAGCTCTTCATTCCCGATCAGCATCACCCACATCTCTGCGACCTCGGTCAAATTGTTGAAACCGTTTCACTACAGCTGGATGCGACACTGCGTTTGGTCTGTATACCACCGGAGTTTCACGATGAATCTGTGTGCAATTTACACGATTAGCCCACGAGAAATCGTATTGTCCAGCGTACTTCAGATTCTGAGTAAGTTTTCAGTTTGCTGCGCCGTTTCATCCTGTGATGCACCTTTTATTCCTACCGCAGCAGAACAGTGTGTGTAGCATCTCGTGTACTCTTTTCTGAAAATCCGCCAGTCCTGTTCCACGGCTGTGTTAGCGTGCGACGACGTGTGTATTTTCTGAAGAGCCCTCGAACCTATCAAGCAGACAGTCACTACGTTTACAAACGACACACCTTCCAGAAGACTAAAATCAAATTTCGAAAACCGTCTTTCGCTGTTGTGTTTACATGCTAAGGTCTGAAGCTGATGTGCTAGCCCAGTCGAATAGGGCGTGTGGAAAACAGCTCTTCCAGTTTCTGATTTAGTCATCACGATCGCTAACTCTCTTCAGTTAACCATTAGAGGTAGACAGCTTAATGCTCATTGTAATATTTGTTCTTCTCCTTCACTGTACAAAACGTCACTCCGCCCATTTCAGCTGAAAATTTTTAAAAACAAGAAGTTATCTCAAAGCCCAAGCACGTTGCAGAAACCGTTGCGCGTGTCATGGAACGAAAATCAATCTTGGAAGTGGTAAACCGGCAGCTAGAACTGGATTTTCAGAATCAGTTTTGGAGTGTGTACAACACCAACCCGAAGTCACATTGGGAAATCGGTTCACGAAATCCTGTTTTGGGAGCTCCATGCAAACATAGTGAGTTCCGCTTGCACCAGCCACCACTGAGTAGGTAGCGGGAAACACGTAAAATGGAGATGGTGGATCTTACGCTACACGACATGAATACCCGGCCCATCGATTGGATCCGGAATTCGTGTCCCGTCATTGAAGCTTAAACTACGCTGATACCCAAATAGAACGGTCACCTCTTTTCTGGACCGAAGGCTGTGATTGTATATGTGTTACTGTTCAAGATAACTGTGGCTTTGTTCATTGGTGCTGATTTGAGCTCAGGTTATGTGCAGTATTACGTTTGCTCTGTATTATGTTTTCGGCTGTCGACTTAGCACTGATGTTCGTAACCATCTGTAAGGAGTCTGCGGCGGTAACCTGCCGATGTTGTTACGCTACGACACAAAATTGTAGGCTGCAGTGGTAAATCGCCTTAGTGTTCATTCACACGTTCTTAGAGCGCATAACAAAGGGCGGGCTAAACCGAAAGGAAAGGTCCCGTGTGGTTAAACGTTCCACAGAGCTCACGTCAGTAGGTCCATTGCACCCGCAGAGAGTAATAGCTCTCAACCGTTGTTATCGTCTTTTAAATATATAGCATAAAATCTGTGATGCTGTGCGCTCTGTAAATGACAGAAGTATCTGTCGGGGAGTCACTTTCACAATTCGTGTTTTTTTAGTACTATCCACATAGATCATATGTTACAAAGCAAACATTTTCTGTCTGAGTAACTTAATCTCATTTATCTTTCCTTTCCTTAAACGATATGGCTTCGTTATAGAAGGCTGAATTTTATCAAATAATTTAGAACGAAGACCATGTTACGCAGATAGCAAATATTAATCAGTAACGTGTGTTTCCGGACTGTAGTACAAACAAATCACGACTAGTGAAAGAGTTTTCCTGCCGGTCATACCGTATGTCATTTATGCAATGTACACGAGCAGTGGTTCATATTGATGTATATAAAGGATGATAACAGTGGTACTTGTTTGCATAAATTACGCCGTTTCATGTTGTACATAGTCTCTCTCTCGCAACTAATGTAGGCGCATTCTTGCAGTTAAATATCTCACATATGAATGAGACGATAGCATGTATACATGGTGAATATTTTACGGCTCTGACATGTGCTTAAGCACAACTTAATATATTGTTTTCAGTATTTTATTATGGGACTGCCATATGCAGGGCATGATGTAAGTGATATTCTCTATCTACGCATTGGTTTTGCTGTTTCCAGTAACCCATACGATAATTGTTACACGGCGTAAACTGCAACAGTGGTTTTTATAAATAAATATTTTTGCTATCAGAGGCGAACGGGGCCATTTAAAAAATTTACGTGACACTGAACCACAGCTTCGGGAAGTTAATCACATACTTATAGACATGAACTTTAAGTTAGCATGTTACACAGAATATAGTGTGTGGGTATGCAGAAGCACTGAATACACTGTCTTCTGCTAGCTAAGACTAAGTTGGCTGCACTGAGAAAGTGGCTGGTGCCAACAAAGCCCATTCGACATACATCGTTACAGCTTCTACCATCAACCACTGAGTGAACTCTCTTCATAGAGCGAACAGTTTTAGCCAGTAGAGAAGTAAAACTACCATAGGTTATTGTAGACCACCGTAAGCAAGCTTACACTATGGCAGTTTTCCGAGTAGACTGGAGCAGTTAGCGTCGTACGCGCTTTACCTATATGTTAGGTGTGTTGCATACCTACCAGGCGTTACCCCATATCGATCGCTATGTATACGTATGCGACCAGTGTGTTACTAGAGTTCCATTGAAACCGTTTAACAGTCTAGAAATTGAGTGAGGATACAGAAGGGCCGTGTAACCTTAATAACATTTTTGTTCCATATAATTACCCCCTTGTCTCTTACCTAAAAATAAATTGTTTATAGCAAAATTGAAATTTTCAGTGTTCAATTCAGCTTTCAGCAGAAAATAATTGATTTGTGGCATGAAACAGAGGGATGGTATAGCAAAAATAAAAGGAAAAAACTATATGCATGTATTATACAACATTAGAAAACGCAATTTCCTTAAAGACAGAATTTAAAAAAAATTCGAAACAAAGATATAGTAAACATCCCTTCAGTACCTCGCCGAGCTTATAGAAAACTTGGTTTCTGTTATTCCTAAAAACCTTTCGCATTTGTCAATAACAACAGAAAGCTCTTGCCTTCGATCATGATGAACATCCTGGTGAGTACTAAATAATGAGAACAATTGTATAGATTCTCTTTTATGTTTGTGCATGTAAACTGTACTTAGATCAAAGATAATTCCTTTCAAAGCGCAGAGGTCTCGCGACCAACTAATTTTTATTGGTTATAAAATGCAGTTTATACTCTATAAGGATATAAAATACTCAATAGACTAACACTGAATGATGTGTGGTTCTAATTATATACAAAACAAACAACCTAACAAAGAGAACTCATAAGCTTACGTCTCTTTCTCTACTGACGCTACCAATACTGTAGGTAATTACGAATTTACTACGTCATTTATGTTCTGTACCAAAACTACCGAATCGTACTTCTGGTTGAGCGCAACTCTTAGTAAGTGGTTGTGGTTTCACACTTCTTTGAATTAAAGTTTCCACTGAACTTCACTTCATAACTCTGCTGTTCCCTACGCTGAAACATGTTCGATTAAAAACAAAAATAAATTATAGTTGCAAGTCTCTCTTCTCTAAAAGGTAAACAACGTTGAACTAGTTACTGAGGCATAATAACTGCAAATGTTAACATTATCATATATATTTAGTGCAGATGTAAATTCAGCAGATGAGTGCCTGGGCTTTTTTTCCGTAGGAAGTAACCACCGATTAATGCCGTCCGTGAGAACGCCAGAACAGTTGCTACTGGCTGCTTAGACACAGACATTTTGCATAACGAATCTATCTAGTAACCGACTCATGTTAGCGAGAAGTGGCCTCCCAGAACTATAAAGACCTGGTTTGTAGCATGTGGCCGAGGCCGCCTTGTTCATTCGAAGGACTCTAGCGACAGAAAGACATCGCTCCTACACAGGCACGACCAGCCTGCCCGCCTGGGTAACAGAAGCTGCTGACGTACACTAGCACGGGATGAAACTTTCATAGCTGGAATTTGAGCTGAACATGATCTTCAGACTTGGCGCACATGTTGCGGGTTCAAATATTGTACTCCTCTCATCAATGTGAGTGAGGGCACGTGAAACAGTCGACAGAGAAGAAGCATTGTTCCAACGCTTACTGCTCGACTACGGAATTGAATTTCACTTTCTTGTATAATATTTCTATCCAATCGTACATTGTGAGGAAACGATGGTAGACTCAGTAGGTTTTTACAAAAACAACGACAAAATTTTTTCTGGTAGAAATTGGCTAATTGGTTCTCAAAAAACTCGATTCTCTTTACAATTTATGCACTTTTGCATGCGTTCGAGCTAGTTATGGGAACATGATTTTGGATTCATCAGCGTCTGGAGGTGAATGCTGAGGATGAGGTACAAAGTTGTTGTACGCTGGGATCCCGACCGAAATCAGTCATCTACAGACGTCCAAACACTACATTGGAAGTGTTTCCAGATGATTTGAAGCTGCAGTAAAGATGGAGGGTCTACAGACACCATACTAGCCCTTTCGTGACGTGAGGCCCGTATACGTGGCCCGATTGTCGCGTCACACACACCCAGCGCCGTATCTAGGGAATCGCTTGGAAGATCGACACGAGACGGGGCGCATCCTGACAAGAGGGTAATTTCAGTTCTGGATCGTCAACGGTTTCTTGCTATGCGTCATCATAGCAAAGAAAAGAGACACACCAAAGAGTCATTTGCAGTTTCGGAAGAGTCTCGTCAAGGAGCTCGTGGGCGACGTCAGGGCTCAACCAACCCATCGAGGAATAGGCCACACTCTGAGCATGGTGACCTACACATGTGCCTGAGTACTTACCAGGCATCACAAAGTAGCAAAGTACCGAAAGGACTTGTAAAATATGGTTGCCTATCGAAAAATCGATATGCCACAGTTGTAAAGTTTGTTTTAAGCTCATTTTATGAAATTTTGTGGTTTATTGACATAAATTACATTTTTCATCCCTCAAAATGGGCTTTTTATTTTTGTTCCCACGGATGTCCAGTAAGAGATAAAATTGTATTTGATATGTCGTTTTAAAGCTAAAACTTTAAAGAATGAGATACAATTAATTTTAATATGTCTAATTCAACGCTTCACCTCTCAACTAAAAAAAAAAGCAACAAAAAATCAAATTTTTCACTTTTCTTTTTTAACGCCACAGCCAAGTCAAAAAGTGCGCGATATAGAATAATGAAAATAGTATGCCAGTAAAGAGCGTGTTTTAAGTTTCAGTTACAAAAAAAATACACCGATAAGGCAAAAACTGAAGATTTTATAAGCGATGAAAGAAACCTAAGGGATATGGAACCCGCACAGCGCCGCTGAATAGCTCAGCTTTGGGGAAACGCGCTCCGTCCCTAATAATTGTCCCCAGGCACTTTTGGTCCGATATTGTATTTGATGGACCAATTGCTAGCTGCTCTTTCCTGGGGAACCCTTCACATGTGCGCGCTGCACACGTGGCGTGTGTGTGGCTAGCAAGGCAGTTCAGGGTCAGAGCAAGGCACGGCCGGAAGGCGGCGGCACTGGTTCCATTTGCATGCTGCCGCCGCTGCTGCCGTTACTTGTTAGCGTTCGTTACGGCTGCCCAGCTAACAGAGCTGCAGGGGCGTCTCGCCCTGGTAATGAACCTTCCGACTGCCGTATATCCTATGTATTACAAGGGCCCATATATAGACCGGGGGAAAACTCCGTGTTTTCATAATTAAAGCTATATGATGATCACGCGAGGTACTTAATAGAAGATCGGAACGTACACAGTATGTAGAAAAAGGTCGTGGGATATTGTATAAGTTTACGTCGCCAATAAGCAGTGAAGAAAGAAGGAAATAAAAAAAGTTTGGAATGAAGGAGACGAGGAACTGGCGGAAGTAAAGCTGTGGAGACGGGCCGTGATTCGTGCTTGGGTAGCTCAGTCGGCAGAGCACTTGCTCGCGAAAGGCAGCGATCCCGAGTTCGAGTCTCGGTCCGGCATACAGTTTTAATCTGGCAGGAAGTTTCATATCGGCGCACACTCCGCTTCAGAGTGAAAAATTCATTAAGGAGGAAGTATTTCGCGCGGTCAGAATATCCATATGTAAGTTGTACTGATTCTCTTAAGGCTGTGGTTGCTGTAGCCAGACGACCTCGGCAAAGGTCGTCTGATATCGTCGGCCGACTGCCTTCGATCCGATCTCTTTTGTCAGTTTTCGGCAGTGTGAATGCCACGAGGCTTATATGCTTAGAGACCTGCATTGCGGTTTTTGCTTTAAAAATAACGTCGAATGCGTGTAAATGAACTCTTGTTACGAGAAGAACATGGCAGTTACCAACCGTGCTAACAATGAGAATAAAGAGAGAAACGTGGCGTTACATATTCCAGATGATTTATGGTGACATTAAAAAGATATCCAACTTCGGAAAATACATTCAGCGTAAGAGAGACCAGTCGTAACCATCCGTAACTTTTGTACAATTTAAATAATTAAACAACGCACCAGTTTTTTTGCTTGTCTAGAACTTATTCTCATTATTAAGTGCAGATCTTTACATTGGTATTTCATGAGGGGTGTGTGTGTGTGTGTGTGTGTGTGTGTGTGTGTGTGTGTGTGTGCGTGTGCGTGTGTGTGTGTGTGTAGCTCTGCTACTCTTGCCCTGCAGTCTTTTTCTTTTTTGTCGTTAAATATCATGCCTCCTTAATTGTGCAACATTTCATCCACACGCAAACCATCACAAACACTGTTTTATTATGTGGAATGAAAATATATTTTGCTTAAAAAAAACCCCTTCCTTGAAAAGTTATGGCTGCACTAATCTGTTACTAATTCCAATTGTACTAGAGTTATACTCAGCAGAGGTTCTGACACTAAGCCACTTGAAATAATATAATGAGCAGGCTACAGATTTTTTTTTTCAGTGGTTGTCCTCAAAAACCATCTGCATTGTTCAATTTGCGCAATTAGTTAATCTGATAAGTTTCATTTACTTTTGGTTAACATATTTTTTATACTTAAGAAAGAAACGATGTTGCAGATTTGAAACTAAAACTATTTAAAAATTCGAATTGTACTTTACAAATCGTTTCACAATATCGAAAAAGTACATTCCTCATTCCGCAAATTTAATGTTACACTGTGTGAAGTTCATAACATTGTTTTATGTGCGTGTATCAAATGGTTCAAATGGCTCTGAGCACTATGAGACTTAACATCTGAGGTCATCAATCCCCTAGAACTTAGAACTACTTAAGCCTAACTAACCTAAGGACATCACACACATCCATGCCCGAGGCAGGATTCGAACCTGCGACAGTAGCAGTCGCGCAGTTCCGGACTGAAGCGCCTAGAACCGCTCGGCTACCGCGGCCGGCCGTGCGTGTATGTCGGCCGAGTGGTCATAAGAAAACAAACTGATTTGACCGTTTACGAGGTGTGTACGTTTCGGCGTTGATCTGTAGCAGCGAGACGGCGCGCTTACTGGCCTACTGATTTGAAACGATCGGCCGATGCGTTGGCGGAACCTCACCGATGGACTACCACTGAGACTGCAGCCTTGGTCTGTCTGAGTGGAATAGACAACGTAGATCACAAGCGCCAATGTTCGGTATAAAGTGTCTGTGTTATTCTACGTGGGTTAACTATCGCTTTTAGAGGATGTGACTAAAAATCCTCACTTTACTGAGACCCTAAAGAAGCGTCAGTCAGAATAACAGTATTTTCAGCCGTTGTGGGAAGTCTCCCATAAAATAACTCAATTTAAAGTTGAAATTCTAAAGAATAAACAGACGTCTAGTGTACAGGCGTCCATTAAGTTTTCCTGTATTGAAATGTCGCAGCACTGTAAAGCAAATGTAAAGCTTGTAAGCACACTTTTCCGATCTGTTCATCCACACTTTTTAAAATATAAATTTAAATGAAAATAAACTCCGTATATTCTTCAATAAAATTTCGAACGCTGCGCTCCGTTATATCACCTATTCAAATCTCTCTTCAGTGTATAAAGCAAGAAATCAAAATAGTCCTAGCTTGGCGCAGCCAATATTCATCAGTCCATTTAGAATAGAAGGCAACGGCTGACTTCATTACGAAACAATGTTAACTTCCTTTATTTGAAAGCAACTTCTGGCAGCGAAATTTGCCTCGTCGTTTTCTGTCCCCAATTTTCACAGCGTCCATCGCACCCACGCCAGTTTTCAGGGTATTCAGTCACCCAATATGCGATGCTGGGTGACGACTCATCCGTCCTTTGCCAGTCAGTAGAACAAAGTATATGTTAACGCGCTGATTAGTGAAAGGAATTTGTCCGCTTGTTCCCATTTGTCTACACCCAACAGCGGACGCATTTTTTCGTAGAACGTCTTTAGTTTTAAATTACTATTCTAGGGGGAATAAAAGAATCGGATGTAAATGAATAGCAACCAAGTACAGTGGCTCAAGAAGGGAGGAGCGGTTCGTTGCGTTCGGGCCTCTGTATTTTACAGTGAAAGGAGTTTTGGAATCAGGAAACAACTTAAAACCAACAAGGCTGACTAAATGTTCTCAAGCGTCAGCAAATTTTGTATTCGCACTTACAGTCTTAAGTACTTGGCATCTGACGTCTACGGCCCAAAATTACGACAGTTAATTCGGCGTGAAGCCATCACAGCGCCTAACTGTCCACAGTGGTAGGAAAGCGCTTTAAAGTGTCTCTCTCCTACAAAACTCGGGTACAAATTCTGAAATTCACGTATTGTACAGATTTCTATAGTTTCTCTAAGTGTGTCAGAAATTCGTTCTTAGTATGAATTAAATTCAGAATTTAATTTTTTTTATATTGGGCGAAATTTTCGCTCCCCCAAAAGTTTACTACTTGCTAACGGGCAAGCACTCTGCTTTGAGCAGAAGTGGCAACTTAGTGAGAACCGACAATGCCAGTACAGCTCCTATTGGAGTGTTTGTGGCGAGAGAATTGGGGACCCGCTAGTTGTCGTAGACCAGCTAAGGTAAAGAGAGCTATAAATGAAATTTGCTTCGAAAATTTCGCTAAGTACATAATCAATGTCGCTAAGCACATGGTCAATGTCAGTGAATGTTGAACTGCATCGTTAAATATTTACTGCTATGGTGATTGTTGATAAATAGTAATTAGTGATCATTTGTGATTCCCGAAATAATTAATACTTTTGGAACTACGTAAATATTTTTATGTAATATGATAGGTCTTGCCTACATCATCCATCACGCCTGCATTATTTACAAATGAATAAGTGGAACGTAAACATTAAACTGAATCATGCAAATTTCAGGTATGGATAATGCATTGTGCAGAATACAGTGAACTACAAAACCACAATTATTTACATGACCATATTAAGTACATATCATTTATTTGAGTTGTTTTAGTTTTTAGTGTTCGTATACAAATATAAGAATTTACTTTAAAAAATATCACAAAACTACTTTCATCATGGCAGTGTAACAGAGGTAGTGTTGGAGGACATAAGGTGACATGTGTAATTTTACTTATGTCCGAAACAGGCTTATATCTGTTGAAGTTATTTTGTCTTGACGCAGGCACTGGGCTAAGACATTTTTCATTTATTAGTGTGTATGACTTCTGAAGAAGGCTATATTATTATAGCAGAAACCATGGGCAAGGTTTAAAATAAACGTAACTTAGTGCAACTGTGAGCTGGTTTTTCATTCGATACAATGTCAATTTTCACAAAATTGTTCTTAAACCTTACAATGTCAATAAAAAGATAAACAATGATTCCAACAATCGTTGTGTCACTATAACACAAGTAATTGAACTTTTTCTACAATTGTAAATGTTCGTTTCGGCTTCTTTCAACTATCTAACCTACAGCGTAAAGAAGGTACTATTTGCAGATGAGTGCCTCTTCTAACCAGTTTACTGTAGAATGTATCTTGTGCTTGTTGGTGCTCTGTGAAAGACGGTATTCATCTTTTCTGTCATCCTCGTCAGTTTCCTTCTGACTACATCACAAAAAGATATACACTCTGGAAGATATAAACTTACAGCGTAGCATTTGTGTACCAACCTCATACGGATTAGGGACATTACCTGACATTTACTGAGAAATTAAAATTCTATGCAACGGACCAGGACTCTTAACTTGAGTTTCTTGGTCGGCGTAACACCAGCTAAGCTATCCGAATACACTTCGTGGACCGACACAGCAGCTACAATTTACCCTCTTAAAATTCCCTACCTCCCACTCTTCAGATGTTCTTCCATGAGCTAGCACCAATCGATCATAGGGTGTAGTAAATAGTTAATATTAACCACGACCTTGCAGATGCTTCTGTAGTGACATTGAGTAGTTTCATTATCTGCTGGTTATACGTTGCATTCAGAATTTTTCCAAAACTATGTGCATATAAATTATTTTATTTACTCTGGAATTATCTCTGGAACACAGTTCGATTGTCACCTCATTTTCCATGTTTTTATTTGTGTTGTCGTTGCCCCACATTAAACAGTTCACATTGACACCTAGAGTACAGTTCCTCCAGAGAAGCTCCGTATATTTTAAATATTTGGACATCCATCTTAATCGAATGTGACATTATCACACTGAAATATAAGGCGACCAATGTTTTTTTTTCTCTTTATCTCAAGTAAAGAAAATATTAGCGATCAGAGACTGTTTTCAGTTCCATAAAAATACTCATTGACATAAACTGGGTATGCATATCTGAGTTTCTTCCCTCTGCAGTTTTATGAAATACTGTAAGGTTTTTTTTTATCTGCGATTCCTGTTATATTTTCAGCAGAGCAATTACATTCATTGTTGTATTATACTTTCAGTAGAGCAAAGATTCATTATTGTACCAGTCAGCTAGATAATAATTGGAAAAGCGGCAATTTTAAAATATTTTGTCGTCTACCACTCATAACCCTTTAGATATTGAGTGAAAGAATGAAAACAATCTGTGTTCATATCAATTCAACAAACATATTAACTGTTGCGGATGGCTTCTTTTGTTGCAGGTACTGCATCACGCTGTTCTCGATTTTAGTACCAGTAATGGCAGCCTGGTGGTAAGAGATTGCGGCTGCGACTTTGAAATTATGTAATATAATCGATTTGTTTCCTCGATCACGTTCCAAGGTATAACTAGTATGTAGTCGCGCGCAAGGCGAGGTGCATGTTTGCAGGCGCAATTGCAAGAAGAAATACTCGGACAGTTTCTTTAGCGAGGGCAACCATCGGGAAAATTCAATGTATTAGTTGACAAAGGTGACTGTGGGCGTACCTGTTGCAGGAATTATACTTGGCCTAGGTACAGTGTGCAGCGATATTGACATCCAAGTTGCCTTTCTTTCCATGTGTTTGACAGTGTAGCGTCAACGTAAAACGCCAAACGCCACCGAGCGAGCTGGTTCAGTGGTAAGACACTGTACTAAAAGTCAGGACGACGACGGTCCAAATCTTCTTTCGGGCATCCTGATGCAGGTTTTTGTGTGGTTTTCCTAAATCGCTTAAGGTGAATGTCAAGGTGTTACCTTTAGAAGAGACTGTTTCCTTTCTCATCCATACCTAATCCGAGATAGTGGTACGTCTGTAATGAACTTATCATCTGCGGAGAGTTAAATTCTTTTCCCAAGGGTTTACCTTCATGGGGAGTTGAAACTGTGGTTAACTTCGTCACTTTCCTTGCAGACATGTAGAACTGTAGAGGGCAACATCAGGATTTAACTTTGTATATACGATGGGTGCAGACTCGAATTTGGGAAGGGTGTGAAATGAAATCGCGCTTTTCAAAGAAATAATCGCCACATTTCTTTTAATGACTTTAAGGAAACCATGGGAAACCTAAAGCTGGATGGCAGGCGACGGGGGTATGCAACCCCTTGCTGCAGATGGCGATTCCATTGTGCTGAGCACTGCGCCAGCTCGTGTGGTAAGGAGGATAGGGATGGCAGTGCGGATGGAAAGAGGTAAAATAAGTTAGCGAGTGGAAATCGTGGCGCTGTTACATTACATGACGATGTTGTCAGAAATAAGTCAGGATTGTCGTAAAACGCAAGCTATCGCGAACGATGTGACAGACGCACGTAATGAATGAATCCATAGGTGTCAGAGATCGTCGCAGATAATAGTGGCTGCATAACAAACTGTCCACGAAGGAAGTTGTACAGGATATTAAAAGAAAAGTGTTCCATATTTTGGGAGGTGGTACTTTGGACGAAAACGAGGAAATAATTCAGTAAACATGGGCTCTAAAACGCATACCTGTAGAGAAGGTGACAGAAGTCACGGGATAGCGATACTATGCATATAAAAGGGCAGTGTGTTGGTGGAGCTGTCATTTGTAGTCAGGTGATTCATCTAAAAAGGTTTCCGACGTGATTATGACCGGATGTCGGAAATTAAGACTTCGGTCTGAGTGTGTTTACTAACAGTACGACTTCGCTTTCAGCGCCTCTTTTGGGCTCGTGACGTACTGGTTGGCCTCTAGAGGCCTGGAGAACGGTGCCCCGGTCAGATGAGCCCGATTTCAGTCGGTAAGAGCTGGTGATCGAGTTCGAGTGTGGCACACACCCTACAAAACAGTTGATCCAAGTTGGCAACAAGACACTGTACAAGCTGCTGGTGGCTCTGTAATGGTCCCGGCTGTGTTTAGACGGAATAGACTGGGTCCTCTTTTCGAAGATAACTGATCACCGAGTGGTAACAAGTATTTTCGGCTACTTGGAGACCATTTTCAGCCATTCATGGGTCAACTACTCAAACAATAATCCAATTTTTATGGATAACTGAGCACCATATCACCGGAGCATTGCTCGCGACTGGTTTAAAGAACATTCCGGACAATTCGAACGAATGATTTGTCCACCCAGACCGCCCGCCATGAATCCCATCGAACATTTGTGTGACGTAATCGAGAGGTCAGTTCATGCAAAAATCGTGTGTTGCAACATTTCGCATTTATGGACGGCTACAGAGGCAGGTTGGCTCAATATATCTGTAGTGGACATCCAACGATTTGCTGAGCCCATGCTACGTCGAGTTGCTGCACTTGCCGGCTAAAGGAGGGCGACACGATATTAGGAGATATCCCATGACTGCTATCACGTGAGGCTGTAAGCACGTGTCTGCTAGTTCCTTGCTGCTACGAACGATCTACATAACGCAGAAACATATGAGGACAAATTCTTGCGTTAGTGTTCATGAGTACTTGCTAGAACAAATGCTCATCCATGCTCTCTGTACTCTCTGTATCGTTATTAACATCACACCTGAGAGTACCACCTCTCAACGATCTCACCGCATTGTTGTTTCTGCAGTGCGGCTTATTGTCTTAACAAATTCGTAGCTGAATTAGTAATCAGTCGTTACCAAGTAAACGTCTCCGAAAATTCTTATCTAACGTCATCATCCTTGATAAGAATTCCTTAGATTATTTTCAGGTAATTTAATTAGTGACCATGCACCTTAACATAACGGGTAACGGCTTTCAACCGGGGCTTTTAGTTTGAGTAAACACACTTCCGTACCCTCATCACTGAGAGTGTGTATTTTATGGCCGTAGGTCCACAGCGCTGCATTTCCGACTGTGGTTACTTGGAAAGCTTTCGACAATCAGACGTTTCCTACCCTGCTTTGACCTTATTATCACGTTGTTTCTGTCCACCATGTACATACAGGACTCATAAGTCAATGTTGGTCTCTCTTTCACTGTTTCCGGATGTGTGTATGACACTGGTAAATATACAAAATATCCTAGGAGGAATGGTCGGTATTCAGGGATACGACAGGAACGAAACAAGAAAAGTCTAGGAGACATGGGCCCTAAAATCACAGAGCTATGAACACTTATTCAGTTGAAGAGATGTTTTTCACAGTAGCTTCCATGTTTGACATTTTTTCTTGTTTGCGTACATAATACCACGTCTCAAAATATGGGAAGTATTGAGATGAAGAAGTGCTCATAGCTCTTAAGTCATGCATTTTTAGCCCATGTTAAATAGACATTTCTGCTTCGAATAATCGTTCCTGTCACATCCTAGAACATTGACCAATCTTGTAGGGGCACCCTGTATATACAAGCAATCGATATCATTGGTATTAATATACTGGCAGTAGTTTAATGAGTATGAACATCTATTTATATTTCTAAGTCAATAGGTCTGACATTGACAGATTAGTGAACAAGTCAGTAATGGAACAGATATTTACCGATAGCCTTTTGAGATAGTTTGAAAGCTGGTTTTGGGTTCAGCAAACATCTGTGATCCTTCGATGTACTCTTCTGGCATTTTCTGAAATAAATGATTATGTGCTGTGAAAGGCTGCTTCTAATGGCGAATGAACGTTGTAGATAATATTGATTCTCAGATTATATGAAAATATTAACCGCAGATGTAATGTAAGTTATTTACGCTGACCGTGCACATGTAGGATGATCACTGAAAATATTCAAAAAAGAGGAAAACATTTAGTGCTCACAATTGAATGTAGCAGGCACATTATTCAAAAATGGTTCAAATGGCTCTGAGCACTATGGGACTTAACATCTGAGGTCATCAATCCCCTAGAACTTAGAACTACTTAAACCTAACTAACCTAAGGACATCACACACATCCATGCCCGAGGCAGGATTCGAACCTGCGACCGTAGCGGTCGCGCGGTTCCAGACTGTAGCGCCTAGAACCGCTCGGCCATATGAATATTATTTACTCATTTTTAGTTTGTTTCAAGAGTAATAATACTGACAGTCGCGAATATTTCTTTCGTATATAACATTGACGTCAAGGAGATGTTATAGTTCCATGGCGGATGTTCTTGCTTATCGTGTAACAGCGATCTTTACAGGAAATGCTCAATATGTCCATCATCATTCCTCAACAATAGCTGTAGTCGAGGAATAATGTTGTGAACAGCATTGTAAAGCATGTGCGGAGTTATGGTGAGGCATTGGCGTCGGATGTTGTCTTTCAGCATCCCTAGAGATGTCGGTCGATCACGATACACTTGCGACTTCAGGTAACCCCAACGCCAATAATCGCACGGACTGATGTCTGGGGACCTGTGAGGCCAAGCATGACGAAAGTGGCGGCTGAGCACACGATCATCACCAAACGACGCGCGCAAGAGATCTTTCACGCGTCTAGCAACAGGTTTTTTTTTTTAGTTTTCAAATTTATACTGACTTTTTGATCACCCGGGATATGTAGATTTCGCGCCCGTCGCGTAAGGGTGGCGCTGTGAGCATGCAAATCAGATTTGCTGTAATGGTTGTGAGCGTTAGTTATCTTTGAGATAGAACGTGATGTGTTGATCTTAGTCAAGAATTCCTTTAAGGCGACAAAGACGCCATTATCGACATCTCGCTGGGTTTGAATGAGGTAGTATAACAGGGCCACGAGAAGCTGGATGCTTCTTCTGTGATATTACATAAAGACTTGGCAGGATTGCTGGCACGTCGGTCACGAGAATCTGCGGTCGCTAGAAGGCCGGGCTCCGGGGAGCCACGTGGCACTACCGAGAGGAAGGCCATCGTGTTCGGCTTACAGGTCTGGCGTGTCGTACTGCATCTGCAGCAGCAAATTGAGCAGTAGTTGGCGCCGCAGAGACACAGTGTACTGTTACTAATTGGCGTGCATTCCACAGACCCCAATCTACCGCCATTTGCGACTTCAGTGGCGTCAAGCGAGAGCTCATTGGAGAATGAGGTGGAGGTCCGTTAGTTTTTCTGAAGGAAGCTGGTTATGTCCCGGTGTCAAAGACGACCGTTTTATGATTACGAGGAAGCCAGTTGAGTGCCTACAACCAACTTGTCTGCGTGCTAGATGAAGGTCGAATGACTTTCAATTCTTCCGCTTCATGAACTGAGAGGAGGCCGCCGTAGACGGTCCCTGTTGTGATTCTGACATCAGATACTATTTTCGTGCGACTACAACAACAGCTACGAGAATCTGGTACGTTTGCAACTCTGTTAACTGTGCTGTTCTTCGGACGTGCCGCACTCCGAACATCGAAGAGGACGTCCTCCGTCACGTAGAAGGGACTCCGATGACGAGTGGTGGAAACGCTACCCATGCCATGGACTAGCACACAGGTCATAGCCCATTGCCTCTGCCGTGTACATACCGTGAGGTAGGAGATCTGAAAGTGATCCGACCTCCAAACTTGTTTTACATCCAAACGGTACATTTCCGGACTAGCGTTCCGTGTTAAAACTTAATCTGCTGCCTCCCCTCTGCAATCCCTAGACGCCTGTAATAAAAATTGTGAAACTCCTTGTATACGTGATGTAGTGGATACGTCGTGTGCTCAGTGAGGCTGCTAGCAAATGAAGCAGATACTTAGGAGAATGAAGCAACGCTTGAGTACTGTAGCGAATTGTAGGAAGAACTTGGAAGAAGCGATGACCGGTGCCGGCAGTGGCAGTAGTACTTGAAAGTGAATACACTGACGTGAAAAAAATACCGCAACAGGAAAAAATAATTAATGTATAATAATGAAATTTTGGGAATACATTTGTCTAGGTGATATACTTCAGTGATCACAGGTTAATGTAAGTGCGAGAGAAACCATTGCAAATGTGAAATGCTGGTATAACGGGTTTAACTGCCAAAATGGTCAATGCAAGCAACAATCCCTAGAAGCCTGCAATAGGATTGTGAAAACCCTGTATGCACTCTTACGCCAAAAAAAGTGACGTACCACGACGGAATTACCCGAATGGGCCGGAAATCGATAGATGTGGTTTAATTTACAGACTGGAAATGATTACAAATTCAGAAAATTTGGATGCTCGCCAATGAGAAAGATCTTCACAAACTGAGCTAGTGAGTGACGGGTTGGCACACCTTTGTTTCTTACGCATGCAGTTATTCGGCTTGGCATTGATTGATATAGTTGTTGGATGCCCTCGTGAGGGATATCGTGCAAAATTCTGTCAAATTGGCACGTTAGATCATCCATATCCCACTCTAGTTGGAGCGCCGTGCCCATATTGATCCGTATATTCTCACCTGGGGAGAGATCTATGTTGCTGGACCAAGGTAGGGTTTGACAAGCACGAAGACATGTAGCTGAAATGTAAGCCCAGGCGCCATGAAGGGCAACAAAATGGGCCGCAGAATATTGTCGACGTACCGCTGTGTGTAAGGCTGCTGCAGATAATAACCAGAGGAACCCTGCTACGAAATGAAATGACACCCCAGGCTCTTGATTGTTGGATTGTATGGCGGGCGACAGTGAGATTGTTATCCCACCAGTGTTCAGGCCGTCTCCAGGCTCTCGGGATTCAGTTCGAAGCAGAATTTGTCACTGAGGACAGTTAAAACCCAGTCAATGAGATTCCAGGCCGAAGACATGTCTGGAGACGCTCCAGGCAGTAATGAATACCAGCCTGAGTGTCCCCCACCATACCTCCTGACAGCTAGGAGCGATGGTCTGGGTTGCCATTTCTTTTCATAGCAGGACCCCTTTGGTTGTCATCCGTGGCACCTTCACAGCACAATATTCGACTTCCCGTTTTGTTGTCCTTCATGGCACGCGTTACTGGGTTTACATTTCAGCAAGATAATGCCCGTCCGCACAGAGCGAGAGTTTCTACTGATTGTCTGCATGCTTGCCAAACCCTACCTTGGCCAGAAAGATCACCGCATCTATCCGCAATTGAGAAAGTTTGGAACATTATGGTCAGGGCCCTCCAACCAGATCGGGACTTTGACGATCTAACTCGCCATTTGGATAGCCTTTGGCACAATATCCCTCGGGAGGACAACTAGCAATTCATTGTCAAGCAGAATAAATGCTAGCATAAGGGCCAGAGGTGGGCCAATGCGTTATTGACTTGCACAATTTGTAAAGCTCTCTCTCTTGAATAATTCATGCAATTTTTCTGAAGTTATCATTAGCTTGTTTGTACACGAACCTCACATCTACCGCGTTTCGTCCCATTCAGATACTTCCTTCGTGGTGCGTCTTCCTTTTACGACTATTATTGTTCTCAATGTGTACTCTATCCACTGTCTTGGGGTACTCTTGAAATTACCTTTACATCTATCAATTCTCTAAGAACGATTTTTGAGCTATGTCAGCAAGAGAACCCTGATTCCACTCACAAATCTGGCCCGTACTTCATTCAATAAACGCCAGTGGAGAACTATAAAGTGCCTTATTGAAGGCAAGGAACTTGTCAGCCTGAGCGCCGATATGTAAGGCCCTCTGGACCTCATTTACGAACGGAACGAGCTGAGTTCTACAAGATCTCTGTTTACAGAATCCATGTCGATTATTATGGAGAAGCTTTTCCCGAAAACATTATAATGGTCAACTCTTCTGTAGCATAGGTCCGCAAGCCTTGGCGTACCTCCTACTGGTGAGAATACTCCAGTAACATTGTCGTCATCCCGAACGTTTATTTGTATACAGGAGTTCTCTACTAGGCGTCGTGTTATTCCCTAGCCTTACTTACATGCAGCCCATTGTAGGGGTACCCACGGTTCAGCGTGGGCTTCGAGCAGCAGTGAAGTTAGACATTTTTCAAATTTATGTTTTATTTCCAAAAGTGAAAACAGGGTAAGCTACAAAAAAAGAACCCTGGAACCGAGTGGAGCTCGAACCCGATTTTTTATGTATGCAGCCCGTCATCGAGCCACGCAATGGCAGAATGGACATTAATTTGGTTACAGCTGCAGTGATTTGTTGTATTTTGTAAAAGCTGTGTTTTTAATTGCGTCCTATTCTAATAAGATAAACGTATCATCAGTGAAGGTGAGAAGGGAAGTAAAATTTGCCACTTACATAAATTCATCTTTGTGAAACAAAAGAGCAGGTCGAGAGAGATGCTTCTTATCGTGTGAACGGTGCTGTCACTTCTCCCTGTGAAGGATGAGCTGCTACCTTATCTGAAATTATGTTGGACTCTGCGGTGCATTTAACAGCCAGGAAAACAATGGTATACCACACGTTTCTTCGCTTGTCTGTCTGTGTGATTACGTGAGCCGGCACTTTGCTAAAACAATGCGGTGTGCCGCGTTCCCCTCTGGCTAACAGTAACGTGGAAGTAGTGGAAGAAAGTAGTTACCAAGCTTCGTACAACAACCGCTGATTTTTATCGTCAAGTAGACGTCTGAGGGAATGCGAGCAGTTATCATAATTTGCGATTCTAACAGAAATTGTCTGGCCGTGAAAATTTGTTCCGAGCCTGAATATGGATTTTCAGTCGCAGTGCTGCTTAGTTTCATATACGTTGATTTGCATTCGGCCTGTTACTATACTGACACATTGCCTTTCAGCAAGAGGAATATAATTATACGAACAGAGCTTCTGCTCATTTGTAGCTAATACACTACACAACCGTGACGGATTAAGTAGGTCTTTTCGAAAATAATAAGGTCCATTTGCGGAGTTTAATACTATCGTCGTATGAAGCACAGTGACCTCACAGAATTAATAACTTTGCCACGAGGTGTTGCCGTATCCATAGCGATGGTTATGCCTAACTGTACAGCTAATAGTCTCCAACTGCCAGATGCCTGCGGTACCAGACCACGTATCATTGTTGTCGTCACAGTGTCTTATGAAAATGGAAATTTGTTGTAAGGACTATGGGACCAAACTGCTGAGGTCATCGGTCCCTAGGCTTACGCGCTACTTAATCTGACTTAAACTAACGACACACACACACACACACACACACACACACACACACACACACACACACATTGAGGAGGGAGGACTCCAACCTCCGACGGAGGGAGCCGTGACAAGACGCCCAAGATCGCACGGCTACCCCGTGCGACGTGTCCCATTAAATAAGGACGTAGAGGACTTCAGATATTTGATTTCGATGGATTTCCAGGGGACTGCTTTTTATGCTGCTTCTCGATACACCCTTCGCTTCCTACTGTCTTCTAAAACACGTTACGCTAGTTATTCATATGAAGCTACTTGATATTTCATTGCCGGCTGCTGTGGCCGAGCGGTTCTAGGTGCTTCAGCCTGGAACCGCGCTGCTGCTACTGTCGCAGGTTCGAATCCTGCCTCGGGCATGGATGTGTGTGATGTCTTTAGGTTAGTTAGGTTTAATTAGTTCTAGGTCTAGGGGACTGATGACGTCAGATGTTAAGTCTCATAGTGCTTAGAGCCATTTGAACCATTTTTTGATGTTTCATCGTCCAGTAAGACATAACCAAGAAAGCACAACCTGTTTCTGAATAAGGTTCTTTCATATATTAAAATATACGGAAAAGACCGTCAATTCGACTTTGTCAGTAAACCACAGCATTGGGGAAGTTTTCGTCCAGAATTAAAAGGAGATCTGGTACTATGTGCTGAGTGTACTAGACTGTAAGGGAGTACACATGTCATTGGTACATTCTGCAACGTGGACAATGACAACACACACACACACACACACATTATATATATATTCTGCATCTGCACATCATTAATAATTAAGGATGATTCCGCTTTTTTGCACGAACACAATTACCGTTTTGCTTTAATACCTAAATGCGTTCCACCAGAGTTATGCATCATCAGTAGGCTTTTATCTTTTATTTTACATTGTGTGTGTCCTGTAGCTCCCAACCGAAATGAACAACAGCACTAAATTTGTACATCGTGTCGTCATTGCTGTATTTGGTTTGCCCTGTGTCGTGGCTGGTTTATATTTGTATGCCGAACACTTCATGTTGTTTTTGTGTGCAATGAAACATGCGTCCAAGCCACAGCAGCACAACAAGACGCAGAATTCACAAATGGGGTAGAGAAAACGTCAGTTCAGGTACCCAAAAACAGCAAAAACGCATTCGGCCCACAAATACAAACCAGTCACAGCTTAGCGTACGCCAAATACAGCAATAGTGACATGGTATACTAATTAACTGAGACCTTGGCTGATTTCGCTTGTCAGCCACAGGCTACACGCCATGTAAAATAAAGGAAAAAATCCCACTGATGATGCCACAACTGTGGCGAAACATGTTTGAGTATTAAAGCAAAACAACTGTGTACTTGTCCAAAGACCGGGATCAATCCTTAATTCAATATTATTTTGTGCACACACGGAAATGGTTCAAATGGCTCTGAGCACTATGGGACTTAACTTCTGAGGTCATTAGTTCCCTAGAACTTAGAACTACTTAAACCTAACTAACCTAAGGACATCACACACATCCATGCCCGAGGTAGGATTCGAACCTGCGACCATAGCGGTCGCACGGTTCCAGACTGTAGCGCCTATAACCGCTCGGCCACTCCGGCCGGCCCATGGAAACTGAGCTCAAAATTCTAGTGTGATATGTATATGATCAGTTAGCAGCCACAGATGTTACAGCAGAACTAAGAGTCGCAATCACTTCCCTGATTTACCGGAGGGTGGTAATGGCTTCTTCGAGTAGGTGTATTCAGTTTATATAATTGGTGGCTACCGTAGCCAGCCAGTTGATACAAAAGTTTTCTGGGTATGGTACCGCGTCACAGTGTAAAGAAACTGTACCGGAGAAACCAACGTTTCGGTCAAGGTTATAATACTCAGGAGGAGATCGCCCTCAGAAAATTTTACGTCAAAGATATTCAGTTGTTTGTCACGACAGTCCACATCATTTTATTATATACAGATGGTTCAGGGTGTTTCTAGGACGAAATTCCGTTTCGGGTGAGCACTCAGTTCGACGTGTGAATCGATCGTTCGAGACAAAGATGTTACCTTACGGATGCGATGAGGAAAATGCGCGTTGTGTGTTAAAACCATCGCTGTTGTTCATTCCTGTAGTTACGACAAAGAACGACATTGGGTGTCAGTAAGCCTTTTTCTTTATGGATACCTAGCACGCTCCAACAGGGAACAGATGTGAATAACGTCTTAAAACACAAAGAATAATCAAAAATTTGTTTCCGTATGTGAATCATATACGAGTATTTGCAAGCGATATAGCATATCAGTGTATTACGACGTTAAAACAGAGTCGCAGTACAAGAGGTGAGTATTTGAAGCGGAGACTTTTCGTGTTGCGGGACAGAAATCTCTGACTTGATGAGAAGCACTGTGGCTGTTTCGTTCAGTCGGACGCTCGTGGACTCTCAAAAAGAGTAATTTGGTTGAATAGAATCAATGAGGCAAAATTAGTGAACATTTCGTCAGAGATGGAGAGACAGCCATCACGACATCGCTCCAGAACATCGATTAAGAAACGTACCAGGGTCGCATTAGGCTTATTCAGCACCCTGGATGCAACCATGGTCCCATGTGGCATTGCAGTGTTTCCACAACTGAACGTCCGGTTGAAAGGACGACGACTTTTTACGGATAATGAGCTAGTCGATTTCAAGTTTGAATAACGCACTCTCAAAACAAGATATAGCGACAGTGGCGCTGTCTATTAATAGTGCGGAGTGTACAGTTTCATCTCAGATTCATGTCGTACTTTTCGAAGCAGCATACTGCGTTCGCGATGGAGTGCTATTTTCGCCACGGCGAATCTACCGTGCTCGGTCAAACCCGCCTATCGTAAGCCATTTCAAGATTCAGCCGCGATATCTAGTTCCTGCTCGTGGAACGGTGTTGAACTGGGTAAGAAACTTACGTGCAACTGCCAGTGCATCGAATTGAAACTCAACCGGCCCTCGGAAAACCTTCCGAACGCCGAGAACATGGAATGTGTGCGTAGCAGTTCCAGGCAAGCCCTAGTACTTCGTTAGGAAAACGGCCCAACAAGACGGCGATACTTGCCACGCATCCAATGTGATCTTGTAAATTCTCAGTCAAGAGTTTAGTGATAGCACAATTTCCAAACGTGCTTGTGCCGAATGGCCGCCTCGCTCACCTCATTTAACCGCCCAGGTTTCCATCTATGGGGTTATTTGAAAGGGAGAATGTACTCGGAGCGGGCGAAAAGCTTGCAAGATCGAATACACGATGAAATTTCCAGAACTGCTCCAGCATTTACAAAAGATGTATTCAAAAACTGAGCGAAACTCCCCGAGTATTGTGTGGCCGTAAATGGTCGCCTTTTGGTCGATGTAGTGTTTCAAAAGCAAACTTGGCTAAATGTTGTATCTTGTGTAACTTTGTTTCGTGATTTGCGTCAGATTAATACGCCTAGCCACTAAAGACATTGAAAAATTTATTGGAGAGTGGGTTAGAAGAATGAAGAGAGGGACTGCGTAGAGTGATAACTTCACTACTGGCCATTAAAATTGCTACACCAGGAAGAAGTGCAGATGATAAACGGGTATTCATTGAACAAATACATTATACTAGAACTGACACGTGATTACATTTTCACGCAATTTGGGTGCATAAATCCTGAGAAATCAGTACCCAGAACAACCACCTCTGGCCGTAATAACGGCCTTTATACGCCTGGGCATTGAGTCAGAGCTTGGATGGCATGTACAGGTACAGCTGCCCATGCAGCTTCAACACTATACCACAGTTCATCAAGAGTAGTGACTGGCGTATTGTGACGAGCCAGTTCGTCGGCCACCATTGACCAGACGTTTTCAATTGGTGAGAGATCTGGAGAATGTGCTGGCCAGAGCAGCAGTCGAACATTTTCTGTATCCAGAAAGGCGTGTACAGGACGGGCAACATGCGGTCGTGCATTATCCTGCTGAAACGTAGGGTTTCGCAGGGATCGAATGAAGGGTAGAGCCACGGGTCGTAACACATCTGAAATGTAACGTCCACTGATCAAAGTGCCGTCAATGCGAACAAGAGGTGACCGAGACGTGTAACCAATGGCACCGCATATCATCACGCCGAGTGATACGCCAGTATGGCGATGACGAATACACGTTTCCAATGTGCGTTCACCGCGATGTCGCCAAACACGGATGCGACCATCATGATGATATAAACAGAACCTGGCTTCATCCGAAAAAATGGAGTTTTGCCATTCGTGCACCCAGGTCCGTCGTTGAGTACACCATCGCAGGCGCTCCTGTCTGTGATGCAGCATCAAGGGTAACCGTGTCCATGGTCTCCGAGCTGATCGTCCATGCTGCTGCAAACGTCGTTGAACTGTTCGTGCAGATGGTTATTGTCTTGCAAACGTCCCCCTCTGTTGACTGAGGTATCGAGACGTGGCTGCACGATCCGTTACAGCCATGCGGATAAGATGCCTGTCATCTCGACTGCTAGTGATACGAGGCCGTTGGGATCCAGCACGGCGTTCCGTCTTACCCTCCTGAACCCACCGATTCCATATTCTGCTAACAGTCATTGGATCTCGATCAACGCGAGCAGCAATGTCGCGATACGATAAACCGCAATCGCGATAGGCTACAATCCGACCTGTATCAAAGTCGGAAACGTGATGGTACGCATTTCTCCTCCTTACACGAGGCATCACAACAACGTTTCACCAGGCAACGCTGTTTGTGTATGAGAAATCGGTTGGAAACTTTGCTCATGTCAGCACGTTGTAGGTGTCGCCACCGGCGCCAGCCTTGGGTGAATGCTCTGAAAAGCTAATCATTTGCATATCACAGGATCATCTTCCTGTCGGTTAAATTTCGCGTCTGTAGCACGTCATCTTCGTGGTGTAGCAATTTTAATGGCCAGTAGTGTATTTCGAAAAGGATAAGTGACTTTGACAGCAATAATAGACGCCATGTTCTCGATTGCTTCTGCTAACAGCGATGTTCCCGAATGCTCTCCGAGCGGCGGTGCTTGGTGGCGGTGAGTGACAGCTACCGTCAAATGCGGACGGTTGGAGGTCACCGGTTGACAAGTACGGTAGTGCGGACAAAGGCGCCTCTGCTGGAGCAGGCGAGGGCCAGCACGAACGCCGGCTAATCAGCTGCTTGCCTAGCGGACCCCGATAAAGGCCGCTGGGAACTTCCCCGGCAACCGTTTACGGTGGCGAAGTTAGGTGACAAGTTGCTACAGTTGTGAAACCTGCTGGCGCGGTTGCGTGGAATACGAATACTGCCTCTACTATCCATTCAGTGAGTTAAGCAAATTCTTACGCGAAAGAACCTGTAAACTCCCTAGCAACCAGTAACTCCTGTACGTGTGAAATTCCGTGGTTATTATCGGTTAATGTAACCCTTTCAGACCTGAATTTTTCCTAGAGGAAAGAAAATTGTATTTACATGTTAATTCTCTTAGGTGATTTTTAATGATTTAAGATGCATGATTTATAAAAAATAGGTACCCATTTTCAAAACAAACTTTGTACACTTGGATTAATGTTATGGACTGAAATAACGAGTTTCGAAATGTTCTCTATTGTTTTTTATTTATTTTATGGCCTACAATGTACCATTTTAGTGAATATTGTGAATTTGGGTGTTCTATTCTTTGTTGCCCCTATACTTTTCCATTCTTTCAGATCATGCCCTCCTCTGCTCATCCGAAATCACCCTACCCATTCTCTATTAATTTTTGTTCGTTGTATGATACGTATGTCCTGCAGTATCCTGAGCGCGTCTGTCGTGCCTTTCAAATTCTCCATCGTAATTTGTAATTTGATCATGTTCTCCTTGATCTCTGCGATCCTTAACTTCTCAATTATTCTCCTGCTGTCATGGACTGTGCGGCTGGTCCCGGCGGAGGTTCGAGTCCTCCCTCGGGCATGGGTGTGTGTGTTTGTCCTTAGGATAATTCAGGTTAAGTAGTGTGTAAGCCTGGGGACTGATGACCTTAGCAGTTAAGTTCCATAAGATTCCACACACATTTGAACATTTGAGGCATAACTTTAGTACGATCATTGTAGTGTAATTGCTGAATGTGTAATAATCTATGTAATTTCTTAAAAATTGTCATTAACGTACATTAAGCTATGGATATGATGTCTTTGCCTTGTCATCATGTTTATCTGTGCATTATCTTTGGGAATTAGTAATGTACTTCAAATGGTTCTGAGCACTATGCGACTTAACTTCTGAGGTCATCAGTCGCCTAGAACTCAGAACTAATAAAACCTAACTAACCTAAGGACATCACACACATCCATGCCCGAGGCAGGATTCGAACCTGCGACCGTAGCGGTCGCTCGGTTCCAGACTGTAGCGCCCACAACCGCACGGCCACTCCGGCCGGCAATGTACTTCGAAATGGGCTTACAACCCGAAACCTAGGTTGTGCAATAACATTAGTAATAAAATTGTGAAACAATGCCAAAAACAATGTTTGTTTAGTTAAAGTTCATTATATTCGAGCTGAGAAGTATGTTCAAGGATTCTGCAGCAAACAGAAGTTCGGGATATTGATATTTAATTTTGCGGTTCTGTTCTTTTACTCTTCTTGTATACTGGAGTCACCTGCGCCTTTGTCCAGTCGCTTGGGACTTGATACTGTGCGAGAGATTCGCGATAAATGCAATTTAGGTAAGGGGCCATTCCCGTAAACTCTCTGCAAAATCAAATTCCATCTCTGATAACATGCCCCCGCACTTCCATTAATTTTGATCGAGTTATTAATCGGTATCGTTACTTTATTTCGTAATTTTGTAAATTGCCGATCAGCTGTTACCGACCTCAAGCCTATGACTTTGTTTCATGCGTCCGAAGTGGGCGAATTTTTGGTGTAGCCCTTGCACGGGTCGTTCGTCGCGACAGAACAAGTTGTCTGGTGTGTTGGGCGCCCGTGCTTTGAGAGACCCGCTTTCCAGCAGTGTCCGGAGCCGCGCGCGAAGTCGTTACGGAAGTTGCGGCCGGCCGGCCAGCCTTATTTGCGGCCCAGTTAGAAGTTGGCTGCTCGCAGCCGCCACCGCTTCAGCTCTGCAGGGCCACACGCAGCGGAAAAACTCTCCTGCCCCTTAACTGGGCCGTTGCGGTGACAGCCGACTAAGCTGGCCGACATTTCCGTTTGCCTCACCAAACCCCAATTCAGGAATAACAAAACGTTCCAGCCATGCTGATTCAGCTTGCCTTACGTGATTTTCAGGAATCGTGCTGTAATGAGACAAAGGAAGGTTATTGCTTAGCGGAACGTCGGCTGTTACGTCACTAAGGCTGATTCGCACTAGTCAAATAGCGAATGACTACACTACTGGCCATTAAAATTGCTATACCACGAAGATGACGTGCTCAGACGCGAAATTTAACCGACAGGAAGAAGATGCTGTGATACGCAAATGATTAGATTTTCAGAGCATTCACACAAGGTTGGCGACACCTACAACTTGCTGACATGAGGAAAGTTTCCAACCGATTTCTCATACACAAACAGCAGTTAACCGGCGTTGCCTGGTAAAACGTTGTTGTGATGGCTCGTGTAAGGAGGAGAAATACGTACCATCACGTTTCCGACTTTGATAAAGGTCAGATTGTAACCTATCGCGATTGCGGTTTATCGTATCGCGACATTGCTGCTCGCGTTGGTCGAGATCCAATGACTGCTAGCAGAATATGGAATCGGTGGGTTCAGGAGGGTAATAGGGAACGCCGTGCTGGATCCCAACGGCCTCGTATCACTAGCAGTCGAGATGACAGGCATCTTATCCGCATAGCTGTAACGGATCGTGCAGCCACGTCTCGATCCCCGAGTCAACAGATAGGGACATTTGCGTGACAACAACCACCTGCACGAACAGTTGGACGACGTTTGCAGCAGTATGGACTATCAGCTCGGAGACCGTGGCTGCGGTTACCCTTGACGCTGCATCACAGACAGGTGCGCCTGCGATGGTGTACTCAACGACGAACTTGGGTGCACGAATGGAAAAACGTCATTTTTTTCGGATGAATCCAGGTTCTATTTACAGCATCATGATGGTCGTATCCGTGTTCGGCGACATCGCAGTGAGCGCACATTGGAAACGTGTATTCGTCATCGCCATACTGGCGTATCACCCGGCGCGATGTTATGGGGTGCCATTGGTTACACGTCTCGGTCACCTCTTGTTCGCATTGACGGCACTTTGAACAGTGGACGTTACATTTCAGATGTGTTACGACCCGTGACTCTACCCTTCATTCGATCCCTGCGAAACCCTACATTTCAGCAGGATAATGCACGACCGCATGTTACAGGTAATGTACGGTCCTTTCTGGATACAGAAAATGCTCGACTGCTGCCCTGGCCAGCACATTTTCCAGATCTCTCACCAACTGAAAACGTCTGGTCATCGGTGGCCGAGCAACTGGCTCGTCACAATACGCCAGTCACTACTCTTGATGAACTGTGGTATCGTGTTGAAGCTGTACCTTTACACGCCATCCAAGCTCTGTTTGACTCAATGCTCAGGCGTATCAAGACCGTTATTACGGCTAGAGGTGGTGGTTCTGGGTACTGATTTCTCAGGATCTATGTACTCAAATTACGTGAAAATGTAACCATATGTCAGTTCTAGTATAATATATTTCTCCAGTGAATACCCGTTTATCATCTGCATTTCTTCTTGGTGTAGCAATTTTAATGATCAGTAGTGTAGTAACTAAAGGAGTGTTGACACCATTGCTATTCAAGTACTTTAATAATTTCGTTTAGTGTGCCCGATCGAGCTGGAAAATAAAAATGATCAGAAGTCATACTCGAGACACCATGTACGGAGATCGGACTTACTTATAGAGTAAATGTAATGAAAAGCGAAAAAAAAGCAGTTGGAGACCACGATATAAGCGTGAAAAAGAGGAAACACCTTGGCCCTAGTCCCGGATATTGCATCTTGCAACTTCTTAACCACTGTCAAAAAACATGCAAGATCCCAAAGATGTGTAGGAAATGGAAAGTAGTAGCGCTATTGAAAAATGGCAAGGCGCAGGCCATCCGAAAAACTAGCGCCCGATTGCTTTCCTGTGCCATTTGTATAAGCTGTATCAGCGATTGACTGAAATCGCATGGAAAATATTTCAGAACAGAAGCTCATTTCCCAAGAGGAAAACTGACACGGAAAATGGTGCGCTAATCAAATCCTGCCTCTTACCGTACACTAAGAGGAAGTGTTTGAAAAGAAATAACAGGTGTGACTCTGGTAGATTTAACTAATGCATGTGACATCGTCAGCAATAGAATTGTCATGAAAAAACTGTACAACACATTTAAGGACCATTAGCTGATACAAATTACTGGAATCTAAAACAGCCAGCGCTACAGTCTGGAACCGAGCGACCGTTACGGTCGCAGGTTCGAAACCTGCCTCGGGCATGGATGTGTGTGATGTCTTAAGGTTAGTTAGGTTTAATTAGTTCTAAGTTCTAGGCGACTGATGACCTGAGAAGTTAGGTCGCATAGTGCTCAGAGCCATTTTTAAAACAGCCAGCGCCGTGTGACACCGGACGGTGGGACAAGTCGATGGCGTAGACAAAAGAACGCCTTGCTCATGGCAGTGTCCAACGCTCCCCCCCCCCCCCCCCATTCCTCACTCTTTTCCTTTATATAATCTACACTCAAATAATCTACTGCACAGTACGGACAAGTGCAGAGGGTGGGTATGCTAGTCATTGGGAGCTCCAATGTTAGGCGGGTGATGGAGCCCCTCAGGGAGATAGCAGGAAAGGCGGGAAAGAATTCCAGTGTGCATTCAGTATGTTTGCCGGGAGGTCTCATCTGTGATGTGGAGGAGCTCCTGCCAGCGGTTATCGAGCGCACTGGGTGCAACCGGCTGCATGTAGTGGCACATGTCGGCACGAATGACGCCTGCCGCTTGGGTTCGGAGGCCATCCTCCGCTCCTTTCGGCGGCTGGCTGACTTGTGAAAGCAACTAGCAACGCACGCGGGATGCAGGCTAAGCTGTCTATTTGTAGCATCGTACCCAGGGTTGATAGCGGTCATCTGGTTTGGAGCAGAGTGGAAGAACTAAACCAGAGGCTCAGACGGCTCTGCGACGGTATCGAATGCGAATTTCTCGCTCTCCGCTATCGGGTGCGGAATTGTAGGGTTCCCCTTAATAGGTCAGGCGTGCACTACACGCAGGAAGCGGCTATAGAGCAGCGGAGTACGTGTGACGTGCACATGGAGCTTTTTTAGGTTAGAGGACCTCTCCCTTGGGAGCAAACACGATTTTCCTGTTAAATCAGCCACAGCGGTCTCAGAGAATCTAGGTCCTCGCAGATCAGAAATAGAAAAGATTAATATGATTTTAGTAAACTGCAGGAGCATCCAAGGAAAGGTCCCAGAATTAGTATCGCTTGTTGAAGGGTATAATGCACAGATAGGATTGGGGCCAGAAAGCTGGTTGAAGCCAAGACGTCGGTGACAACGGAATCCTAAGCTGAGACTGGAATATTTACCGTAAGGATAGGCTAATCGCCAATGGTGGCGGCGTTTTTAGTGCAGTAAAAATTTCGATAAAATCTAGCGAGGTTATCACGGATTCCGAATGTGAAATAATCTGGGTGAAATTGAGTATCAAAGAACGGGCAAAACTGGTGATCTGATGCTTTTATAGACCACATGGGTCAGGATCTGTAGTTGTAGAGCGCTTCAGACAGAGCTTGCAGAATATCAGTAGTAATTTTCCTGACCATGCCGTTTTAAAAGAGGTTGACTTCAACTTGCCAGGTATAGATTGGGAGTGTTATGCCATCAAAACTGGTGCCACAGATAGAGAATGGTGTGGCATTGTTCTGAATGTCTTGTCCGAAAATTACCTTGAGCAGATAGAGAACCAGCTCATGAGGGTAGCGTCTTAGACCTCCTGGCAATAAACAGACCTGAAGTTGTCGAAACAGTTAACGTAGAGAAAGGTAGCAGTGATCAGACGGCCGCGACAGCATCTATGACGACGGGTCCTACACGAAATGTTAAGGGAGGTAGGAAGATATGCAGTCAGCATCAAATATACGGTGATGAGGACGAAGATGCGGAGAACAAATAGAAAAAATTCAAAGGCATCATTCAATATGCCCTAAAAAAGTACGTCCGGAGAAAGGTTTTAATGGATGGGAAAGATCCACCATGGTTTAATAGCAGTGTTAGAAAAGCGCTACGTAAACAAAGAGCACTTCATCTCAGATCGAAGAGAAGTAAAAAGCTAGCTGACGAACAAAAGCTGAACGAAGCGAAAATGAGCGTAAGGAGAGCAATGAGAGAAGCGTTCAATGATTTCGAAAGTAAGACGTTGTCAACCGACCTGAGTAAAAAACCTAAGAGATTTTGGTCGTATGTAAAATCAGTATGTGGGTCAAAATCGTCTATTCATTATCTCAGCGACCACACCGGCACCGAAACGAAATATAACAGAGAGAAGGCCGAAATACTGAATTCGGTCTTCCGAAGTTGTTTCACCGCGGAATATCGTAGCACGGTCCCTCCTTTCAGTCGTCGTGCGAACGTCGAAATGGCAGATATAGAGATAACCGACCGCGGAATTGAAACGAAGCTACAATCGCTTATTAGTGGAAAGGATTCAGGACCAGATGAGATACCTATAAAATTCTATAAAGATTATGCGAAATAACTTGCTCCCCTTCTAGCAGTAATTTATCGCGTAGATCTCTTGAGCAACGAAAGGTACCTCACGACTGGAAAAAAGCGCAGGTCGTTTCTGTTTTTAAGAAAGGCCGTAAGACAGATCCACACAATTATAGACCTACATCGTTGACGTCAATCTGTTGTAGAGTTATGAAACATGTTTTATCCTCAAGAAATAAGACGTTCTTGGAAAACGAACAGCTCCTCTATAAAAATCAACATGGATTCCGCAAACAGAGATCCTGCGAAACTCAGCTCGCTCTGTTCCTCCATGAGATCCACAGCGCAGTGGACGACGGCACTCGGGCTCATGCCGTGTTCCTTGATTTCAAAATGGCTCTGAGCACTATGGGACTTAACATCTGAGGTCATCGGTCCCCTAGAACTTAGAACTACTTAAATCTAACTAACCTAAGGACAACACACACATCCATGCCCGAGGCAGGATTCGAACCTGCGACCGTAGCAGTCGTGCGGTTCCAGACTGTAGCGCCTAGAACCGATCGGCCACTGCGGCCGGCTCATTGATTTCAGTAAGCCATTTGGCACCGTTCCGCACTGCCGTTATAATGAAAAAAATAAGAGCTTACGGAGTATCGGAGCAGACCTGCGATTGGATTCAAGACTTTCTTGCGAATAGAACTCAACACGTCGCTTTTAACGGAACTAAATCAACAGATGTAAAGGTAATATCGGGAGTACCAGAGGGAAGTGTGATGGGACCGTTGCTGTTCACAATATATATAAACGATCTAGGAGAAAGCGTCGGATGCTCTTTAAGGCTATTCGCAGATGATGCAATTGTTTATACCAAAGTAACAACGCCAGAAAATAGTAAGAATTTGCAGAACGATCTGCAGATAGTTGATGAATGATGCAGACTCTGGCAGTTGACCCTGAACGTAAATAAATGTAACATATTGCGCATACATAGGAAAAGAAATCACTACTGTACAGCTACACTATTGATTACAAACAGCTGGAGACAGTATCTGCCGTAAAATATGTAGGCGTAACTACCCAGAGCGACCTTAAGTCGAACGACCATATAAAACAGATAGTGGGAAAAGCAGACATAAGACTCTGATTCATTGGAAGAATCTTAAGAAAATGTAACTCATCCACGAAATAACTGGCTTATAAGGCACTTGTTTGCCCGATTCTTGAGTGTTGTTCATCTGACTGGGATCACTATGAGGCAGGGCTGATAAAGGAGATAGAGAAGATCCAACGAAGAGCGGCGCGTTTCGTCACGGGGTCGTTTAGCTGGGTAGAGAGCGTTACGGAGATGCTAAACAAACTCCACTGGCAGACGTTACAAGAGAGACTTATTATTGAAATTTCGGGACAGCACTTTTCAGGAGGAGTCAGACAACATATTACTTCCCCCCACATACATCTCGCATATTGAGCACGAGGAGAAAATTCGAGAAATTAGAGCCAATACATAGGCTTACCAACAATCATTCTTTCCGCGCACTACTCGCGAGTGGAACAGGGTTGGAGGGATCAGATATGGGTACCGAAAGTAACTTCCGCCACACACCATTAGGTGGCTTGCATAGTATGATGTAGATGTAGAGAATACCAGACCGTATTAGCCGTATCTTGTATGAAGATGATATGGTTATTACAGCACAAGGAAAGAGCTTTGAGGAAATAGAAGAGAAACTGGAAAACTCGTTAAAGATCAGATCTGAATATTACCAAGAGTCCTCCATCAAACCAATCCCTTTAAAGATTCGGGTAAGAGTTTTCTGTCTTCGCTCAAAACAGGCAAACAGAAAGCTGAAAGCCACTCGGAACGGCAACAGTCGGGAACACACAGACAAACCAACGTACCTGCGTATCGTGCTGGATAGATCACTGACGTACATGTACACCCGATTTCCGTCAGGAACAACATATTGAGGAACTTATCAAAGAGTGAAAGGGCAGCTATACCAGTTGTATTAAAAACTGCCCAACCACTTCATTCCTGCACGCCGGAATATCTGTGCCCCGTATGGCACACATCCACACATGCCAGAAAACCTTATTACAAACCTAAATTACGCGGACAGTCCAAAACAGGATGTATGAAAGACACACCCCTTGGGAAGCTGTATAAAACGACTAGATTCTCAGACCCTGAATTCCGAAGAATTGCACAGGAACATATAAAAAATGTAAAGAACTTTCGTTGAGCCCTACCTCCCGCCTCGCTCCCCTTCAGGATGTTTCATCGGTATCTGTAAACTTAAATTCCGCAAGAAATTCCGTAGTACTTAGCTAAATGCCCCCCCCCCCCCCCCGAGCCAAAGGACTACCCGGTCTCTCAAGAGAAGCCCACCGGCAAAACATCAAACTGGGAGATTTGGACAAAACTTAGTCGTATCAGAACGGGTGCAGCGCCAGCCGAAGCAGACAACAGATTCGACTGTGTTGAAGCTTAAGTCGTAGAACATCACCTAAAATGCTCCCACAAGACACATGTATCCCTGACAAACTATGACTTGACAAGACTGCAGCATTGGACGTGGCTCGATATTGGACTACATACCTTCAAAGAAAATTTTGCGGACACGAAAAAGTGTTGCTGGTCCATCGCCTAGTTAACTAAATTTATCGTTTTGTACACTGACTTTTAAAAGACGTTGTACAGGAAGACATACAGTTTTTGTTATTTCTTAAAGAAAATAGGTATTATCTGTTCCCCTACTGCCAGACAACTGTTCCTGTGTTGTTCAGTGCCCTGCTATGTTTCTACGAACAGCATGGCGGCGAGCTGGTATGACATGGGCATACAAAAACTGCCACAGCGTCTTCAAAAATATATCGACAGAAATGGTCGAAATATAGCTACAAGTTCAAGCTGTAAACTGATGTAAACCATTGTACAAATAAACAAGTCTATGTACTTGTAAAAAATAGAAGACCTTACTTTTGGGATTACTCTCGTACCAAGAACTAGTTGTAACTAAGTTAACTGTTGTTCATTTATGCATTAAAACTACCATCGACACAAAGTTACAAAAGAAGATAAGCCACTAATAATAATAATTATAATAATAATAATAATTATTATTATTATTATTATCGAGAACTAACAACAGCATTGAGTGATACGAAATGGAAAGTAGACTAGAATGGAAAAATGAAAATAACAAATGTTATTATTACAATGGTAAAAAAATGATTCAAATGGCTCTTAGCACTATGGGACTTAACATCTGAGGTCATCGGTCACCTAGAACTTAGAACTACTTAAACCTAACTAACCTAACGACATCACACACATCCATGCCCGAGGCAGGATTCGAACCTGCGACCGTAGCAGTCGTGCGGTTCCGGACTGAAGCCCCTAGAACCGCTCGGCCACCGCGGCCGGCATTACAAAGGTATTATAGCAGACAAGTACTTAGAAGGTTTGTGACCGATTTAATCATCTCAGTGGCTGGGGTACTCTATGTACAATCTCCGTTATCGCACTAACTTCATATGCATTGATAAATTGGAGCCAAATTGTTTTCCTCGGCTTGCGGCGTGCTGTGATACTGTCCACGGGGTACTGGAATTGCTGACTAGTACTTGCATACAAAAAAAGTTATGTAATTAACTTTATTTTTTCAATGTGATAATTAAAACTTTAGAGTACTACTCGTATCACTGCTGCTGAAGTGGTGGGTAGTGCAGTACACAGATTGGGGAGGAGAACTGTAATACATAGGAAAGGATTCCGATGTTAGGGTATTCGCATAGGTAGGGAGAAAGGAAGCCGTTACAGGGTGAGACGCGATTATGCGAGCCGTCAAAATGTTTCGGGCGGCCAAGAGGGACTCTTGCGATGGAGATGTATTTGGCTGCAGCAGTGGCACCTCTGAGCTTTAATATTTCAGTAGCAGCAGAAGGAATGTCCCCCGGCGTTTTCATTGCAGTGTAGCCGCGCAGCACTTCGCCAGATGGAACCCCCAGGGAGTGGACTGGAGTGGGATTGGGGGTTGGGGCGGCCTACGTCACAGCTCGGCGCGGATCGCACTTGGCTCCAGGCGAGCGCAGATCCCCAACTCCTGAACAATGCAGCCCCCAACTTGTCATCGGATTTATCCCAGACGTGCACGCGAACTGTAAAAATACGACTTCTCATTCAAGATTAACTTCTGAGAGTTCGATTGGCGACGTTTTTCTTACGCACTGTATTGCAAGATAAAATAACAGTTCCATGCCATTTATAAACAGTAATACCCAAAACATTACAGCACCCGAAAATGTGGGAAAGTATATGTTTTTAAATCTGGAAAACGGACCGGCAAACCTAATCCAGAGCGAGGGTCGTATTTTAGTGTCTGACATATTGCAGAATATTATAAAAAAAACATGAACGCGCTCCACAAACATTTTTGAGTCTTCATGTATCGTTCTCTTGCCATATCAAAGAATTGCCACCAACGTGACTACCAATAACTGCATATTAATTCACTCACGAAAGAAATAACTTTGAAAAACATCACTCGACAGATTCTTGGGTTGACTAGAATTTCATTACAAGTTGTACTGAAATTTTGTACTAGAATTGTTTCGGGCACCAAGACAAACCAGACAGTATAAGCGCGAGGGATAGGAAGAAAAGAAGAAAGAGAGGATAAAAAATAAGATACAAAGAGTAGCACAGTTAGTTTAGCAAGCGCAACAAATTTACGGAGACGTTCATTCAAATATTCATATCAAGGATAGACGGTTAAAGAAGGCGTGGCGCATTCTGGACAGATTTCCTTTCCTTTTCAGAACGCGCCCATACAACTATCTCACTACTGGAAATGTTCAGTACACTGTACATGAGGTGGCTCTGAGCGCTGTGGGACTTAACATCTGAGGTCATCAGTCCCCTAGAACTTAGAACTACTTAAACCTAACTAACATAAGAACATTACACACATCCATGCCCGAGGCAGGATTCGAACCTGCGACCGTAGCGGTCGCGCTGTTCCAGACTGAAGCGCCTAGAACCGCTCGGCCACATCGGCCGGCTGTACATGTGGTGCACTTATAAATTCAGTGTGTACGTTCCAGGGAGAGTCAGGTAACATATTACTTCCTTCCACACACATTTCATGAAATGAAATGACCAAGACAGGAATGTGAGAAGAAGTCGAGCTCATACACTGGCTTACCGAAAGTCGTATCTGGACTCGCTAATGGAACGGGATTGAGTTGAAAATGAACTGTTAGTTGAAATGAGAAAAGCGAGACACTTAACATCAGGAGTGATGGTCACGAAGTAGATGAAGTTAAGGAATTAAGCTACCTTGGCAGTAAAATAACCAGTGACGGACGGAGCACTGAGGACATCAAAAGCAGACTAGCACTGGCAGAAAGGGTATTCCTGGCCAAGCGAAGTCTATTTGTATCAAACATGGGCCTCAATTTGAGGGAGAAATTTCTGAGAAAGTACGTCTGGAGCACAGCCTTTTATGGTAGTGAAACATGGACTGTGGGAAAACTGGAACAGAATAAAATCGAAGCATTCGAAATGTGTGCTACAGACGAATGTTAAAAATCAGTTGGACGGAAAGGTAAGGAACGAGGAAGTTCTGCGCAGAATCGGAGTAGAAAGGAGTACGTGTCAAACACTGACAAGGAGAAGGGACGGGATGATACGACATCTATTAAGACATCAGGGAATGACATCCACGGTACTAGAGGCAGCTGTAGAGCGCAAAAACTGTAGAGGAACACATAGATTGGAATACGTCCTGTAAATAATTGAGACTGCAAGCGCTGCTCTGAGATAAATTGTTTAGCATAGGGGAGGAATTCATGGCGGGCCGCACAAAACCAGAAGACTGATGACAAAAAGAAACAGAAGTATCCTGACACCTGTATGCAGTGAGGAATTGACCGCTAAATCTCACGGAAGGGCGAACTGGCTAGTGTAAACGGGGTGAGGATTACTGTGTTGCAAGTAGTGAAGCAGGTAACAGCAGAGCGGTTCGGTCAGTATGAGAGCTCGTCGACTTCGTACGTGGTCTTGACATTGGATGTCAGCTAAGTAATAAAACTACAGATTTTTCAAAGTTTTTGGAGCTGCCCACGCCTACCGCCGGTATACGATTGTCAAGTGGAAGCGGGAAAGGAAAAACCATAGCTAAGCCAAGACCAGACAGAGCTGACGTACTGACGGAAATGACCCGACCAGCTTTTCGAAGGGTGGCTGAAAATATCACGTGAAACCAGCGGAACCACTCATTCTGGAGATTCAAAAGTGCTATCAGCATTTTAGCTAGCAACAGTGACCTACTGTACGTCCTCAATAATTTTCTGAATGTATTCCAAACCCTCTGCGGCTCCCTCTGGTACCATGGAAGTAATGCCCAGATGTATTCACAGATGTCCAGTTATCCTGCCCCTTTTCCTTGCCAGTGTTTTCCACGTATTCCTTTCCTGTAAAGAATCAAGTAAAGAATGCAATTCGCGGAGGTTCGAGTGCTCCCTCGGGCATGGGTGTGTGTGTGTTTGGATAATTTAGGTTAAGTAGTGTGTAAACTTTGGGACAGATGACATTAGCAGTTAAGTCCCATAAGATTTCACACACAAAGAATGCAATTGTTATGCAAAGATGCGTAGCACAGATGAGCAACGCATTTCTTTCCCAAACGTTGCTTCGTGAGATTGCGTCCGAACATCCTGGTTATATCAAAAGTTGCTCGCGGTCGATCCCTAACGACTGAGTTATGAGCGTAAAACACGGAAAATGCCTTCAACATCTAAATTTTTGACGAAATTGATGCTGGTAATGTGGTATGGGTTCCCCACTTCGCCCCAGAGGTCAAGCTAGAATCATCCCTCATCACTAAAAAAAATTACAAAAACTGAGGTTCGAGTCCTCCCTCGGGCATGGGTGTGTGTGTTTGTCCTTAGGTCAAGCTAGAATCATCCCTCATCACTAAAAAGTTACAAAAACTGAGGTTCGAGTCCTCCCTCGGGCATGGGTGTGTGTGTTTGTCCTTAGGATAATTTAGGTTAAGTAGTTTGTAAGCTTAGGGACTGATAACCTTAGCAGTTGAGTCCCATAAGATTTCCCACACATTTGAACATTTTACAAAAACTGAAACTTCGTCAACACGAAAATCTTGGCGACAGTTTTTTTCGGGTGTAAGGGCATTTCCTTCGTGAATTTCGTCCCAAAATACTTTATGATCAATGTTATTGTGGTATTCAGTCCAGAGACTGGTTTGATGCAACTCTCCATCCTGTGCGAGCTTCTTCCTCTCCAAGTACGCACTGCAACCTACATCCTTCTGATTGTGCTTAATGTATCCATCTCTTTGTCTCCCTCTACGGTTTTTACCCTCCACCCTGCTCTCCAATACTAAACTGGTGATCCCTTGATGCCTCAGAACATTTCTTACCAACTGATCCCTTCTTTTAGTCAAGTTGTGCCACAAATTTCTGTTCTCCCCAATTCTATTCAGTACCTCCTCATTAGTTACGTGATCTATCCCTCTAATCACCAGCATTCTTCTATAGCATATGATAAGTGCCAATAGATATTGTGATCCATAAGAAAACTACGATAAGCACTGTAAAAGCGTCGACTTCGAATGCTTCTTCAGGGTATTATGGTTATCCACAACAATTTCTGCTATTACAATATTGCTGCAACACAGGCTTTCTGGATCAATTTGGGTGGGAAATCTTTGATCACCCACACTCCGGACGGACCGTGCTCCTCGCGATTTTCGCCTGTTCACGAAGCTCAAACACTTCCTGCGCGCGGAAACGTTTTGGGATTGATGCCTCGGTGAAGCATACAGTGAACAATTGGCCCGCGGATCGGCGGGAGCTCATATAAGACGGGAATTCTAAAACTCGTGGACAGATATGACAAATACGTGAATGACTGACGTGTGTACGTAGAGAAATAAAGAAGCTTAATTTTGTAAGCCTTGTTGTTTTGCTTTTAAAATATATTTCTGAAATTATTAAATCGGTACCCTCGTAATTAGCGCCGATATTTAACATGGAAAAGTCAGAGGGAGCTCGAATAGCATTCTCGTTCGAATGTAAAGCTGCCTTTCACAGTGGCAGCTTTTAACATTTCGGTATAGTCTTTTCGTCGGTTTGAACCGATTGCACTACAGTCCTAGGAGGAAAAATTGGATTTAGTTTACGCAGAAACTGGCCCGGCCGTTCTTTCCGTGAGAGGGAGGGGATGTTCATGAAACATACACACTATTTATAAAAAATACAGCAAATCCACAATTTTGAAGACAACGACATTGAAATTTTGTGCCATGCTTTGTATGAAAATTACACATTTTTTGTTAACTTCTTTGCTTTGTGTATATTTAACTTCTTATGGAATTTAAAATTTTTACTTTTGAAAAATAATATATGTACCGTTTTCTCAGAAACTATTCAAGGGATTTCTACAAAATTTTCTCTATTTAATGTCTGTTCATATAGTAAGTTCTCCCATGAGTTATTTTTGAATATTCGAATAGGACATTTTTAATTATAATTCTGTAATTATAATATGAAATTTGTGCAAAATTCCAAGCACTTTGTCAGTATTTCAACTTACACTTAGAATTTCAAAATTTACTCTTGAGACAATGTTTATTGTTTTTCCCTTCAAGTCTTTTCTTCTGGTTTCTTGTTTTTTGCCTTCTTTTCTTTGCCAGGTCTTCAACTGATATTTTAGTTATAGAGAAGCGCTGTAGATCTCGTTTCCTCAAGATGTCTTGCGTGATATTTCTTATCTTAAAGCCCATCCTCTTCATTGTCCCTACCTTCCCATCATTAAACAGAACAACTGCATCATAAGTCGGAATTTGACAACAGCAGCAAATGAACACGTGGTATTAGAACAACGGTTCCATATGAGTGAATTTCGAGACTGATTTGGTTTCTGAGTTTCGTCATGAACCCACTTTTTCAAAATTTCAGGGTCGGCAAAAAATCTGTATAGCAAGCGTGACAACATCTAGGATGCAGATTGGAAGTCTCTCCTTATGAATGTAGGGATTGTTGTCCCTGTGTGTGGTACCTATAGATACTTGTAGCTGGAAATGTAGCATAGATGATGAATGGGATGTTCATCTGTTCACACCATGTGCAAATATGTAGCCCATACTGAAGTTTTCAAATGGTTCAAATGGCTCTGAGCACTATGGGACTCAACTGCTGAGGTCATTAGTCCCCTAGAACTTAGAACTAGTTAAACCTAACTAATCTAAGGACATCACAAACATCCATGCCCGAGGCAGGATGCGAACCTGCGACCGTAGCGGTCTTGCGGTTCCAGACTGCAGCGCCTTTAACCGCACGGCCACTTCGGCCGGCTGAAGTTTTCATGTCACCTACTCTGGGTAGATTCTGTCTGACAGCCTTGACATAATACACTTGAAGGCTATCACCTTCTTTGTGGGTCTGTTGTGTCCACCAGTGTCCTTCCAACTTTCAGCTTTTTGCCCTTCATATCACTGACAACTTTCCTCAATCTAGAGTCCACTGTTTTGTGGATGTGTCCAATGCAGCACTCCGCGCTAGTTTGCTTGAAAGTAGTGCGCGGAATCTTTGTTCACCGAGCTGGTATTGAAATGTTGCTTCAGAAAGTGGGCGTGGCAGGAAGGTCGCGTCATACAGTTAACTATTTTACAGGAAATGCAATTTCGTAGTTGAAAATTTGGGAAATTATTGTACATGAGCTCTTAAAATAAATAAGTAAAAAATTGACGTTTCCTGTAAATTTATATGATCGTCCCCCTTAATCGCGCAGACGCCTGGCACTGCCGCGTCCTTCGGCCTTTTGTAAAGTATTCCCCCGCAGAAGACAGTGGCTAAGTTACACGGCGTGCCCTGAGTGCTGAGATCGGCCACAAGGGGTTGCTGCTATCAGTTTCTCGTTTGGAGAGACGCCGGCGCTTGCTGATCCGGCAGCGCGTCCGACCTAGTTTCCGTAGCACGAGTCTCTCTCTAGTGGCGTCTGCCGCAAACAGGGTTCTGTCGGCCCTCGGAGCGACAAGAAGGCTGCGCTGAAGAGAGTTAAGGGTTCCCCGTAGAGATCAGAAATGAGCTCCGTATGCTCGCCTTAAACTCGCCAGCTAGTCCTGTGACGTCGTCACCGAACTCGTCGTCTCCGCGTGCTCCAGACTCGGCTCTTCAGCCTCCGCCGCAGCCCTCCCGGCACTTGAGTCTGTCGTCGAGTACAAGCGGAATCGACTCGCTGAGAAAGGACAGAAAATCCGCGAGACCTCAAGTATAATCGTGAACTCGCTGTATTCCTGCTACGTACCTACCCATTCTGAAAGAAATTTCTGGCGTTAGACTGAAAATCACTATTCATTTATTTTACGCAGTCACGATTCCAGCATTAACCCATTCTCAGGTGTAAGCTGAAATGTCACAAATGTCCGACCTGCCTAAATGACATAAGCAACCATTGCACATGACGATTATTATATACCAGTATAGTGGCTGATCGGTTAGCAGTCAATATTGATCTATTTATATATATATATATATATATTTTTTTTTTTTGTCATCAGTCTACTGACTGGTGAGTAGCACTTGCAACCTACGTCCTCAATTATTTGCTTGACGTATTCCAATCTCTGTCTTCCTCTACAGTTTTTGCCCTCTACAGCTCCCTTTAGTACCATGGAAGTCATTCCCTCATGTCTTAGCAGATGTCCTATCATCCTGTCGCTTCTCCTTATCAGTGTTTTCCACATATTCCTTTCCTCTCCGATTCTGCGTAGAACCTCCTCATTCCTTACCTTATCAGTCCACCTAATTTTCAACATTCGTCTGTAGACCACATCTCAAATGCTTCGATTCTCTTCTGTTCCGGTTTTCCCACAGTCCATGTTTCACTACCATACAATGCTGTACTCCAGACGTACATCCTCAGAAATTTCTTCCTCAAATTAAGGCCGGTATTTGATATTAGTAGACTTGTCTTGGCCAGAAATGCCTTTTTTGCCATAGCGAGTCTGCTTTTGATGTCCTCCTTGCTTCGTCCGTTTATATATTAAACGTTAATAAAACCGACAAACTGCAGGGAAGGCTTCCTAACTCGAAATGGAGCAAAAACAGTCGTGTGAACATGGGTCTTGAAATGCATCGTTGCCACGATAGATGTCAGTTCTTCTGCTTGTGTGTCGCAGCTGTGTGATTCACGCAGCCTACTGTAAGCAGCAGAATGGTTCGGTACACATGTTGAGAACAAGGTGAGATAGTGTTTGTAGATACAGTTTCCTGTTGTGTATGTGCCACTTGATACTTGACGATTGAACCGTATCAATTCGACATTCGGCCTTTCCGATCTCCCGTAGACGAATTACGAGAATGGGATTCTTACAGTGTGTGTTTCGGCTGTTAAATGAGGTTATTCGATAAAAGACGAGACGAGATATGTGACCGCATGATTGAAAATCTCCACATTATATAAATCAAGATTTATTGTTGCAAGAGCGCGTATGGAGTACAAGAAATGATTACATTTACAGATGAGTAGCACAAACGGTTCTGAGGTAACAGATATCGATCCATGCTGAAACACTTGGTGTACCTTCAGGGCGGCAGTGCAGGCTCCGAGAGTGGTAGCCAGCCATTCGATCATACAGACGGCGAATACTGTCCTGGGAAGCGTTATGCCAAGCCTGTTAGACCTGCTGACGTAGTTCTTTAAGATTGTTGATCGACGAGTTGCACGAGTCACTTCACGTTCCTTGATATCACACATGTGTCCAGTTGGAGACAAGTCCGAAGAGATCGTGCTGGCCAAGGAAGTTGCTGTACGTCTTTCAGAGTACGTGGATTTTGCAGGCAGTGTGGGCGAGCATTATCCAGTTGGAACAACACGCAACCTTACTATTGCAAGAACGGCAGAAGAACCAGTCTAACAACATTCCGCACATACCGCGCGCTGATTGGCGTCCTCTCCAGAAAAGCCAAAGGTGAAAGACAGTTACAGCATATCGCACTCCATATTATGATCCCTAGCATGGGGACAGTAGTCCCACTGCTAATAACTGATCGTGTTGAAACGTCTGGGCTCACAAACCCTCTTAGGCGTATTTCACATCTACCCAACAGCCGGCACCTTCTAGCCGGTTGTGAGGGTGTGGGGGGTACGGTTCACACCTGGCCGAAAGACGATGTGGACGGCTGAACGACAGCTGACCGCCGGGCCGACGCTGTGGGATGCCGGCGGCCCCCACTGTGTCGACCCGATGTCGGTGTCGTGCGGAAATACCGGCGCAGGTGGTGAAGCATGCAGAACAGTAGAGCGCTACACATATACCCGACAACTATCGTGTGCCGGCCAGTTGTTTTTTGCGTTGTTGGTGGTTCAGTCTGTTATGGACATTTCTAGTCAAGGAGGAAATTGATATCGAAATCCTTATGACATTAGTTCAGGAACGACCAGTTTTGCGGGACAAGACTTTAGGAACTTATAAGGACAGGATACAAACAAGGAAGGCATGGATCGAAGTTTGCAAAGAACTGAACGAAGGCTTTGAATGGATGTGTGACTTGTGTGAAAAAGACAGAGACGACTATGGTAAGTACAAATCTTTATCTTTTACGTTAAATTAAAAAAAAAATTACGTCAGTGGCACATTAAATTTTAAATAACTATCCTTTCACAGATCCCTCCAGTGTCATAAAATAATCCGTCATCATTTTTCGTACATTACTGGCAGAAATTCCCGCACGTACACATTCACTTTTTGTTATACTGGACAGAGTATCTTCGGTATTGTGCAAAACAGCACACGCCTTGACAATGTCAAGAGCAAAATCGGGTTTTAAATTTGTAGCTCTGTGGAAAATCCTCCATTTATTAGTATTCCAAATGAACATTCTACGTACCTCTGGGCTCTTGACAGGGGATAATTGAACACTCTTTTAGCAACTGTTGATTGGTGCGCAGAGTATTGCCATAGAAGGTGTTGGTGCAGTCTAAACGCTTCATCACCAATAAAAAAAAAAATAAGGTACCTTTGGACTTACTGTGGTCTGAAGGCACCTGTCTTCAGGAATTAACAGTTATTTCCGTCAGTGATTTCCACAAAGAACATTCTTTAAATATAGTAGAGCCACTCTCTTTACCATAACTGCCGATATCTACGTTGATAAATCTGTAGTCAGCCAGCCACAGCCGTCAACACTATAGATGAATATTCTTTGTAACTGTAGTACAATGAGTTACATGGATCAAGGATGGACGATACGAATGTACTTTCCATCTACAACTCCAACACAGTGAGGAAAATTTGCTCTTTGCTCAAATTTTCCAGCAGTGTTTTCAAAGTCGTCTTTGGTGGGTAGAGGCATACATTCATAACGCTGAGACCAAATAGCTTGGCACACACATCTGACTACTGATTGTGGAAATATTTAACCAATGTTTTAATTTTTTAAGGTAATAGCAAAACTATACATCCTTTAGGATAATAACTTTTTTAAAAAATTCTAGCTATTGTTTTCTTTCCCACTCACATGACTGTAATTGGGATTTGGAAATTTGTGGTAAGGTCTTATGGGACCAAACTGCTGAGGTCATCGGTTCCCAAGCCTACACACTACTTAATCTAACTTAAACTAACTTACGCTAAGGACAACACACACACCCGTGTCCGAGGGAGGACTCGAACCTCCGACGAGAGTAGCACGGACCGTGACAAGGCGCCTAGACCGTGCGGCTACCCCGCGCGGCTGACTCTAATTGCCAACATTTATGTAGGCTGGATACATTCTCGGAAGGATGTATTAACGCGTTGAATGGAACTCTTCATTCGTGCATGTATATTGTCAAAAGTTTGTAAACTCATCCGAAAATAATTAAAAAACTTATTTTCCTCTCCCCTTAATTTCTCAAAAAGAACAAAGAATGCGCCCACTTTGTCTCTTCTCAAACTGAGTGGATGGACCCAATGCACTCTTCTTCTACTGTTTTTCAAACGTCTGTACAAGAGATACCACGCTAATAGCTGGTCGTGCGCCATTTGTTGTCGAGGTCAATTGAATACGCACAAACACGAAAAGATAGCACGGTATGCCTTGCGGCTGCCGTCTATGTGCGAAGAGGCAGTAGGTCCCAATAAGCCTTATCTGTGCTGTTGTGTGGTAGCTGTACGATCTGCCACTGGTGCCCTTACAGTACAACGATCCTGACGGGCGCATGTCCTGCATAGATATCCAGAACCTCGTCTACGGGCGTGTGGATGTTCATCCGACCACTGATACCAGCATCTTTGTACAGCTGACACATCACGTCCAGTTTGTGTGACAGTTCTCCTAAAGGACCATCTCGCCAACCTGAAGGCCACAGTTTGACCCCCTTTCAATCTCGCTCCGTTAGCTGTAGGAAGCACGAGTGTATCTCCGTGGTATGAGTGGCTGCTTGCTTCACCGTCTGCACCACAGTGAGTGTTATGGCTGTGAGCATTCCCAATTAAAGGCTGGACGTAGGTCACGCTCTGATGTCTATGCCACTACGCTATCTGTTGGCGGACGAAGTTGAAACCATTACCAGCACATCTTTTGCCGGTGTCGTCTTTCGGGATGTACTATTTCTTTCCCGGCATTGTGTTTTTCATGAAAGGATGGAATGTGGAAGACTACGGAAAAGATATAAACATTAGAGACAAACGGCTCATTCCAGTTGCGAACGTTGTTCTCCGTAGAAGAGAGTACTATGGTGAGCTAGTAATAAGTATTTTGTATGTATGGGTCCACAGCTGTTGCAAATTTATTGAGAGGAACCACTGTCTTGCGTAGGTTGTTTTGAAATACACACTTCCTTTTATGTTTTTGCGCTGTTGGCTGATTTCGCATTCTTGTGCATTTTCAAGTGGTTAATCAGCTTATCTAATTTAGATTCTTATTTTAGAAAATTCAAAGTAATCCGCTAGAAAATTATCAACACGAAACACATCACTGAAATAAGTACTCGCTTGAGCTGCAACCATCGTCTAGATCCTCTACAACGATTTAGAAATACTTCTAATTCACTTCTACATCTACATCCATACTCCGCAAGCAGACGGTGTGTGGCGAAGGGTACCCTGAGTACCTCTATCGGTTATCCCTTCTATTCCAGTCTCGTATTGTTCGTGGAAAGGAGGATTGTCGGTATGCTTCTGTGTGGGCTCTAATCTCTCTGATTTTATCCTCATGGTCTCTTCGCGAGATATACGTAGGAGGGAGCAATATACTGCTTGACTCTTCGGCGAAGGTATGTTCTCGAAACTTTAACAAAAGCCCGTACCGAGCTACTGAGCGTCTCTCCTGCAGAGTCTTCCACTGGAGTTTATATATCATCTCTGTAACGCTTTCGTGATTACTAAATGATCCTGTAACGAAGCGCGCTGCTCTCCGTTGGATCTTCTCTATCTCTTCTATCAACCTTATCTGGTACGGATCCCACACAGCTGAGCAGTATTCAAGCAGTGGGCGAACAAGCGTACTGTAACCTACTTCCTTTGTTTTCGGATTGCATTTCCTTAGGATTCTTCCAATGAATCTCAGTCTGGCATCTGCTTTACCGACGATCAACTTTATATGATCATTCCATTTTAAATCCCTCCTAATGCGTACTCCCAGATAATTTATAGAATTAACTGCTTCCAGTTGCTGACCTGCTATATTGTAGCTAAATGATAAGGGATCTTTCTTTCTATGTATTCGCAGCACATTACACTTGTCTACATTGAGATTCAATTGCCATTCCCTGCACCATGCGTCAATTCGCTGCAGATCCTCCTGCATTTCAGTACAATTTTCCATTGTTACAACCTCTCGATACACCACATCATCTGCAAAAAGCCTCAGTGAACTTCCGATGTCATCCACAAGGTCATTTACGTATATTGTGAATAGCAACGGTCCTATGACACTCCCCTGCGGCACACCTGAAATCACTCTTACTTCGGAAGACTTCTCTCCATTGAGAATGACACGCTGCGTTCTGTTATCTAGGAACTCTTCAATCCAATCACACAATTGGTCTGATAGTCCATATGCTCTTACTTTGTTCATTAAACGACTGTGAGGAACTGTATCGAACGCCTTGCGCAAGTCAAGAAACACGGCATCTACCTGTGAACCCGTGTCTATGGCCCTCTGAGTCTCGTGGACGAATAGCGCGAGCTGTGTTTCACACGACCGTCTTTTTCGAAACCCATGCTGATTCCTACAGAGTAGATTTCTAGTCTCCAGAAAAGTCATTATACTCGAACATAATACGTGTTCCAAAATTCTACAACTGATCGACGTTAGAGATATAGGTCTATAGTTCTGCACATCTGTTCGACGTCCCTTCTTGAAAACGAGGATGACCTGTGCCCTTTTCCAATCCTTTGGAACGCTACGCTCTTCTAGAGACCTACGGTACACCGCTGCAAGAAGTGGGGCAAGTTCCTTCATGTACTCTGTGTAAAATCGAACTGGTATCCCATCAGGTCCAGCGGCCTCTCCTTTTTTGAGCGATTTTAATTGTTCCTCTATCCCTCTGTCGTCGATTTCGATATCTACCATTTTGTCATCTGTGCGACAATATAGAGAAGGAACTACAGTGCAGTCTTCCTCTGTGAAACAGCTTTGGAAAAAGACATTTAGTATTTCGGCCTTTAGTCTGTCATCCTCTGTTTCAGTACCATTTTGGTCACAGAGTGTCTGGACATTTTGTTTTGATCCACGTACCGCTTTGACATAAGACCAAAATTTCTTAGGATTTTCTGCCAAGTCAGTACGTAGAACTTTACTTTCGAATTCATTGAACGCCTCTCGCATAGCCCTGCTCGCACTACATTTCGCTTCGCGTAATTTTTGTTTGTCTGCAAGGCTTTGGCTATGTTTATGTTTGCTGTGAAGTTCCCTTTGCTTCCGCAGCAGTTTCCTAACTCGGTTGTTGTACCACGGTGGCTCTTTTCCATCTCTTACGCTCTTGCTTGGCACATACTCATCTAACGCATATTGTACGATGGTTTTGAACTTTGTCCACTGATCCTCAACACTATCTGTACTTGAGACAAAACTTCTGTGTTGACTCGTCAGGTACTCTGTAATCTGCTTTTTGTCACTTTTGCTAAACAGAAAAATCTTGCTACCTTTTTTAATATTTCTATTTACGGCTGAAATCATCGATGCAGTAACCGTTTTATGATCGCTGATTCCCTGTTCTGCGTTAACTGTTTCAAACAGTTCAGGTCTGTTTGTCACCAGAAGGTCTAATGTGTTATCGCCACGAGTTGGTTCTCTGTTTAACTGCTCAAGGTAGTTTTCAGATAAAGCACTTCAAAAAATTTCACTGGATTCTTTGTCCCTGCCACCCGTTATGAACGTTTGAGTCTCCCAGTCTATATCCGGCAAATTAAAATCTCCACCGAGAACTATAACGTGGTGGGTAAATCTACTCGAAATAATTTCCAAATTATCCTTCAGGTGCTCAGCCACAACAGCTGCTGAGCCAGGGGGCCTATAGAGACATCTAATTACCATGTCTGAGCCTGCTTTAACAGCGACATTCACCCAAATTATTTCACATTTCGGATCTTATACCGTTTAACTCCTATGACGTCCTGGAATTTGTGTGTTTTTGTGAAACACTGGCTCATGGGCGGAGGACCTGGTTAGAGTAGTGCTGTTGTTGGACTCGAGGACTTCTACCAGCACCACTAAAGCGCCTTTAGCGGATGCTGCTTCTACACAGGGGGCAGCGCTGTATGTCTGGTTGCCTATCGAAAGGCGCGCAGACGGAACTGTTGGTAACTCCTACCACATACCCGCTTGAAGAGGATTCTGTCGTTTTCGACGACAACGTACTTACGACTATAAATACATCAAAGATACGTCAGGTATTGTACACTTATTTTCCACGTCTACTTTAAATTACCTTGATTTTGTGTTAACAGTCGAAATACCGGGCTGAAAGAAGTTGAGATTCAACAGGAAGTCCATTTTGAATATTTATATGTTCCTCAGACTATATTTTATCGGCTGAATTTTGAACGCTGCATCTGCCTTGTATTCTGTAACTTTATAGCTCCTCGTTTCATATTTGTAGTGGTCACACACGACCTTTCGGTCTGTGTACTCATGTAACGCAGCATTCGCCTGTTTTAAGAGGTCAATCGAGACGTTCGAAACATACTTCCTTTCAGTGTTCAAAACTGGTGAGTAATCATGTAAGATTCTTCCAGTGCTCGTTATCTTCCATCACTCGAACCAATAGTCTTACTGTTCGGCTTGGTTTGTTCTCAGTTTTATGCGTCTATCTTCCAAGATTATTCCTCAAGATCGTCGGCCTTCAATTTTCCCGTGGGTTATGTTCTTCTATGAGTCTCCTTTCCTTAGCCAATATATAGTGTTTCATAAAATATACGCCGTTTTATCTAGAAGTTGTCATCACATGTTTGCATCTGAAACTCGAGGTATCCCTACCTGACTCATGATTCCGTCAATCCATTACCGTCGGATGGTCTATATAGTGAAAACGTATCCCAGTAGAAATTTTAAAAACATTATATCTCGCACAATAAAGGTCCTGTTCGTTTTTTCTTTAGGACTAACAGCGAGCGAAGGAGCGATATTTTTTGAAGTCCACAAATAAAATTTCGAGTTGTATAAAGCGAGATCGGTAGCGGTAGCTGAATCACTTGTGTAAGGCAAAAAGTAACGAAGTTTCTGTGAAAAATCGTTGGGGAAACTCACGATAAAGCAGCCGGGTACTGAAGTGGTAATTTGGTAATTTTTTAAATGAAGAGTAAGAGAGTGAATTCGAACTTACAATTGAGAGCCCATGTCTGTCATATAAACAGTAGCTTTATTACGTACTTCTTTTGTATTATATAATGTAGATCATTTTCCTACCATTCATGATTTGAATTAATACGACTGCTTATGAAACTAAATTTAAATCGAAAGAGATACACGATAAACGGTCTATGGACACGGTCGTAACGTTTAATTTCTCACGCTTAACTATACGTGAAATTTCTCCCCTGAGTGAATAAACTGCAGTTGCCTTAATTACATTGGCGTCAGATGGAAGCAATGAAAGAGAAGACGAGAAGAAGATGGAGAAAGGGATTGCTTTGCAAGGTATTTCTCACCATGTGTGATCGGCAACGAAATTTCCATATTTTATTCAACCGTTTTTTGTTTTTGTGTTAAAATTATTTTTATGTTTATATATTTTCATTGCCTCGCAGTACAAGTATACATGAGAATACGTTGTCTTGGCAAAAACGTTAGTCTCATAAAATTTTGTTTAATGGCGTCCGAAGTGTCAAACATGGACCCGTACGCTCAACTTCGACTTTGCACAGAGAGAGGAATTCTGTCGTTAGATTTCTTGCCATCGAGATTGATACTAGCTTTTAGAGAATCATGTGCGTTCAGTAACACGTTACGTATTGTTGTGACCTCTATACTACTCGTAATCCCCCCCCCCTATAAATTCGGAGCTTTGAGATGTCTACTCAATTTCTCTGAAGATTTACCACAAAGACGAGGACTAACCGTTGGGGGTTGGCTGGTTCGGATGTAAAGGGACTAAACAGCGACATTATAAGTTTTTCGTTCGTGGGATAGTCCATGTATAGGTAGTGACGTCGGCTAGAAATCTTATCGAACTGTGATAGTGTGGAGGATCGATAAAATCGAGGCGTTGAGAAATAATTGCACGAAAGATAAAGGTATAAGGGTCTGGCCGGCTTGTGAGGCAGCGAGTAGAGAAGTGGCCCACAAGTGCCTAATGCGGCAAAAAGTACCTACGCCCCCGTCAGAAAACAAATAAAGAATTCCTTCTAGTTAGTTGGAGCGGTGGTCTGTAACAGTATAAAGGCGTAAAACGTAATGGATACCAGTTGGAATGAGATAGTGGTATGTGCCCCCCCCCCCCCCCCCCCCCCGAACCTCGAACCTCAGAATGCGGCAGGGGGGCCGGTTGCAGTGGCGGAGCGGTTCTAGGCGCTCAGTCCGGAACCGCGCAGCTACTACGTTCGCAGGTTCGAATCCCGCCTCGGGCATGGATGTGTGTGATGTCCTTGGGTTAGGTAGGTTTAAGTAGTTCTAAGGCTAGGGGAGTGATGACCTGAGATGTTTAGTCCCATAGTGCTCAGAGCCATTTTGCGGCAGGGGGCGTCCTTCTCACAAACTGCTAAGGCAGCGTGTTTCTAACATAGAACAATTTGTACTTTGCGAAAACAGGCTTAACTAATTGCTAGAAAATAGCAACCATTTTTCTAGTAACAAAAACTGTAACAGTCACAGGATCGTTAATTTCACAGAGGCAGTGCCTATTGGAGTGTGAGAAAATAGTGGATACAGTGCTCTGAAATCGCTGCCTTGTTCTCCCACATAGGCCCTATTTGTCTTCTACGAAGAACGATGTAGCAAACTGAGCGGGTTATTTGAGCCACCGTTGCTATCGCCGTACCGCTGCCCTCATTGCCCGGGTCCAGTGTGATGGGGAACGCGCTGACTAAGCGCCTGCATGTGGAGGGTCAGGGGCTATAAATTATGGAGCCCTGTGAGCGCTCTGTCCGGCTCTGCAGAGCCCCTCCTATCCCCCTCTCCGATCCGCCCGCGCAGCTACTGCTGTTGCATTACGCCGCACAGTGCATACTAATGGGTTGCCCGTTACACATCTCCACTAACAGTCGCCTAGAGACTGCTATTATTTTTACACCTGACCTGTATGTATTTCCACTTTTCAGTCTTCATGACTTCGAGGAAATGGTTCGTCTTTCCTATTTGGTTCATCGAGGGTGGCGCCGAACTGTAATCCTATATTCCAGGAAGATTCGGGATTGCAACCGGATGACATTGACTTTTTCCACGTTATTTCGTCTAACAACCATTCCGCCATATTCAAGTGAGTGTTTTGCTTTGGAGATTGCTAGTTTTAATAAGTCACAGCTGCAAAATACTAACGCGAATTCTTTATAGACGAATGGAAAAACTGGTAGAAGCCGACCTCGGGGAAGATCAGTTGGAACACGTGAGGCAATGCTGACCTTACGCCTTATCTTAGAAGAAAGATTAAGGAAAGGCAAACCTACGTTTCTAGCATTTGTAGACTTAGAGAAAGCTTTTGACAATGTTGACTCGAATACTCTCTTTCAAATTCTAAAGGTGGCAGGGGTAAAATACAGGGAGCGAAAGGCTATTTACAATTTTTACAGTAACCAGAAGGCAGTTACAACAGTCGAGGGGCATGAAGCAGTGGTTGCGAAGGGAGTGAGACAGGTTGTAGCCTCTCCTCGATGTTATTCAATCTGTATATTGAGCAAGCAGTAAAGGAAACAAAAGAAAAATTCGGAGTAGGTATGCATGGAGAAGAAATAAATCTTTGAGGTTCGCCGATGACATTGTAATTCTGCCAGAGACAGCAATGGACTTCGAAGAGCAGTTGAACGGAATGGACAGTGTCTTGAAAGGAGGATATAAGATGAATATCAACAAAAGCGAAACGAGGATAATGGAATGTAGTCGAATTAAGTCGGGTGATGCTGAGGGAATTAGATTAGGAAATGAGACACTTGAAGTAGTAAAGGAGTTTTGCTGTTTGTGGAGCAAAATAACTGATGATGGTCGAAGTAGAGAGGATATAAAATGTAGACCGGCAATGGTAAGGAAAGTGTTTCTGAAGAAGAGGAATTTGTTAACATCGAGTATAGATTTAAGTGTCAGGAAGTCATTTCTGAAAGTATTTGTATGGAGTGTAGCCATGTATGGAAGTGAAACATGGACGATAAATAGTTTGGACAGGAAGAGAATAGAAACTTTCGAAATGTGGTGCTACAGAAGAATGCTGAAGATCAGATGGGTAGATCACGTAACTAATGTGGAGATATTGAACAGAATTGGGGAGAAGAGGAGTTTTTGGCACAACTTGACAAGAAGAAGGGACCGGTTGGTAGGGCATGTCCTGAGGCATCAAGGGATCACAAATTTAGCATTGGAGGGCAGCGTGGAGGGTAAAAATCGTATAGGGAGACCAAGAAATGAATACATTAAGCAGATTCAGAAGGATGTAGTTTGCAGTAGGTACTGGGAGATGAAGAAGCTTGCACAGGATAGAGTAGCATGGAGAGCTGCATCAAACCAGTCTCAGGACTGAAGACCACACCAACAACAGTTCACATCGCTTACTTTATACCAGATAGTGGCACAGAGATGCATGCACAGAGGCACCCCCTACATGAGCGACCTCTGTCCAGCTTGAAAGAGCTGGAAGGTAGTGGATATGCCCCACGTCAGACTACCACAGCTTTAAGGAAGAAGCACGGTGATCTCCCACGCGATTAAGAGGAGGAGTTGTTCAGATGGAGGACGTTCATCCATATGTCGGCAGTATTGCTTTAAAATTAGGCAGAGTCCTAAGGAAACATTATGTACCTACAAAGGCTTGTGCTCTACTCAGTTCGGTAAAAGACGATCTGGGGTTGCGGAGGACTGGAATTTACAGAATATCTTGCCAGTGTGGCAACGCTTACATTGGTCAGACATTACGTACAGTGCGTGAAAGGTACGTTGAACATGATCCCAATGTTTGCATTTCGCAGCACAGTAAGTCAGCCACAGACAAGCATTGTATATCCGCAGAACATTCTGTGTATTGATTTGTCACGGTAATCACGGCTTCGACGAGATCCTTCTGGAGTTCGGTTATTAAGGAACCGGTGGAAATACATTTGGTGGAAGAGCTTATTAAACAGTGGCTTTCAACTGGATAAGTCGTGGGACCCACGATTTTTCTGTCTTCAGAAAGAAAACATTTTATGACTAATGACATGTCTAGCGACAATTTTATTAATATGACATATAAATATTAACTCCGCGAGCGCGCATTGCGACAGGAAGCGCAAATGCAGTATCATCAGTAACCATGCTCCTACGCTACATAGACGGAGCAATATTCGAAGATCGCGCAAAACTTCACAGCGATCGCTCATGTAACAGCTTCCTTTGCGCTTGCGTCTTTTCGCCAGTGTTTAGTAAGCGATGTGACTCTGCAATCTCCAGTGCATAACTCTCACCTGATGATGGCGAATAGTTGTTGGCAGAATTATCGCGGTAAGAAGTCGACGTCATCCGACTGCAACCCTGAAACTTCACGAAATACTCCTCACGCCGGTAAAATTTCAATAATGTAATCATGTAGTTCGAAAGGACACTCTTGTGAAACCCAGTTCGGTTTATTTGGACACGGTAACTTGCCAAAAGTAGACGCAGGTGGATGGGGTAGATCGCGCCCTCCTACATTTCCGAAAGGCATTCCACACATTTTACTTAACTACGAATCTTCTAACAGGATCGAAAGCAACATCGGGTGTGCCCCGAGAAATATTCCAAATAAACATTATCGGTTAATCGGTTAATTTTGCCAGCACTATCAACCTTTTCGGTGATAATGTTCTTGTCTACTGGAGAGTACGGTCGTTGAGCGATAGTAAGAAAATATAAGAAGACTTTGAGAAAATTTCCGCTCGGTAAAATGAATGTGGGTAGGTGCAAGAGACTGCCTATAACGAATAGAATCAGATGGTGTGCGTTTGCTAAATTTTTAGCGAATAGCAGGAGCACGTCGCATCGTATAGCTATTTAGCAGTAACATGATCTTCCAGTTTCCTGAACGGATTGCCGAGCGCGTTAAAGCGCCCGTTTCCAGGACACGGGAGGCGCGCCGGCCCTGGAACGAATTCGCCTCGCGGACTGACGATTAAGACTGGCGTGCCAGCTAGCTTGAAAGCCGAGTTTAGACATCCACTTAGATAAATACAGGGTTGGCTCCACGGTTTCGTCTCAGTTGCACGATGCGCAAACACCTCGAAAAACGATGTCACATTTGGCCGTGCGATATACGAGACTTTTCATAAATAAAGCACAGGTTGGTATTACTGTGTATTATTTGGTGCAACAAATGAAAATTGTCAGATATAGTTGTGAGCTTCAGGAAGAAGGGGTGTGTAGGGGTCTCGGGTGCAGTGACTTGAAGAACAGATGTCCTACGCCAAGACCGAAACTTTACGCGGCAAAAACTCGTCAAATATACAGTGCGTTAAGTGAAGTTTGCGATGAGTTTACAGTGGACCGTAGTACAGTTTCAAGTTGGGGTAATCATTTTCGTAGTGTCGTATGAGCATAGACGATAATCCAAGACCTGTAAGGCAAGAAACGTAAAAAGTTGAACGAAGTGTGAGACTTGTGGCGGATGCTGTTGAATAAGATCGCAGTGTGACTTGTGAGGAACACTCTGAAGCCACGAGAATTTCCCCAACATCAGTACTCCGTATTCTGACAAATGATTTGAAGAAAAGAAAAATTTCTGCGAGATGGGTCCCACACTGTTTGACTGCTTAAAAAAAAAGCAGAAACGCCTGGACATTGCAATCTTGCTCAAACATCAGTTCGACCGTGAAGGACAAGGCTTATTGTGTCGAATTGTCGCTATTGCTGAAACGTGGACTAGAGACTTTGAAACGGAGTTGAAATCACAGACCAGTGAATGGAAAGCTTCAGCTCCTCCAAGCGCTCTATCAAAGCTCAGGCAAATGATGATTCTTTGCTTATGATTACCAAGGAATCATCACGACAGATAGTTCCACGTGAAATAAGTGTCACAGAGGTGTATTACTGTAGCTTCATGCGAGACCTGAGCAGAAAAATGCTCAAAACCCGACCTCATTCGCTGGAGGCTAGACCTCTCATTCTCCACGACAATGCTTGCCCGCATATCGGCAATGATGTCGGTCAAAAACTGCGAGAATATGGATGGGAAGTGGCGCTGCATCCTCCCTACAGCCCGGACGTGATTGTATCTGACTTCCACTTGTTCCCGAAGTTGAAAAAACCTTTGCGTGGTCGTCGTTATATTTTCTGGAAGAGCCTTCTACCACTGTTACCATAATCATTCAACACATGAACAGAATTGATGTTCTGGATGGAATAATAGAGCTTCCGAGACGTTGGGATTCAGTCAAATATGGCTCAAATGGCTCTGAGCAGTATGGGACTTAACATCTGAGGTCATCAGACCCCTAGAACTTGCAACTACTTAAACCTAACTAACCTAACGACATCACACACATCCATGTCCGAGGCAGGATTCGAACCTGCGACCGTAGCGGTCGCACGGTTCCGGACTGAAGCGCCTAGAACCGCTCGGCCACAACGGCCGGCTGGGATTCAGTCGTAGAGAAGCGGGGAGACTATATTGAAGGAATGTAAAGAGAGATTTTAAAAAAAAATGCGTAAGAAAAGAAAATAGGGTGCATTATTTACGAAATGCCTCTCGTGTACTAGACGCAAACAGAAGTGAGTAAACGGATTGGAACGCGTCAATTTCTTGGAAGGGTTCTGGAAAAGTGCAGCGTATGTATAATAAAATATCTCATACACTACGCTAATGCAACACATTTGTCGAGTCCTTGTCAACTAGGCACGAAAACAAACATCAAATAAATGGTTCAAATGGCTCTGAGCACTATGGGACTCAACTTCTGAGGTCATTAGTCCCGTAGAGCTTAGAACTACTTAAACCTAACTAACCTAAGGACATCACACTCATCCATGCCCGAGGCAGGATTCGAACCTGCGACCGTGCTGGTCGCGCGGTTCCAGACTGCAGCGCATAGAACCGCACGGCCACTTCGGCCGGCAAACATCAAACAAATTCAGAGACGCGCTACTACGAGTGGACACGCAACTCGCTGGTGTATAGCCTATCCGAAAGTGTAGCAGAGATGGTGGGTGAACTCAAAATGGGAATGTTTGGGAGAAAGACGACGTTGCTCCAACAAAATCATATTTGATAAATTTCGAGGAAGAGTATGTGACAATCCTGATAACTTCGTCGTACATCTCGCTAAAAAGTCCTGAGGATATAGTAAGAGAGAGTAGGGCTCCTTCCGGCGCAAGGGGTAAATTGTCCCTCGCTTCACACACGACTGTAGGAGAACATAAAATCGCAGTATTATTCTGAGGCACATTGCACTACCTATTGTACAGTGGCTTGCAGAACTACAGAGCGAACCCAGAATCCACCAACAAAATTTCGGATATTGTCCAAGGATGAAACTTCCTGGCAGATTAAAACTGTGTGCCGGACCGAGACTCGAACTCGGGACCTTTCGCCTTTCGCGGGCACGTGCTCTACCAACTGAGCTACCCAAGCACGACTCACGGCCTGTCCTCACAGCTTTACTTCTGTCAGGACGGGGCGTGAGTCGTGCTTGGGTAGCTCAGTTGGTAGAGCACTTGCCCGCGAAAGGCAAAGGTCCGATTTCGAGTTTCGGTCCAGCACACAGTTTTAATCTGACAGGAAGTTTCAGATCAGCGCACACTCCGCTGCAGAGTGAAAATCTCATTCTGGAAACATCCCCTAGGCTGTGGCTAAGCCATGTCCCCGCAATATCCTTTCTGTCAGGAGTGCTAGTTCTGCAAGGTTCGCAGGAGATCTTCTGTAAAGTTCGGAAGGTAGGAGACGAGGTACTGGCAGAAGTAAAGCTGTGAGGACGGGTCGTGCGTCGTGCTTGGCAAGCTCAATTGGTAGAGCACTTGCCCGCGAAAGGCAAAGGTCCCGAGTTCGAGTCTCGGTCCGACACACAGTTTTAATCTTCCAGGAGGTTTCATATCAGCGCACACTCCGCTGCAGACGGAAAATCTCATTCTGGATTGTCTAAGGATGATTTTTGAGTATTTCGGTTCTAGGAACCCATGGTCTCCGGTGACTCGCTATCAGTAACTGCAACTTCTTTTGATTTCTTGCTGCTCTTTATCTTTGTATTTTTATTGTACTGAAATTATCTGGACAACTCGGCGAATGCCGACAGTATATGTCTTGTTTGTAAACGTAGTTATTCCATTAACTGACGGTAATTGGCGACTCCAATATTATTGAACCTGGGAGTGAGGATGCTTCGGTTGGCTCGTGTGTTTACCTGTGTGCTTGAAGCCCGTCAGGACGCGCTCTGCTATTTTAACGGCCAGAAAACTTGCTCGTCAATCTGTTCGGATTCCCACAGTGTATACATTAGCCGAAAAAATGGATTTCATTATTGTTCACTCTGACGTCGCCGCGTGTTTCCGTAACGGGCACGGGAGGCCAAGTGCAATAATATTGCGATAAGGTAGTACTTGCTGTTTACAGCATTTACGGCCACTTTGCTCTTCACTCTCAAGCTAGCGTTCGGTACTGTTCGATTCTGTCGCGGATTTATTTTTTCCGGCTGATAGACAGCTGTATGATTAGTTTAGTGATGAAGAGTTGACCGATATGCACCTTGTTTATCGCATCACCGAATACAGTGAAAGAGCGGTACATCGATGCTATGCCGAGCTGTTCCCACAGCGAGGCAACCACATCACAGTTGCCGCGCAGGATTAGCCGAGCGGTCTTAGGGCGCTGCAGTCATGGACTGTGCGGCTAGTCCCGGCGGAGGTTCGAGTCCTCCCTCGGGCATGGTTGTGTGTGTTTGTCCTTAGGATAATTTAGGTTAAGAAGTGTGTAAGCTTAGGGACTGATGACCTTAGTAGTTAAGTCCCATAAGATTTCACACACATTCGAACATTCCACATCACAGTTCTTTTGAATCTGTACATAGGCAAGCACGTACGATACACCGGATCCGTCCGTATTAGAAGGAAAGGTACTGCCTTTAATGTATGCCAAACACCCGATATGGAAGCGAGTAAGTCGCACGCGATAAGTGACAGTCCTAACACCAGTAGTTGGGACTCGCACGAGTCCTGAAACTGTCGGCCGGTGTGGCCGAGCGGTTCTAGGCGCTTCAGTCTGGAACTGCGCGACCGCTACGGTCGCAGGTTCGAATCCTGCCTCGGACATTGATATGTGCGGTGTCCTTAGTTAGGTTTAACTAGTTCTAAGCTCTAGGGGACTAATGACCTCACATGTTGAGTCCCATAGTGCTCAGAGCCATTTGAACCTGAAACTGTTCTGAAAATCTTGCCTGAGAACAACCGAACCTGTGCCTTGCACAGGAGGTGTGGTCGTTGCAACCCATTGACTTCTCGGTCGAGTGAAGTTTTTAAATTGGTTCATACGCCAGCGTGTAAATGCTTCTTAGGACTATGGGACTTAACATCTGAGGTCATCAGTCCCCTAGAGTTAGAACTACTTAAACCTGACTAACCTAAGCACATCTCACACATCCATGCCCGAGGCAGGATTCGAACCTGTGACCGCAGAAGCAGCGCGGTTCCGGACTGAAACGCCTAGATCCGCTCGGCCACAGCGGCCGGCCCAGTGTGCAAAAACAACAATTACTGTGCTTTCGTGCTGCTTACAGACGAGGTCATATTTACAAGAGAGGGCATGTACGGTAATAGGTATAACTAATAGTTTGTTCATCGAGAGATGGAACGAAACATAAACAGTTTTATGTGACCGACAATCGCCTATTGCAGCGAAAGCACGAGTGTCGCAAATCCTACGTGCACGCTCTGTAGTTACCCGTCGGGTTGACGTCACAGCGAAGCGTGCATTACTTGTGAGAAAACCAGTTACGAACTTGGGCTACAATCCAGTGAAAGGAAGCGTAAAGAACCGACTGTCGGCTCAGTAGATCCAAACATAGGCGATTTTAGTAACACCACCAGTTACAATAATGTTAAAGGAACGGTAAAACTAAGATCATTGTATCGAACTCGAAATTTCTTCGTTGAGGTTCATAATAAAACGTTCTCCTCTCCCCTTTGGAATGCAATTTAATTTCTACATTTGAGTTTCAACTTTTTTCACCATTTGGAGGTCACATTTGTTCCACTTTTCTGCAGTCGCCGTCCTATTGCGTGTTCTAACAGTTCTTAAACTTCAGACATTCTGTATATTCTGTTTTTTTCCCGCAACTTGGCCTTTGATCCTGGCCTTAACTAACTAAATGGCGTGGTACACAATAATTCAGAAAACGGGCATTTGATGCTGACTGCCGACTGATTCTAATGCCGCCAACATACACTGAGCTTAAGGATCACTAAGATAAGATACGAGAAATTAGGACTCACACGTAGGCATACAGGCACTGGTATTTCCATCGCTCTATCTGCGAGTTGAGCAGGAAAGGAAATGTAGCGGTACAGGGTACCCTCCTCCACGCGCCATACGGTGACTTGCGGAGTATCTATGTAGATGTAGAATTCGAAGAGCAGTTTTCCCTGCAACCTTAGCGTTTTCATCTGTTGTGTAATCGTGGTACGCTACTTTTTTTGTGACGGTTTCTAGTAGTTCCTTCTTCAAAACTGCATCTTCACAAGCAATATTTTTAGATTATTGCCATTCTTATATATCACTCGGATTCGCATTATGAACTTTTTCTTTTCGACGATAATTGTACGAGTTATCACTGTTAGCATTCAACCGCGATTCTTATACATATTTTAACAACGCGTTTCAAGAGACAATGCTCTCATCATCAGGTTGTTAAGTCTATGTCATGAAATTAAACGGACTAAAAAGACAAAATACCATCACAAATAGTTGGGAAGTCCATAGAGTAAAACAGAATTAAAAGTATATTGGACTGTGGGTCCTCGTCTTACATTGAAGTTGTTGACACAAGTCAATGGCCGTCCCATTGTGGACAACAGCTCCCGAGCCGGCGCAGTGCGACAGCATATCTGGTAGCTATGGGACGGCCATTGACTTGTGTCAACAACTTCAATGTAAGACGAGGACCCACAGTCCAATATACTTTTAATTCTGTTTTACTCTATGGACTTCCCGACTATTTGTGATGGTATTTTGTCTTTTTAGTCCGTTTAATTTCATGACATAGACTTTACAACCTGATGATGAGAGCATTGTCTCTTGAAACGCGTTGTTAAAATATGTATAAGAATCGCGGTTGAATGCTAACAGTGATAACCAGTATAACGACAACTGCTACCTCGACTCCATAATGGATTATATCAAATAATTGTACGACGCGTTATCAAGAACAATAACTGCGTTTTCGTGAAGCCGAGGAAGACTGTCTTGAAACCAATTCTCGAACGTATCGGCGCACATCGCCTCGTGACTATCTCCGCCCTTCTTAGATTCGAAGCCGGCCACGGTGGCGGAGCGGTTCCAGGCGCTTCAGTCCGGAACCGCGCGACTGCTACGGTCGCAGGTTCGAATCCTGCGTCGGGCATGGAATTGTGTGATGCCCATAGGTTAGTAAGGTGTAAGTAGTCCTAAGTTCTAGGGGACTGAGAGCCGTTTGAACCAGTTTAGATTAGAAAATCCACAAACAGCCTTCGATGAAATCTGCTGTGCTCCCAGTGTGTGTGATAATCAGGAGTTTCCTTTTACCGGGCGGGCCATTGTTTCTAGTGGATAATGCGGAAAGAAACGCTGGTTTAGAGGATCATGTGGCATTGTCGACTTTGACTTTTCTTCGGATATGTCCTCCTTTCAACCCTATCTCGTCCAAATAGTAAACGAGTTTTCTTTATTTCTCAACAATGCAATGCTTCGCAGATAACGCTGCCTTCATAACATGATGTCATCCCTATTAGCATGTTATCGCGTCTACCAGAATTTTTTAATAATTCTGTAAAATGTAAATCTCCGAAAATTGCCCAAAGCTGGATCTTCGTTCACGCAACAAACACTTTTGTCATTTGTTGCCAATTCGTTACGGAAAAAAGTACTTTCCAGCGTATCGCATTTCTGTCGAAGTCATCCACACGGTCAGAAAGCTTCTGCCGTGATTTTTGTTTCTTGGGAGAGCAGAGAGAATGTGGCCTTGTACTCAACTAAATGGTTCAAATGGCTCTGAGCACTATGGGACTCAACTGCTGAGGTCATTAGTCCCCTAGAACTTAGAACTAGTTAAACCTAACTAACCTAAGGTCATCACACACATCCATGCCCGAGGCGGGATTCGAACCTGCGACCGTAGCGGTTCCAGACTGCAGCGCCTAGAACCGCACGGCCACTGCAGCCGGCTGTACTCACTGATGAGATTGTACACTGAAAAACGATTAACAGCTTTAGGTGCAGATGTTTTCAAAGTAAAATCGCGGATTGACTCGTTGACTGCTGTGGACGCAAGAGCTCCGTTTTAGACACATTAAGAACCAAGTGTTCCTCTTCAGAACTTCATGAGTTCTTCTCTAATCGCTTCTTGGGTGGGCTCAAAACTGACATGTCGACCCCGCGCTGTATCGGTGGCGGATGACATAATGAGTTTACTCTTACGTGATACTAACCGAAAAAATAGCTGTTGAGTGAGTACAGAAACAATGAATGCTTAATGTGAATACTTAGGACAAGCCGCGCGGGATTAGCCGAGCGGTTTAAGACGCTGCAGTCACGGACTGTGCGGCTGGTCCCGGCGGAGGTTCGAGTCCTCCCTCGGGCATGGGTGTGTGTGTGTTTGTCTTTAGGATAATGTAGGCTAAGTAGTGTGTAAGGTTAGGGACTGGTGACCTTAGCAGTTAAGTCCCATAAGATTTCACACACACTTAGGATAATAATCAAAACTGATCTTTCAAACGTGATGAACTTCACTGTTAGATTCTAAGATCACCGCTGTATAACAATACACATTGACGATTACACTCAACGGACGCGCCCACACTGAGTGACCGACCCGTATCTTGTTCACCCCTCAACGGCAGCGCTATGGTCACGTTCCTTGACGTGTTCACAGGTCGTCTCGCGTTTCGGTGAATGGAGTATAGGTATGGTATAACGAAAAAAGGCCACATGCACTAGTGTGTCGATACTGTAAACACATTATTTGTGAACGTGTGGAGTTAATATTGTCAATGATAATGTGACTGGGTCTCACATACTTCCCAGTAAACTGAACGGAGTCGTGTGCAAAGCGTTCCTTCGACAAGTTCTTTTACAGTTACTAGCAGATGGCCTTTTGAGAATTCGTCACCGAGACGGGCCGCCGGCACACTTTTCATTCGGGTAGAACAAATCAAACTCTATTACACTACTGAACATTAAAATTGCTACACCAAAAAGAAAGAGAGGTGATACACGTATATTCATTGGACAAATATGTTATACTAGAACTGACATGTCATTACATTTTTCGCAATTTGGGTGCATAGATCCTTAGAAATCAGTACCCAGAACAACCACCTCTGGCCGTAATAACGGCCTTCATACGCCTGGGCATTGAATCAAACTGAGCTTGGATGGCGTGTACAGGTACAGCTGCCCATGCAGCTTCAACACGATACCACAGTTCAGCAAGAGTAGTGACTGGCGTATTGTGACGAGCCAGTTACTCGGCCATCATTGAGTAGACGTTTTCAATTGGTGAGAGACCTCGAGAATGTGCTGACCAGGGCAGCAGTCGTACATTTTCTGTATCCAGAAAGGCCCGTAGAGGACCTGCAACATGCGGTCGTGCATTATCCTACTGAAATGTAGGATTTCGCAGGGATCGAATGAAGGGTAGAGCCACAGGTCGTAACACATCTGAAATGTAACGTCCACTGTTCAAAGTGCCGTCAATGCGAACAAGAGGTGACAGAGACGTGTAACCAATGGCACCCCATACCATCACGCCGGGTGATACGCCAGTATGGCGATGACGAATACACGCTTCCAATGTGCGATCACCGCGATGTCGCCAAACACGGATGCGACCATCATGATGCTGTAAACAGAACCTGGATTCATCGGAAAAAATGACGTTTTGCCATTCGTGCAACCAGGTTCGTCGTTGAGTGCACCATCGCTGGCGCTCCTGTCTATGATGCAGCGTCAGGGGTAACCGCAGTCATGGTCTCCGAGCTGAGAGTCCATGCTGGTGCAAACGTCATCGAACTGTTCGTGCAGATGGTTGTTGTCTTGCAAACGTCCCCATCTGTTGACTCAGGGATCGAGACGTGGCTGCACGATCGGTTACAGCCATGCGGATAAGATGCCTGTCATCTCGACTGCTAGTGATACGAGGCCGTTGGGATCCAGCGCGGCGTTCCTTATTACCCTCCTGAACCCACCGATTCCATATTCTGCTAACAGTCATTGGATCTCGACCAACGCGAGCAGCAATGTCGCGATACGATAAACCGCAATTGCGATAGGCTACAATCCGACCGTTATCAAAGTTGGAAAAGTGATGGTATGCATTTCTCCTCCTTACACGCGGCATCATAACAACGTTTCACCAGGCAACGCCGCTCAACTGCTATTTGTGTATGAGAAATCGGTTGGAAACTTTCCTCATGTCAGCACATTGTAGGTGTCGCCACCGGCGCCATCCTTGTGTGAATGCTCTGAGAAGCTAATCATTTGCATATCACAGCATCTTCTTTCTGTCGGTTAAATTTCGCGCCTCTAGCACGTCATCTTCGTGGTGTAGCAATTTTAATGGCCAGTAGTGTACGTATTGTGGCGCTACTCAGATGCTAGGTTAAAATGGGTATCTGTGGTGAGGCGGGGCATACGATGCAAGTTCTGTTTGCGAAAATGTCTTTCTTGGGTGCGGGGGAGGGGGAATAGGTGCAGCTCCCCTCCCCATTTCTGAGGCGGTGTCTCGTCTCCATGCACCAGCGCGCCTAGCCTCCCCCTCCCTCCGCCCTCCAGCGGCAATTTAAATGCTAATGTTCGTCGCTGTTTTCGCGGTCGCTAGCTTTCTGTCCACGGAGGTGCAAACTACCTGCCGACTGTTAATCCATGCTCGTGTCACGCGCAGGGGCAGCTCTTCAAGATTTGCAGGTAACTGGGGAACGGAACGGTCGTAGTAGCCTATGTCCACCACGTACATCCCTTGCTTTGTCGGCGGTCCTCGCACGAAGATTTCAAGCACCCATGTGAAGTTGGCGATTTATGTGGGTATAACATGCAGCCAGTCACTTTTCTAATTTTGATAATATTTATTGTACCATGAACTAGTTCTAAAGCCACTGCAGGCTTATCAGCAGATGGAGTTGTTATAGGGGCATTATCTGGACCATTTAAAATTAGACGCTAGAGTTAGTAACGGAAATTCAGGTGACAAGAATTTCATGAAACGGGAGGATTGTTTTGTTTCAGAATACTTAGATTGCGCTGCCTGTTGGTATCTGTGGCAAATACACTCTGATAATTTACGTTTTGCAGGTTATACACATATGCACAGTAGGCCTATTTAGGCTTAACTGCACTTGGTTTCGCACTGTCACCGTAAACAAATAAAACAAACTCCGAACGTAAATACTGATTGTAAGAGTATCAACGTTCTAGATATCACGTTTTTCCACATAGCGATCTTTGACTTGAGATGCTCTGCATCCTACGGAATAGAGTGAAATATTTACTACGTAATTGAAGGGTTAACGAGTTGCTAACATATGTGACAGAGTTCTTTTTTGTGAGGCCTTTGCAACATAAAATAACGACCAAAACAGCTAAAAGTAATGTAATGTATGTTTAAATGTTAGAACTACGTATTTGATTGTTTGTTTGGGCTTTATCAGTGGCGGTGCAGAATTTAACACTAGCATTACAATTGCGGAATCCTACACGCTTTTACAAAGTAACAGCCGGAGGGTACAGAGCTGATTTTATATGCTGAACTTTTAAAGCACCACCGGAGATCTACATCTGTTCTGCGTGAAAGTACTCCTCAGCATCGTTGTGAATTGATCTTCTAGTGGCTTAAAAGAGGACCCTCTACAGTTGTATGTATCTCGTATCTTTCTTCTCCTCCAAATGGGATTCCCGATATACGCATCTTATCCGTGGATAGAGTTTATATATAGTGCCGTGCGTATTGGTGTACAGGAGGGGAACATCCGGACGTCTTTGTGTGGTTCAGGAGTACTTCCCAACGGTCCTCAGAGTGCTCTAAGCTCCAAGATAAACGAGAGAAGCTTCCGTCTTATGCCGGAGCGCCATCCATGTAGAGTCGAGCCTGCTACAGTATTTCTCGAGAAGACACCACTGCCTCCTCATGTACCTCATTCTTAAAATCAAAAGAAATAGACGAAACTTTCCTGAGGAAACCTGTTGGCTAAGGACAGTTAACTGGTGTTTCGCAAATTGGCTGTCGCCGAATATAAATGAAACAGTAGACATGCTGTTCTGTGCAACAGAAGTACTGACCACGCCTTTAGAAATAACGCATGAGGGGAAAGTGATAAAAACAAAGTACTTTAAATTCTGAAGTGTTTTATTGATAAGAACCGCAACTCAAAATCAAATGTTACAGATCTTCTTAAACGTCCAATCTCTGCTACTTTGACACTGCGTCTAATAACATACTGTAGAGGTGTAAATGTCAAAAAAGGTGATTTCGTAATTTTCATTCACCACTGGTTTGAGACATCGTTGGGAAACTTTTCATTGCGGAACTAAATGTCTGTTGAACGGAAGTGATCAATTAGAGTAACGTAATAGGCAGTCAAATGAGAACGAGACAGATGGAAAAAACTGCGTAAACAGCTTATTTCAAAAGTAATGACCACAACTGTTAACACATTCATCCCACTGTGAGACAAAACGGTCAACGACTTCGTAAAAAAAAAAAAAAAAGGTCTCGCACATGGAGAATGTGTAAGAGCTCCCATGCGAAACCTCTGCAGCGTAGTCGAAACAACAGGCACACCCGCTCCTGGAAGGTCATAATGAACTTTTTATTTGACAGCAAGGGCCCGGTGCTCATTGACTTCATGGAAAACGGAGCCACAATTAACGCTATGTAGTAAGTGGACACTTCGCCAAAATTGGAGCGCAACTTGAAATACAAACACGCCGGAATGTTGACGAACGAGATCATTCCATTGCATGATGTTCGCCCATATGCTCCCAAGGTTGTTAACCGTACGCTGCAGACGTTTAGCTGGAAAGCTAGGTCCACATACGCAACAAAATTGTTGCCACAGCTAGTGACATACTGCAGTTGCGTTGAACTGCCAGTTTTCAGTGGTGCAACTTCGGAGACGCAACTTCTGTCATGCTTAGTTGTATTTCGTTACGCCACTTTCGTTTCACTTCTGCCCCCTGGCCGTTGCTTTTCGAAACACGAACATTCTGTCTAAGTTATTGTAAAGTAATTGCTGCTGTGGGGGGCCTACTACATTCGATTTACTATGTTTTCATTTCAATAGTGAAAAATAGTAAAACAAGTGTTCGGCAGGTACACTTCCGCTGCTGCTGGAGGTACAAAAAGAACATTCTGTCTCTAATTGTGTGTGCGTGTGTATCTGCGTTCGCTTATTATTTGCAAACCAGTGATGTAGGCGAATAAATAAATGAACTTAATATGTAATAAAAACGAGCCATGTAAAAGTCGTGGTATGAGAGACCAAGCACTCTACAAATTGCGCGTTATATGTGGCCTATAGCTTTTAAACTAAAAGTTAGTTATTCGAGATGCCTGCATCAACGAATACAATAAAATTTGAAATCTTGCAAGAATGGCGTGTCTGCAGACGATTTTTACATGCCAGCAAGTGGTTAGTTCGCCATAGCAGACAGCATTTTCGTCTTCGAGTCTTACTTATATATATAGAAGGAAGACTCGAAGACGAAAACGCTGTCTGCTATGGCATATATATATTAGTGGCCCCCGATTCATTCTTGTGCGAAATCAGTTTCCTGGTCTGACATACGGGTTTCGTCAGCTTTGTATTTTAACGTTGGACAGCTCTAGTGCCGTAACCTGCACTGGAATGTTACCCATATGATCTCACTTGAAGCCATGATGCAAGACGTGCAAATACGTATAATTTGTGATGTCCTTTGTGAACGGTAAATTGCTATGCCACCACAGAAAGCCGCAAGCTGTGGCGTAACGGTTGCGTGTGTGAACCCGACTTTAGAAATCCTCAATACACTTCCAATCTCTCCCCATGCGATTTCCATATTTTTGGAGCCCTGAAGACGACTTTCGTGACATGCTTTGGACGACGAGGTGCACTCTTGGGTACAATCATGGTTCCGTAGGCATTCACAGTATTGTCTGACAGTGGGGTAAATGTATTAACAGGTATGACGGTTACTTTTGAAATAATAAACGGTTTACATATTTAATTTTCCTTCTCTCTCGTTTTCATTTGCCTTGCCCTTCAGTGTAGAATCTGTTTTAAATCGCCTTTTAAACAGTTAAGCATACTGACGACAGCCTCCCATTCATTCTGTTATATAGTTAGTTATATAAACAGCTGGACTTGGATAACAACAATAACATCTGGAACAATAACACTGTCCATGACTCAGCCTTAATGTGGCGCAGAAAGGAGCTAGGTGTTCTACCACAAAAACGAACTTCAGTGAACAAACGCGCTGCATGTTATAGATGCCTGCAGCGTCCTTGACTTGTCCAAGTCCCGAGTCGTACCTCATTTGTGCCAGCATCCGCGACATCGGTTCCACGGTGATCGGTGTACACGAATTCACGGACGCGCAGCGGGGTCCAACAGCACGCAGCGTTTAACACACCGCCGCGCCTATTGTTCACTGCGCCCGGTTTTTTGGAACAATGGGCCCGCTCGGCATTGTGATTTCGGGAAATGGTTTTCCCTCTCTTCGGCGACAGAGTGGGCTCTGGCGTGACGATCTGACCGTTCGCGTCCTTGGCTGCTGGCGGGACACTCCATTGCAGAAAACTGGGCGCGGACCAAGTGTTTCGAGGGTTGCCGAAGAGCATGTGTCACTGGTAGTAGCAGAATCGTTTGAGACCGAACCCCGTCTACCGGTGTTGACGCAATTTCGGTCGCTGCCACTTTGAGATGGGACTAGTATGCCAATAAGTAACATTCTTTGAAACTGAGCTGCTTATAATATTTCGGCGATCGTTAACTCTACTTGTCACTATGCCTTTCGTAGTAGCAGATGTTGTACGTACACTCTGACACAAAGACGCGCGCCCGCGCGTGTATTCTCTCTCTCTCTCTCTCTCTCTCTCTCTCACACACATACACACACACACACACACACACACTACGAAGGAATCATCCGAATGAACGGAAATCGGCAATTGTGGTGAAGATTTACAACCAAACAAATGATTACAATTTCACAAAACTTTGATAATTGATTGAAGAGAGAAAATTTCATATGTTGTGTAAGGTGGCTATAACTTCGCACCCTACAAGCACTCATTCACATAATTTGCCGTGATCTACAAACACATTTAAGTATCATGTGATAGGTTGTACATCTTACATATGAATATATAAAGGAGACTGATACTGTCACGTACGTCTTGTAAATAATTGTTATCGCGTATTGCATGAAAGATGACGGAGTGTCTTTATTATAAAAACGGCATAATAAATGGTTGCCTTTACTAGTAGAGGTTGGAACGCCAGCGGAAATGAAACGGGTGGCAGAATTGAAGTCCTGGGTGTATTGGTCCTGCTTAAACACAGGAAATAGCAAGACGGACGTCGTAGCATCTAAGCACTGGAGCGGAATAGAGTCGCGACCGGCCGGTTTTAGCCGAACCGGAAGAATTATACTTAACGCTGTAAATCTTGGACGCAGGTAAGAGGAACGACGAAGCGGCTCCTCGGAAACCACGCAGGCTGGTTATTTCCAAGCATTTTTACTCAGAAGAGTACCATTGTACGAGTATAGGTTTTCCCTCGCAAACTTTCCGCGCTGGACGACAAAAGACTAATATGTGGTTATTCGGCGTTCGGAAGAATCTGTAGAGAGGGAGAATATTCCGTGGCTTCGGGAATATGATTCGTTTTCGGAATTACGAGGGAGGGGAGCCAAGCGTTGCTGGGAAGCCAGTGCTGGAGGTACGAGGTCTACCGTTGTGAGCGCCCGTGTGGTACGGTCGGACTTGTTGTCTTTGCTCTCAGGAGACTTCATAGTTGGAACAATTACGCACTGTACTGTTGCGAACCTATACGATTCTGGACTTAACCTCCGGGTTGGAAGTCGTCGTCGAGTACGCAGCGTTCAGTTATTGAGAGCACTTCCTCTGCCTATACTTCAGTTGAGACGTTATCTGAACTCCATCCTTGTGGCTGGGAATTCGCGTTTCTCATTTGTAGAACACAGAGAGGAGAAGACATTATTGTAGTATGTTAGTCAGAGGACCGCCTCCTGTCGTCCTAATCTTTGAAAGAGTTTGTTTTGTTTCTGGAGTTCTTCCATCGTCGCATACGTGTACGAGAACCATCACTCCGACCCATCGGACGCAGTACATACGGTGATATTGCTAATTGCTTTGGCTTATTAGAGGCTATAAAGCTAAACAGTTGGATTTATTTCCACTGATGTTGCTCTCCGTTGTAGATCATTTTTAAAAGTAGTGTCTTCTTGTGTTTGGTACATAGATGATGTCAGTCATTTCGCGTTAGTGCTATTAAATCGCGCAGTCATAGTAAAAGGGCAGAGTTGTTCAGTGGATCAGTAATTGTAGTTAGGAAATATAAGCATTTGTAATAAAGATTGGTTGTAATATGTAATTAATGTATAAGCAGCAACAAAGCTTATTATTTAGTATAATTAGTTCCATTAATCATTCATTTCTGTTTAGGTTGGAATTTATATGTTGAAGAGCATTACGAGATCCTAAGATCTGCTTCAGGGGGTAGTCAGACAGGGCCAGATCTTCATTTTAGCGTTTATTATTTTCCGTTGCGCGCAGTCATGTAACAATCGCCTGAAGTAGCATCTTGGAAATGAGCAAGTAAGTAACGCGTGTGTCCACACCTGGCCCTGATGCAAGCAGTTATGCGGTTTGGCAGTGGTTGATAAGAGTGGTTGGATGTCCTCCTGAGGGATACCCTGCCAGACTCTGTCCAACTGTTGCCTTAGATCGTAAATATCCCGCGCTGGCTGAAGAACTCTGCCCATAATGCTCCAAATGTTCTCAATTTGGGAGACATCCGGCGACCTTGCTGGCCAACGTAGGGTTTGACCAACACGAAGACAAGATTAGAATCTCTCGCCGTGTGCGGGCGCGCGTTATCTAACTGAAATGTAAGCCCAGGATGGTTTACCAGGAAGGGCAAAAGAAACAAAGCGTTGAATAAAGTCGACGTACCGGTATACCGTAAGGCTACCGCGGATTACAACCAAAGGGGTCCTTCCTGAAAAGCAATGGCACTCAACACCACTACTAATGGTTTTCGGGACATACATGGGGCATGAATCAGGTTGGTATCCGACCGTTGTCCGGGGCGTCTCCACACATTTCGGCCTGAAATCTCATTGAATGGTGTACAATTGTATATGAAGGTAGCATCTGTTCCCGAAAGAACAGATACCATTGATGACCGTGCAGCTTCTCTAGAATGAAATGATAATTAAATCGACACCCTAGCTGCAAACAGGCGTCGATATACATCATCGGTTACATGTTGAAAATGTGTGCCCTAACCAGGACTCGAATCCGGGATGTCCTGCTTACATGGCAGGCGCTCATCTATTCGGCGCACTACGAATGTAGTGGTGTGGACATGTTCGGAATGTTGGTATCACGGGGAGCGTGCAAGGGATAAGTCCCTGCAGACGCACTATCCTCTGTGCTCTTCTTGGCTCAGATGGATAGAGCGTCTGCCATGTAAGCAGGAGATCCCGGGTTCGAGTCCTGGTCGGGGCACACATTTTCAACATGTTCCCAATGATGTATATCAACGCCTGTTTGTAGCTAGGGTGCCGATTTAATTATCATTTCAGAGTAGAATTGTCTTCAGTGCTGAGCCCCGCTTCGAAGTGCGCCCTGATGACCAACGAAGGCGTCATGTGCCATTTCATTTTTAGCAGCACCACTTTGGTTGTCATCCGCAGCACTCTTACAGCACAGTGTTAAGTCGGCGATATCCTACGTTACGTTTTGCTGCCCTATATGGCAAGCCATCCTGGCCTTACATTTCAGCAAGATAATGTCCGCCCTCACACGGCGAGGGTTTACTCCTATACTGCTTGTCTTCGAGCTTCCCAAATACAACCTTCGTCAGCAGTGTAACCGGATCTGTACCCAGTAGAGAACGTGTGGAGGATTATGGGCAGGGCCATCGAACCAGCTCGGTATTCTGACGATCTATCGCGCCAGTTGGATAGAATTTGGCACGATATCCCCATCAATCAATGCCAAACCGAGTAAGTGCTTGCATAAGGGCTAGAAGTGGACCAACGCGTTATTGATATTTACAATATGTGAATCTCTTTCTCTTGAATAAATCATGCACATCACATCTACTGATTTCCGTTCAATTCGGATAATTCCTCCGTGATGTATCTTGGTTTTAATGTAGTAGTTAAAATTCGCAGAGGACAGAAGTCAGTGAAGACCAGTCGATGACACTAGAGTGCGCTCCCAGTTCATACCAATCACATCAGCCACCTGAGTTTTCTTTGTTTCCATATAGTAGCGTTCGTCATATAGTAGCTGAAAAATGCTGAGGTCCTAGAAACGCATGTGGTGCACTGTGGCAGTACCACAGGAAATGAATTTATTCAGTTTTGCATACGAGACGACACAAATTTCGTATCACATCGCAGTCTGCCGTATAGATGACGGATGTGACTTATCGTCACGGCCTCTCCTTCTTGGCTGCTGGGTAAGCCATAGCAACCTTCTAGTAGCCGTTGGAAGTAGGCTTTTTCACCCTGCAGATGATCGGTCAGTCTTTCTGTAATCAAAGTGCTTTGTGGTGGAAACCTACTGTGCAGGCTTAAGATCTAGTCACTTTCTCAAGAAGGTGGATACTTTGCAGTAACTGCTGGAAACAACCTTGCGAGAAGTCCAGGAAGGAAGCAACGCTTTGCAGAGCAGTGCTATTAGTGGGAGCATGAAATTGTCAGTGCGGGTGACTGCATTCTACTCCCGAGACCTGAAAGTTAGTTTCGTCGAGTGGCACCGCGCGAGGCGGCGCAGTGGCTAGCACACTGGAGTCGCGTTCCGGAGAACGGCAAATTCTCGCCCGGCTATCCGGATTTAGGTTTTCCGTGATTTCCTTAAATCGCTTCAGGCGATTGGTTCCTTTGAAACGGCACGGCCGACTATTCTCCCCCATTCTTCCCTTATCCGAGCGTGTGCTCCGTCTCTGATGGCCTCGTTGTCGACGGGACGTTAAACGCACTCCTCGTGGAGTGGCTGGGAGGCACGGCCTTCGGGAGGCTGAGGCTGCTTTGCCCCCCCCTCCCCACGCAACTGTTTTGTTTGTCATTTCGACATTTGACAAACAGCAAAATGTATAGCGTCGTTTAGGCAAATTCAGTCTCACGTGATGAAGTGGTACTCCACAGACACATTTGTCAGAAGTAACCTAGAAATATCTACATATGGCTGTACGCGCGCCCGCTATATATGTCCGTTTCAATGCCAGTTGTTATAAGTATTTCCCAGATAAATATATTCCAAATTTATATTCCACATATTTTTCTATGGTATATGTTCCTTTAATTTTATTTATCTTGTAGTCATGCTGGCCGCAGTGGCCGAGCGGTTCTAGGCGCTTCAGTCCGGAACCGCCTGACTGCTACGGTCGCGGGTTCGAATCCTGCCTCGGGCATGGATGTGTGTGATGTCCTTAGGTTAGTTAGGTTTAATTAGTTCTAGGGGATTGATGGCCCTAGATGTTAAGTCCCATAGTGCTCAGAGCCATTTTTGGAGTAGAGGAGCTTTTCCAGGAAAGTCACATCTCCCGCCACATACGCAACTCGCCCTTCAGTTTACAGTGGTACTAGAAGTACAATCCGGAGCTGTCTGCTGCGGAAGAACATTCCTATGTCCCGCGTCTTGTATGTTACGGAAGCCATGAGTCAAACGCGAGCAAATGGCAAGGCCAGTCAGCTGCTGCCTGGGCATGTAGCTGGTCAGCGGCTGCGCGCGCGCACTGAGGAGGAGGCGGCAGCGGTGGCGGCGTGTTTGGGGGCAATGACCCCGCATCCCCTCCAGCCGGCGGACACGGGAGTGCGTCACGCCGCGCCGCCTCAGGGTGGCTGGACTTGCGTCGCTCAAGCCGCTCCGTGCCCAATCGGCGGCCTAGCTCGTGCTTCAGCCACCACAATAGCTGGCTGGCCGTTCCTTACATTCTGCTCGAAACCTACCTAAACCTGAGCAACCACGTAAAGGAGACCTTCAACACAGTTAGACTACGCCAATCCCTCATAGGCGAATACAAGGCAAATTTACAGGCTGTAACGACAAGACTGCTATAAACACACAAAACGTTCGTCCGCCCACTCTTCGAATATGCTGCAGCGCCCCCTGCCTGCATCTCCAAAACTCGAGCCGATAGACTCTACCGCACCGAGAGACGGATCATACGCAGCATCCACCGACTCCCCCCCCCCCTCTACCCCCAGACAAGAGGTCTTTGAGGAAGCCAAACTAACATCAATCAAGACTAGCCAGTCTTAGAGCCAGCTATGGGAATCCACCTCCCGACCGGACCTACACACAGTATACACCCACAGAACCCGACACAGAAACAAACCCAAACACAAATACACCTACCCACCCAGAACAATCATACACAACACCACCCACACCTTCCCTGACACAATAAATCAACACGAGCACTCAAGCCAACTGCACATACAGAACAACGACACTCCCACCCCTCCCCACCTCCAGGCTCTGAACACCGACCGCCCACCACCATAAACCCGCCCAAATCGAATGTAACCAAAACAGCAAAGAAACTCAGCTACAACTGTCACCCTAGCAAAAACGCAACAAAACTCATTACGCATCACGTACAGTGGCTTGAGCTCAAATATAAATTAAGTTACTGTAAAGCCATGTCAAAGCAGTCCACACCCAATTGTTAACCCATCCCCACTCATGCCACTGGTACAAAATAACTCAATAATGTGCTATCAAAAATCTAAATTTCCATATTAAGTAAAATGTTACTAGTTTATACGTTAGCGTAAAGGCAAACAAAAACTAAACCAGGCAACAATGCGAAACAATCGTGTAGTGTCAAAACAACAACCACAAAAAGCTACTTAGTAAAAACTGTAATTACTTTTTAAGTAAGCAAAACAATCATGTATCATCAAAAGAAAAAAAAATTCCTAAGAAAAGTAATTAGTTTCTAAGTTAGCAAAACAGTCATGTATCATCAAAACAATACAAAAGCTACTTAAAAAAATTGTAATTAGTTTGTAAGTTAGCATTTAGTTCAGCCTAAATAAAGAAAAGCAAAAGAAATACCTCATCTATGGCTCCATTAGAGCAATAAGCTCTCCAGCGCCCCATCCGCCTCCCTCCAGGGGCGGAAATGAATTGGTTAAAAAAAATAAAAAAATAAACCTAATAAACCTACTGGAATGACGGTTCAGCAGCGTCTGTTCCAATACGATATCGTGCACGTGGCCGAGCGGTTCTAGGCGCTTCAGTCTGGAACCGCGCTACTGCTACGGTCGCAGGTTCGAATCCTGCCTCGGGCATGGATGTGTGTGATGTCCTTAGGTTATTCAGGTTTACGTAGTTCTAAGTCTAGGGGACTGATGACCTCAGATGTTAAGTACCATAGTGCTCAGAGCCATTTGAACCATCTTACACGTGGGGGATGTACACCAGCAGCTACACTGCTGGTCATCGAATTGCGACACTATTAAGGCGGCATGTAAGAATCGTCTAGGTACTAAGAAGCGTTCTTAATACGCAAACGCTAGTCGCAGCAACACCATCTCTATTCTATAGACGGAGCGTATCATAATGGCGTAAACACATACAGCTGAAAATACATGGTACGAGAAGAAAAACAGACCCTGTAAACGTAGTTCCGCAAAGGAATCGTATGCGAGATAATTGCAACTTGGCAGTTACCAGCCACCACCGACTTGATTCTGTGTAAAAGTCATCCAAGTTAGCAAAAGTTAACAATACTGTACAACATTAAGACGTTATTAGAGATACTTTGGTAGAAGTGCAGGTGTTTTGAATTAACACGACAATAGTTAAATGACTGTACTCGTAATTAAGCAGGTGTAGTGTCGTCCTTCTACCCGGATGAAGACTTATACCCGTCGCCGCAATAAGTTCCGAATCTTTTCGAACACGCCTGGATCGTTTCGAATCGCTTGATAAGCATTGCCAAGTCTATGCTCCAATTTTTCTACCCTGTTAATCGGAGCGGCGTGCACTACACCTTTAAGGTGGCCCCAAACACAGAAACCCATGGGGTCCTGATCATGTGATCTTCAAGACTACGGTACAGGTCCTATCTCGCACAATCTTTGGTCATATCGCCACATTAAATGTCATCTCACCTCCCCAGCAAAACGTGGCGCTGCTCCATCATAAATGTACCACATCCTGAAGCAATCTTGCATCGATGGTGCTGCAGATACCGAAGTAATTTTATCAATTCAGTTTATTTGGGTCTAATAAGACTGTCACCTAGTATCCCGTACCTAACATTCGACGAAGAACGTCGCTCATGTTGAGACTCATGGACAGCATATGGGTTGGAGCCTAGCTAACTCCAAACGCGAGAATTGTGATAATTAAACACACCATCACGAGTGAACCCTGCTTCATCTCTATACAAAATGTTATCGTCAAACACACGGTTGCCTACAGCTTATCGTAGCAACCACCGACAGAACGTTAGTCTAGGACCAAAGTCCGCCTCACTAAGACACTGAACTTGTTGAAGGTCGTACAGGTACATTACATTTTCTCCAAGCACTACACATTTCAGGAATTTGTGCGCCAAGCCTCCTTGTTGTGATTTCTGGATAGTGTTTGACCGTTTCCAGTTTCACATCTCCAAGCACAGGCATAATGCGTGCAGACACACACGTTCCCTCGGCATGTGCAAACGCCCTGGTTTCTGGGAGGCTTTGATGCACAATTGTAAATGTTTATCTCTTGCCTTTGGGCAAAGTATGATCCTTCGTACAAGGGTGCAGACCGTGTACACTACTGTCGCATGCGTTCTGTTTACAAGTCCACATCTCGATAATGTAAACAGAGACAACACCGCGAACCTGTGTGTGGCATTTACAGACCCTCATGTCAGTAGTGGCTGACAACCATATAGTCGCAATTATCCCGGAAACGATTCGTTTGTGGGCCTGTTTAGTGAGATTCTTTATTTTGTTTCTTATACATGTATAAGCAAGGATTATGCAGAGGGTTTCACGGTCACAAATCGCATTTGAGGTTCGTGGTGTGTGAGACAATCGTGCAGGGAGAAACACTTAGCAGCATGTGTCGGAATTCGAAAGCGGTAGAATGGTGAACTGCGAGACTGCCGACCATCGTTATGCGATATTACTGCTCGCGATACGCAGGAAGACACGACCATCGCACGAATATCGAATCGACCCGTAAAGGACTGCGATATTTAACGCCCGCAGGATGTGAGCGGCCCCAGCGCACGAGAGGACAGACCTCTAAATCTGCATCGTACTTCGCAAGCCATGTAACTGTGTGTGATGGATGGAACTTCTGATACCACAAACTGATCGCCCCTTCCCGCTCCACTCGCGAACAGCGCATGGGAAGAATGATTGTCTGTAAGCCGCCCAATTAACTCTAATTTCTCGAATTTTCTCGTCATTGGCATTTCGCGAGCTGTGTGTGGGTGAGGAACTAATGTGCTGTCTTACTCTTCCCGGAAAGCGTGCTCCAGAAATTTCTCATTTCGCATAGCTCCTCTCTCTTAACGTCTGCCACTAGAGTTTGCTGAGCATCTCTGTAACACTCTCGCACCGACTCGACGATCCCGTAGCGAAACGCGCCGCTCTTCTTTGGATCTTCTCTATCTGTTCTATCAGTCCTACCTGGTAAAATGATCCTATATTGATGGACAACACTCAAGAATCGGTCGAACAAGCACCTTAAAAGCCATTTCTTTCGTTTGTGAGTTACACCTTAAGATTCTTGCTATGAATTCAGCTACTCCCACCTGTGGCAGCACTGTGAATTAATTGTCGCTCCAGTACACTTACAAAGCACCTAAAAATTGAATCATGCGTTCTTCCTGCTATCCTCTGTAAGCACAATATCAAAATCTCGTTATTTGCTATCCTTCCATGTGTTGCAATCTTCAGTGGGCAGAGGATTAGGCCTGGCATTTCCCCACATTAAGCTTCGGCCCTCCAGCCTCCGTTCCCCCCACCGGTGTTACTTCCTGTTACTCTGTGCCAGTATTCCGGAATCGCTGATGGAAACATCAGTGGCAGTGAAGTTCAGAGCCAAGCTGTTAAACATGTTCACGTAGAATAATGATTTAGGCACCTGCCGGGTTCGAGTCCGGGTCTGTCAAAAATTTTCAGTCGTCACAACATATTCATCACATTGCAGATTCATCGTATCTGAACAGTTCGCACGGTTATTCCATATCATTGTATGTCCGTTGAAACGTCCCCTTTGAACAATTTATACAGGACTGTGCTTAAACTGACATACAATATTTTTAGCGCAACGCAATCTGACTTTCGAAAATCCCTACAAAAGAATGGCCCTGACTAACATTAAACTATACCTTTCAGAAATCACTTACCTCATAAAAATCTTCGCTGCTCAAGCTACTGCAATACAGCGAGCGCCACTACTGCCAGCTAAATAAAAGATTCAAACTATGGAAGGCACTAACTACTGATAAGGATAGTCAGCAAATGAAAGATATTAATAGAGAACAAACAATGTATTTACCTTGATATCATCATATATAAATATGGCAGTTCATGACAAATTTCAAAACTCCGCCATCTCTCTCCCCACATCCACCACTGCTGGCGGCTCACCTCCAACTGCACAACGCTACGCGGTGTTCACATCCAGCTGCCGCTGCCCAACACTACAATGGCAGACAACAATGCAAAACTAGCCACAGACTGCACACAGCACAGCCAGTGATTTTCATACAGAGGTGGCGTTACCAATAAAAAAACTTTAACAGCCTACTTACATAGCCCCCATGCTCCCCACAAAAAATTTTACAAATTGATTTGGGCAGTGGCCAATAATGATTTGATAAAATTTTTCATAATTACAATAACAAAGATATCAAATGCACACACTTATTGATACAATGTTGGTCAAAAGCTAAAATTTTCTCACAGTCCATAAAGACAGTCCTGATCATTCATCACGGTAAAATAGTAGTGTTTTTCTCAAAGTCTGAGCAGTAGAAGAAAATGCACACGGAAGTAGTGGATTTCCATGCAGTCTTGAAGAAGTACTGTTGTCCTTCCAACTGAAAGACAGTGCTGACTTGACATGCTGACAGGTAATGGGCCACAACAGAGCAAACCCACAGCAGAGTCATTCGACAGTTTAAAGAAGAAGATTGGTAGGTAGGTCATCACAGAGCAGACCCACTGTAGTCCTGGTAGAGAGTATGGTATTGGTGGGTCACCAGAGGTGCAGACCCACTGTAGTCCTTGTAGAGATGGCCAGCAGCCATCTGTTGCGATCTGTTGCGACTGTGCAGGTGCACAATCACCATCGAAGAGTCTTGCGAATAATATAGCAAGTCCACAACAACCACTTGTGCATTCACAAAGTTTTTGGAATTGTCCTTAGAACCAGCAATGCTGTTATCCAGTCCCTTGCTGACTTATTAACACACGTGCAAACACTAGCAGTCCCTACTTCTCACATATTGTCCATATACTATGACCAACAGAAATGTGTGCAGTGAAATGGAACTTACGAGTTAATAATATGATGAATGGTGACAATTACAATTTTATAACCCAAGAATACAATTACAAAGATACAGAAAACATCATTAAAAACATAATAATACAGACAACATTTGTAGTAATACAGGCTTTACAAAAGAATAGAAATAAACATATACATCAATGTTACAGGAATTATGAGATAAGTAGATACATACACTCCTGGAAATTGAAATAAGAACACCGTGAATTCATTGTCCCAGGAAGGGGAAACTTTATTGACACATTCCTGGGGTCAGATACATCACATGATCACACTAACAGAACCACAGGCACATAGACACAGGCAACAGAGCATGCACAATGTCAGCACTAGTACAGTGTATATCCACCTTTCGCAGCAATGCAGGCTGCTATTCTCCCATGGAGACGATCGTAGAGATGCTGGATGTAGTCCTGTGGAACGGCTTGCCATGCCATTTCCACCTGGCGCCTCAGGGGACAGATCCGGAGATCTTGCTGGCCAGGGTAGTTGACTTACACCTTCTAGAGCACGTTGGGTGGCACGGGATACATGCGGACGTGCACTGTCCTGTTGGAACAGCAAGTTCCCTTGCCGGTCTAGGAATGGTAGAACGATGGGTTCGATGACGGTTTGGATGTACCGTGCATTATTCAGTGTCCCCTCGACGATCACCAGTGGTGTACGGCCAGTGTAGGAGATCGCTCCCCACACCATGATGCCGGGTGTTGGCCCTGTGTGCCTCGGTCGTATGCAGTCCTGATTGTGGCACTCACCTGCACGGCGCCAAACACCCACACGACCATCATTGGCACCAAGGCAGAAGCGACTCTCATCGCTGAAGACGACACGTCTCCATTCGTCCCTCCATTCACGCCTGTCGCGACACCACTGGAGGCGGGCTGCACGATGTTGGGGCGTGAGCGGAAGACGGCCTAACGGTGTGCGGGACCGTAGCCCAGCTTCATGGAGACGGTTGCGAATGGTCCTCGCCGATACCCCAGGAGCAACAGTGTCCCTAATTTGCTGGGAAGTGGCGGTGCGGTCCCCTACGGCACTGCGTAGGATCCTACGGTCTTGGCGTGCATCCGTGCGTCGCTGCGGTCCGGTCCCAGGTCGACGGGCACGTGCACCTTCCGCCGACCACTGGCGACAACATCGATGTACTGTGGAGACCTCACGCCCCACGTGTTGAGCAATTCGGCGGTACGTCCACCCGGCCTCCCGCATGCCCACTATATGCCCTCGCTCAAAGTCCGTCAACTGCACATACGGTTCACGTCCACGCTGTCGCGGCATGCTACCAGTGTTAAAGACTGCGATGGAGCTCCGTATGCCACGGCAAACTGGCTGACACTGACGGCGGCGGTGCACAAATGCTGCGCAGCTAGCGCCATTCGACGGCCAACACCGCGGTTCCTGGTGTGTCCGCTGTGCCGTGCGTGTGATCATTGCTTGTACAGCCCTCTCGCAGTGTCCGGAGCAAGTATGGTGGATCTGACACACCGGTGTCAATGTGTTCTTTTTTCCATTTCCAGGAGTGTAGAAGATCAGAATAAATTTTGAAACATCAACTTCACACATGAGCATTAACACAAAACAGAATAAATAATGTCTAAACATCTTTACAAAGTAAATAACACATTATTAATGCCAATTTATTTGAGGATAACAGTATTCCTCATCATAGTGAATGTAACTTAGTATTAGAAGAGAAAGAAGTTCTATGAAACAGTACACAGAGACAGGAAGAAAACAAATACACAAGGGTGCACAAACATATAGTGGGATAACACAAAAGGGAAAGGACAGGGTTTGTTTTACTGCAGTATTTTGCATGGAGATCTCCCTTTGTTCATCATTATTCCCAAAAAGTCCTGTCTAAGCCTGCTTTCTGTATTCTGTAATGCATTTTCATGCCGCGAAAAAATAGGTTGAAAATGCTCACAAATTTGTGTTTTTACGTCATTACAGACTTTTTGACATTTCGATTCAATGTTATGTAACTCAGTAGTTAAATCTTCACGTGTTTGTTCAAGTGTGGTGTCTAACTTTTGAAGATTTTGTTCCATTGTGTCTAACTGTTGCTGTGTTTGTCTCTGGTGTTGTTCCATTGTGTCTAACTTTTTAAGATTTTGTCCCATTTGTCTCTGATTTTGTTCCATTTGTTGCATTAATTGCAATAATAATGTATTAGTGTCTGGAATCTGTTTCTCTACGCTTTTCGGCGGTGCATTTGCACCGGAAACATTCACATTTTGACAAGCAGAAAATGTGTCTTGACTTATTTGAGAAAACGGTGATGACCCAAAACCTGAATCTACAGTATTTGCGAAATTGTGTCCTGTCATTTCGGATTCCTGAGGCGAGCTGTTGCCGACCGATCGATCGATAATGCTTCCCTGTTCACTACCTGTTTCACTGTCTACACCATTGTTTGCAGCCCGCTCCATTTCCCTATTCACAATTACCAAATTACTACTTTGAACATCAGTTAATTCACTACTCGGTGGCGCTAACACACTGCTTTCGTCTTCACTGTCATTTCTCAGTTTACTTTGGAGCCTAGTATTACGCTTTTCACACGCCATAATTGTCACAATATTTCACACGATAACACAGAAAAACACAATTTGAAGAGCAAAAATAAGAGAACACATTAACATAACACTGAAAATAATATCTAGTTAATTGCAGCTGCGAAATACTTGGTGCAAATCTACATGCATGCCACAACTGTTTTACTGTACAACAATGAAAGACTGCAACTACAAAGGAGATTTTCTCTACAACTACGCGCTAGCAATAAACAAAATCTACGCTAATTACACAAACTACAAGGAAAAAATCAGAAGATTCCAGTGAGGTATCCTCGGGTAAGGGTCGACATATGAAACGTCCCCTTAGAAAAATTGTACAAGACTGTGCTTAAACTGACATACAATATTTTTAGCGCAACGCAATCTGACTTTCGAAAATCCCTACAAAAGAATGGCCCTGACTAACATTAAACTATACCTTTCAGAAATCACTTACCTCATAAAAATCTTCGCTGCTCAAGCTACTGCAATACAGCGAGCGCCACTACTGCCAGCTAAATAAAAGATTCAAACTATGGAAGGCACTAACTACTGATAGGGATAGTTAGCAAATGAAAGATATTAATAGAGAACAAACAATGTATTTACCTTGATATCATCATATATAAATACAGCAGTTCATGACAAATTTCAAAACTCCGCCATCTCTCTCCCCACATCCACCACTGCTGGCGGCTCACCTCCAACTGCACAACGCTACGCGGTGTTCACATCCAGCTGCCGCTGCCCAACACTACAATGGCGGACAACAATGCAAAACTAGCCACAGACTGCACACAGCACAGCCAGTGATTTTCATACAGAGGTGGCGTTACCAATAAAAAACCTTAAACAGCCTACTTACACCGTTGATTCATCCTCATCGAGTCATCCACTTCAGCGTATTTTATTGATTTCACATAAAAGTACGACTACACTGATATACCCAAAAAACGTATGAGCTCTGTAAATCTACATGCAGATACACCGATTGTCACAAAAAGTGAAGCCGCAAAAGGGGGGTAGCAAACGAGTGACTATACTATTTACAAAGATTTTGGCAGTGTGAGCACACTTACCTGCACAATGTCGCACCTCCTCTGGCCTGGATGCGTACACTGGTTCGTTTGGAATGGGTGTCGTAGAGCCGCTGAATCCTCTCCTGGCGCAAGGTAGGCCACAACTGTTGTAACATGTCCTGGATATTGCGGACAGATAGTCCTACACATTTTCTGTCAGGGAGAGATCGGGGAATCTTGTTGGCCACTGGAATACCTCAGCATCACACAGGCTGTTCATATAGATACACATCCGGACACCCCAAAAACATATGTTTTTCATATTAGGTGCATGTTGCTGCCAGGTACTCCATATCAGCGACCTCAGTAGTCATTAGAGAGCAGTCGTGAGAGAGCAGAATGGGGGGGCTCCGCGGAATTCCGGATTCGAACGTGATCAGGTGATTGGGTGTCACTTGTGTCGTACGTCTGTACGCGAGATTTCCACACTCCTAAACATTTATATTTCCACTGTTTCCTATGTGATAGTGAAGTGGAAATATGGACACGTACAGCACAAAAGCGTATAGGCCGACCTCGTCTGTTGACTGACTGACAGACACCGCCGACAGTTGAAGAGGGTCGTAATGTGTAATAGGCAGACACATATCCAGATCATCACACAGGAATTCCAAACTACATCAGGATCCACTACATGTACTATGAAAGGCGGGAGGTGAGAAAACTTGGATTTTATGTTCGAGCGACTGCTCGTAGGCCACACAACATGCCAGTAAATGCCAAATGACACCTCGATTGGTGTAAGGAGCGTAAAATTTGGACGAATGAACAGTGGAAAAACGTTGTGTGGGATGGCGAATCACGGTACACAATGTGGCGATCCGATGGCAGGGTGTGGGTATGGCGAATGCCCGGTGAACGTCATCTCCCAGCGTGTGTAGTGCCAACAGTAAATTTCGGAGGCGGTGGTGTTATGGTGTGGTCGTGTGTTTCACGGAGGGGGCTTGCACCCCTTGTTTTACGTGGCTCTATCACAGCACAGGCCTACATTGATGTTTTAAGCACCTTCTTGATTCCCACTGTTGAAGAGCAGTTCGGGGATGTCAGTTGCGTCTTTAAACACGATCGAGCACCTGTTAGTATTGCACGGCCTATGGCGGAGTGATTACACGTCAATAACATCCCTGTAATGGACTGGCCTACAGCCGGCCGTCGTGGCCGAGCGGTTCTAGGCGCTTCAGTCCGGAACCGCGTTGCTGCTACGGTCGCAGGTTCGAATCCTGCCTCGGGCATAGATGTGTTTGATGTCCTTAGGTTAGTTAGGTTTAAGTAGATCTAAGTCTAGGGGACTGATTACCTCAGATGTTAAGTCCCATAGTGCTCAGAGCCATTTGAACTGGCCTGCACAGAGTCCTGACCTATAGAACATCTTTGGGGTGCTTTGGAAGGCCGACTTCGTGCCAGGCCTCACCGACCAACATCGATACGTCTCCCAGTGCAGCACTCTGTGAAGAGTGGGCTGCCATTTCCCAAGATACGTTCCAGCACCTGACTGAACAGGTGCTTGCGAGAGCGGAAGCTGTCATGAAGGCTAAGGGTGACCAACACCATATTGAATTCCAGCGTTACCGATGGAGGGCGCTAGGAACTTATCATTTTCGACCAGGTGTCCGAATGCTTTTGATCACATAGTGTGTGTGCCTTATGTAAACGAGCATTGTTCTGTTGAAAAATGGCATCATAATGTCACATGAGAGGCAACACTTGGGGACGTGGGATGTCCTTGACGTACTGTTCTGCTGTGAAGTTCCATTAGTCACTACCATCGGTGGTTTGAATTCATTCTGGATAGCTCCTTATACCACGACGGAAGGACTAACTCTGCTGTACCTCTCTGAAACGTTGGAAGCATGGGATCCCTCCCGAGGTCACCGGCATACTCGTCGACGTTGGTCATGTGGGATAGTATACAATCACACTTCATCGTTGAACACGAGGCTTTCTGGTCACTGCGTTAGTCCAGACGCAAACGTTTGCGTAGTGCAGTTGACGGCAGCCTGTGCATGGTACGGTAATTCCCTGGTCCAGCAGCTGCTGTAGAATGTTACAGGGAAACCGATTGTTCTCGGATGGCAGGCTCAAATGCGAGAGGACTACTTTGTGTTTGTGCACAGTGTGGCGATCCTCACTTGTGCTGGTCAGATGTGGAATCTTTGAGTATGCCTTCCTTCAAGTTTCCATGTAGTCCAACATCAGGCCACTGTCACATTCGAATGCCGCATAGATATGGATATTGGACGATTCGACCAACCGGCCAAATGGAAAGCCAGATTGAGGCCTTTTTCAAGCTGCCAGGTGCTGGTAACGCTATCTGAAACGAGTTCATGGCAGTTGTGTCCTCACTCTGATCACTCAACATGTGACACTGTCACGTCTCTTATACCCCCGTCAGGTTTCGTAACAACTCTACACACGAGCAGCTGTAATGCACTGCTTGTTTCACTTTTGTCGGGTAGTGTAGTTAAATCTTCATTTAGCTCTTATCTTGAATACGCCACGAAGCCCACGATAATTACTTTTGGCTGACAACGGAGAATTGATACTTCAGTGGGCTCGAACTAGATGCAGGAAAAAAAAAAATCAAATTTTATGTTTTTCAACTTTACGAAATTTGATGATAGGTTTAATACATACGTCTACCTCCAGTTTTAAAACTACAAAGCTGGTAGTTTAGATGCTGTTTCTCAACATCGTTTTATAATCGATGCATGGGCGTGCTGGCTACGTGCAACAACTTGGATTTGAGTCTTGGGCAGTCCGTAAAGCGTGTATTTGCTGCGGAAGGCCGGCGTAAATTTCGCGCGCGTTGCCCAATGTGGCGTTAACATGATCACTGGACTTGATTGTAATTTTCCGCGTAACTGCGTTAATTGCGCGTGCCCGATTATGTGGACGGGAAATTGACGCTAAACTACGTATCGTTTAAACAGGGCGTGCGCCGCGGTGCGCTGAGGGCTGCCTGCTGCAGCGCAGTGGGCGTACAGAAGGGCGCAGTTCCTGGAACCCCTCGTTGACAAAACTACGCAGTTGTGTTCCACTCACCGCTTGTAACCGCCGGACAATTTCCAGAATACGTTACATGTTGGTCACGAAATGTGGTTATTCCAGATTTTAGACAACACGGGGATATAAATGTGCTCTTTTTTTTGTTTAAATTCGTTCAACAAAGTAATAGTTGTGTTTCTCGAAGTTCTCTCTGTAGACCGAATATTCCATCATTTATCGGGCGTGCATACGGAACATTTTAAATTAATGTTTCGACATTTCAGCTATTCCCAAGGTGAGTCACTTGCAAGTTTTTAAATCACTTAACACTGTGTGGAGTTATTTATTTCTTTGATATTTTCTTTTCCTCAGGTATCTTTATAAAACAACAGGTCGAATGAAACTTCCTGGCAGATTAAAACTGTGTGCCTGACCCAGACTCGAACTCGGGACCTTTGTCTTTCGCGGGCAAGTGCTCTGCCATCTGAGCTACCGAAGCACGACTCAGGACCGGGCGTGAGTCGTACTTAGGTAGCTCAGATGGTAGAGCACTTGCCCGCGAAAGGCAAAGGTCCCGAGTTCGAGTCTCGGTCGGGCACACAGTTTTAATCTGCCAGGAAGTTTCATATCAGCGCACTCTCCGCTGCAGAGTGAAAATCTCATTCTGGAAACAGGTCGAATGTTGTACATGAATTGGCATGAAGATAGCATACAATATTTCAAATACGTTAGTAATAACTATTTAAGGGGGGGAAAATCTACATTTTCAAAGAATATTTACGTAAAAAGAAAAATTAATAACTAAATATGTCCATTTGGCCATCTAGCGCACAGATAGTTGTTAATCCGGAATCCAGGAGTTAGACGCTACTGCTTGACAAACCATAAATTTTGTAATTTATAATTCTGGACTTCACTTATGTGCAACACTACAGTAACTAATAGTATCAGAACCATGCTGTATTTCTCCTTGTCTGTATGGTTAGCCCCCGGCGCTCAGGGTTCACAAGGGCTGTGCTGCTATGCCGCCCAAGGTGGGATATGGCTGTCAGAGTTTCAGGAAATCCTTCCTGGTAATCTGCGCGGTACATCTCTCTACTGTCTCCAGAAAGTTGTTGCAGGTTGATGTTCTGCCGTGGCGCGTCTCGTTACCATCATGTATGCTTTGTAGGCTCACAGTTGATAAGCTGATATTTTAGCAGTTTCTCATTCCTTATTATATTACAGACTGTCGCATTACAAAATGCGTTCATGTCCTGGTGTGTAACATTTTGTCTAATGGCACATTCCCAGGCGATGTGGTCCGGGGTGCCGATTGGTCCACATTCACAAGTGTCTTTGGTGCGTTGTCGTATTCTTAGTAAGTAGCTGGGATACGGACCATGTTTCAACTGGTAGTGTACAGCTCCCGTCGTCGGAAGGAAGCATGTCCTTCTTTCTTGTGTGTTAGGAAGGAACTGGTACGTTCTCCTCTTCTTTCTGTCTTGTCCCAGATTTCTTGTCATTCTCTATCAATACATGCATGTATTTCTTTATTCGATTTTGCTCTTGTGTCCAGGATATCCTTTACCTTACCATATTCCTGCTTTTTTGAGCCAATATTGTGCAACATCATTTCTTACGGCTAGGTCCAGAAGTACCAAACCCAGTATCACCAGCAGCGCCCCATTCGGTATTGTGCTACACGTGCCTGTCAGGCGCAGGCGTGCTGTTCTCTGTGCTCGCCGGAGAGCCTGGCTCTGAACCCAAACGCTCAACTTGTAACGCATAATAGCAACAATGATTGCGTGCAGTAAACGCGCGCGTGTCGGAGAAATACCCAAAAAGAATCAAAAATATCTCGGATGCACGCCCGAAAAATAATGGAATATCCGATCCGCTGGGATAACTTGAAGAAGCACATCGCTTACTTCTTACAAGGGAACCTCCCCATCGCACCCCCCTCAGATTTAGTTATAAGTTGGCACAGTGGATAGGCTTTGAAAAACTGAACACAGATCAATTGAGGAAACAGGAAGAAGTTGTGTGGAACCGTGAAAAAATAAGCAAAATATACAAACTGAGTAGTTCAAGGGAAGGTAGGCAACATTAAGGACGATAGGAACGCAGGAGCGCCGTGGTCTCGTGGTAACGTGAGCAGCTGCGGAACGAAAGGTCCCAGGTTCAAATCTTCCATCGAGTGAAAAAGTTTAGTTTTTTATTTTCAGTTTATGTGGCAAACTCTTATGTTTTCATCACCTTTTTGGGAGTGATTATCACATCCACAAGAAAACCTAAATCGGGCAAGGTAGAAGAATCTTTTTACCCATTCGCCAAGTGTACAAGTTAGGTGGGTCGACAACATATTCCTGTCATGTGACGCACATGCCGTCACCAGTGTCGTATAGAATATATCAGATGTGTTTTCCTGTGGAGGAATCGGTTGACCTATGACCTTGCGACAAATGTTTTCTGTTCCCATTGGAGAGGCACGTCCTTTCGTCTACTAATAGCACGGTTTTGCGATGCGGTCGCAAAACACAGACACGAAACTTATTACAGTGAACAGAGATGTCAATGAACGAACGGACAGATAATAACTATGCAAAAATAAAGAAAGTAAAATTTTCAGTCGAGGGAAGGCTTGAACCAAGGACCTCTCGTTTTGCAGCTGCTCACGCTACCACGGGACCACGGCGATCCTAATCTCACAGACTCCATTATGTTGCTTATGTGGCTCATTGACTACTCAGTTTGTATATTTTGCTTATTTTTTCACAGTTCCACACAACTTCTTCCTGTTTTCTCAGTTGATCTGTGTTCAGTTTATCAAGGCCTATCCACTGTGCCAACTTGTAACTAAATCTGAGGGGGGTGCGATGGGTAGGTTCCCTTGTTACAGGAGGATATTGGTTTGTATATCCGGAGATTGGACAGGATACGGAGCCTGAGAGCAAGGGCACCGACTTCATTCAGTATTTTTACTGAGATGTCACACCCATGATCTCTGTCGCGTGCGCTTTTACTCCACAGTGTGTTAAGTGGTTTAAAAACTTGCAGGCTACTTACCTTGAGAATGGCCGAAAGGTTGTCAGCAGAAATATCGGATCATGACTTAAAAGTATTCCGGGTCGACGACCGAAAATTTATGGAACATAATGTTTTCTTGAAGCGTTAGGAAGATGGAACATCAGAATGGATATTAATAAAGTTTTTCTGGCCTTATCCCTGGCCTTCAGTGATTCGGCGTGTTACACATGATTTGGCGGTGTTAGTGCGTGATCAGACGCCGAATGCCCTCGTAAATCTCCCTTAAACATTAGACGCTTCACAAATCATCATCCTCGATGTCAATTATCTATTCATCGAATAGTTCAAAGGTAGGATCCTCACAAGAGAAACTCTCTATCGGACCCCTTTCAGATTTAGTGATAAGATGACCCAGTTGACAGTCCATCAAAACCTGAACACAGGTCAGGCATGCAAACAGAAAGAAGGTGTACTGATCTTTGAAGAAACTAAGTAAACGGTGCAAGCACAAGAATTGCAACATATAGCAGTCTGGTGATGCCTCGGCTTCGTGGGTAAATGGTCATAGTGTAGACAGGAAAGCGGGCGAGCAGTGTTCAGAGCTCTCTCGTGCCAGTTCTTTTTCCTTTTCCGCTGTTCGCTGTATCTAAATTTGCGTCTGTGTCGTGGTGTAACGCCAATTTGCAACAGCGAGGTGTAAGGAAGGGACCTATAATGAAAATTGGTTCTACTCAACTTCTCTGTTAGCAGCCGAAGGGAAGTGGCTTTCGAATGGGAACCGCATGCGTTTGATGACAAGGCGACAAGTCAACCGAATCCTCCACCGGAAACCAGATCTGGTGTGTCGAACACGGCATTAGTGACTGTACGTGTGTCATATGACAGAAACCTTTTGTTGACGCACATAACTTCTACGCCTTGTGAGTGAGATATTCCTCCTTGCCCGATTTTGGTGTTGGTATGAATGTTTGGACAAGAAGAGAATACAATCTTTCGAAATGTGGTGCTACAGAAGACTGTTGAAGATTAGACGGGTATATCACATAACTAATGAGGAGGTACTGAATAGAATTGGGGAGAGGAGAAATTTGTGGCACAACTTGACTAGAAGAAGGGATCGGTTGGTAGGACATGTTCTGAGGCATCAAGGGATCACCAATTTAGTGTTGGAGGGCAACGTGGAGGGTAAAAATAGTAGAGGGAGACCAAGAGATGAATACACTAACCAGATTCAGAAGTACGTAGGTTGCAGTAGGTACTGAGAGGTGAAGAAGCTTGCATAGGATAGAGTAGCATGGATAGCTGCAGCAAACGAGTCTCTGGACTGAAGACGACAACAACAACAACAACAACAACAACAACAACAATGAATGTGAACGTGATCACGCGCAAGAATATGATGAAAACATAATAGTTTGTCACATAAACTGCAACAAATGAACGTAACAGTTCCACAATCACACACTTTTCCTTTGCTCCGTCAAAACATAAGTTTTTAACGTTTTTGAAGCCGTGTTCCGTTTCGGACGTTTTGCTCTTTAATTCGTTTGTTGTAATATAGTTCACATCCATTTATTTGTTGTTTCCTTTTCTGTGAGACGTCTATGTGGTATTTCGCCTGCTCTCACAATTCATCACATTTACTTGCGACGGTAATGTATTCTTACCACATAAATGATATTCTGTAACCAGTGTATAACACGACAGCTCCGAAGACTACAGAAAGAGAACAAATAATTCAATGACCGGACGGAGAGTTCATAATTTCCTACAAAAAAAAAAAAAGCCGGTTGATGGTGGCCGAGCGGTTCTAGGCGTTTCGGTCTGGAACCGCGCGACCGCTACGGTGATGTGTGTGATGTCCTTAGGTTAGTTAGGTTTAAGTAGGTCTAAGTTCTAGGGGACTGATGACCTCAGATGTTAAGTCCCATAGTGCTCAGAGCCATTTGCACCATTAAAAAAAAAAAAAGTGGCGCCAGAGAGTTTTGAAGTCGGGTCGTTCGCTCAGCAGTCTGACGCAGTGACCACTTAACGACAACGCAGTTGCCCTTCAATCGCGCTCGTTGTGTACATGTTGACAAAAATGTTCAAATGTGTGTGAAGTCTTAAGGGACCAAACTGCTGAGATCATCGGTCCCTAAGCCTACGTACTACTTAGCCTAACTTAAACTAACGTACGCTAAGGACAACAGACACACACCTATGCCCGAGGAAGGACTCGAACCTCCGACGGGGGCAGCCGCCCGGACCGTGGCAAGACGCCCAAGATCGCGCAGCTTACATGTTAACCTTGGACCATTCACTGTTTCTATTTTCCTATTTTTAACACTTCAGAATACCTTCTTCTAGTTTTCATGCTTGGCCTGTGTTTAGTTTTTGACGCGCTATTCACGACCACGAACTCTAATGGGAGTGCGATGGGTAGTTTCCCTTATCAGTAGACACTCCCCGTCTAAAATGAAGTGCATGGAGAAAAGCGTATCCAGGGCCTGAATGAGTTTTCCAGTTTCACGACTACGGGTTCACATACTCAGACATGCCAAGCATTACAATTTGTCCGTAATTATGACGATTTATAGGGTAAAATTACGGTCTTACGGGAGCCCCTACTAAAATAACGGAATTCGCTATTTGATGTATTTTGGTAATTTGACAACAAAGTGTTTGCCGTCTCATGAAATTTATTCGTAGCTGCAAATACGGACAACATTAAACTGTACAATGGAATAACAATAACGAAAATTTGTGCCGGATCCGGACTCGAACCCGGATTTCCCGTTTTACGGGAGCGGCCTCCTTAACGGCTTTGGCTATCCATGCAGGACTCAACGGTCAGACCCAAACTTTCATTTGTCGTCGTTCCTGCGTCTTAACCTGTACTCGCACACACATAGTGTAATTCTCCTACAGGGGAGGAAATCATAAGTGGAAGTCGCTGGCTGGTATCGGCGGATAGATACGATGGTTAAGAACGGTCAGTGTTTCTTTGAAGCCCGCATCTCGTGGTCGTGCGGTAGCGTTCTCGCTTCCCACGCCCGGGTTCCCGGGTTCGATTCCCGGCGGGGTCAGGGATTTTCTCTGCCTCGTGATGGCTGGGTGTTGTGTGCTGTCCTTAGGTTAGTTAGGTTTAAGTAGTTCTAAGTTCTAGGGGACTGATGACCATAGATGTTAAGTCCCATAGTGCTCAGAGCCATTTGAACCATTTGTTTCTTTGAACATCCATGCATGCGTAAATGTCCGAAGTAACTTAAACCGGCACTGCAGTATCATGTTTCTCGTTGCATCATTTTGTGAACTAGCGTTCTTTCAGAATTACCGCAATACCTTTTCATCATCTGTTTAGCACAGACTATATGATATACACCAACACTTCGCTACTACATGGTGCCTGGCAAACTTCACTACTGTGGGTGCGTAAACATGGAGTTATGTTGCGATTTGGCGTACTGATGCTGATGCTGTGACATCATTGTCGAGTGTAAAGAACTGAGAAGGAATTAAAATTGTGGTGTCACCGCCAGACACCACACTTGCTAGGTGGTAGCCTTTAAATCGGCCGCGGTCCGTTAGTATACGTCGGACCCGCGTGTCGCCACTGTCAGTGATTGCAGACCGAGCGCCGCCACACGGCAGGTCTAGAGAGACTTCCTAGCATTCGCCCCAGTTGTACAGCCGACTTTGCTAGCGATGCTTCACTGACAAAATACGCTCTCATTTGCCGAGACGATAGTTAGCATAGCCTTCAGCTACGTCATTTGCTACGACCTAGCATTATCAATAGATATTTAACTTGTGATGCCTGTACCGTCAGACCAATGTTCACCAATTATGGATTAAAGTTAAGTATTACATCAACTACGTACTTTATTTGCTACTATTAATTCCCTTAACTGTTCCAGACCTCACGCCAATCTGCGTTAGCTTAAAAGCGTGCATTTCGGCCTCCTCTAGCAACACGGTTTTGGCTCTTCTGCCAACACAGCAAAAATGATTCACATACTTTTTCAAGTCTCTTTCAGGCCAAAATACGAGTATTTACTATTCAGACTTTACAATTAGGCTTCAAATCGAGTTTTTTTGTTGTCACTTTTTAAAAAAGTTTCGGGCGAGGGTCCCCTGACCGTTTGCCCGAATTCGTGTCCCGATTACTGATAGCTTCTTTCCAAACTTGGAATCTATGCGTACTACTAGTCAGTATCCATTACGTGTTCTGGCTTTCTTCAAACTGATACTGAAGGGAGCCTCCGTCTGGTGGAACAGACGCGCGTTCAGTTTTTTCTAGATTTGGGGGGGGAGAGACAACTGCTTTCTCGTGCCCCCGCTGAATGCCCTATAGCGGCATGCTCGTGTCACCTGAGCCAGTCAACCAAATTGTGTCAGTGCGCTACCGAAGCAGTGCGCGCATTCGCTTCTTCCCCCATAGGTCATAATGCTTCCTTTTGCTGCATTGTAACACCACTACCTAAGACATGCAGTCACGACACTCCCGCACATTTATGTTGTACAGTGCGACAACAACGCTTCAAGCGGACAGAAAGCTACACTTCTGAATACGGTATCGGATGACTAAGAATTGACATTCATTTGTTACATAGTTTTTACAATAGAGAGCATATGCAATGGCATAAAAAATCGATGCTAACTAAAAAATGACATTTTTGTCTTTCCTTTGTTTCCTAAGGACCCTGGGAGGTATGAAACGGTACGTTGTAGGAAAGCTTAATTACGATTCTTTGCAAGGTATACGCATTCACTAAAGAAAGTCGTTTTCTTTTAAGAACAAAAACATTTAGTAAGCAGCAGAACACCAGACCTTTCACAGAAAGATGTCGCATATCCACTAGCTCTTAACTTCCAGTCAAATCTCTGAATGTGGAACGTAGGAAACTTGTATGGAATGTAGTCACATCATTACATAACTTACGAAATAAGCCATCACAACTTCAGCTGAAGGAAAACCACACTGACGTGATAACAAAACGTCAAAAGCAATAAAATTCATTCCCGACATAAGAAAAATCAGTTCCACAACTGTTGCTACGTCTGAGATACAAACGGAAAGAATCTTAAACACATACTCCATTGAAGCAAAAGTAATTACATTTAAAAACTTATTCGTGTATCAGAGATTCGCATGAAGTGTAAGAATGTTCGACTTATTAGACCTCGTGCAAAATTTTTACACGGAAAGGAAAGTGCCGATAGTAATGAGAACAGACAATAACAGAATTATATGCTTCTTACGCATGAAATTAGCGTTTATATTCTTTTACTTTCAATTGAGTACGCTGCAATTATACACACATTCGAAAGGATTTCTTCATGAGTAAGTTCTACCTTACGTCACTGAATCAGTGGGATTCAGGTGCTTCTACATTTATTTCTCGGTCATTCACGTCTCTTGGTAATTTAATAATGCTTGGAACGCAAGAATAAAATAGCTATTTGGTTAATTAACTAGAAAAATAATGAAAAATAAGCATTAATTGTACGCCTGGCTTTCTCGCCATTAGGGGTACTAGTATCAGACGGTAACAATTTTCGTAGCAGTGAGTGCCGCGACTGGATAAATTGTCAGACTCTGATAATACTTAAAGAGACAGAAATTTCTGTCACACGTTTTGAAAGAATATCAATGTGACAGACATGGTACTCCTTGATGTCTGGTAATCTAGCAACCGCGAATTAGCAGACTCAGTGCAGCGTGCGACTGAAGAAGGATGCTAAGTGAATAGCTACTTGTAGTGTACGTGATGGGGAGCGGTTCCGTTTAGTCTCTTCGTGCTTCTCAGGAGGAATGGTGGTCGGAACTCCGTGGTTACGTAATGTGCCTGCACTGCCCGGCTAGAGCTTCACCAGTGTCCGTGTCAGGCTTCGCGTTTCCACTGCACGGTGCGCATCCTTATCTGCACACACTTGCCGTTGCAGTAATTGCTGTAGTCAAGGGCGAAATAAAGAACTCGGTTCTTGACAACCCAAAGGGATAGTATACACATCGGAGGACCGATTACTTCTATGAGAACGGCGTAGCTGCTAAGTGCACCATACGCTTCTGCAACACAGTGGGCTGTTCTCATGAAGTTCTCTACCGCGCCTGTGTCCATAACATTGGATCTGAAGTTGTAATGCTACCTGGCGCATGTTGATTACGAAATGTATACCTGAAAGGAAAAAAAAAGTGACTGTTCAGAAAGCTCAACTGAAAATTTTCATGCACTACGTTTACACACCGCTCAGCTTACAGAAGACGAAAACCGAATATAGAAAATTTGTTTTACTATTGTTTACATGTTAGGCCTAACTGATTTTGCTACGTCGATCAAATACAGCGTTAGTTGCTTAGAACGAATTCTCTCTGTAAATCATCTGTCCGACTTCGTCGACATGATGAAATGAGATAATTTAGAACTTCAATAATACTTGAGAGAGAGAGAGAGAGAGAGCTAGCTAGCTATTTCGTTCTGAATGTCAGTTAACTCGTAAGGAGATGGTACACGAGGATATATTTAATAACGTTACCCAAACCAGTTATTAATGCGCTCAAAAATGTTTCTTTGAATTACGAATGCCAGGTGCTCACTGGGCGAGCATAATTGCACTCGAAAGTTTTCGAGATTTGTATGACCAGAAACCCCGTGAATCAGAGTTACGTTCTTGCGCATAGAATAATCAGCGACTGTTTTGTCACCAGATACAGATTTTGTACGAGAGCATTTGGCACTAAACTGGCGAATTGGTATGATGGATTACAAATAAGCCATCTGAGCAAAACATAGGGTTGTTACCAATCACTTAGTTTCTTACAGAAGCAAAAATACGGAAACACCGTAGCACAACACCTCACCGTGCCTAATACGGTGTAGGAAGCCTGTCGGTAATCAAAATAACTTCGAGTCTCTTCGGAATGGGTAAATACAGGTCCTGTATGGCTTTCAAGGGAGTGGTGCTATTATTCCTGCAAAATAGTGACAAGTTCAGGCAACGACGATGGAGATGGGTGGCTATCATGAACCTTTCTATCCAAAGTAGACAACATAAGCTCAATAATATTGAGATCTGGTAAGTGTGATGTCCAGGGCAGATGAGACAGTTCAGCCTCGTGCTCACAAATCCAGTCCCGTACTTTCATGCACCGTACACGAGAGGCCTGCGTGGTCGAAATTGTGATGATCGTTGACTGTTTTTTGTTCATTTCTCTCGATTTCTGGTGTATTAGCATAACAAATATGTGCAGTAGTCTGGGCACCCATCTTGCACTGACCTCCATGTGCAAATGATCCGAAAAACGGTTGTTTAAAATAACCCTAACCTTACTGCAATTTCCTCGAGATTCAACCCCCTTTCACTAAGCACTTTCAACAATAGCGATGGGTTTCTCAGTCACCATCTCAGGAGGTCGACCAACACGTGGATCATCAGCAATGCTACCTCAGTTTATCACTGCACGATACTCGATGGTATCCATTGCAGCATTGCGGTACGCAACGTCTTACGGATTCACTATTCAACTCAGGTTAGAGCGAGCTGCAACTTGTGTGTGAATCTACTGACAGATGTCGCTAGCTCCCCGCCAAGGCATAGTAACCATCACGCTCGTATTCGAGGTCAGGCGGGAAACTTACCGGAACCTACCTCGTATCAACAATCGCGGAGAGATAGATAGATCAATGTTTATGTCTGTGTTAAACTCACGGTGAACACAGTATGGGATAAGTTCATCATTCCCTTTTATGGCACTCCAATTGGATAGTCAGACATGTTATTGTCGCAACTGAGTCGACGTCAGTTGAGTAAGCAAACAAAAACGAGTCTTTTCGCGTATTTATGCGCCAAGCGTGACATTTATTTACATTTCAGGTCGACTGTAAGTCCCCGCAACACGTGTCGATCCTCTGCGGCCTTTCCTCAATTTCGCTACTGTTGTATGATTTTTCCATATTCGACATCATCTGGCAAGAACAGCGTCGTGGATTGGTTGGTTGGTTTGTGGGATTGAAGGGACCAGACTACTAGGGCCATCGGTCCTTAGCGTCGTGGAGCTTTCGCTGTTATTCATCGGATCATTCGTATGTGTCGATCGTAATAACGGCCCTGTAACATATCCTACCTTTAGATCTGACGATTGCGCTCCGTTACGAACGACTTGCGATTTATATCTGTTACGAAGTTCTCAATCCAGTTACAAAAGTGGCCCGATATTCCCTAAACTTTTATTTTGTTCACTAGCGGAAAGTACAGAACCGTATCGAATGCCTACAGGAAGACTGGAAAACTTACGAATCTGGACGACGTTATCTACATCCGCCTAGGTCTCATGGATGAAAACAGCGAAGAGTTTTTTATAGCAGACTCCACATAGAGCAGACACTTTCGTTCTCGAAAAACGTTGGTATTTAAAACAAATCTAATACTTGTACAAAATGAGAAAAGGCGTAGAAGTGACAAAGCTAATGCTTTCTACAAGGCTGAGCTTTAAAGCTGGCTCTTTAAAATGGTTCTTAACACTAAAGGACCGCCTAGCGGAACGCGTAATGAGATACGCTCCTGCCAGCAAGGGGCCTTGCTCTCCGTCATGCGCGGGACGGATTTAGCAGAGAGCGATCGGTTGCTTGTAGACGCGGCCGGCCTAGGTCGGTGCAGGTCATTGATTCGGAAACAGGAGGGGTGGCGGGCACGCGCCTTCCAGTAGACAAACCGGACCACCAGATCATCTCGCGAAAGCTTTTACTAGACAAAAGAGAACTCCCTTGGGTTGGATTGATAAACCACCTGCACACTAATTACACAGGCCAACAATGGAAAAACTTTGTTGCTAAAAATGTCTTACTAGGTTTTTTAGGGTGGGAAATCCAAATATGATACTTAAAAAATTGTATCACCCACCATTTCGTCACATTTTACAGTTAAATTTATTAAATTAAGCCATTTTTAAAGAATTTAACAGGTATTATAGAGTTAATATAATTTACAAAGGAGGTGTAATGAACGTAGATGACGTTGGTAGCACTACTGAAAAGCATTTGCTGGCAAAAAGTTGTCGATTCAATTTTTGTGTTAACAGATGGTTTTTTGTTTGCTGTCAACCTCACCTCACTTTCCCGTTGCCTGTACGTGTGCTCAGTACAATGTCTAATCGTACTTGTAAAAACTCTGCTGACAGGTTTTGTTATACTTGTGGTGAATTTGTGATTAAAAACACCAAAGAGACGTTACAGACGTGAAAAAGGTTTATCTATCATACTTTGGATCTAACAAGGGAACCTCCCCATCGCACCCCCCTTAGATTTAGTTATAAGTTGGCACAGTGGATAGGCCTTGATAAACTGAACACAGATAAATTGAGAAAACAGGAAGAAGTTGTGTGGAACTGTGAAAAAATAAGCAAAATATACAAACTGAGTAGTCCATGGGCCACATAAGCATCATACTGGACAATTTGAGCTTAGAAGCGCCGTGGTCCCGTGGTAGCGTGAGCAGCTGCAGAACGAGAGGTCCTTGGTTCAAGTCTTCCCTCGACTAAAAATTTTACTTTCTTTATTTTTGCATAGTTATTATCTGTCCGTTCGTTCATTGACATCTCTGTTCACTGTAATAAGTTTAGTGTCTGTGATTTGCGACCGCATCGCAAAACCGTGCGATTAGTAGACGAAAGGACGTGCCTCTCCAATGGGAACAGAAAACATTTGATCCCAAGGTCATAGGTGAACCGATTCCTCCACAGAAAAACACATCTGATATATTCTATACGACACTGGTGACGGCATGTGCGTCACATGACAGGAATATGTTGTCGACCCACCTAACTTGTACACTTGGCGAATGGGTAAAAAGATTCTTCTACCTTGCCCGATTTAGGTTTTCTTGTGGATGTGATAATCACTCCCAAAAAAGTGATGAAAACATAAGAGTTTGTCACATAAACTGAAAATAACAAATTAAACTTTTTACTCGATGGAAGATTCGAACCAAGGACCTTTCGTTCCGCAGCTGCTCACGTTACCACGAGACTACGGCGCTCCTGCGTCCTCATTGTCCTTAATGTTGCTTATCTTCCCTTGAACTACTCAGTTTGTATATTTTGCTTGTTTTTTCACAGTTCCACAAAACTTCTTCCTGTTTTCTCAGTTGATCTGTGTTCAGTTTTTCAAGGCCTATCCACTGTGCCAACTTATAACTAAATCTGAGGGGGGTGCGATGGGGAGGTTCCCTTGTAAGCTTGGTGATTACGATAAAACTTAGGCGCCGCATAAGGTATGTCAGTGTGTGTTGAAGAACTGAGAAAATAGTCCAAAAAGGAAAAAAAAAAACCTTAGATTTGCTGTTCCTATAATATGGAGGGAGCCGAGAAATCATTCCGATGTCTGCTACTTTTGCAGTGTTGATTGGTAATAATTCGAAAAACAAGAAGGTAATAAGCTACCCTAACCTTCCGTCCGCCATCCGATCAGTAGGGCATGGTGTAGATTTGCCGGTTCCTGAACCACAAGATGATTTAAATTCTATTCCTACATAAGTATTTTCTGATGTACAATTTGATGTAGATGAACCATATGATGATGAATTCCATTGTAATACAGAAAGTCTAGAGTCCAAATTGTTTACACAGACCGAGCTTAACGATTTGGTTATGGATCTGGACTAACTAAAGAAAAAGCTGAATTGCTTGGCTCTAGATTAAAAGAAAAGAACTTCTTGACCGTTGGAACCAGCATATATATGTATAGGAAGAGAGAGCAGCAATTTTCCAAGTTTTTTCAACAAGAAGGTAATTGAGTGTACTGCTCGGACATACCCGTTCTGATGAATGACTTTGGTATGGAATAAAAGAAGGAAGACTGGAGGCTGTTTACTGATTCATGCAAAACTAGTTTAAAGGCTGTTTTATTACACAATGGTAACACGTATGCATCTATACCTATTGGACATTCTGTACATATGAAAGAAAGCTATGAAAATCTAGAAATAGTGCTAAATAAAATAGGCTTTTCTGCTCATGGTTGGATGATATGTGACGATTTAAAAGTAACATGCATGTTCCTTGGTCAAGAAGGTGGCTTTACCAAATTTCCATGTTTCTTGTGTGAATGGGACAGTAGGGCTAGGGATTAACACTGGTACAGAAAGAACTGGCCTGTAAGGGAGTCTTTAAAACCTCGTGAGAAGAACATTCTAGACAAAAACTTTGTAGATAAAAAAAAGTACTCCTACCACCTCTACATATAAAGTTACGCATAATGAAACAGTTTGTCAAGGCCTTGCCTAAAGATGGTCCATGTTTTAAGTATCTCTGCCAAAAGTTTCCTCACCTTTCAGAAGCTAAACTAAAATAATGCGTCTTTGTCTGACCTGACATTAGAAAATTGATGTTTGATGTTAAACTTGAGTGCGGCTGGTCCCGGCGGAGGTTCGAGTCCTCCCTCGGGCATGGGTGTGTGTGTGTTTGTCCTTAGGATAATGTAGGTTAAGTAGTGTGTAAGCTTAGGGACTGATGACCTTAGCAGTTAAGTCCCATAAGATTTCACACACATTTGAACATTTTTAACAGTTTAGGACGTTTAATGAACCTGAAAGTTCACTTTTTGAACAGTCGCCTTGATTACTCCCTGGACAATATGGGAGATGTTAGTGAGGACCAAGGAGAGCGTTTTCAGCAGGACATTAAAGTGATGGAAAAACACTACCGAGGCGGCTGGAATACCACCATGATGGGGGACTAGTGTTGATCACTTCACCGAGAAGTTCAGGAAGCGACTCATCGTAGAAAAGCTACACAAGAAGCTTCGAAGAAAAAAGTGAAAGAAAATATAAAACAAATTCCAGCTGAAAAGTGAAACCTCAAGCTTACTGTAAATACAAACCATGCTTATGTTGTAACAAAGCGTTTCATTAATTTCCCCATTTACCGTATAGCATTGGATTTTTATAATAAAGGATATTGCTCGAAAAGTATGGGTGATACAAAAAAACTAAGGCTAGAGTTGGACTCGACTAATAAAATTCTATAAAGATCAGCTATCAAAGTAAAAAAAGTTCTTTAAAAAACTTTTCGTTGGACTGTGTTGTCAACAGAAAAACTGACAACCATGCTGCTCCGCCGTAATGTAGAAACACGGGTAACATATTTTTTCGATAGTGAGATTCAGACAGGACGATTCACAAGGAACACAATAGTAAAACGGCATTTTATTGAAAAATTAATGACCTGTGAGTGACGTAATGGCTCGAGTAGCTCGGTGATTAACAATGTGTATAAAGTAATTAGGCAGTAGATATAGTGTTATTTCGTTTTTAGGCTTCCATACCTCGGTCGGTAAAAACTGAACCCTTATGGAATCATTTTGTTGTCCGTCTCAGTCTGTCAGACTGTTCAAAGCCGTATTTCTCAGGAACGGGCAGACGCACCAAGTTGAAATTTCTCACGTGGTACGGTCTACGGTCCCTCGGCGATATAAAAAAGTGAAGCTTCTGAGCAACGCAATCAATTATGTAACATATTTTGATACTCGCAAACTCATCCAAACCTAGAGGCTACTTCCCGTTGACCTGGAATCATGACGTTTGCCAAGAAGCAAAGTTTCACTGCACAGCCAAAGGGAGAAATCTGAAAACAGTTAATCTGTAATATCACACGAAAACATTGTTATCTTTGTTATCCGACTTCAGACTTGAAATTAAAACACTCTCGAAAGTCTTGGAATCTGGGGAACTAGTACCTTGCCAGTATCAACGTCGATAACAGGCAAAAATCGTCGAGATCCCCGTTCTCCGGAATGAACGAACTGCCTAAACACATTATTAAGTTTCCACGGAACCGCAGTGCGCGATTCATAGTCGCAGCTGACCATTTTTGTTATATTAGGAGAAAATCACTGGTTGTGTGTTGCTACCCTGTTCAGCATATTTTGTGATTTCTGTGGGTACTAGGCCGTGACCAAATTCGTGTTTATCCCCCTTCAAATTATTATTATTATTATTATTATTATTATTATTATTATTATTCTCATTCTCATTTATCAAAACGATAAAATGGTAAACGTAATCTTACTGCTCCAAAGATAGCGCAATGTCACAGGCGTACATTGCGAAGCTTCCACGGCAGAACAACTGACGCTGCTTGCTTTACTTAGCATTTGTCTAATTTTCTGTTGAAGCTGTTTTTTTTTTTTAGAATTTCTATGTCTTCTGTGTACATGCTAAAATTATGATTGTCTACTGTTAACAGTACAGTATCAATGGGTCCCAGTACTTCTTACTGGTTGCCACCGCACAGCTCCAAAAACTTGGTGCAGCAAGTGCCGCGCTGCTCCTTCTGTACTGCAGAGAGAAGTCTGGGCACCCATCTTGGCCTGACTGCAGTGCAGAAGAAGCAGCACCTAACTTGTGGCACCAAGTTTTTGGAGCTGTGCGGTGGCAACCAGTAAGAAGTACTGGGATCCATTGTTACAGGGGATGAAATTATGGCTCTTTATTATCATCTTCTGTCCAAAAGAGAATCTCCTGATTGGCGTAAACCAGGTGATGCTCCACCAAGTAAGGCGAAGGTCAGTCAGTACACAAAGAAGGTCATGGCAACAATCTCCTGGGATTCCAGACGAATTTTCCTACTTGATATTAAAGAAAGGAATACTTTGAAGTCACTTCAACACAATGAAACTGACTTGTTAGTGAATTTTGATGTCGTATCACTTTTCACTAAGATTCCTCTAATGGACTATTTGTCACTCATCAGCAGTAAGTTCACGTCCGGTATAGCAGGACTTTTTCATCATATACTTTCCTCGACCTACTTTTTATTTAATAATGAATATTTTGAGCAAACTGACGGTGTTGCCATGGAAGTCTTTGAGAAAAGGGCATCTTGATTCGGCAGAACTTTAATTTTGACTCTTTTGCTGGTATGTAGATGGCACTTTTGTAGTGTGCCCCCATGGTGAAGAAGAACTGACATGTTTCTTGGAACATTTGTATTCAGTCCACAAGAACATTCAATTTACAATGGAAATAGAGGATAGTTGATTACCCTTTTTGGATGTCTTAGCTAGTAGGAAAGTGGATGTGCCATTAGGGCATTCTGTCTACCATAAGCCCATACATAGCAACCACTATCTACAAGCGTCCGCTGCTCGTGGTCTAGTGGCTCGCGTTGCTGCCTATGGACTACGGGGTCCTGGGTTTGATTCCTGGCCGGGTTGGGGATTTTCTCTGCCCGGGGACTAAGTGTTTGTGTTATCCTCATCATTTCGTCACCATTTGTGACAGTGGCTAGATTGGACTGTGTGAAAATTGGACTGTGTGAAAATTGGACTGTGTGAAAATTGGACTGTGTGAAAATTGGACTGTGTGAAAATTGGACTGTGTGAAAATTGGACTGTGTGAAAATTGGACTGTGTGAAAATTGGACTGTGTGAAAATTGGACTGTGTGAAAATTGGACTGTGTGAAAATTGGACTGTGTCTTTGTGTGGACGCTGATGACCGCGCAGTTGAGCGCCCCACGAACCAGTCATCATCATCATCATCATCACTATCACTATCTACAAGCGTCGAGCTGCCATTAGCCTTCACAAACTACCAGCAGTCTCAGAATGTTGGTGTACCGGGCACATGTTGCTCCTGACATTGACGACCTTACGAAGGGACTACAATATCTACAGTCGGTGCTGAGAGGTAATGGTTACTGTCAACATTTAAAGAGGAAGAAACGTGACCACCCACAACATCAAAAAAATAAGGAGCTGTTAAAGTCCAAGAGGTTCCTTCCATACGTCGTCAACCTTTCGCAGGGCCCTAAGGAAACATCAAGTTAAAGTAATCTTCCGGCCACGGCGAAGATTAGCGCTCTTCTCGGTTCGGTAAAGGACGATGTGGGACTGCCGAAGGCCGGAATTTAAAAAATTCTCTGCCATTGTGGCAAAACTTACATAGGTCAGACGATATGCACAGTACATGACAGGCTCGTTGAACATGACCACCCCACTCGCCTTCCGCAGCCCAGTGCCAAAGGACATTCTATGGATTATTCTGCCACAAAAATCTTGGCTACGGCGAGATCCTTTTGGGATTCAGTAATTATAGAATCTGTGGAAATACGTATAGCGCAAGATCTTAATGGTGACGACGGCTCTCAACTGGACGAGGCTTGGTACCCGGTGATATCTTCAATTTTTCTGAGAGAAAACATTTCAATCATAATGACACGTCTGGCGACATCTGAAGTTTGGTTTTAGCGCCGCGAGCGCGTGTTCCGACACAGGGCGGACATGTACTTTCACCTTTATGCATGCGCCTGCGCGCCACGGGTGGAACAGTATTTGCAGAGGTCGCGGATGTAGTAGGGAACGCTCCTGTGACAGCTGCCAATTTTTGCTGTAAAGCCGACACCGTGAATTAGCAGTCTCCAGTTACCGACACTCACCTGAAGATGGCTGAACGGTTGACAACCGAATTATTGAGGCAAGAAGTCAGCTTCATGGAAAGGAACGTTGTCACGAGGTGTTCGTCTTCTCCACGACAGTGCGCCAGCGCACGGTGGCAGTTGCGAAGGCTGCAGTAAAGAAGATTGACCACCTCCCTTCCCTGTTCCAGTCGCGTATGGTTCGCGAGAGGAACGACTGCGGGAAAGCTTCCGTGCGCGCTCGAATCGCTCTAATTTTACATTCGTGATCTCCTCGGGAGGTATAAGTAGGGGGAAGCAAAATATTCGATACCTCATCCAGAAACGCACCCTCTCGAAACCTGAACAGCAAGCTACACCGCGATGCAGAGCACCTCTCTTGCAGAGTGTACCACTTGAGTTTGCAAAACATCTCCGTAACGCTATCACGCTTACCAAATAACCCTGTGACGAAACGCGCCGCTCTTCTTTGGATCCTCTCTATCTCCTCTGTCAACCCGACCTGGTGCGGATCCCACACTGATGAGCAATACTCAAGTATAGGCCGAACGAGTGTTTTGTAAGCCACCTCCTTTGTTGATGGACTACATTTTCTAAGGACTCTCGCAATGAATCTCAACCTGGCACCCGCCTTAACCAACAATTAATGTTATATGATCATTCCACTTCAAATCGTTCCGTACGCATACTCCCAGATATTTTACAGAAGTAACTGGTACCAGTATTTATTCCGCTATTATATAATCGTACAATAAAGGATCCTTCTTTCTATGTATTCGCAATACATTATATTTGTCTACGTTAAGGGTCAGTTGCCACCCCCGGCACCAAGCGCCTATCCGCTGCAGATCTTTCTGCATTTCGCTGCAATTTTCTAATGCTGCAACTGCTCTGTATACTACAGCATCATCCGCAAAAAGCCGCATGGAACTTCCGACACTATCTACCAGGTCATTTATATATATATATTGTGAAAAGCAATGGTCCTGGAACACTCCCCTGACCGATGACCGTAGCAGTCTAGTCCCTTTAATCTCCCAAACCAACCAACCAACCAACACTCCCCTGTGGCACGCCAGAGGTTACTTTAACGTCTGTAGACGTCTCTCCATTGAGAACAACATGCTGTGTTCTGTTTGCTAAAAACTCTTCAATCCAGCCACACAGCTGGTCTGATATTCCGTAGGCTCTTACTGTGTTTATAAGGCAGTGCGGAACTGTATCGAACGCCTTCCGGAAGTCAAGGAAAATGGCATCTACATGGGAGCCTGTATCTAATATTTTCTGGGTCTCCTAAACAAATAAAGCGAGTTGGGTCTCAGACGATCGCTGTTTCCGGAATCCGTGTTGATTCCTACAGAGTAGATTCTGGGTTTCCAGAAATGACATGATACGCGAGCAAACAACATGTTCTAAAATTCTACAACAGATCGATGTCAGCCGGGCGGTGTGGCCGAGCGGTTCTAGGCGCTTGTCTGGAACCGCGCGACCGCTACGATCGCAGGTTCGAATCCTGCCTCGGGCATGGATGTGTGTGATGTCCTTAGGTTAGTTAGGTTTAAGTAGTTCTAAGTTCTAGGGGACTGATGACCTCAGCTGTTAAGTCCCATAGTGCTCAGAGCCATTTGAACCAGATCGGTGTCAGAGATATAGGCCTATAGTTTTGCGCATCTGCTCGTCGACCCTTCTTGAAAACATGGACGGTATATTGTAAGCAAGGCGGCACGCGAACAGTTTAGAAACTTAGCCGTTTCGGACATGGTCCCTCCCTTGGTCCGAAAGCCAATGATAATGCCCTCCTGATACGCTTTATACACCCTGCAGTGCTGGTGCTGCCACCTGCCGTCTGTGAGTGGTTATTGCACGTTGACGTCTAACGTAGGGGGTGGTGGTATTAATGTGACTAGACCGCGTATTTTGGCCAGTTTGCGTACAGCCGTGTGACATACCGCTTCGGGTTCTAACTTTCGGCGTCTGAGCCCTTCTGCATCAGTCGCTGGAGAGCCGCGCGCGGTGGAAGGCAGAAGCAGCCTGGGGAGTCGCCGCCTGTAGCAGGGCGCCCAGATTTCGGGAGCGTTAGCGGCCGTTAATAGGCTTAACGAGCGGGTGCGCGCTGCGTTTTTCCCTCTCGGCGGGCAGCCTTTTTAAATTAATCTAATTACCGAGGCAAGTGATCACGTTTAATTGAACGCTGCGGCCCATAATTTGGCCCGGCCAGCGAGTGCAAGTGAAGACCGTACGCTGGCGCCGTACGGAGTGTGTGTGTGGGAGGGCAGTGCAGTGCAGGGCTCGGCCAGTGTGCTTTATTCCATTAGCCGGCGCGCCGCCTAATCTGCCTCGCATGTGCGGCGAATTTTAATCAGCACGCCGGAAAGGAGAGCACCCCTAAGGCGCGAGCGGCGGCGCTGGCCAGCCGCCTGCCAAAAGCCAGCGCACTCCAGGCGACCCGGGTGGACGGAACGCCTCTGCCGGTACCCTCCTCTGCACGACTCCAAATCCTGCTTTGCGATATTGGAAACTTTTACACTTCAAACAGAAAATACCTTCTGTTGTGTTGGCTGAAGAGCCAACACCCTGTTACTAGAGGAGGCCGAAATGCACGCGTTTTAGCTCACGCAGGCTGGCGTGAGGAGGGAAGAACTATACTGACATGAGGTCTGGAACATGACAAGGAATTAGAATTCAGAAAGCGGACGTAATTAGTTTCATACTTAACTTTAACCCATTAATGATGAACGTCGCTCTTGACGGTACATGATTCACAATATTATCAGTTCAGAATACATTCTTGAAGAATATGGCGCCTTGCTAGGTTGTAGCAAATGACGTAGCTGAAGGCTATGCTAAACTGTCGTCTCTGCAAATGAGAGCGTATGTAGACAGTCAACTATCGCTAGCAAAGTCGGCTGTACAACTGGGGAGAGTGCTAGGGAGTCTCTCTAGACTAGACCTGCCGTGTGGCGGCGCTCGGTCTGCTATCACTGATAGTGGCGACACGCGGGTCCGACGTATACTAACGGACCGTGGCCGATTTAAAGGCTACCACCTAGCAAGTATGGTGTCTGGCGGTGACACCACACCTTCTTCCATACAATTCCATTTCTGGGTAGTATCTCAGATAAAATTGCCGATGTCTTCAAACGAAAAGGCATAAACATATTTTTCATCACCGACAACAAGATTAGGCAGAAGTTGCCTCACAACAGCAACACAAGAAACCGACTCTACCGTACAGCTGTCTACAAAATTGTATGTTTGGGCTCTGATGATTTCCACGTAGACGAGACAAGTAGATCATTTGACATTAGATTCAAAGAACACGTGGTAGCATTGTACCACACATCAGCAATAGTTACCCACATGCATTAAACTAAACACCGTCCTAACAACACAGGTAACAGCATCCTACGTATTCATTCTAGTGCCAAAAAAAACTAGACATCCTTGAAAGACTCCAGATATACAAACACCAAAGAAAACAACCTGAATGCATCCTACAAGACAACATTTAAAGTAGCATGATCACTGTTTTTAACAGCAACAAGGCGCGACCGTACACACACACACACACACACACACACACACACACACACACACACCACCCAGCCCACATACTTGCCACGAATAATTAGTTGTCTTACCATGATATTTCCCAAATGAGAACTGGAATTCCCTTAATTCACAAATGTATCAGCACACCAACAGTTTGTACCCCTTTTCAAAATGGTTCAAATGCAATTGTTGGTTCTACAATATTGTCGCAGAAGAAGCCGAGTAGCGTAGTCGCCGTAGTGCAATCGTTATGATACTAAATTGTTGCATGGAGGGTCGTTAGTTCAAAACTCATCTGGACTGAAAAATTTTAATTTCTGTATTCGGTTCGAGTACAATCTAGAAGTATCCACAAATGGCAAGAAGCATTGTACTGGAATATTCTGTAGCTGTATATATTCCGTATGTGTTCTGGCCAGAGGCATTTCGCTCCGCGCTCTTGTATGTGCAAGTGCTGAATAAGCCTTCACTAAGTGAAGTTAGTGTTCGTCATTCATCTACTTACACCTTCCTCTACGTGACAATATAATGCTGATGTTATTCTGTTGTCTTCACTTGTGTTGCTTTTCGCCTTACTACTGAGATTTTGTAAACGTCATGCTCATTTTAATTCACTGTCATACTCTGTTTATGGATAAAACGGTTTAGTATAGCTATCTGCGTCAATTTCGGATAAAGTGCCAAGGTTTTTGTTACGATAGCCTCCATCATCGCCTGACTGCCCGGAATCTGGCGGGCATCATGTTTATACAGGCTGTTCTGAAATTCCCATTACAAACGTCAAGGACTTGTAGAGGGAAGTGACTATTTTGAATACGAACGCACCGTTTTCGTGCTACAGGCGTTTGAAAACATGTTTGCTAGGTAGGAATGCAACGGTGTAGTTCCGGTTGGGGGTTGGTTACGTCGGATCGCCTGATGTCATTTGACGTCTACCCTACCTCTCTGACCTGGTTCGAGCATCGTTCACGTGTCTGAGAGTGTTAAAGCAACATTGTTGAGTATACGTTTGCAGAATACACGGACATGCTCCTCCTGTATAGCGAAGACCACGGGAAACGGAAGAGTTTCATGTTTCCACTATCAATGTCCGACTCCATCACACACCCTTTTCGCCACAATGACGTAGCGCATTCGAGAAAGGACACCTTCCTGTCAGCAGGCGTGGCTGTGGTGTTCCAAGAAGTCGCTGCGCACTGGAACTGGAAGAGGTCGTACTGTTTCACGTTGAAGAGAACCCGTCAGCGAGCACACGAGCAATTTCTTTTGCTATTAATGAGTGGGCCGGCTGCGGTGGCCGTGCGGTTCTAGGCGCTCCAGTCCGGAGCCGCGCTGCTGCTACGGTCGCAGGTTCGAATCCTGCCTCGGGCATGGGTGTGTGTGATGTCCTTAGGTTAGTTAGGTTTAAGTAGTTCTAAGTTCTAGGTGACTAATGACCACAACAGTTAAGTCCCATAGTGCTCAGAGCCATTTGAACCATTTTTTTGATTTCAAGAGTTTCCCTAATCATAGTTCTTCGAAGTGAGGGCCAGAGTAATCATGCTTTTGTTTTTGAGGCATACTCAGCCGCAGCTGATTTTTCTATATTTGTACACTACAGGTGACTTTGGTATTCAGCACAGCGATCAGAAATAGTCCGTATAGACTGCGTCACGTAAATTCGCATGGATTGTTATAAATATGTGGATCTGGATCTTGTATAGGACACAACATTTCAGTAATTGTCTGGCTATGTGTAAGACGGTTTGGATACAATCTCTGGTAAACAACTCACCTGTCTCAGGCTGTGCTATATTTTGGTCTTCTCGGCTTGGTTGTTGACAGGGCTGACTTTTATCTCACAGACTAAATACCCATTTGCTGGGAACAAAGTTCAGGTGATTCGTCTAGCAGCCGAGGTGATCCTTGTTCGAAATTGTCCCGCCTGTGTACTAAGATTTCGTCACAGTTCTCGTCTAAGTTTGGGATTTTAATGGAATTGGATGAAACCTTTTTAGCCAAAGTCTCCATCGCTAACACCTTCATAGTTACATTTTAGCTATTACGAAACTGTGTACACTACCTAGTTACAGGTTATAAAGGGTTGTTGAGCCATTCTCGCCATGTGAACTCAATTCTTAAAATAAATAAAATACATAAATAGTTATATGCAAAAAGAAAGTATATTAGAATTTATGGCCTCGTTGATAATACAGTCTTTACAGAAGCAGCTTCAAGGCAGGTAAAGGAGGTTGTGGAGTCAATCGGCCGAGGACTTTATCATCCGAAATGAAGTCAAGGGAACTAATCAGATGTTTGTGTAAAGTGATTTGGCGAAACCACGCTATAATATCTACCCAAGATTGTTGAAAACACAAGTTTAGTCCTTCAAATGATTTGTCGCTTCGCCACGCGTTACTCTTTCAAAGCTATAATGAAGTGCTTTGTAAACTTCATTTTTGGAAATTTCTTATAATTTATGCACGATAAATTTCATATTACAGTATTGCTACTTTTTTTTTTGTTTCTTGTTCATAAACAAGTTTTATGAAGGTTGCTACCAGTCACAGTTCTTTGTATTCCACTTAATTTTTTTTATTTGTGCAAAGTGTTTCAACTGTCATCTGAATATGACAGAAAATCTCGTTGCTGAAAATTCGTGTTGTATCTACGACTGTACACGGCTGAGCACCCGAGAATGATTTAAATTACATATTCTCTCCGAAAATCCCCCTTCATTCTTGGCTATAAGTAGTTTTTGTCTCGTTCCGGTATCAGGTACGGCCACAGCAGACATTATCAGTCTTTCGTAAAAAAAATGTCCATTTTTAACCGAATTTGTTTCACTTATGTACCCTCTACAGCTCAGATCATCCTCAAGCGAACTCTATAGCAAGGTTATGTGCAGTAAGAAGGGTTATGTGCAGTGAAATGAAAAATAGTGGCATTCAATCAGTTGGAAACCCATACTTTGATGCCTGCACAAGAACCAGTGAACACGTGAAAAGGATAGGAAACATGAAGGCATTGATCACCATCTAATAATTCTAAATAGTTATCTTTTTTGTTAGAGAGTACAGATAATGCCTAATATGAATTGGTGAAACGTGTTCGATTAAAAACAAAATAACCGTGTAACGGGTATAAGCGCAAAAATTTCTGTTAGTGACTGAGGACGGGGTACCAAACAGCATTACAAATATGTTTCTCAGTTGCAGACTGACAATCATAGCCTTTACAAGTCGTATATTTTTACCTCGGTTAATACCTCAAAGTACACGTGGCAAACGCAAGCCACTAATGATTATTTTCCTCTGGTCAGCATGTCAGGCGTTCGGGTGTGGGTATGTGGATGTGAACGGTTAGTCTATGCTAACAGGCGTAGTCCATTTAGTGACGCAGCACGACGTTGCAGAAGACGTATGGTCGTAAAGTTTGTGACGTGTTTGCAGAAAGACTTTTCGATGCAGAGAAAAAACAACCAACTCAGTGACGTATATATTTACGTCTTGTATGTACTAAAAACGCAACATGATCATAATTGAAGCAGCAGCTGACGAAGAATGCCCGCAAATATTTATAATATTGACCAGAGGAGGCTGCTGGATGTTAACGTGGGCGGCATTTTTTTTTTCCTGTGGCAGTACTTCGATAAAGTAAAAGAACTGGTATGCTGTGCTTTGCAGTTTCAATCTCGCTGTTTCACGTCTACGGCATCAGCGCTAGACAGCTGTACGACTGCGCCGTGAAGCAACTGCGCGCGCGGTACTCGTCACCGCTAGCTGTAAGCAGATTTTGAAGCGCAAAAGGGATTCGCTTTCAGCGAGAGGTCTCCCGGTCGGCACGATTTGCGATCTATACGTAAACGCCTCGCAGGCGCTAAGTGGGGCGGCTGGATGGCAACAGCACGACCGGGGGGTTGTGATTGACGTCACGGGCCGCCGAGAGTTTGTTTATAATGTGGTGGTGACGTCACGCGCTGCGGTATCGACCGCAGGGCGCAGCTGAGCAGCTCGGCGCGCATGCGCGGGAGAGCGGCCGCAGCTGCCGCGGCGCGCTGTTGCTAGGCGACCGGCGCGGGCGCCGGCGCTGCTCTGAGTAGGTCACCCACTGCCTGCAACAAGTTCCCCTCAGCCGCCGCGGGAGGGGGGCGGGTGAGGGGGAGGGGCGGCTGCCGCACGGTGTAAACACTGCCCGACCGCCGCCGCTCTGCAACCTGTCCGGCCGATGCCAGCTCACAGCAACACCGTCTCTGCTTCGTCGTCCGCTACTGGGGTGGTATTCCGTGTATTCTATCTGTGCCCTAAATGAGGACAATATGTGCAGGTTGAACACCTGACACTGTAACTAAAAGAGAAGCAAAAATTCGACTGAACTGCAAGCAATTAAAGGTCTTTACATAGATAGTCAGGCAGCAATTAGAGTTGACGGTAAATAGAGTTCATGGTTCAGAGTAGTTTCAGGGGTAAGACAAGGCTGGAGATTAAGATATGTGAACACAAAATAAGCAGTCTCGCATATGCGGATGACTTAGTTGTGATGGCAGATTCGATTGAAAGTTTGCAAAGTGATATTTCAGAGCTAGATCAGGAATGTAAGGACTATGGTATGAAGATTAGCGTCTCCAAAACGAAAGTAATGTCAGTGGGAAAGAGAGATAAACGGATTGAGTGCCAAATAGGAGGAACAAAGTTAGAACAGGTGGACGGTTTCAAGTACTTAGAATGCATATTCTCACAGGATGGCAACATAGTGAAAGAACTGGAAGCGAGGTGTAGCAAAGCTAATGCGGTGAGCGCTCAGCTACGATCTACTCTCTTCTGCAAGAAGGAAGCCAGTACCAAGACTAAGTTATCTGTGCACCGTTCAATCTTTCGACCAACTTTGTTGTATGGTAGCGAAAGCTGGGTGGATTCAGGTAACCTTATCAACAAGGTTGAGGTTACGGATATGAAAATAGCTAGGATGATTGCAGGTACTAGTAGATGTGAACAATGGCAGGAGGGTGTCCACAATGAGGAAATCATAGAAAAACTGGGAATGAACTCTATAGATGTAGCAGTCAGGGCGAACAGGCTTAGATGGTGGGGTCATGTTACACGCATGGGAGGAGCAAGGTTACCCAAGAGACTCATGGGTTCAGCAGTAGAGGGTAGGAGGAGTCGGGGTAGACCAAAGAGAAGGTACCTGGATTCGGTTAAGAATGATTTTGAAATAATAGGCTTAACATCAGAAGAGGCACCAATGTTAGCACTGAATAGGGGATCATGGAGGAATTTTATTAGGGGGACTATGCTCCAGACTAAACGCTGAAAGGCATAATCAGTCTTGATGATGATGATGATGATGATGATGATGATGATATGATGATGATGATGATGATGATGATGATGATGCAATATCTACAGCGGGATATATGCAGGGAGAGATTGTCATTTGAATTCACTTAGCGTCTCTGCAATACTTGCGTGTTGATCGAACCTACCGGTAACAAATCTAGCAGCCTGCCTTTACATTACTTCGGTGTCTTCCTTCAATTCGACATGGTGGAATCCCAAACATTCGAGCAGTATTCAAGAATGGCTGGCGTTATTGTTCTATACGCTGTCTCCATTATAGATGATCTATGCTTTTCTAAAATTCTCCTAGTAAACCGAGGTGAACCATTCGCATTTTCTTCCACTGTCCTTACGTGCTCGTTCCATTTGATGCTGGTTTGCAACGCCGCGCGTAGATGTGTAATCGACATGACTATCTCAGGCAGCACACTACTAATGCTGTATTTGAACGACTTAGGGCGTGCATTAATTTAATATTTTCTACAGTTAGAGCAAGTTCTCTTTCGTCACACCAATTAGAAATTCTGTCTCTCATCTTGTACACTCAATGATGGAACCTTCCCGTACACCAGAGTCACACCATTTACGTGTATAAAAAGTAACAGTGGTCCTTTCACACTTCCTTAGGGTTCTGCTGACGATCCATCGTGGAGAGTAACTTACATTTTTTTTTTTTAGATATTATTCCACAGACAAATGCAGTAACTTAGGTTTGCAGCGATACGTTAGCAAATTGTGAAAAACGTACGGTTTTATTCGTGATGGTAATAAAGATGAGAAGATCAGTGATCGTCTAATAATTTTAGTTGTGCTTATAGATACCAGTGTATTGACAACCTTGGAAATGGCGACGTATTGCGAATGAAACCATCCTATACACCATTTGTTAACATCTCCCCGCAAATCAAAGGTTTTGCGTTTGTATTCGGAGTCATATCCAAAAAAAGTCTTTTTTGGTGTTGTTGTAGTCTTCACTTCGAAGACTAGTTTTGTTTCAACTTTGACGCTAGTCTAGCCTACGTAAGGCCCTCCACCTTTGCGCAATTGTTGCACCCCCATGCGTATCTGAACCTGCTTTGTGCTACAAATTTTACTCCGTGGTACAATTCTCTCCATTGCCAATCAGCTATTCCTTAGTACCCTACGGTGTTTCCAAACAACCATTCCCATCTTTTAGTCAAGCTGTGTCATGGAACTCTCTTTCTCGAAATGCTCAGCAGAACTGTCTATTCTCTTCTTAGGTATACTGCTTATTGTCCACGTTTAACATCGGCACGAGTCTACACTCCATACAAACGCTTTCAGAAAAAGACATCCCAACACGTAAATTAGTACTCAATAAGAGAAATGTTTTTCTTACTATCGGCAGTCTGCATTTTACGTCATTTTTACTCCTGTTGTCATCAGTTACTTCGCTGCCAACATAGAGGAATTGGTCTACATTTAGTGTCCGTTTACCTATTGTGATTCCTTCAGCATCGCCTGATTTGATTAGACTGCATTGCATTACTCTTGTTCTATAGGGTGGTTTGTAATTCAGCTATCGCTAATTGAGAGGGCCTCATGAGAAAACGACTGATCGGAATTGTTCGTAAGGACGTACAGAAGAGAAGTAATGAGTAAGCCGTTCGAATAAACACATGTTAATTTGCACAAGAGAGGGCAACATTTGTTAATTGTGTACCATATTTACTTCCCAGTTTACAAATGTTGCTCATTGTACCAAGTATCAGCATCCAAGACAGCCTGTGATTGCTCTACTGCTGCCCGAAACATCGCAGGTGAGATGTTGGCTACTTCCTTCGCTAAGCTCATCTTCGAAGCCCAATACGTGTCTCTCGATGAACCATGTGGTTTACGTAACCCAAGAGCGAGAAATCACAAGGCTTAGAACGTGCGCCGGCCGCCGGCGCTTCAGTCCGGAACCGCGCTGCTGCTACAGTCGCAGGTTCGAATCCTGCCTCGGGCATGGATGTGTGTGATGTCACTGGGTTAGTAAGGTTTAAGTAGTTCTAAGTTCTATGGGACTGATGACCTCAAATGTTAAGTCCCATAGTGCTCAGAGCCATTTGAACCATTTGTAGTTAGCTGTTTTGCCACCATAGGCGGGAATTGAAAAATGACACCCCCTCTTTTTTATTTCCATTGGTCTCCCCGCTAGGCCCCTCTTCACCTCTACTAATATCCAACGGCACCACAATGCAAATCTGCTATTATACTTTTAATCGTTAAACTCCGGTGAACAGGCGTCCTTGTTTTGTAGGGACAGTCCTGAATTTTTGTGCTTTGTCCTCAATTTTTTTTATTTTTTGTCCTCAAATTTTTTATTTTTTGTCCTTAAATTTTTTATTTTTGGTCCTCAAATTTTTTATTTCTTGTCCTCAAATTTTTGAAATCTGCCAAAATAACTGAAATACGAAGAATGTACTGAACATTTAAACTAGAACTTAATATACCATTGCAACCAAATTTGGCATTAATTACTGATTTCATTTAATTGCAACAAAATGAACTAATAGAAGCGTGGAACTATTTTCTGGTGCGCAAATTATGCTGTTCTGATTGGGCACATGCTGCTTGATTTTTCCGCCCTTTGCCGCCGCCTGGTCTTGCCTAATGGTAGGAACGGTCCTGAGTATAATCCTGAAATTGTACGAATAGAAACGTGTTCGACGTGATAAATAAGGTGGATTGAAAGTAGTGTGGTATGAACGTATGTACCACAACTCTTCGCTTTCGTGTTGCTATGGCGGGGTGCAGACACCGGCGGCGCGGCGGCACGTGCTGGGCGGCTGCAGCGGTGCCCGGCAACAGCGGGGTGGAGTCGGTCTCTGCCCGCAACGCGGGACGAGTCCACCGCTGTGGGTCGCTCTTGGGCCGCGGCGCATGCGCGCTCCAACCGCGCGGCCAGCTCGTCTGGGATTTCTCCGAAATGAGTCAATAGGCCCGCAGATCGCCAACAATATTTGCAAGCACCCGGCGAACACTTTGTCGTCCTCCTGGTTTGCGCAAGCTTTCGTCTACATCTACATACATACTCCGCAATCCACCATACGGTGCGTGGTGGAGGGTACCTCGTACGACAACTAGCATCTTCTCTCCCTCTTCCACTCCCAAACAGAACGAGGGAAAAATTACTGCCTATATGTCTCTGTACGAGCCCTAATCTCTCTTATCTTTGTGGTCTTTCCGCGAAATGTAAGTTGATGGCAGTAAAATTGTTCTGCAGTCAGCCTCAAATGCTGGTTCTCTAAATTTCCTCAGTAGCGATTCACGAAACGAACGCCTCCTTTCCTCTAGAGACTCCCACCCGAGTTCCTGAAGCATTTCCGTAACACTCGTGTGATGATCAAACCTACCAGTAACAAATCTAGCAGCCCGCCTTTGAATTGCTTCTGTGTCTCCCTCAATCCGACCTGATAGGGATCCCAAACTCTACAAAAGAATAGGTCGTATTAGTGTTTCATAAGCGGTCTCCTTTACAGATGAACCACGTCTTCCCAAAATTCTACCAATGAACCGAAGACGACTATCCGCCTTGCCCACAACTGCCATTACATGCTTGTCCCACTTCATATCGCTCTGCAGTGTTACGCCCAAATATTTAATCGACGTGACTGTGTCAAGCGCTACCCTACTGATGGAGTATTCAAACATTACGGGACTCTTTTCCCATTCATCTGTATTAATTTACATTTATCTATATTTAGAGTTAGCTGCCATTATTTCCACCAATCACAAATACTGTCCAAGTCATCTTGTATCCTCCTACAGTCACTCAACGACGACACCTTCCCGCACACAGCAACATCATCAGCAAATAGTCGCACATTGCTATCCACCCTATCCAAAATGTAGATAGAAAACAACAGCGGACCTACCACACTTCTCTGGGGCACTCCAGATGATACTCTCACCTCCGATGAACACTCACCATCAAGGACAATGTATTGGGTTCTATTACTTAAGAAGTCTTAGAGCCACTCACATACTTGGGAACCAATCCCATATGCTCGTACCTCAGTTAGGAGTCTGCAGTGGGGCACCGAGTCAAACGCTTTCCGGAAGTCGAGGAATATAGCATCCGTCTGATACCCTTCGTCCATGGTTCGCAAGGTATCATGTGAAAAAAAGGCGAGTTGTGTTTCGCAGGAGCTACGCTTTCTAAAGCCGTGCTGATGCATGGACAGCAACTTCTCTGTCTAAAGAAAAATCCTTATATTCGAACTGAGAATATGTTCGAGAATCCAGCAACAAACCGATGTTAAGGATATTGGTCTGTAATTTTGAGGATCCGTACTTCTACCCTTCTTATATACAGGGGTCACCTGCGCTTTTTTTCCAGTCGCTCGGGACTTTACGTTGGGCAAGAGATTCGCGATAAATGCAAGCTAAGTAAGGAGCCAGTGCAGTAGAGTACTCTCTGTAAAACCGAATTGGAATCCCATCGGGACCCGGCGATTTATTTATTTTCAGCCCATTCACCTGCATCACAACCCCAGGGATGTCTATCACTATGTCCTCCATACGGGAATCTGTACGAGACTCAAACGGCGGTATGTTTGTGCGATCCTCTTGCGTGAAAGATTTCTCAAATGCTAAATTTAAAACTTCACCTTTCGTTTTGCTGTCTTCCGTTGCCAGGCCAGACTGATCAGTGAGTGACTGGATGGAAGCCTTCGACCCGCTTACCGATTTTACGTAAGACCAGAATTTCCTTGGGTTTTCAGCAAGATCTTTTGCTAAGGTATGACGGTGGTAGTGGTTGAATGCTTCGCGCGTCACTCTTTTTACAGCAGCACGAATCTCTACTAACTTTTGCCTCTCCTCATTCTCCAGATCTTTCTTGTACCGCGAGCACAACTGCCTTCCGTAGCGGTGCATGCGACATTGCCCGCGACTCGCTATATAGATGTACCTCTGTACATAACAAGGTATGAAGCTAAGGCGGGCCATTCCGCATGCATCCAAAATGAGTAAATTATCGAGATGAGTTTTCGATAATTTACCGATATATCGGACTTCGCGGCGAACTTTCTGACGTACGAAAGCGTATTTTACGCTTAGGGCACACGGGTTATGACACGGAATTTTTTAAATGGCACTGTATAATTTTTCCGCATTGGAGAGAGCTTTAGAAGATCAGCGACATAATACTTACGGACTCGATCTAATAGTAACAATATAAGAACATCGCAAACTACCGCCCCGCTGTTAGAAGAGCTCACAAAGACGTTTGCCCTATTAAGTATGGTTCGTGTGGTTCTTGTTAAGAATATATCATATGAAATGCCCAAAATGTTGAAATTCGCCCTTCATACATGTCGTAGAGAGATACCGTACAGTGCTACAGGGTGATTTCGTCTCTTGAGGTAAAGTTTGTGATGCACAGCTCGTACGTACCTGATTGTATGTATATACATCAAATAGTTCAAATGGCTCTAAGCACTACGGGACTTCTCATCTGAGGTCATCAGTCCCCTAAACTTAGAACTACTTAAACCGAACTAACCTAAGGACATCACACACATTCATGCCCGAGGCAGGATTCGAACCTGCGACCGTAGCAGCCGCTTGGTTCCGGACTGAAGCGCCCAGTACCGCTCGGCCACAGTGGCCGGCAGGTATATATCATATAAATAAATAAGAGATGGTGCTGATCCCCCACGGTACACAAAACAAGTCAGAACACTGTTTCATAAGCCATGGAAAAAGCATGCCAAATTTAAAAGAACGCAAAATCCCCAAGACTGGCGAAGTTCTACGGAAGCTTGAACTTTACCACACTCTTCAGTCCGAGATGCTTTTAAAAGTTTCCACAACGAAACTTTTCTCCAAATCTCGCAACGAGCAAAGTATCGGAGTAGTTAGCACACTGGACTCGCATTCTGGAGAACGACGGTTCAAAGCCGCGTCCGGCTATCCTGATTTATGTTTTCCGTAGTTTCCGTAAGTCGCTTCAGACAAATGCTGGGATGGTTCCTTTGAAATTACACGGCCGACTTCCTCCCCCATCCTTTACTAATCCGATGGGACTGATGACTTCGCTGTTTGGTCCCCTCGAGAGAATCAGCTAGCCAACCAAAACTCGCAGAAAACCCAGAGATTCTGCTCGTATGTAAACTACGCCAGCGCAAGACGCAGTCAGAACTTTCACTGCACGATAGCAATGGTAACATTACTGATGATAGTCTCGCTAAAGCAGAGTTACCAAAAACGGATTTCCGAAATTTCTTCACCAAGGAAGACGAAGTAAATATTCCAGCATTCCAATCGTAAACAACTGCCAACATGAGTAACTCGAACATAGGTATGCTCGGTGTAGTGCAGCAGTTTAAATCACTTAATAAAGGCAAGGCCCACTGTGTACATTTCACACCATCTAGGTTCCTTTCAGAGTATGCTGATACAATAGCTTCATACTCAGCAGTCACACACAACCACTCACTCGTCGATAAATTCGAACCTAGACACCAGAAAGTTGCACTGGTTACTCCACTCAAGAAAGGAAATAGGAGTAATTCGCTGAATTACAGAACCATACCAGTAACGTCAGTTTCCAGTATGATCTCGGAATAAATACTGTGTTCGAACATTATTAATTACCTCGAAGAAAACGATTTATTTACAGATAGCCAACACGGATTAAAACAATACCGTTGTTATGAAGCACAACTACCTCTTTATTCTCGTGACATAATGAGTGGCATAGATTGGGGATATCAAATGGATTCAATATTTTTTGATTGCCAGAAGGCACTTTGGCTTGAGAGAATAGGCATCGTTAAAACCACATGATGTGTGGATTGATATTATGTTGTGCTGCTACATTATGGTGTTGAGCACCCGAAATCCATCGTCATCATCATAAACACTCATCTGGCCGTACTCCGAAAGTTTTCGTTTCTCGAACGTACATGCTAGTGAGATTGCGCCAACAACGTGGGGTTTCATGGCATCTACTGCTCCTGTAAACGAAATAGTGTTACGTAGATGTACATTCGTTTCTGAAATTAGAATTTTAATTATGTTTAACTTTCGCATAAAATTAAGAAAAAGGACACTGACAGCAACTATGGTATAAGAGTCAGAACTTCTTTACAAAACATTTTATTGTTTCAGTTCCAAGCAACATTCTGTGAGGGAGTATAGGTGCAAATATAAAGCACGGATGATCAGTTCCTTTGAATACATCTTTTAGTACAATTTTCGCTTTTATTATTATAACGACAGAACTGTTCAAAGCCATAAATTTCCTTTGTGCCGTAGTACATGGTATAAAGTTGCTAGATAACAAGCTTTGAATTGATGATGCAAATTTCTTCAAAAATTTTTCCAACGTGAATTGGTTGTTTTAATAATACAGAGGAGCTTAATAATGGCGAAGGCATATCATTCTTTATACCTTCTTTTAAAAAATCTTGATATTCAATAAATCACTAAATATAAACAACCATACTGTATAATATGTGCAATGTTATAAATATGCTTCTGTGAAAGATTTTATCCTTTCTGTACGTACTATCTTAGCAAATATGTTTTATCTTAGCAGCCGGCCAGTGTGGCCGATCGGTTCTAGGCGCTTCAGTCTGGAACCGCGCGACCGCTACGGTCGCAGGTTCGAATCCTGCCGCGGGCATGGATGTGTGTGATGTACTTAGGTTAGTTAGGTTTAAGTAGCTCTAAGTTCTAGGGAACTGATGACCTCAGATGTTAAGTCCCATAGTGCTCAGAGCCATTTGAACATTATCTTAGCAGTTCGGAATCTGTTCAAATGGCTCTAAGCACTATGGGACTTAACATCTGAGGTCATCAGTTCCCTAGACTTAGAAGTACTTAAACCTAACTAACCTAAGGACATCACACACATCCATCCCCGAGGCAGGCCTCGAACCTGCGACCGTAGCAGCAGCGCGGTTTCGGACTGAAGCGCCTAGAACCGCTCGGCCACAGCGCCCGGCTCGGAATCTGTAGATAGTAAACAGTTGCGATGTAATTGTGGTGTGTTTATTCTTAAGCTAAGTGTGCATATCAAGTATGTATTCATCGAAAATATAAATAATATCATCACTGCGATCATTAAAGATCCGACGCACTTAGGGCACAGACTAAAATAAATAACTCCTTCTGGACGGGGACAAATTTCGGTACATAGCTTCACAGGTGCATCAAGGTAACAGACCTCATCACACACTAAAATAATTTATAATTAGAAATTAGTGTACATGTAACTGTAAGACACCTCACCGTGGCAGGAGACTGTCGAAGTATGTCGTGGAAAACTGAGAAAATAGTAATTTTTAAATTTCGTAATAAAGTCGCAGACCTCCACAAATTTCACACAACATGGATCAACCTAAGAACTAGTGAAAATTATCAACAGAGTTCTCGTAGTAAAAGGCAGCCCGAAACAACTGGAAACGCATTCACTTAGAACCGAGAAATTTTACGAGTACAACCAACTGCTCTCGTTTCGGTGTTGCGCGCTGCCGACTCGAACCTATTTGCTTTGAGAAACTAGACGTCCTGGTTCACAGATGTGGTACCGTGAGATTACAATTGAAGTACAGCTACTCACAGAGGTCCAGTTTTGCTGTATTTATCGTAAGGCAGCGAAGCTTGATAGGTGCGCTAATGCGGAATCGATTTACGTTGGAAAAAATTATTTGCAATTTCAGCCACCAGGTGCAAATCTGGCGCTGTACAGCATCTCGTCGACGTCTCCGATGTTCATATTGAACAGATTGTGTAAGTAGGGGTTAATAGTAAAATCAACATTATGTTATTTTCACTTGTTTGACATTTTTTGCCCACTACCCGTTCCTAATCTATCACATATGGAAATATTTCTATTCGTCTTTCCTGCATTCACAGCGCCAGATGTGCACCTGGTGACCAAAATTGGAACTATTTTTTTTTCCAGCGTAAATAGGTTCAGCATTACCGCATTAGAATATAAACCAAGTTTCGCTGCCATTCGATAAATGCAGTCCACACTGGACCTATGTGAGTAGCTGCACTTTAATTATACCTCTCTAGTACTTGGACTTCGCTGTTGTCGGTTCTCGGAGTGCTAGACACCAGTAATTCGGGCACGTTACAGCTGTGGGCGGAGCTAATAGTCGGTAATGGGTATCGCGGAGTGGCGGCGGCGGTGGCAGCGCCTGAACAGGTGGCAGCCAGCCGGGGGAACCCCCGCACAGCTGCACAGCAGAGTGCAAGTCGGGATCGATAGCTTCGCGTCACGGCGCGGAGTGGGTGGCTCGTTCAAATTCTTGGTGCCGCTGCTGTCAGGAGCCGATCAATAATGCGCCCGCTGCAGAACGGTGCGGCTTGCATAACGGCCGGAATGCAGATCGATGACGGCCCGGCAACGGGCGAAGCGGTCGCGCGACAGTCAATCCCTGTCGGAAAGCGGGGGAGACGGCTGCGTAATAGTGATACTGCCCAGTGTAGTCCCATCTAAAACTAAAGGGTGTTCCGGAAATGTTGTGACGAACTTCGACTGAAAGTAGAGTGTGTCTTGAGGAATCCTTGTCCGGAAACGTCAACAACGACACTATTGTGCGTCGAAGTTGAAGGCGCCGGCGCCCCGCCACCCTTCGACAGCAAACGTCACTTTGTACGCCGGCGGACCGCAGGAACGTCTCGCAATGTTGTTTGTTTTTCAGTGATCGCGACTGTCTGCCACGAACGCCAGTGGAGGAGACGAAGCTACACTACTGGCCATTAAATTTGCTGCACCACGAGAATGACGTTCTACAGACGCGAAATTCGACCGACAGGGAGAAGATGCTGTGATATGAAAAGGATTGGCTTTTCAGAGCATTCACACAAGGTTGGCGCCGGTGGCGACACCTACAACGTGCTGACATGAAAGTTTCCAACCGGTTTCTCATACACAAACAGCACTTGACCGGCGTTGCCTGGTGAAACGTTGTTGTGATGCCTCGTGTAAGGAAGAGAAGTGCGTACCATCACGTTTCCGACTTTGATAAAGGTCGGGTTGTAGTCTATCGCGATTGCTGCTGGCGTTGGTCGAGATCCAATGACTGTTAGTAGAATATGGAATCGGTGGGTTCAGGAGGGTATACGGAACGCCGTGCTGGATCCCAACGGCCTCTTATCACTAGCAGTCGAGATGACAGGCATCTTATCCGCATGTCTGTTACGAATCGTGCAGCCACGTCTCGATCCCTGAGTCAACAGATGGGGACGTTTGCAAGGCAACAATCACCTGCACGAACAGTTCGACGACGTTTGCAGCAGCATGGTCTATCAGCTCGGAGACCATGGCTGCGGTTACCCTTGGCATTGCATCACAGACAGGACCGCCTGCGATGGTGTATTCAACGACGAACCTGGTGCACGAATGGCAAAACGTAATTTTTCGGATGAATCCAGGTCCTGTTTACAGCATCATGATGGTCGCATCCGTGTTTGGGTACATCGCGGTGATCGCACATTGGAAGCGTGTATTCGTTATCGCCATACTGGCGTATCATCCGGCCTGGTGGTACGGGGTGCCATTGGTTGCATGTCTGTCACTTCTTGTTCGCACTGACGGCACTTTGAACAGTGGAAGTGTTTCAGATGTTTTACGACCCGTGGCTCTACCCTTCATTCGATCCCTGCGAAACCTTACATTTCAGCAGGATAATGCACGACCGCATGTTGCAGGTAATGTACGGGCCTTTCTAGATATAGAAAATGTACGACTGCTGCCCAGGCCAGCACATTGTCGAGATCTCTCACCAATTGAAAACGTCTGGTCAGTGGTGGCCGAGCAACTGGCTCGTCACAATACGCCAGTCACTTCTCTTGATGATGAACTGTGGTATCGTGTTGAAGCTGCATGGGCAGCTGTACCTGTACACGCCATCCAAGCTCTGTTTGACTCAATGCCCAGGCGTATCAAGGCCGTTATTACGGCGAGAGGTGGTTGTTCTGGGTACTGATTCCTCAGGATCTATGCACCCAAATTGCGCGAAAATGTAATCACATGTCAGTTCTACTATAATATATTTTCCAATGAATATCCGTTTGTCATTTGCATTTCTTATTGGTGTAGGAATTTTAATGGCCAATAGCGTAATTGTTGCGGAGAAAGGCTTTGTCTCCTATGGATGCGATGCTTTGTTGCCTCGATGGATAACGGTTTCGGACACGGATTTCAATCCGCAGTTTATTTTTCTCCTGGAACCCTAAAAAACCTCCAACATTTTCCAGTATACAGGAGAAAAATAAAGTACAGGCGGAAACCCGTCTCCCAAACCGCCATCCACTGATGTAACAGGGCATTGCGATCACAGTAGACAAGGCCTTTCTACGCAACAGCTAGCTACAATCTTTTCCACTGGCGTCCGCGGCAATCATTCGCGATCACTGCACAACAAACAACATTGTGAGAGTTCACTATACGGTCCGTCAGCGTACCAGGTAACGATTGCAGCCGAAAGCGTGACACAGTCGTAAGTGTTCGCGCCTGTAACTTCGACGCACTGTATCGTCGTTCAATCCAGTTTCTGGACACGTACTTATCTTAGATTTGTTCCTCAACACAACCTATACAACCCCACGAAGTTTGAAATGGTTCAAATAGCTCTGAGCTCTATGGGACTTAACATCTGAGGTCATCAGTCCCCTGGAACTTAGAACTACTGAAACCTAAGGACATCACACACAAATGCCCGAGGCAGGATTAGAACCTGCGACGATAGCAGTCGCGCGTTTCCGAAGCCGGACCCTCGAAGTTTCTCGTGCATCCTGTATATCTACGTTTACACCTGCACATCGCAAGCCACCTTGCGGAGTGTGACGGAGGGTATTTTGTGTACCGCTGTCATTTCCTCACTTGCTTTTCCATTCGTGAATGATTCACGCGAAAAACGATTGCCCGTAAGTCTCCAAGTGAGTTCGAATCTCTGTAGTTTCACCTTGTCGTTTCTTTCGCGAGATATACGTAGCAGGAAGCAATACAGGGTTATTACAAATTATTGAAGCGATTTCACAGCTCTACAATAACTTTATTGAGATATTTTCACAATGCTTTGCACAGACATACAAAAACTCAAAGTTTTTTTAGGCATTAACAAATGTTCGATATGTCCTTTAGTGATTCGGCAGACATCAAGCCGATAATCAAGTTCCTCCCACACTCTGCGCAGCATGTCCCCATCAATGAGTTCGAAAGCATCGTTGATGCGAGCTCGCAGTTCTGGCACGTTTCTTCGTAGAGGAGGTTTAAACACTGAATCTTTCACATAACCCCACAGAAAGAAATCGCATGGGGTTAAGTCGGGAGAGCGTGGAGGTCATGACATGAATTGTTGATCACGATCTCCACCACGACCGATCCATCGGTTTTCCAATCTCCTGTTTAAGGAATGCTTCTGCTTCAGCCTTTTCCGTAAGATTTTCCAAACCGTCGGCTGTGGTACGTTTAGCTCCCTGCTTGCTTTATTCGTCGACTTCCGCGGCTACGCGTGAAACTTGCCCGCACGCGTTCAACCGTTTCTTCGCTCACTGCAGGCCGACCCGTTGATTTCCCCTTACAGAGGCATCCAGAAGCTTTAAACTGCGCATACCATCGCCGAATGGAGTTAGCAGTTGGTGGATCTTTGTTGAACTTCGTCCTGAAGTGTCGTTGCACTGTTATGACTGACTGATGTGAGTGCATTTCAAGCACGACATACGCTTTCTCGGCTCCTGTCGCCACTTTGTCTCACTGCGCTCTCGAGCGCTCTGGCGGCAGAAACCTGAAGTGCGGCTTCAGCCGAACAAAACTTTATGAGTTTTTCTACGTATCTGTAGTGTGTCGTGACCATATGCCAATGAATGGAGCTACAGTGAATTTATGAAATCGCTTCAATCATTTGTAATAGCCCTGTATATTATCTGACTTTTCTAGGAACTACGCTCTCGGATCTTCAAACAGTAGACCACACGACGCAGAACGCCTCTGTTTCGCTGCTACACGCCTATCCTCTGCAAAGCTACTTTAAAGTGCGTAGCAGAGGGTACTTCCCATTTCTCCAGGTAGCAGAGCTTCTTCCCGTTCCATTCACGTATGGAGGTTAAAAGAATGAATTCTTAAACGCCTCTGTGGATGCTGTAGTTAGTCGAACTCTCGTTTCGCGGCCACTGTGGGTGCGTTACCTAGCAGGTTGTACTGTATCCTTACGTAACCCACTTAAAAAGATAGTTCTAGATACTTTCTAAATAAGCTTTCACGAGATGGTTCGCGACTGTGGAAGAAACTGTGGGGAATATTGACAAACGTTTGTGCGAAGTCTGCGGAGCATGTGCTGTCGAGAGAAGTACAGTTAGTCGCTGGGCGCGGAAGGTGAGGTCATCAGAAGGCGGTTCGGCGGAGCTCCACGGTTTGCAGCGGTCGAGGAGACCATCAACGACTGTCACACCTGTCGTGTTGTATCGAGCTGATGATGTCATTCGCGAGGACAGATGCATTATGACTCGGCAGTTGCCGCTGTTTCTGTCAATCAGCAAAGGAAGTGTGGATGCAATCACTCTTGGATATTCAAAAGTGTCCAAGTTCATTCTCAAGCCTAATAATATGTTCGTAGACAGGCATGCGGTGGCGGCGTTGACGATACATACGTCGACGAGGCATAGTGCTTCAATGCTGTTGCAGATACAGCTCACAGTGGAATGGTTCCGTTCGCGTGCACTGCTCGCTTATGTAGGAGGCGAGCAACCTTGATTACATAGACTTGGCTCCTCGCTGGGTCGGCTCACCAAGGGACCCACCAACGATTCCTAGGGTAAACCAACCACTACCAGAATTTTCAGTAGCGACGTCCAGAGTAAAGTTAACCCTGCAGCCACGGAAGAATATGGGTCCACTTAATATAACTGCTTGGGCTAGCAGTGTTTATAGTAACATGCCACATACATTGTATACGCGCTCCTGTAGAAAAGTTAGTAATGATGAAGAAATTCATGTATGGATGAAAGGACTTCGTGTACTTTCTGAAAATGTAACTGTAACTGGAGGTATTACTTTGTACTATAATTGTTAATAAGGGTGTATAACGGTGGATCACAAATCGCACAGAAAAAACATTTGTCTTGATTTGTTGCAACGTTTTGAAGCTGAGGAGGAGGCCTTCTTGTCCCGGATTGTTACAGGTGATGAAACCGGAGTTAAACATTTTCAGCCCGAAATAAAATGGCAATCGATGGGATGGCGCCATTCTCACTCCCCACAGAAGAAAAAATTCAAAGCAACTAGTTTCGCCGGTAAGGTCATGATCACCGTGTTCTGGGAATGTGAAGATGTGATTCTCATTAATGTGATGTCAAGAGGCGGTACTGTTAAATCAGAAGCATATGTCAGCACAGTAACAAAACACAAGACGGGCCGGCGACTTCGGTGCCACAGCAGCCCAGGAGATGTTTTGCAGTAACACGATAACGATTGGCCCCACACTAGTTCAAATGGCTCTAAGCACTATGGGGCTTAACATCTGACGTCATCAGTCCCCTAGTCTTAGATCTAAGTAAACCTAACTAACCTAAGGACATCACACACATCCATGCCCGAGGCAGGATTGGAACCTGCGACGGTAGCAGCCGCGTAGATCCGGACTGAAGCGCCTAGAACCACTCGGCCACAGGCCGGCCCTCACACTAGTTCTGAGGACTACCTGAACACATCGCAAAACAGGGTTGGACAGTGTTACCCCATTCACCCTACAGCCCTGACCTAGCCTCCTCGGACTTCCACTTGTTTGGGCCATGAAAGGACGCCATCCGTGGAAGGCATTTTGAGGACGATGAGGAGGAGATTCACACAGTGAAGCATTGGCTCCGCCGCCAGGACAAGGATTGGTACCGACAGGGCGTACACGCCCTTGTTTCGCGCTGGAGGAAGGTCATGGAACGGGGTGGAAATTATGTGGGAAAATAGGGTGTGTAGGTGGAACACGATTCTTTCATGTGTGTAATTCTCGTTCATTAAAGAAATGTTGAAGAAAAAAATACGCGCTGAATTACTTTCTGGGCAACCCTCGTAGGTACGTCGGGCGATGCCTGTACGTAGACCTCGAAGGGCACCTAACCTCATTCTTAGGGTCATCTCAGTTGTAAGGTAAAGGCCGACACCGTTGACGCAGTTGAAGCACGGATGCAGCCAATTGTACATCCTTGTCGTTATTTACTAGGTGATCCAGGTTGTTTGAAAGAATTCATACCTCACTACAGATGATGAGAAGTCCCATGCTTCTGTACAGAGCGTAGGGGAACGATGCGGGAGACCCGCACCGCCTTACTAGGCCAGGTCCTAATGGAGGTGGTTTGCCGTTGCCTTCCTCCGACCGTAATGGGGATGAATGATGATGATGATGAAGACGACACAACACCCAGTCATCTCGAGGCAGGAAAAATCCCTGACCCCGCCGGGAATCGAACCCGGGACCCCGTGCTCGGGTAGCGAGAACACTACCGCGAGACCACGAGGGGCGGACACCTCACTACAGATAGGAGTACAGTAATGTAGCCAAATGGGAGGAAGACTCCTGGAGCACCACCTTTACAAAGCACGAGTGTACAGTATATTTTAATATGGTACGTGCTGAAGCAGTGCTGTATTTGTTATGAAGACATGCCATGCGTGAAATTAGAGCTCAGTTATATGGGGATTTGTCGAAACGTTAACGTTTCAAACGATTAAGCTACTTGTTTAATGACCACACATAAGAGAACGGCAGCTTGTAGTCCTGCATTCGCAATTATCTCGGTAACGTATGATTTTAATCGATCGTTTTTTACTTCTGTTATCGTATATTTTCACCCGTGTAAGTTTTCCCTATTAATTGTGATAGATTCTGCCTATAGTTCCGATTCCGCTGTTCATCCAACTATCTGGTCATCCATTTATTTATTCGCATTCTATGTTCTTATCGTCTTCCTGTGACATCTACAGCCGCGCGGGATTAGCCGAGCGGTCTAGGGCGCTGCAGTCACGGACTGTGCGGCTGATCACGGCGGTGGTTCGAGTCCTCCCTCAGGTGTGTGTGTGTGTGTGTGTGTGTGTGTGTGTGTGTGTGTGTGTGTGTGTGTTGTCCTTAGGGTAATTTAGGTTAAGTAGTGTGTAAGCTGAGGGACTGATGACTTTAGCAGTTAAGTCCCATAAGATTCCACACACATTTGAACATTTTTTTGACATCTACATTGTGGTCGCTTTGTAATTGTAAAGTCGAGACTGCATTGGGCGCCTCACATTCTTATACGTACTAAAATTAGTATGATGACGGAAGGGAGAAAGTGAAACTGAATAGCCTTGTAACAGATAATATGAAGTATTCGTTTGATCGTGGAATTATTTTATTGTAATAATTCGGTTTAACATGGTCCAACGTTTAAATCCTGTTTTCTCATAAACGTTTTTTTTTATCTTAGCACACTTCACGTAGCAACCACACATACATGCTCCGCAACCTAATGACAGTGTCTAGTGGAGGGTACTTCATACCAGTTTTAGGAACTTTTAGTCGCATTGCATGCACATATTGAACGAAAGAAAAACGATTGCCTGTATGCCCCTATACACGGCGATCGTTCTTACCTTATTCTCAAGATCCTTGCACGCGATGTACGATTTTGGCTGTTGTGCTGTCGCACAGTCTTACTCGAATAACGGAACTCTAAATTGCGGCTGATTTTCTTTGAGTTGAGTAAAAATCTCCATTCGATCCGATATGACGATCTTATTTACACAATAATTTGCTAAGAAGAGCGATGGCGGCGGCATTCCGCACACGGCTGACACCTGCCAACGTGCCAAGTGCAGCGGTGCGGCTGCCGTTGTAAATAGACGCAGGTGGCGCCCAGCTGGCAGAAGCCGCCTGGCGCTGACAGCGTAATTTTGCCGCCAACTTTCCTCTCTTTCGGTCGACGATGTTTCTGTTTGTATCGCACTACCAAGAGAGTCGGAGCACCGCACGAGAAGAGGGATACGTACACTGATGGAAAAAAAGTCGCAGCATCAAGGAGCAGTTGCGCGACACAATCGAAAGTCTTTCTACATCCGAAAGACGATGTCCATTCAAATTTCGCGCCAGTCGCATAAGGATGCTCATCAGATTTGTTTGAAATACGCGCGGCAACGATTGTGATTGTGTTACCTTCGAGATTACACGTCGTGAGTTGGTGCTAGTCAATAATGTCTTTAAGATGACAAAGCCCCCATTTATATACTAAGATGGTATCTGTTCTTTCGGACATATCCATCGGTCACCATGCAGCTCGTTAGAATGAAATGAACACCCTTAGCTGCTTATAGGCGTTGACATGTCAACGGGGACAGATGACAATGTGTGCCCCGACCGGGACTCGAACCCGGGATCTCCGGCTTACATGGCAGACGCTCTGTCCATCTGAGCCACCGAGGACACAGAGGATAGCGCGACTGCAGGGATTTATCTCTAGGCACGCCTCCCGCGAAACCCACATTCTCAACGTAGTGTCCCGCACTACATTCATAGTGCCCCCGTCCATTATATTCAGAAGCAGGAGATCCCAGGTTCGAGCCCCGGTCGGGGCACACATTTTCGTCTGTCCCCGTTGATGTATGTCAAAGCCTGTAAGCATCTAAGGGTGTTCATTTCATTGTAATTTCATTCTAACGAGCTGCACGGTTACCGATGTTATCTGTTCTTTCGGACATGTCCGGAAGAACAGATACCCTCTTATATATAGTTAAGGCTCACCGGCCACTTGACCATCTTCTCCTGTGCGAATGCACAAACAGTGCCCGAACTCTTACGGGGATCGGCAACGCGCCGCGTTTAATGTGTATAGTGGGCGGGGGCACTGCGAATGTAGTGCGGGACACTATGTTGAGAATGTGGGTTTCGCGGGAGGCGTGCCAGAGATAAATCCCTGCAGTCGCGCTATCCTCTGTGTCCTCGGTGGCTCAGATGGATAGAGCGTCTGCCATGTAAGCAGGAGATCCCGGGTTCGAGTCCCGGTCGGGGCACACATTTTCATCTGTCCCCGTTGACGTACGGCAACGCCTGTAAGCAGCTAAGGGTGTTCATTTCATTGTAAAGACCCCAGTATCAACATCTCACTAAGTTTTAATAAGGTCGTGTGAAAGGGCTCCTGGATGTTCCTTCTGCGCTGCTGCAGAAAGACTTGGCAGGAATCTAGCCACTGTATTTGATTGCTGGCAGCGGAGATCCCGGGAATGTACGGTGGGAAGAAGACCGGGTTCCAAGGGCCGCGTGACACTACCGAGAGGGAAGCCCATCGTGTTCGTAGTATGGCTCTGTCACATAGTACTGTATCTGCAGCAGCAGTTTTACCAGCAGTTGCCACTATAGTGACACAGTTAACTGTCAAAAATCGATTACTTCAAGGACAGCTCCGAGCCAGATACGCTGTAACGTGCGTTCTACAGAGCCCAGACATCCCATTTGCGACTTAAGTGGTATCAAGCGAGAGTTCATTGGAGGGCAAGGTGGAAGTCTTGTGTTTACTGATAAAAGTTGGTTTTGGCACGGTGCCAGTGATAGCCGTGTTTTGGTAAGGAGAAGGCCAGTTTAAGGCGTGCAACCAACATGTCTACGTGCTGGACATACTGGATCTACATCTGGAGGTAAGGTCTGGGGTTCGATTTCGTATGACAGCGGGAACACTCTCGTGGTTATCCCAAGCACCCTGACGGCAAATTTGTGTCATAAAATTTTTGAAAACATAGTCAGCTGTCTTAAAAAGTGTTAAAATTAAAATTTAAAACAGTCTTGACCGCAATTTTTTTTATTGGAGTGAGTGACCGGTTTCTGGCAGTGTCCATCCACCGCTCTGGAGTCTGAAGATGGCTCTATGGCCGGCCGTAGTGGCCGAGCGGTTCTAGGCGCTACAGTTGGAACCGCGCGATCGCTACGGTCGCAGGTTCGAATCCTGCCTCGGGCATGGATGTGTGTGATGTCCTTAGGTTAGTTAGGTTTAAGTAGTTCTAAGATCTAGGGGACTGATGACCTCAGAAGTTAAGTCCCATAGTGCTCAGAGCCATTTGAACCATTTTTGATGGCTCTATGAAAGAGTCGAAGCCGGTCGCTCACTCCAATAACAAAAATTGCGATCAAGACTGTTTTAAGTTTTAATTTTAACAAATTTGTGTCAGTCTGGTGATTCGACCTGTCGTGCTGCCCTTCATGAACATCATTCCATGGGGTGTTTTCCAACAGGATAATGCTCGCCCACATACCGCTGTTGTAACCCAACATGCTCTACAGTGTCGATATGTTGCCTTGGGCTGCCTGATCACCAAATCTGTCTCCAATCTAGCACATATGGCACATCATCGGACAATGACTCCAGTACCATCCACAAACAGCCGACCGTGTATTGACAGACCAAGTAGTGCAATAGGCATGGAACTCCATCCCACAAACTGACATCCGGCAACTGTAAAACACAATGCATGCACGTTTCCGTGCTTGCACTCAACATACTGGCTGTTACACGTGCTGTTGATGTGCCAGCATATCACATTTTCAGTGGCTCATCTTCATTTTACATTAACCTTTGATCTTGCAATGGTAATCACTTGAATATGTTACTTAGAGAAAGGTATTTCTGAAATTTCGTTACTCTACATTAATTATTTTTTGGTACTGCGAGTTTTTTCCGTCTGTGTATCACACATATACAGGGTGTTACAAAAAGGTTCGGCCAAACTTTCAGGAAACATTCCTTACACGCAAAGAAAGAAAATATGTTATGTGGACATGTGTCCGGAAACGCTTACTTTCCATGTTAGAGCTCATTTTATTACTTCTCTTCAAATCACATTAATCATGGAATGGAAACACACAGCAACAGAACGTACCAGCGTGACTTCAAACACTTTGTTACAGGAAATGTTCAAAATGTCCTCCGTTAGCGAGGATACTTGCATCCACCCTCCGTCGCATGGAATCCCTGAATCCCTGATGCGCTGATGCAGCCCTGGAGAATGGCGTATTGTATCGCAGCCGTCCACAATACGAGCACGAAGAGTCTCTACACTTGGTACCGGGGTTGCGTAGACAAGAGCTTTCAAATGCCCCCATAAATGAAAGTCAAGAGGGTTGAGGTCAGGGGAGCATGGAGGCCATGGAATTGGTCCGCCTCTACCAATCCATCGGTCACCGAATCTGTTGTTGAGAAGCGTACGAACACTTCGACTGAAATGTACAGGAGCTCCATCGCGAATGAACCCCATGTTGTGTCGTACTTGTAAAGGCACATGTTCTAGCAGCACAGGTAGAGTATCCCTATGAAATCATGATAACGTGCTCCATTGAGCGTAGGTGGACGAAACTAAAATGAGCTCTAACATGGAAAGTAAGCGTTTCCGGACACATGTCCACATAACATCTTTTCTTTATTTGTGTGTGAGGAACGTTTCCTGACAGTTTGGCCGTATCTTATTGTAACACCCTGTAGAATGACGTTCGTCGACTTGGTTCCACTTACAGGTCAACACATGTGCGGCGACGGATGCTCGTCTGAGCTTACGGACTTCAGTATGATACCATCCGACAATGTAGTATAGGGAGGTATGGCTTTCCCCTAAATATCTGCATCAAGTGTTTTCGGTTTCAGTTGAAGTGGAGTTGTGACAGAACATGCAGTCTGCAAACTGGTCAAGCCAGTCAATGAAAAATTGTTGTCCTAGCGTCCTTTTTTCATGTATATTCTGTTGTTCTTGAGTTGAGAAATAAAATATTGATACCTCCTTAGAGTATAAATTCCGTATTCCCGACTAAATGAAAGGCTATTTGTTTCTTCGCCAGAGGCGTTTCTCTTCTTTATTTTCGAAACTTTTACGTGTGTACAAGTTCGAAGAGTGAGGGTATAATTATAAATTTGTTTCTACATGCGTTTTTGTGCCAGTTTTGAGATTAAAAACAGTTTGTCGTTGCAAAAATTACTTATAAATTTTAGTTCCACTTGCGAAATCATGTTATTTTCACGTGTGTGCCGCTGTGAGACTGTGTTTGTTCTGTACAGCCTAGGGATGCTTTCCCTGGCAGTGGTATACACATTTCACAATTATTACCCACGATTCTCGCCGGTGTGTCTTTTCAAAATCCTCCAGTTAACCCTGTTCGTTTCTTGTTTATATTGTTGGGAACATTCACATGCTTTCTTTGTCGACTTTGGTTCGTTTTGTGGCAGCTGTATGCAACTCAGATACTCATTTGTTTGTTTGTGTGGTTTTTAAGGAAAACTTAGTTTTGTTTTTGTTTTATACAAGGTTGACGCGGTGGTGTTTGATGGTCAGTATCTGTGTGACTTACAGCGTGTTACGGTTTTGCCCTAAATTTCGATATGGTACTGTTTCTCTGTCGCTCTGACCATGCTAACCGAAGAAAAATACATTGGGCTTCTTTCGAAGTCACGTGACGCATTGTTCTGCGTCAAAATGCTACCGTCCCACTGGACTTCAGGTGGTTTCAATACGGCTTCGTGATCTTACAACTCACCCGGTTTGAAGTGAAAGTAACCGTATTATTATGACTGCAATCTGTTTGAAGAAGCCATCGACAAATATGGAAGGAAAAAAGTTTAGCACAATGGAGAGCAGTTGTTACAGTTCGCCATACATAGCACGGAACTCATGGCATCGACTTAGGAGATAACCTGTCCCACCACGATAGTCTGAATGAATCGGGATTGGTGATGCAGTGATAGGTCACTGAAATTCGAGAGGTCGGTGATGCAGACATTTAATTATTATTATTATTTTTTTATTTATTTATTGTGTGACTTAGTGCTCGGTATACCGATTATGGTTAAAGTAGTTCTTTCACTGGCAAGGGTTTGTATTTAATTCATTCCATCTGCTAAAGTAGAGTGAAAATTATGCAACAGAAATTGCGGAACAAATCATAGGAGAGTGCATAGACGGAATGGAGTCCGCTTGGTTCGTTGAATCAGGCGAGGGGACCAAACAGCGAGGTCATCGGTCCCATCGGATTAGGGAAGGAAATCGGCCGTGCCCTTTCAAAGGAACCATTCTAGCATTTGCCTGAAGCGATTTAGGGAAATCACGGAAAACCTAAATCAGGATGGTCGGACGCGAGTCTGAACTGTCGTCCACCCGAATGCGAGTCCGGTGTGCTAACCACTGAGCCACCTCCCTCGGTGTAGCATTATGTGTTGAAGGCAAAAGCATGGACTGTATGCGCGTTGCTGACGATACGACGTTAGAGGAATCCAAGACGTTACTTCACGGAATGCTGGAAGATCTAAATAGGAAATGTGAAGAATACAAAAGAAAAATGATACTGGGCGGAAGAGGTGAGGCAGCGAAAATCAAGATAATTGGAGAACTGGAGCAGACAGAATTCGATTATTTGGGAATTGTGATAATGCAGAACCCGAGATGAGAAACACAAATAACTGCGTGATAGTCAAAGAAGCGTCCAAGAAACAGACATTAAAATCAGAGGAAAAGATTAGGTAAGTACTACAATGGAGCATAGTTCTATAGATTCAGACTCTTTTGCATTGCGAAAAGATGAGACACGAAGGCTGAAGGCACTGGAAATGTGGATGAGAAACAGAGCAGAGGGTGTGAGTTGGAAAGACTGGACGAGGAAGGAGATGGTGTTAAGAAGTTAAGATGGGCAGAATAGAAACCTCTTGGATACCAAAGGAAAAGAAAGAAATATTGGTTATGCCACAGTCTGAAGAAAGAGTGCTTACTATTGCAAGGAATCGAAGGCATACAAAAGGAAGAAAAAGAATATGCCAACTAATGGCAGCCTCAGCCTACTTCAAACAAAAGAGAGAAGTGCGAAGGAAGACGAGTTGACGTTTAGTCATATTTGGCCTTTAAACAAGGCATAACTATTGCTAATGGTGAATAGGTCATGATTTACCTGCAACGTCACTATAGCTGTGACATTATTACAGTGACGAGGGAGTAAAGTATGAAGGAAAGGTGTGGTCCTCAGTCACCGTAAGTTTTGGTCTCCACTGGAAAGAACATTGCCAATTGACACCCTATCGAAGGAAGATGCTGACAATAGAAATAATTGACGCTCTATAGGAGACAATCAAGCGAAAAATCCTCAGTGGCTGCCCCAGTGGAAAAGAAATTAAAAAATGAAACCATCACGTGTGTACCTAAAAGAGATCAGAAGCCTGTTACGGATTGTGTGTGGAGCAGGTTTCAATGTAGAGCGCAAAAATATTTTGGTTCTGTTTCAGCGAAGTTGTTAGATGACGTTCTTTGCGAATAGCGGGCGAAACTTCCACTTCAGAAGGCAGCGACGGAACTTTTAATGGCAAACAAACTTGGCATCTGTAAGCACACGAGCGACAACACTAAAGTTAACGTGGTAGTACCCCTCCAAGGAGTTTCTGTATTTATCATTAACTTGGAGAATATTCTCGGTATTGCACGCCCGCAGATCTTTTTACGTAGACTATATTTTTGGGCAGTTCGCTGGATATATTAAGCCAACGTGTCACTAGAAGGTGTTTATTAATCTAAAGTATTTGCTTTGCGCCGTCATAAATAACAGTTGAATATGGGCGTTACATCTGAGGTTTGTAATGCTGAGTTGCGTATAACGTAAAATGAGAAGAGGTTGAATACATTTATTTAGACCCAACTTATCTCCGTTGCAGGAGAGACGTCAATTTTATTGTAACGTGAATTGTATGGCTGTCTGTAGTTCACTTGCGATTATTTTTTTTAAAAGTATGCGAGGACAGTGACGTATACCCTCGAAGTCGTGGTCATTAGCGACGGCGTACAAAATCTAATGGAGAGGAATGAATGATGAAATCGGCTTTTGCCTTTATTCTCCTGAAAAGTTTCACAGAAGCAGCGGAAATTCTAAACTGAAGTAGGAAATTCAGACGGATGTTTAGGTTTCACTCAATTTGGAAACAACTAGAACAGTTAAGAGTTCCCGCGGTAAAGGCATTGCAAAATTTCAACTATTGCCATGAGAGATACAGCCTGGAGATACAGTGTTAAAAATATCCGGTATTAATGGTGTTTATTTGTATGTGCAATATTTTTCATAGTGTCGTCTAGAACTACTTGGCGTCCATACATAAAAGGGCAGATGTGGCTCGCTGTCTCAGTGGATAAGAGCCAGACTACAATCCAAAGATCCCGGTTTCGATTTCAGTTTTGTAAGTTACTGCTTCTTTCACCCCCGGCGTTGATTTGGTGATATGATACGGAGAGTGCCTGATTGGGCAAGTCATTTCAAAGTTTGGAGGAAGGCAAATCATATCACCTCCACAACATCCACAGCACCATTCCTACTAAATCACAGCGGAATTCGAATCCGTTTTCGGACGGAGAACAGCTTTAATTTCTTTTTATCCTAGTAAGTCGGCTTCTTGCATCAGAATTTTACCACATGTATATAACTAAAGCATTCATCAGTCTGAATGTTGATTTGAATAATCCTGCCCTTTACAAAACATTACTGTGTCGCAAGTGCTATGTCCTTGTGTTCATCAGACCTCAGAAGGAGGTCACCAAGCGCGTCTTGGTCAATTTTACATTTTAATGCAGATTCACAACCACAGTGCATTCTGCTTGTTTTTACTGTATTGTCCAGTGTGAAAGCTCCATTAAGAGCCACAAAATATAAAACAGTACCACGACTGACCGAGGAGCGACCTTCAAATCTCTGGATCACGAACCTAACTTCAGTAATCTACCGAGCCATGATGCTTGTCTCTGAGAGATGCACAGCATTTTTCAACCCAGGGTCTCAGCAAGAATGTTAAGAAGTTTGTGTCGAACATTGATAGCTTACATACTGAGGAAATGCACCGTTGTTTGAAAGCCTGCCATTCGCTGAGAGTTCCCTCACTTTGTGGCTCGTGCCAAAGGGAACATATGTCAAGATGTCAAAAGCTACGGTTCATTGGCACTTGTTTGGATTGTTCGTCAGCTTCAAGAGTGGACATTTCCTTTGATGTATTTACACTGTTACTACTGAAGCCAATAACAACTGCACCCTCATCATAAACAGCAGATACATCGAAGGCAAGGTTCTCGGGCATCAGGAAAGCACTCAAAATAGATGTTTCAGATGCACAAGTCGTAACCTCCGTATGTACTTACGTAGACTTAAATAAGGTGTTACAAAAGGGAATAAGATACCCTCTGTTACAACTTGTATAACATGGAGTGATGTCCAAAAATGCTTCGTCGTTTCCGTATTTGAATTCATTTCGTAGAGCTCTTCATAGAACATGGATCATGGGAAACACATAGGAAGAGAATGTGTCATCATACAACTTGAAACACTTTTTTTATATGAAATGTAGAAAATGTCTCCGCTAACATTAACACAAGCATTAGTAAATTGTCGAATTGAATCCCGAATGCGCTTAGTTATCATTAGAGTATATCATACAACCCCGTTTCCTCCACAACACTCCAAATGTTGCATTAATTTTAGACACACAAGGGTTTTCAAAGGCTCCGCAAATAAAAGTACACCGTCTGATTAGAAGTATCCTGGTACATATTAGTGGACATTAATCTTTCGCCTCTGTGGGAACTTGAATTCTGCTAGAGACATTTCCCATAAGGCGCTTTCATAGCTGCGGAAGTATGGCAGCCCCGCTGTGGCCGAGCATTTATAGGCGCTTCAGTCCGGAACCGCGCTGCTGCTACGGTCGCAGGTTCGAATCCTGCCTCGGGCATGGATGTGTCTGATGTCCTTAGGTTAGTTAGGTTTAAATAGTTCTAAGTGTATGGGACTGATGACCTCAGGTGTTACGTCCCATAGTGCTCAGAGCCATTTGCACCATTTGAATGGCAGCCCATTCTTCCCGAAGAGCCGAAAAAAGAGGAGATAGTCAGACTGGACGCTAGGGTTTGGCGCGATGTCTAAGTTCTGATTCCTCGACTTGCGCCATAGGGTGGTGGGGTTTCGGGTTCCGCTGGATAGGTCAGGAGTCCACTACAGACAGCAGGCGGCTACACGGGTAGCAAGGGTTGTGTGGCGTGGACTGGGCTTTTTTTGTAGGTTAGATGGCCTCGGGCAAGTACAGAAAGGGCAACAGCCTGAAAGGGTGCGGGGAAAAGTCAGGACATGCGGGGACCAAACAGCAATCGGTATTGTAATTGTAAACTGTCGAAGCTGCGTTGGTAAAGTACCGGAACTTTAAGCGCTGATAGAAAGCACCGAAGCTGAAATCGTTATAGGTACGGAAACCTGGCTGAAGCCAGAGATAAATTCTGCCGAAATTTTTACAAAGGCACAGACGGTGTTTAGAAAGGATAGATTGCATGCATCGGTGGTGGCGTGTTTGTCGCTTTTAGTAGTCGTTTATCCTGTAGTGAAGCACAAGTGGATAGTTTCTGTGAATTATTATGGGTGGAGGTTACATTCAACAACCGAGCTAGGTTAATAAGTGGCTCCTTTTACCGACCTCCCGACTCAGCAGCATTGGTGGCAGAACAACTGAGAGAAAATCTGGAATACATTTCACATAAATTTTCTCAGCATGTTACAGTCTTAGGTGGAGATTTCAATTTACCAGATATAGTGTGGGACACTCAGATGTTTAGGACGGGTGGTAGGGACAAGGCATCGAGTGACATTATACTGAGTGCACTACCCGAAAATTACCTCGAGCAATTAAACAGAGAACGGACTCGTGGAGATAACATCTTGGACCTACTGATAACAAACAGACCCGAACTTTTCGACTCTGTAAGCGCAGAACAGGGACTCAGTGATCATAAGGCCGTTGCAGCATCCCTGAATATGGATATAAATAGGAATATAAAAAAAAGGGAGGAAGGTTTATCTGTTTAGCAAGAGTAACAGAAGGCAGATTTCAGACTACCTAACAGATCAAAACGAAAATTTCTGTTCCGACACTGACAAGCCGGCCGGTAGTGGCCGTGCGGTTCTAGGCGCTTCAGTCTGGAACCGAGTGACCACTACGGTCGCAGGTTCGAATCCTGCCTCGGGCATGGATGTGTGTGATGACCTTAGGTTTAAGTAGTTCTAAGTTCTAGCGGACTGATGACCATAGATGTTAAGTCCCATAGTGCTCAGAGCCATTTTTGACACTGACAATGTTGAGTGTTTATGGAAAAATTTCAAAGCAATCATAAAATGCATTTTAGACAGATACGTGCCGAGTAAAACTGTGAGGGACGGGAAAAACCCACCGTGGTTCAACAACAAAGTTAGGAAACTACTGCGAAAGCAAAGAGAGCTTCACTGCAAGTTTAAACGCAGCTAAAACCTCTCAGACAAACAGAAGCTAAACGATGTCAAAGTTAGCGTAAGGAGGGCTATGCGTGAAGCGTTCAGTGAATTCGAAAGTAAAATTCTATGTTCCCTCCGCCACACACCGTTCGGTGGCTTGAGGAGTATAAATGTAGATGTAGGTGTAGACATTCCATTACTGTTCCATTCGGCTGAGGTCAGGACTCTGCACAGGCCAGTCCGTTTGAGGAATTCTGTTGTCCATATACCATTGACTCAAATATGACATCATTGCCATGCAGATAGAAACAGTGGTAATCTTCGAAGTGTTCCTCTGCTGTAAGCAGTACCCAGTGCTGTAAAATCTGTTGAAATCCTTCCGCATTAAGTGTTTCTTTAAGCTCAGTAAGAGACTATACCTCAACCACGGAAAACAGCCCCATACCGTTACACCATCTGCCCGTATGTGATTGTCGGCACAACACGTGATGGCAGATGCTGATCTCTAGGCATTCGCCAAACCCAGGCCCTTCCATTGCTACAGGGTATAGTGTGATTCATCACTCCAGATCACTGCTTACCAGTCATCCACCGACCAGGGACGAAGGTTTAGAAGTGTCCCTGATGGATTTGTTGCTCTTGTAACATCCACTGGCACTGAGCTCTCCTAACCGGCCCATTCTACTGTTACCGTCTCTCTATTGACAACACGGTACTCTTCGCCCCTCTTTATATTGACGAGTCCGCCACTTGTGACGTGTAGTGGTCGATTTCGCATTATGTACGGATATCCGGATGCTTTTGATCAGATAATGTATAATGTGGTTAGGTGTGGAGAAATAGTCCTCGTCTTCCTATCGATCTGCACGAAATGTGTAATCGCAACAGAGAAGAAATTGCGTTAGCCATGTTTAGTATACTGCGAAAAGATGTAGAAATTGAGTCCGAAAATGGACGTGATGTGATGACACTTGCGTACATACAGTGTACATTTTTTGTGAGGGGAATACGTTCTGAAAGTTGCCTGTGTGCAGGGTGTCCCATTTACATTGACTATGTTATTCCTTTCAGATATACGCCATTCGGAATTGCGTACATTTTTAGAAGCCATCCTATCTTTAGTGTGTTCTATATTTTTCTCCCCCCAAGTAAATCTCGGCCAGAAGCAAAATAGAAAAATGCACCAAACAAGTCCTGATTAGCTACCTGTAAACAGCATGACTGCGTTTCGTGTAGCATTTTTCGTTACGATCATGTGAACAGCAGTGCAACTTTTTCACATAGCATCCTGTGTTTTTATTCGGTAATCCATTTCCTCTCGTAAAGACCTGTTTAAAAACGTATCCCAGAGTTAATTTTAATTTTAATAATTAACAGCCTCAGGTACAACTGAGGCTGTTAATTATTAAAATTAATATTTACACAGTTGCTGACAGGGCCGTGAAACGTTGAAGATATTTACATCCCAGTGTACGTAAACATGACGTAATAAAAAAGAAGAACACAAATTTGACTTGGACACGCTGTATTAGCACACTGTGCAGGTACCCGGGGTATCGTGACTCGTCCACTAGCTAGATACGACAGTTAACAAAGGAAAACACAAGGAAAATGCACACAGGTTGTTCAGTCAACTGTCTTCAGTTGAGCGGTAACCTACTTTTTCATTGGTATACGCGAAGCACAAACGTAATGATACACACAAAGAAACTATGAACAAATAAATATTACATTATACTGAAAGATTAAGAGTAAAAGAATATCCAAGCCACAACAGTACACAGGTGAGTACTGGCGCAGGACTAAAATATTTGGAGAGGCTACGGAAATTGTAACATAGATGATATCGGAGGCTATAACACAATTGTTACCTAAAATCAAATCCAGTGGAAACAGTATATGAAATTAGCAACTGACCGTACAGTCAATCAGATGCGTTAGCTGTGAGATCCCCTCTGAGCTCCTTGTTAGCTGAAATGTTTCTAGAAAATTTTGAACTCTCATGTTCAGATAAAGAGCCGCTACGTTCTGAAATACATTACTGGATGAGAAACGTGGACGATGTACTGTACTCGTGGACATGTGGCACCAATTAATTAAACAAATCTTTTCTAGTGTTCACACCACAGTAAAATTAAATTTACACTGGAGCTGAGGAAAGTCATTCAGTCATTCAGTTGTTGATTGTTGGGAAGTAGGAAAGCCCTGCGTAGATCGTCGGGGTAATTTCGGATATGGTCCCAGTTGGCATAAAAAAACTCCAAGGCAGACATTAGCTGTAAACAATAACCTTTATTCAGAACGTGACAGTACCTTTTCTTTTACAAAAAGTCGTATAAACTCTATTCCTAACAACATATGTTACGTATTTTACTTCACTTTGAACATTATCAGTTTTTTCTGGTTCATCACCAGCAATTTGTAGTCCAATAAAAAAAGGATTAGTATCTTGAAACAAACGATTCTTTGCTTTACACTGACTCTCCAAATCAGTCCATGACTTTGCTTATCTATATCAGCACTCGTTTCTGGTTTAGAATACGTTACAAACTTAAATTTATTCCTACGACTATACTTACGCCATGGAACACCAGCTGACCGCTCAGGATTAAGATCAAATGAACCAATTTTATTAGTACATGCTATACGAACTTTTTCAAGAGCACCTTGATCCTCAAATATTTTTTTTGTTAGCCCTTTCATCCAAAGTCAAACGTTCTATTCTAACATTAATCCTATACACAGTAGGTAACTACTTTATTAATTATTGCTGTGGTATAATTATTAGAACCTCAATAAGAGATCCTCACAAGTCATACCTCAGACGCACAGCCGAAGGCCATCCTAGAAAATGGCCTCACGGGGAGTGAGGTCTCCTGATCAGGGTAAAAATAAGTATAGGCTTGTACACAAGTTGACTACAGACATGCAGCAGTAATAATTAATAAAGTAGTTACCTACGTGTATAGGATTAATGTTAGAATAGAACAAAAAAATATTTGAGGATCAAGGTGCTCTTGAAAAAGTTCGTATAGCATGTACTAATAAAATTGGTTCATTTGATCTTAATCCTGAGCGGTCAGCTGGTGTTCCATGGCGTAAGTATAGTCGTTGGAATAAATTTAAGTTTGTAACGTATTCTAAACCAGAAACGAGTGCTGATATAGATAAGGTAAAGTCATGGACTGATTTGGAGAGTCAGTGTAAAGCAAAGAATCGTTTGTTTCAAGGAACTAATCCTTTTTTTATTGGACTACAAATTGCTGGTGATGAACCAGAAAAAACTGATAATGTTCAAAGTGAAGTAAAATACGTAACATATGTTGTTAGGAATAGAGTTTATATGACTTTTTGTAAAAGAAAAGGTACTGTCACGTTCTGAATAAAGGTTATTGTTTACAGCTAATGTCTACCTTGGAGTTTTTTTATGCCAACTGGGACCATATCCGAAATTACCCCGACGATCTACGCAGGGCTTTCCTACTTCACAACAATCAACAAAGGATTGATGAATTAGCTATTACATTTTATGGCAACAAAATAAATTATTCTGCAGCTGTTGTTGTGTTAGAAGAATTGTGGTATTATAAGCCGAACCTGGATGATTTAATTCGTCAATTTAGGGATGCATACAGAGAGTTTGTTTTTATGCCTAACGGTATAAGGTGTGCTAATAGGTACTTTGATTTTAGTCAGGGTCGTTATAGGCCTTTGTGGTATAATTATTAGAACCTCAATAAGAGATCCTCACAAGTCATACCTCAGACGCACAGCCGAAGGCCATCCTAGGAAAGTAACTTCTACAGATATAGTAATACCTGTCAATCCCTAACAGCCTGTAACACACAAACGTGTAACCTTACATTTCATGGTGCACCGTCTGCTATCTTTACCTCAAACCCAATCATATGAAGCCTGTCTCAAAAGTATCCGACCTTTGGCCTGAGAAACTATTTCGAATACCTGACGGGGTTGGGACCCTAATCTCCTTCAAAGTAGGCCCCTTGTGCTTGCACACGCTTAGCCCACTGATCCTTCCACTGCTGGAAACACCTCTGGAAGTCTTCTTTTGGAATGGTGTTCAGCTCCGTCGTCGTGTTCCATATTATCTCTTCTCTACTCTCAAAACGGGATCCTTTCAGTGGCCTCTTCAATTTTGGAAACAACCAGAAGTCGCAAGGAGCCATGTCTCGTACATTGAACATGTAAAATAACTAAAGAAATTACGTGCAGTAATACTTACAGTCCTATCCTAATTGATAATGTCTTTAGTATACTTAGTAGAAAGAAGAGGCAGAGGCTAACATCACTTACGTACCCTTTGCAGAAAGCACTAAATCATACTGATAGCAAATTGCTCCCCTGACGCCCGGTCCAATCGTATTAATGTAACCACCGCCTATGTTCATCCTCAACGTGGAATAATCACTCAGACGGTAGGCGACACCACTAGCAGTAACGGGTATGTACCCTGTGGTCCACAACCCCACGACGACTGCCGCAGTCCATTTCACCCCTCCGTCGCCCCACACCGAACCACTCTTTCGGGGTTATTGTGCGGTTCGATCTACGGTGCCCCGACTAGATTCTGACTCTTAACAATAAATATGTTCTGAGATAAAAAAGTGTGGCATTGCTTATTGAACGACCCTCGTGTATGTTGAGTATTATTTTAACAATATTTTCACGTAAACCTAAGCAGCTGAAGAATTATTATGAGATGGAGGTAATGAGATTCGATTTACAATTTGAAGAATAGCGTAACTCCTGTAAATGTGCTTCACTTCAACAGTGTCAGCCTTAGAATCCAAAGGAAATATCCGCACAACAGCAATGTTGATTATTAAATAGCGCTACGCTCCTTTTTTTATGACACGCTCATTCGTTTCATTAATTTATACTGCATTTGCGGCCCGCATCTCGTGGTCGTGCGGTAGCGTTCTCGCTTCCCACGCCCGGGTTCCCGGGTTCGATTCCCGGCGGGGTCAGGGATTTTCTCTGCCTCGTGATGGCTGGGTGTTGTGTGCTGTCCTTAGGTTAGTTAGGTTTAAGTAGTTCTAAGTTCTAGGGGACTGATGACCATAGATGTTAAGTCCCATAGTGCTCAGAGCCATTTTTGAACTGCATTTGCGAATATCAACTTAAAAATGTTGAGAGCAAAGAGATCTCTGGCACCAGCTACATGTTAGGAACTGCGGACTTTGACACAATGAACAAAGCACGGTACCAACGGCAAAACAGTATTTCACTGTATGTTTAAAGTGAATGCTGGTCCAAATTGACACTGACTCCCAGAAGTCTTGCCGAGTTGCTAAACCTCTGTAGAAAACCATTGAATGCGCAGAAGCTAAAGCCATCCATCAATTGCAGTACCTTTTCCCACTTGTGTCGGCCATTTAGAAACTGCAGTGTCCTTTGCTCCGTGCCCTTCATGCAATGCCGTACTGTCACTCGTTGGTTCAACACCTTCATGAACACAAACCTCTTGTTTTACGTTTCATCCGTGCAGCTGGGTTTTATCACTCGCTCTAGTGTGGGCGCTCTCACATGATTTCTCAGGCTACACCAACTCCAGCGGCTTTTAATTGTGGCGTGGATACCAAAATAGTGTATTTTATGGTAACAAGTTGTGTTGGCCCTTTATCAACGCTTTCCAGCTGGAGGTTCTTCGTTTGTAGTTGAGTGATTGACCTTTTACCTGATCCATCAACCACTGTAGTCTGTTTTACTCTAGTCAACTATTTGCTCTGCTCCTTTTAAGTGTCCTCTATTTTGTGTTATTGCGGTGTTCATTTTAGCTCCGTACCCCTTGGTGTTCCCTCCCACTGGGTGCAGAGTTTACGCTTTTACTGTATAGGCCTTTTACAAGTATGTCTGTTTGGAACAGGGGACTGATGACCTAGATGTTTAGCCCCCATCAAACCCCAAAACCAACCAACCAACAAACCTCTTACACACTCCACTATACAGTACTTCACGTTGGGGTATTAAAACTTTCTTCGTTGATGGAGCACATATGTGCCACTAAAGTAATGTTTTCATCGTTCGTACGTCTGTATCTCATATCTTTCCAATGCTAGCACGTTGCGGGGCTCTTTCGGAACTTGGAGAAAAATACTACGGACCGCGGGTTTGATATATAGAAGGCTGTGAAGCGATCAAATGGGGGAGAGGCGTGTTTATAGGTCGCACAGTGCGTCTGTTTCACGAAAATCAGATCAGACTACCATCTTGTTCGTTCGAAGAATGTCTGAAGTAACTGATTGTATTTTCTTATACATCCTAGACGTAGTTTGGAAACATTACAACACAGCTCAGTCATTCTAGTAGTTCCTACATTATTTGTATGCAATAGGGCCTATATGCCTCCGAAAACGTCATAGAATGTAGAAAACGTGTGTGGTATGCCAAGGGCATCTTCAAATGTTACATGAAAACCTGTGTGCGATATTTCCTGCTTCTCATTGTCAGGAGAATAAATGAGTTCTGGTACTGATTTTTTTTTTTTATACTCTTCTCCATAATTGTCATCCAGATAAAATTATTCTAAAGTTAAATTTTTAACTGTGAATATCTCAGGTTCACACGAAAACATGAATCTAGTGAGATTCGTGAGACACAAGTGTCCCACTTCACCGATTTGCGTACCATCAGAATTATGGCTCAAATTTCTGTGCAGGATCGATTGCTGGGGCTGATATATACGAAGTTTGTTTTGTGGAGTCTACTTGATGTTCTATTGTAAGGATGGCCGAAATCCAGTTCACAAAGAGCTATAAAACAAATAGTATTGTACAATGTTAATACTACGTTTTCAGTTTTTAATAGAATTATTAATTTGCGAATTGGTCGGAGGGGAAACGCCACGGCGGCGCAAAAGCAAAGCAGGGCGGAGTGAGCGACCTCCCCAAATTACGACCGACCATGGAAATGAGGAGTGACGTCACCCCTCAGTGAAGAACCCCTTCTGAGCACGCGGGGGACCAGGGGTGGATGTCCGCTCCAGTAGCGAGCGATTGGTCGTGTTGTTAGCGGTCACCCCGAGGGAACGAAGGCGGGCACACTCTGTGGCGCCGCCCGTCGCAGTTGCAAGCAGCTTCTCCCAGCGTGAGCCGCCTGGTAAATAAGACCGCTGCGCTTCATTGCACTGCGTAATTATTGCGTCGCTCGTGTCGTTTCCTCTGCGACGAACGCGGTTATAGCTTCCTCCTCTCGGCGTTCTAATTCGTGTCAACTCTCTTTCCTTGCCCACAATCAGTGACGTCGTCGTGTTAACTACAGAGTGTTTTAGAAAGATTTGTTCGAATTCGCAACACTGAATCTTCTACTTCCCTTCACTACCCCTCTTACTTACATGCGGTACATTTTTAACTTAAAAGTGTTGTTACTGTCTTCATTCCGAAGACAAATCTGATGTACACTCATGCTCATAAATTAAGGATAATGCTGATACATGGTGAAACTACGCTTTCGTGGGCAGTGCAAGTTTAAATCACCTGGGGTTTCACCATGCGGTGCATTTGACCTGCGGTCTTCGCAGAAGTGTGTTGGCGCATGTCAGAGTACGGTGCAGCGAGTAAGTGTGCAGACGTTTTCACACTTGCTAATGGTGACTGTGTGTTGAAAACTGCTCAAAGAACACACATTGATGATGACGTTATGAGGGGTAGAATACTAGGGCGACTGGAGGCTGGTAAACACAGCAGGTCGTAACACGGGCCCTCCGTGTGCCACGAAGTGTGATCTCAAGATTATGCCAACGATTTCAGCAGACAGGAAACGTGTCCAGGCGCTACAGTACGGGACGTCCATAGTGTAAAACACCACAAGAAGACCGATATCTCACCATCAGTGGCCGCAGACGGCGACGGAGTACTGCAGGTAGCCTTGCTCGGGACCTTACCGCAGCCACTGGAACAGTTGTCTCCAGACACACAGTCTACAGACGACTGAAGCATGGTTTATTCGCCCGAAGACCTGCGAGGTGCACTCCACTAACCCCTGGTCACAGGAGAGCCCGTGAAGCCTGGTGTTAAGAACACAGTACATGGTCATTAGAACAGTGGTCCCAGGTTATGTTCACGGACGAGTCCAGATATAGTCTGAACAGTGATTCTCGCCGGGTTTTCATAAGGCGTGAACCAGGAACCAGATACCAAGCCCTTAATGCCCTTGAAAGGGACCTGTATGGAGGTCGTGGTTTGATGGTGTGGGGTGGGAGTGTAATTGGTGCACGTACAACCCTGCATGTCTTTGAGGGAGGAACTGTAACGGGACAGGTGTATTGGGACGTCATTTTGCACCAGTATGTCCGCCTTTTCAGGGGTGCAGTGGGTCCCACTTTCTTCCTGATGGACAATAACGCACGGCCCCACCGAGCTGCCATCGTGGACGAGTACCTTGAAACAGAAGGTATCAGGCGAATGGAGTGGCCAGTCTGTTCTCCAGACCTAAACACCAACGAGCACGTCTGGGATGCTCTCGGTCGACGTAGCGCTGCACCTCTTCAAATCCCTAGGACACTTCAGGAGCTCCGACACGCACTGTTGCAAGAGTGGGAGGCTATACCCCAGCAGCTGCTCGACCACCTGATCCAGAGTATGCCAATCCGTTGTGCGGCCTGTGTACGTGTGCATGGTGATCATATCCCATACTGATGTCGGGGTACATGCGCAGGAAACAATGGCGTTTTGTAGCACATGTGTTTCGCTACAGTTTTCTCGACTTTTCACCAATACCGTGGACTTACAGCTCTGTCCTATATGTTCCCTATGTGCCTTTGCTATTAGCGCCAGTTTTGTGTAGTGCCACGTTGTATGGCACCACATTCTGCAATTATCGTTAATTTATGAGCATGAGTGTAGCTCCCCTCGCTACTCTATCCTGTGCAAGCCTCTTCATCTCCGAATAACTACTGCGACCTACCACCTTTTGAACCTGTTAACTATTTTCATCTCTTGGTCTTCCTTTACAATATTTACCCCACACTCTCTAGTGCTGAGCTGGTGATTCGTTGATGTCTCAGAAGGCATTCTGTCAGCCGATCGATTTTTTGTTTAGTCAGGTTGTGGCACAAACTTGTACTTTCCCAGTTCCGTTCACTACCTTCTGTTACTTACATAATGTACCCATCTAATCTTCAGCATCCTTCTGTAGTACTACATTTATTCTCTTCATGTCTGAACTGTTCATTGTCCACATTTCACTTCCATACGAGGATACACTCAAGACAAATACCTTCAGAAAAGATTCCATAACACTTGGATCTATATTCGACGTCTACAATTTTCTCTTCCATCGCTAGTCTACATTTTATACCTCTGTACTTCGGCCATCATCAGTTATTTTCCTGCCCAAATAGCAAAACATATCTACTTTTAATGTCTCGTTTCGTAATCTAATTTCGTCAGCATCTTCTGAGTTCACTCGACTGAATTTCGTTTTCAGCCGCTGTCCAAGTTCAACTGCTCTTCCTAGTCCTTTACCGTCTCTGACAGAATTACATTGTCATCGGCAAACCTCTAAGTTTTTGTTTCTTCTCCCTGAACTTTGATCTCTTCACTAAATTTTCCTTTGGTTTCATTTACTGCTTGCTCAGTGTAAAGGTAGAATAACACCGGGGATACACTACAACCGTGGTGTTTCACATAGTTCTCAAACACTCCTTGCCTGTCTTGTAACTCTCGGCTGGTTTCTTTACAATTTTAAATATAGCCTTTCGCTGTATTTTATCCCTGCTACCTTCAGAATTTCAAAGAATATAATAAAGTCAACATTGTCAAAAGCTTTCTCCTTAACCTTTTTTGAAACAGAAGTCGTAGGGTCAGTATTGTCTCGCTTGTTCCTAGTTTCATGTAGGATTAAAAAAAATTATTTTACAAGGGTATATATTTTACAAGTATGCACATAGAACCTTGAATACTTTTTACAATTACGTTTAGGATCAAACATTTCATTTGCCTTTCACAATTGCTCCATTTGCCCACCTCCCCCCTGCCACCAGTGGACGCGCGACGAACACAATCCGTTCTATTGGGAGCACGTTTTCGATTGTTGAGCGGCATCGGAGTTCACCCACCCGTGTTCGGAGGGGAGCGTTTCACAATTTTGCACCAAAAAAAGACGTTAGAGCAGAGGGCCTTTGAAATACATTGGTGCAATGCGAGGTCCTTACGAGGTACAATGCCTTACTCTCAACGAAAACCAGGCTGTACAGTTGTAAATGAGTTACACCTATTGAGACGGAAACCGAGAACGCAAAGCGCGTGTTGTTGCTGTCTTATCGGCGCACATAGGGCACTGAACGAGCGTGCTAGCGAACTAGCTGCACCACGCAGATCGCTACTGGCAACATATGGGCTGGCAGCTTAAAACTGGCACCAAGATAATCTTCTGGTTTTGATATATAAAATGAAATCTGCCCCACGTTTCAAACTCCATTCCTGTACAAGGTACATTCTTGTGAAATCGGATGTACGTTTTTTGAAGCAGCCTATACTGTGGAATCAGAGAACAGTAAGTAACAGAAGTGGTAGATAGAGTGGATCGTGGCGTGTCACCTGCTGTTCCTGTTAGATGTGTATCGGTTCGTGAACTAATAGCTTCCGGTTGGCATTACGTCATCAGATAGTGCCTGACTTGCGGTCGATTAACTCTAGATGTCGCGGAGCGGAACGTTAAACCATTTCACAATGCATTTCAAATGACGGCGTTCACACAGACGGAACGAAACGGAACGTCACTGTCAAGGATTCTTCGCTTACTTTGTAACGTAACGCTTTCCGAAGGTTGCATAAGGCCTTGGTATTTTTGCCAAGAGTGTTATCTCACAAAAGACACGAACCATTTCAAAGCGGAAAATTACAGCTTTTACAATAACTAGACAAGAAGCATCCTCTACTGTTCGTTAATAAGAACGTAAAGATTTTCAATTAAACCTTTTTCGACAGTGAAAATCTCAGGTCTAATGAAGGGAAAACGTTATTACGTTATTTAACAGCTAGAAACAAATCGAGATGCAAAGAACAAGGTAAAAAAGCATTAGATATTTCTTATAAATTTATTCTTTTGCGACTGCAACAAAAGTCATACTTAGACCAAACGCGTTTCGCTTCATTTCAAAGCATCTTCAGTGGTCAGTGTAACAATGTAATCTGTTCGTTAAGATCGTTGACAGTTTTCATGTTTTACTTTACTGCTGTTAAATGTACAATTATTACTAACGATTTTTCTTGTTTCCTACTACATTTCTAACGTTCTTTCACATATTAGTTACAGATTTTAAGAACACTGCGCTTCACTGACACTGGGTCTCTGCCCGAGGACAGGGTGTTTGTGTTGTCCTCATTTCCTCATTTCATCATCATCATCATCATACGTGACAGTGGCTCGACTGGACTGTGTAAAGAATTGAACTGCGTAAAAATTGGGACAAACTAATCGTCATCATAATCAATTGATGGACTCGAATTCGGGAGGACGACGGTTCAATTCCGCGTCTTGCCATCCTGATATGAGTTTTCGGTGATTTCCCTAAATCGCTCCATGCAACTGCCCGGATTGTTCCTTTGAAAGGGGACGGCCGACTTCCTTCCCCGTCCTTCCCCAATCCGATGAATCCGATGACCTCGCTCTTGGTCTCCTCTTCCAAACAACCCCCAATCATCATCAACAGACACTGAATATATTTTGTATTTGATGTTGTTTAGATGCAGTTACACAACCGCCTTAATATGTTTTGATGTTGAGCGATGCGACAGTCTTACGCGTTTTTTTTAGCAGTGGAATTGACTGTTACTTCTGTTACCCTACGTAAATGTAACAGACCTAATAAGGAGACTGCCTACACTACGCTTGTCCGTCCTCGTTTAGAATACTGCTGCGCGGTATGGGATCCTACCAGATAGGACTGACGGAATACATCGAAAATTTTCAAAGAAGGCCAGCACGTTTTGTATTATCGCGAAATATGGGAGAGAGTGTCACTGGAATGATACATGATTTGTGCTGGACATCATTAAAAGAAAGGCGTTTTTAGTTGCGACGGAATCTTTTCACGAAATTCCAGTCACCAACTTTCTCTTCCGAATGCGAAAATATTTTGTGGACACCGACCTACATAGGGAGAAACGATCACCACGATAAAATAAGGGAAATCAAAGCTCGTGCGGAAAGGTATAGGTGTACGTTCTTTCCACGCGCTATATGAGACTGGAATAGTAGAGAATTGTGAAGGTGGTTCGATGAACCCTCTGCCAGTCACTTAAATGTGATTTGCAGAGGATGGTCGGCTATCCACATTGAAGTTTTCAGTGTTTCGCCCAATAGCTTAAGGAGAATGTCGGGGTATTTCCTCTGCAGGGGACATCGTTGGTTTCCTCTCTCATCTCCAGTGGTCTTGTTGAATGCACGTCAAACTCTAATCTTCCATTTTGTAGATTAATCTGTTTTCTGTTGTTCTCTCTTGAATAAGTCCTTTAAATCGCGTAAGAAACACACGTTATGTTCTATATTCCACGCGAAAGGATGTAATTTTTTTAATGTACTCCGTGGTTACTTGTCTAGTGGTTAACCCCTAAGTCCGTATTTACCCACGAAGGATGTAAGGGGGATTCAATGTCTGCAGTGAAACTCTGTTAAGCTAATCTGTTTCCGAGATGTCGAAAAAATCTCTCCAAGCGTCTAATACTCCTAGTATTTCACTTTTCGTAGTATATATCTGTTTGCTCGCCCACTTAGCAGTGCGGACTAACGCACTGCTTTCCGGGCGGGAAGGCGCACCGGTCCCAGGCACGAATCCGCCCGGCGGGTTATTGTTAAGGTCCGGTGTGCCGGCCAGTCTGTGGATGGTTTTTAAGGCGGTTTTCCATCTGCCTCAGCGAATGCGGGCTGGTTCCCCTTACTCCGCCTCAGTTACACTATGTCGGCGGTTGCTGCGCAAACACTATCTCCACGTACTCGTACACCATAATTACTCTACGACGCAACCATTTGGGTTACACTCGTCTGGAATGAGACGTTCCCGGGGGGCCCCACTAGGGGCCGAACCGCAAAATAGACCTGGGTTCGGTGTGGGGCGGCTGTGGAATGAGAGGACTGCTGTAGCCTGTTGTGAAGTTGTGTACCACCGAGGGCTACGGCGGGACGAAGCCTCTCCGTCGTTATAATATAATACAATATATCTGTTTGAAAAGAGACTAGTGAATTAACTCACAGTTCTCAGTAAAGTCCGCTACAAACCTCCATCCATTCCGTAAATTATTCCCGCACCCACCTCCACTATCCACTGTCAAATGCTGAACAAAGCATTGTCTTATTTTTTCCACGACCCCTCTATAAACTGAAAAGTGCCTGTAAATGTAAATCTTACAATATTGCAAGGAAACGAAACATGAATTTCTTGTACACATCCACTTGCATGTAATACATTCTTACAGAAAGACGTCGCATTCGAGGAAGCAAGTGTTATGATAAGTCTTTCCAACAGCTGACAATGTCTTTTACTCTTCCACTTAGTCTTCTTTGAAGATTGTAGAACTGGCGCAGCAAGATACCAGTTTTTCTTGTCGCACCTGAGATGGGGATTTTGTAAAGCTACATGAAGTATTCTGCCGTGGAATTATTACGTACTAATTTGATGAAAATTTCTTGCCACCAAGTAGAAGTTCTCTTCTACGGCGTCTGGGGTATGAGGTGGACATAATAGGAATACCATCTGATGCGTTTTTGCTGTTACTGCTGCTGTTTATTATATGTGGGTAACCTTCGACTTAACATTCAACAAGCAAAATTGATACTTTTTGCAGAGGATACTAATGTTATAATAAATCCCGTTACGTCAAAAGCAACGGAAGAGTTGGTAAATAATATTTTCTAAAGAATTCTGAAGTGGATCTTTTGAAAATTGACTCTCCCTAAATTTTGAAAAAAAAAAAAAAAAAAAAATCTACATTCAGTTCTGTACAGCAAATAGTCATGCCAACAATTGATATAGCACATCAGCAGGAGTCAGTAAATAGGGTAGAATTCTCCAACTTTTCATCAATACGTACACCCAAAAATTTGAAGTAGAAGAAGCATATTACTGAGTTTCTCGAACAATTAAGTCGAGTTACATTTCCTCTTCGTATAATTGCTAATCTTCGAAACCAACGTATCAACCTTCTGACTATTTTTCTGGGGTAACTCATCACTTAGAAATAAAGAATTGATTGCAAAAAAAAGCGAGCAGTAAGAATAATACACTGATCAGCAAGAACATTATGACCTGTAGAGGCGATAGCAGCGTCACTTAGCGAGTAGTGGGTAACACGCACGGTGCATGTAGCGTCAGTCAACTTGCAGTCCGCGTGTACAATGGCGAGACGCGTCAGCTGTCTGAGTTTGACAGAGGGGAGATTGTGATAACCCGGAGGTTCGGCACGGAAACTGCACGACTTGACGGGTGTTCGAGGAATTCTGTGGCGAGGGTCTACAAATCAAGGTGAAACCATGTCCAGACGTTGTGGTGTCGGGCGGCCGTCCCTCGTTACAGACGTCGGACGACGTAAGCTGGGCAGACCGGTAAAACAGGATGGAGAATTGTGCCGGAACTAACAGCGGACAGTGCACAGAACACTCATAATGATGGACTTCTGCACCCTACGACCCATGCGTGTGCCATTGTGAACACCACGGCATCGGCAACTACGACTAAAATGGGCATGTGACCATCTGCACTGAACGATGGAGTGGTGCCAGAGCGTTGCATGATCTGGTGACTCCCGATGATCATGCCGATGGGAGGGCGCGTATCCGTCGTCTTCCAGGGGAACAGCTGCTTGAGACCTGTACTGCAGGACGAAGGCAACCTGGAAGCAGCCCCATTGCGCTCTGGGGAACATTAACGTGGACATTTATGGGCCCAGTGGAGCTCGTGCAAGGCACCATGACGGTCAAGGAGTGTCATACACTGATTGCAGACCATGTACATCTCGTCGTGACGATCAGGCTTACCCACGGTAGTGGTATTTTTCGACTTTCAACAAGTTAGTGCGGTATGTCACAAGTCTGGATTCTAATGGAGTGGTTCGGGGAACCCAGTGGAGGGTTCTAATTGATGTACCGGTCCTCCAGCTCGCCAGATCTGAACTGGATCGTACACATATGGGATGTGATTCAAAGTGGGGTCAGAGCTCACGCCCCCTCCCCCCCCCCCCCCCCCCCCCCGTTTCCCTGAATTTACGGGAATTGGGTGACCTGTGTATGCAGATGTGGTGCCAAGTCCCTTTTATCAAGGCTTCGTTGCTTCCGTGCCACGACTCGTCGCCACTGTTATCCGTGCCCAAGGTGGATATACCGGCTTTTAGGTAGCTGGTCATAATGTTCTGCTACGTGCTGTTCATCCGCGGATGCCACGTAGGCACATCTCCGTGGAACTAGGCATTTTAACTACTCCATCACAATAGATACATTCGCTAATGGAATTCGTCATAAGTAATCCATCACAATTTGAGACGAACAGTGGTGTCCATGCCTACGACAATAGAGGGGGAAAAATGACCTTCGTTACACATTGTTAAAGCTGTCAGTGACTCAGGAAGAATTTTGATACGCAGCAACAAAAATTTTTGATAATTTGCCCATCAACATGAAGTTTCTGACAAGTAGCAACGCACGTCTTAAATCTAATTTAAAATCATTTCTCCTGGAGAACTCATTGACGAATTTCTATTTAATAACTGGTAGACAGTAAAAAAAGGACAATTATGTGTAGTTGCATGAGTGGAACTAAAAATGTTTCCGTTAACGTTAACGCTAATCAGCTGTACATATGCTGTAAAATAACACGTTCCACATTATTTCGATGAGAGAATCGTTCATATGATCTATGGAACAGCTAACTAACTAACTTTCTTTCTTTTACTATTTGTTCAGTGTAATATAATTGTAATGATTGCTGTTGTTGCAGCTCACTAGAGCCGGCTTTGGTTCTGTGTTTCAGGTTGAGGTGATATCGCAGATGTGCAGCGAGACCCATCGTCCTAGTTGAGCGGTGAGTACCTCGCCAGCCCGCGGGTGCCTTGGGCAATTCCCAGCCAAGCGCGCTCCAGCTAATGGCCTTCTACACGCTCCAGCGCGGACGGAGACGGCGGTTCGTGAAATCTCGACTGGCGAATCGGCGAGGCGAGGTTAAGAGCGCCAACCCCGCAAGTGCGCCGCCTGTGTGCTTGCGTCACCACGAGCCCCCGGCGGAATAGCCTCCTTGCAATCTGTGCCGGCCTCTTATCTCCCTGTCGTGTTCGACTGGCCAGATAAAGGGTTCTCCCCTTTCCCAACACTCTGCAGCCGGCGGCGCGCTCACCGGCGTTGTCCGGCCAATACAGCTTGCGGCGGAGAAAACGTGCAGTCCTGTGTGTGGGTTCTAACCAACATGATGCGAGAATACGTTAAGCCTACTACTTCACTGTTACCTACGTGGTTTGCGTGTCCTTCTAGCATCTCTTTGCAATCATGTAAATGTAAGCAAACTGGTGCTCATTCAGTAGTTAGCAATACACCCATAGGAAGGCGTCTTGCAATAGCTGCTGAAACGACGGAATTTCATAGTTGACAATGCAGCCTCAAACCCAGAAGAATTTTGTTGACTGTACTAGCTTGATATGCGGCAAGCCATTCTCGCCAGCCGCCAGCCATCTGTCATTTTATGTTTTGATCACGACTGTGTCAAACGTGTTATCTTTCGTTTAATTTTCTACTTCATTCGATAGATAAACTTGAATTACCATAAGATCAACTTACTTCCTGTTTAGATTACCGACTTCTTACTTTTCTTTTTCGTTATACTATTAGACTTAGTACAGTCTACATCTACATGGTTACTCTGCAATTCACACTTAAGTGCCTGGCAGAGTGTTCATCGAACCATTTTCATACTACTTCTCTATCATTCCGCTCTCGAATGGTGCGTGGGGAAAAAAAGAGCACCTAAATCTTTCCGTTCGAGCTCTGATTTCTCTTATTTTATTATGATGATCATTTCGCCCTACGTAGGTGAGTGTCAAAAAAGTATTTTTGCATTCGGAAGAGAAATAAATTTCGTAAACAGATATCGCCGCAAAAAAAAAAAAGCCTTTGTTTCAGTGACTGCCACCCCAACTCGCGTGTCATATCAGTGACACTCTCACCCCTATTGCGTGATAACACGAAACGGGCTGCCCTTCTTTGCACTTTTTCGATGTTCTCCGTCAATCCTACCTTGTAAGGATCCCACACCGCCCAGCAATATTCCAGCAGAGGGCGGACAAGTGTAATGTAGGCTGTCTCTTTAGTGGATTTGTCGCATCTTGTAAGCGTTCTGCCAACACAGAGCAGTGTTTCACCTTCCCCATAACATTATCTTTGTGGTCTTTGCAATTTTCGCAATTGTAATTCCTAGGTATTTAGTCGAATTGACAGCTCTTAGATTTGTGCGATTTATCGTATACCCAAAATTCATCAGAATTTTTTAGTACCCATGTGGATGACCTTGCACTTTTCTTTGTTTAGTGCCAATTGCCACTTTTCGCACCATACAGAAATTCTCTCTAGATCATTTTCCAATTGTTGATCGTCTGCTGATTGTACTGGACGGTAAAACAATGTAAGGGGGCTGCTCAGATTATCACCTACATCATTTATGTAAATCAGGAACAGGAGAGGGCCTATGACACTACCTTGGGGAACACCAGGTATCACTTCTGTTCTACTCGACGATCTGGACAGGAAGTGATTTGAGTTGTTTCGCAACACCTAAATATCTACTTTTATGTCACTCATGCTAACAGCTGCTCTGGTTTCTAATTCTTGAAAATTTACTTCATCTTCTTTCGTGAAGGAATTACGGAAAACTGTATTTAATAACTCTGCTTTAGTGGCACCATCATCGGTAACATATCCATCGCTATCGCGCAGTGACGGCATTGACTGGTTTTGACTGTCTTTACTTTCCTATTATTTACAAATTAACTCTGCTTTGGGGAGACAAATACGGGATGGCATTGTACAGGAAAGCGTCTTGGGAGATCCTCGAGCGCCCATTGCTGTACCGACGACGGAATGTACCCTTTGTGGTGGTCAATCCTGATCCTCGTAGCAACGGTCAGCTGTCTCGGAGGCCATCAGGGTACGGCACTGCCTGTTAGTAACATGGATCTACGACTGGCCTTTCCATTAGGCAGGAAGTGTTTCTTCTGGCCTGGGAAGTGGGTTTCTGGAAGAATAACATCTTTCAAAACATTCCTGGGAACCACAGCTCATATTTTACATGCCCTTCTTACTCAGTTGTTGTCCGCCCCCGGTAGCTGAATGAGCCGGCGCGGTAGCTCAGCGTGTTCGGTCAGAGGGCTAGGTGCCCTCAGTAATAAAAAAAACTGAGTCAAAGAATCAATGATCCACTTGAACGGATGTCATGTGACGTCCGCCCAGACCAAACGCTACGAGCAATATCGAACAAATTTAATAAAAAAAAAAGGTCAGCGTGACGGATTGTCAATGCTCTTGGCCAGAGTTCGATTCCCGGCCGGGTCGGGGAATTTTCTCCGCCCAGGGACTGGGTGTTGTGCTGTCCTCATCACCATTCTTTCATCCTCATCGACCCGCAAGTCGCCGAAGTGGCGTCAAATTGGAAGACCGGTACCCAGCGAACGGCCTGCCCGACGGGGGGCCCTAGCCATACATTAAATTAAAAGAAATACTCAATATTTTTTTTCATAATGCGGGGCTACAGTCATAATATATTTCTTTAAAGTCAGTACCGCCATTAGACTGTTGTTTATTTGCACTTGATAGTGGCACTCTGAAGCCGAAATCATGATTGTGTAAGTGTAAATGAAACAATGCAAATAAACAACAGTCTAATGGCGGCACTGACTTTAAAGTAAACAACTCAGTTGTTTTCTCGTGCTCAGGACATTTTGTAGTGCGTAATAACAAAGTTTCTGAGCTCTTTGCTTTTGCACTAGCCTGTGGACTGGCCGGCCCAAATTGAACAGACTAGCTAAGGGCAAAAGTTACTGTTATTTTCCTTAATTGGAGGGACGTTCACGCTATGCTCTACGATTGGCTATAGCGGCGAGAAGAGAGCGCCTCAACAGTGTTCAGGAGGGACGTTGGAGGAAATTGAAAATTACACTCTTGGTTCAGAATTCTTTCAGGGGACAAACTGTTGTTCTACGCTTCGTCTTGAGCCGGCGCCGCACTTGGGCTGGGTTCACAGTTCTTCGACTTGGCAAAATTTACTAATGAGTCGTGGGGGCATCGTGTACATCTACACTGCTGCCACGAACGTTACGTGAGTGTTTGGTAAAACTATAGGTCGAATCTAAATGCAACTTGCCATCTTTGATTCATGTTTCGTGACAACCTTTCGGTCTGTCGAATCTGACTCCTTTCGTTTTGCCTCTGATTTTCTCAATGTCTTACTTTAGCTTTTACTCTGTTTTCATTTTTTTATACAATAATTGTTCACTTTAAATTTTCCAACGATATCTCGCTGGGGCGGCCCATACAACAACCTTTTCATTTTAAAATCAACCCAATGTCGGTTGTGTTTACAGTTATCATTTTTCTTGGAATAATGTTAATGACAAAAACTCTTACCAGATCAACGTGTTTCATTTAGTAGTTTCACCTTCGCTAATATTGGCAACGGGTTATCTCTACCACGGGTGTTATGGCCACAGTAAATTTTATAGGGGTGTTATCCAACAAGCAAACAGTGTGCAGCCGGCTGTTGTGGCCGAGCCGTTCTAGGCGCTTCAGTCTGGAACCGCGCGACTGCTACGGTCGCAGGTTCGAATCCTGGATGTGTGTGATGTCCTTAGGTTACCAGAATGAGATTTTCAACTCTGCAGCGGAGTGTGCGCTGATATGAAACTTTCTGGCAGATTAAAACTGTGTGCCCGACCGAGACTCGAACTCGGGACCTTTGCCTTTCGCGGGCAAGTGCTCTACCATCTGAGCCACCGAAGCACGACTCACGCCCTGTCCTCACAGCTTTACTTCTGCCAGTATCTCGTCTCCTACCTTCCAAACTTTACAGAAGCTCTCCTGCGAACCTTGCAGAACTAGCACTCCTGAAAGAAAGGGTACTGCGGAGACATGGCTTCGCCACAGCCTGGGGGATGTTTCCAGAAGGAGATTTTCACTCTGCAGCGGAGTGTGCGCTGATATGAAACTTCCTGGCAGATTAAAACTGTGTGCCCGACCGTGACTCGGTAGACCACTTGCCCGCGAAAGGCAAAGGTCCCGAGTTCGAGTCTCGGTCGGGCACACAGTTTTAATCTGCCAGGAAGTTTCGTCCTTAGGTTAGTTACATTTAAGTAGTTCTAAGTCTAGGGGACTGATGACCTCAGATGTTAAGTCCGACAGTGCTTAGAGCCATTTGAACCATTTTGTAGACTGTCTGGTATTTTACTTCTACAGTTTCAAAGTGAGGCAAATGTTATTTTTTGAATGTGCTACCTTTTTTCACATTTGGAAATAACTTCATGTGTGGTGACTGTAACACAGTAGGTATTGTGTGCATTGGCGTTCATATACTTTCAGTCATTTTATGACTCTAGTTACGGTGTGTTTTCTTTACTCTGTGTAAAGTAGTGCGTCGTACTTGCCTATTGTCCGTCATTATTCGTTGATTTCTGTTTACGATACCACGAGAGTGAAGCAATGCATCACTGTTGTTATAGTTTTCGGCACCGGGGTTTGAAGTTAAGGTCCTGTACTGACATTCAGTAAAAATCTGACGGGGAGGACATCCTGACCTATAGAAGAAAGCTGCAGAAAACGAGGCGCAGTGCAGCGGTAACGAGGAGGATTTTAAAAATAGAAAGAGTGTCACGAGAAAAACTGCTCGCCTGAGTGGACGCAGATTTCCGAGACTTTCTAAAGGACCATTAGTTTCTTTCGCTGTAGCAGAACAAAAGTGGTGTAAAGTGTAGGTTTCCTTTCACGACTCAGCTGTTCCTCGTCTTGAGATTCCACCCCCATTGAGTCTCGGGCAAGGCGCGTCGCTCGGTGACCTTTAGGATGGGTGCTCCGAGGTAATCGCAGGGCGCGTCTGCGTCTGCGAGGTGTCACGCCGAGGCGTTCTTCCGCAGTGTGCCTAGTGCGGATCCCCTGGCGGAACTGGAATTTCGTTAAGGAAAAGAGACTGCTGTCGTAAGGAAGGCACGAGTTTGGCCGTTTCATCGATGTCGGAAATTGAAATAAGAACACCGTGAATTCATTGTCCCAGGAAGGGGAAACTTTATTGACACATTCCTGGGGTCAGATACATCACATGATCACACTGACAGAACCACAGGCACATCGACACAGGCAACAGAGCATGCACAATGTCGGCAATAGTACAGTGTATATCCACCTTTCGCAGCAATGCAGGCTGCTATTCTCCCATGGAGACGATCGTAGAGATGCTGGATGTAGTCCTGTGGAACGGCTTGCCATGCCATTTCCACCTGGCGCCTCAGTTGGACCAGCGTTCGTGCTGGACGTGCAGACCGCGTGAGACGACGCTTCATCCAGTCCCAAACAAGCTCGATGGGGGACAGATCCGGAGATCTTGCTGGCCAGGGTAGTTGACTTACACCTTCTAGAGCACGTTGGGTGGCACGGGATACATGCGGACGTGCGTTGTCCTGTTGGAACAGCAAGTTCCCTTGCCGGTCTAGGAATGGTAGAACGATGGGTTCGATGACGGTTTGGATGTACCGTGCACTATTCAGTGTCCCCTCGACGATCACCAGTGGTGTACGGCCAGTGTAGGAGATCGCTCCCCACACCATGATGCCGGGTGTTGGCCCTGTGTGCCTCGGTCGTATGCAGTCCTGATTGTGGCGCTCCCTGCACGGCGCCAAACACGCATACGACCATCATTGGCACCAAGGCAGAAGCGACTCTCATCGCTGAAGACGACACGTCTCCATTCGTCCCTCCATTCACGCCTGTCGCGACACCACTGGAGGCGGGCTGCACGATGTTGGGGCGTGAGCGGAAGACGGCCTAACGGTGTGCGGGACCGTAGCCCAGCTTCATGGAGACGGTTGCGAATGGTCCTCGCCGATACCCCAGGAGCAACAGTGTCCCTAATTTGCTGGGAAGTGGCGGTGCGGTCCCCTACGGCACTGCGTAGGATCCTACGGTCTTGGCGTGCATCCGTGCGTCGCTGCGGTCCGTTCCCAGGTCGACGGGCACGTGCACCTTCCGCCGACCACTGGCGACAACATCGATGTACTGTGGAGACCTCACGCCCCACGTGTTGAGCAATTCGGCGGTACGTCCAGCCGGCCTCCCGCATGCCTACTATACGCCCTCGCTCAAAGTCCGTCAACTGCACATACGGTTCACGTCCACGCTGTCGCGGCATGCTACCAGTGTTAAAGACTGCGATGCAGCTCCGTATGCCACGGCAAACTGGCTGACAGTGACGGCGGCGGTGCACAAATGCTGCGCAGCTAGCGCCATTGGACGGCCAACACCGCGGTTCCTGGTGTGTCCGCTGTGCCGTGCGTGTGATCATTGCTTGTACAGCCCTCTCGCAGTGTCCGGAGCAAGTATGGTGGGTCTGACACACCGGTGTCAATGTGTTCTTTTTTCCATTTCCAGGAGTATATATATATATGTGTGTGTGTGTGTGTGTGTGTGTGTGTGTGTGTGTGTGTGTGTGTGTGTGTTTCAGGTTAGTGCCCTCGAACAACTTCACGAAGCAGACACTTTGTATTTTAAGGACCTCGCACACCTACCTGTTTGTCTGCAATGTATATCTGTACATGTCTATCTGTACGGGCTTACCTGCACAGATGTTAAAGACATCCATGCTGTGGTAAGCCTATGAGGTTTTCATCTTAACTTACGCTTACAGCTTCGAGAGACGAAAACTATAGGTCTACGACTTTGCTTCCGCCGTTTTGCAGTAGACGGCATTTGCGGATAGTAGTGGCGCAAGTCGTAGTTCGTAAGTGTCATACAGTAAGCTTAGGCATTTGAGAACATAACACCATCAAAATATTAGTCGATTTTTGATTGCATCTTAAAGTTATTGTCGGCTGAATATGTCAACTTACGACGCAATTCTCGTCATCTGCGGGAGGTTTTAATTTTCTGTTTTGATATGAAGAAACCTGCTGCTGAGGCTCATAAAAAGCTGCGTAAGACCTATGACGAGACGCCTGTTTGTGACAGAACTTTGCAGAAAATGATTTCCATGCTTCAAGAATGGTGATTTTGACGTTGAAGACCGGTTTGGTTGTGAAAGAGAGAAAGCTTGCGATGCTACTGCAACCGACGGTAACAATCACAGGAGATCGTTATCGAAAGCAGTTGATGTGTTTGAGCCAATCACTGAAAGACAAACGGCCACAGTACAGCGATAGGCATGAAAAGATGATTTTTCAGCAAGACAGTGCACGACGCCAAGCCGAAAATCCCGTCAAAACATACTTGGAAATGTTGAAATTGGAAGTTCTACCCCACCTGCTGTATTCCCCGGATATGCCTCTCTCTGACTGCCATCTTTCTTGATCTATGGCACACGACCTAGCTGACTAGCAAGTGCAAGTGCAAAATTGGATCGATTCATGGCTCCTTTCAAAAGATGCCCAGTGCATACATTGCGGGATTCGTATGCTGCTCTATAGCTAGGAGAAAGCAGTGGTCAGCGATGGCCAATACTTTGAATCGTAAAGTTTTTGTAAGTTTTTCACAATTAAGTCTCGAACTTCGAGAAAAAGCGGCAGAAGCAAAGTTTTAGACCTAGTATTTAGACGCAGTGAGCTTGTTACTTGCTTTATAAGAACGAAACAGATGATAGTAGCACAACGGTAGTATGTTAACTTTGGCTAGATACATTCCAGACTTCGTTAAAGATCAGTAGTTTCTTTTTTTTTCCTGTAAATCTGTTTACGATGGCTTTTCCATTTCTTTTAAAAGACAGCGCCCCTGTCAGGCTGGCTCTGAATCGTTGTCCCCCCGATTTTGTGCAAGCGGGTTTCACAGTCCGCTTCTATCTCTGCTGCTGCTGCTGCTGCTGCTGCTCTCCGCCTGACCCTGTCCTCCACCCCCATCTGCAAAAGAACAACACTGTCGTCAACACCATTTTTCACTTCCCCCTGTGTCGTTCGTCTCCTGCACCACACCCCATCCCCACGTCCTTCGAGCTGGAACATACCGAAAGCTGACTGGGGACTTTACTCCTCCCTGGCGACCTTTCCGGACCACGATTTTCTCAGTTGTGACAGTCAGGTCGAATACCTCACGGCTGTTATCATCAATGCTGCCGAACGTTCCATTCCTCGTACTACCTCTTCTTCACGTCGTGTTTCCGTCCCCTGGTGGAACGAGGGTTGTCGAGACGCTATCCGTGCTCGACGACGTGCTTTACGCACCTTTCGCCGCCATCCTACGTTGGCGAATTGTATTGGATACAAACGACTCCGAGCGCAATGCCGTAGAGTCATCAAAGACAGCAAAAAAGCTTGTTGGGCCTCTTTCACCAGCTCCTTTAACAGTTTTACTCCCTCTTCTGTCGTATGGGGTGGCCTGCGCCGGCTGTCGGGCATTAAGGCCCACTCCTCGGTACCTGGCCTGACCTCAGGTAATGAGGTCCTCGTTGATCCTGTGGCTGTCTCCAACGCCTTCGGCCGGTTTTTCGCGGAGGTTTCAAGCTCCGCCCATTACCACCCTGCCTTCCTTCCCAGGAAAGAGGCAGAAGAGTCTCGGCGACCTTCCTTCCACTCGTTGAATCTGGAAACTTATAATGCCCCCTTTACTATGCGGGAACTCGAACGTGCGCTTGCACTGTCCCGGTCCTCTGCTCCGGGGCCAGATGCCATTCACGTTCAGATGCTGGCACACCTTTCTCCGGCGGGCAAAAGCTTCCTTCTTCGTACCTACAATCGCGTCTGGACCGAAGGTCAGGTCCCCATGCGTTGGCGTGACGCCGTCGTTGTTCCTATACCCAAACCCGGGAAGGATAGACACCTTCCTGCAGTCCTCCTGCCTCGGCCAGCCTCCCATTGTGTCCCGTCATCTGACGTTCGTGGGGATGTTTGTAAGAGGCTTGTGTCGTTATGGTGGGATGCTTGGTCATCGCTCCAAGTAAACAAGCTCCGGGCAGTAAAACTGCTCCCAACAGCTTGGACAACCTCCTCCCGACCATCTCGGCGAGAGGAGGTCCTTCTGACCAGGTTGCGGATTGGGTATTGCCGGTTTAGCCACCGCTACCTGCTCTCCGGTGACCCAGCCCCGCAGTGCCCTTGTGGTCAGGCATTAACAGTGCGCCATGTTTTATTGTCGTGTCCCCGCTTTAGTCAATCTCGTGTTGTCCTGTCCCTGCCATCTACTTTACCGGATATTTTAGCTGATGATGCTCGAGCAGCTGCTCGTGTTCTGCGTTTTATAACTTTTACTGGCTTGTCCAAAGACATCTAACCTTTTTACTTCTTTTATCTGCATCTTTGTCAGGTCTTTCTGGTGCCCCCCCCCCCCCTCCCCTTGAGTTTTACTAGATTCCATGTGCTCTAACAACGGTGACTGGGCGCCTCAGTAGTTGAGCGCCCTTAAACCCTACCAAAAAAAAAAATTTCACGTGACAGATACCGTAGAACTTTGATCATAATAACAATGGGAAATGTAGAAAATGTTTTATGTTGTAATAAGAATTTGTTCACATCAGTGCTGAGCACATTGAATTGCAGATAAATATATCATCCTGACAACTTCCGCAACATCATAATTTAACCCAGTGATAAGTCCTAATGTGATACAGCGCACTGTAAATATCGCACTTAAATTATGCCATTTTTCCTTGAGTGCAAACCGAAATTCGCATTAAAATTACGCTATTTGTCTTCGAATGGCTGCTCGTATGCAGATGGACGGAAACGTGTTTTGTTGCGCTCTTTCCGCGATAACTAGAAACTAACGTCAAGTGCTGGAATGACGCGTCAGCCGCGCTACAATTACCTCAGGGAAGGGACGCACCTGCTTTCGACTGCGGATGCTGTCGGGTGACGTCATCCCTCTCGCTACTGTGAGTGCTGTGTTGCTCATAGCACGAGTTGAATATTTATTTTTTGAAAGTGCATGTAAATTATTGTGCAAGCATAGAGTATGAGTGATTCTGAGCAGTATTTCATGTATTGGTGCCATAGAAAAATAGAAAGTGGCCAAGAGCACCAGCTGGCACTGTGTTGGCTCGTGGGCGATTCCCACTGCTACCTTAACTTTTTTTGTGATCCCTGACAATATTGGACGATTAATTGTAAATTTAAATATATTTAAACAGTTTAATTTATAAACGTAAAATTAAATATATTTAGTTACGATTACTACCCTTGTAAGTCAAAAGGCTATAGGTGGTAGTAAAAAAGCGAGTATACAAGGAAATTAGTGTGAAAGTGTGTGAAAGGTGTTGGATCTGTAGGTGTGATTTTTAGCAGTGCACATTTTCTTTCGATGTTTGCTATTCCGGAACAGCATTGCGCGGGGTTCAGGAGGATTGAAAACTAGAAGACGTATTAATGCGTTAATTAAAAGTGGAAATGAACAACATGTAAAGAGCATAGTTATCTTAGTGCGTTGGGTAAAGCTAATATCGCAACAGTAGTAAGACACGTCCATCATGACGACATACTGAAACACAGCCCATTTATTTCTGTAATATTGTAGCGCATTGGTAAAATTTTGCGCGTGTCGCCATTGATTTACACGATAGAGAATCAAAGTGGGCTCTCACCACTGTCAGTGTAACACCAAGGTCTGTACACTATGTTTATTTGGAGGATATAAACAGTTACTTGTCTGCTCCGCAGTTCACTTGTTAGCCTAACAGAATGCCTTGAGAAGGACTCGGATTCAGTTCACGTTACTGCTAGTGATTTTTCCTTCGCGGGAGGACTAGAATGGAATCCACGCAGTCTCGTAGTGTGATTTTTGATGGGCTACTTGAATGAGAAGCAGCGACTTGAAGGTCTGGAAGCTCACAGTGCCCCGGAGAGTGGTGTGCTAACCCCGTGCCATTCCACTCCCGAATGACGCCGCGTGGACGAGAATGAGATGGTGGCCGGTCAGCACTGAATGGTCCTGTCAGGGCCGGAACGCTAAGCAGTCTTTCTGTTGTTTTTTTCCCCCCTAGTTGGGGGTGTTTCCCCTGCTGCTCAGGCGCACTCGACATTTTTTGCTTGACCGATGTGCCTGTGGTCAGATTTATTGTTTCCAGCAAATACAGTAGGCTTTTGAATGAGCGCCTTTCCGTGGCTGAAAATTTTCCAGGAGAAAAAAGAAAGATTATTAAGGTTTAATGTACCGTTCACATCGAGGTCATTAGAGACGGATCGCGAACATTGTTTCAGTGATGGGGGAACGTAATCTGCCATTCCGTTTCAAAAGAACCATCTCGCCATTTACCTCAAGCGATGTAGGAGAATGACAAAGAAACTAAATTGGATGGGCGGACGTGAATTTGAACCGTGGTCCTCCCGAATGGTCGAGGGCGGTTAAGCAGCAGTTAGCACAATAGACTCTCATTCGGGAGGACGACGGTTCAAAACCGCGTCTGGCCATCCAGACGTGATATTTTCCCTAAATCGCTTTAGGCAAATGCTGGGATGGTTCGTTTGATAGGGGATGGCCGATTTCCTTCCCTAATCCCTGCTAGTCCGCAGCTCGTGGTCGTGCGGTAGCGATCTCGCTTCCTGCGCCCGGGTTCGATTTCCGGCGGGTTCAGGGATTTTCTCTGCCTCGTGATGACTGGGTGTTGTGTGATGTCCTTAGGTTAGTTAGGTTTAAGTAGTTCTAAGTTCTAGGGGACTGATGACCTTAGATGTTAAGTTCCATAGTGCTCAGAGCCATTTGAACCATTTGAAATCCGAGCTTATGCTCCGTTGCTAATTACCTCGTTTTCGACGGGACATTAAATGTTCCTTTTCCACCACCACCACCACCACCACCACCACCACCACTCGAATGTGAGTCTAATGTGTCAATCCCTGCGCTACCTCGTTCGACGAAATTTTTCCGTAGTCTGTCAGTACGCAAGTCTATTTGCAGAGACTAGCCCTCAAATAAGCAACCGAAAACTACCCTGTGTTAAACATAGCTTGTACTTCTTGTAGAATTGGTTGTCGTTCATGAAACTTACTTGTTTTCATCTACATCTACATCGATACTCTGCAAACCGTATTTAAGTGCCTGGCAGAGGGTTCATCGAACCAACTTCACAATCCACAATTATTCCAATATCGTTTGAGTATAATGACTTTTCTGGAGACGAGAAATCTACTCTTTAGGAATCAGCATGGGTTTCGAAAAAGGCTGTCGTGTGAAACCCAGCTCGCGCTATTCGTCCACGAGACTCAGACGGCCATAGACACGGGTTCACAGGTAGATGCCGTGTTTCTTGACTTCCGCAAGGCGTTCGATACAGTTCCCCACAGTCGTTTAATGAACAAAGTAAGAGCATATGGACTATCAGACCAATTGTGTGATTGGATTGAAGACTTCCTAGATATCAGAACGCAGCATGTCATTCTCAATGGAGAAAAGTCTTCCGAAGTAAGAGTGATTTCAGGTGTGCCGCAGGGGAGTGTCATAGGACCGTTGCTGTTCAAAATATACATAAATGACCTTGTGGATGATATCGGAAGTTCACTGAGGCTTTTTGCAGATGATGCTGTGGCGTATCGAGAGGTTGTAACAATGGAAAATTGTACTGAAATGCGGGAGGATCTGCAGCGAATTGACGCATGGTGCAGGGAATGGCAATTGAATCTCAATGTAGACAAGTGTAATGTGCTGCGAATACATAGAAAGATAGATCCCTTATCATTTAGCTACAAAATAGCAGGTCAGCAACTGGAAGCAGTGAATTCCATACATTATCTGGGAGTACGCATTAGGAGTGATTTAAAATGGAATGATCATATAAAGTTGATCGTCGGTAAAGCAGATGCCAGACTGAGATTCATTGGAAGAATCCTACGGAAATGCAATCCGAAAACAAAGGAAGTAGGTTACAGTACGCTTGTTCGCCCACTACTTGAATACTGCTCAGCAGTGTGGGATCCGTACCAGACAAGGTTGATAGAAGAGATAGATAAGATCCAATGGAGAGCAGCGCGCTGCGTTACAGGATCATTTAGTAATCGCGAAAGCGTTACGGAGATGATAGATAAACTCCAGTGGAATACTCTGCAGGAGAGACGCTCAGTAGCTCGGTACGGGCTTTTGTTAAAGTTCCGAGAACACACCTTCAGCGAAGAGTCAAGCAGTATATTGCTCCCTCCCACATGTATCTCGCGAAGAGACCATGAGGATAAAATCAGAGAGATTAGAGCCCACACAGAGGCATACCGACAATCCTTCTTTCCACGAACAATACGAGACTGGAATAGAAGGGAGAACCGATAGAGGTACTCAGGGTACCCTCCGCCACACGCCGTCAGGTGGCTTGCGGAGTATGGATGTAGATGTAGATGTATAGCGTGCGGAAAGAATAAACTCCTATATCTTTCCGTACGAGCTCTGATTTCCCCTATTTTATCTTGGTGATCTTTCCTCCCTATGTAGGTCGGTGTCAACAAAATATTTTCACATTCGGAGGAGAAAGTTGGTGGTTGGAATTTCGTAAAAAGATTCCGCCGCAACGAAAAACGCTTTTCTTTTGACGATGTCCAGCCCAAATTCTGTGTCATTTCTGTGACAGTCTCTCCCATATTTCGCGATAATACAAAACGTGCCGCCTTTCTTTGAACTTCTTCGATGTACTCCGTCAGTCCCATCTGGTAAGGATCCCACACCGCGCAGCAGTATTCAAAAAGGGGGCAGACAAGCGTAGTGTAGGCAGTCTCCTTAGTAGGTCTGTTACGTTTTCTAAGTGTCCTGCCAATAAAACGCAGTCTTTGATAAGCCTTTCCCACAACATTTTCTATGTATGTGATGTCCTTAGGTTAGTTAGGTTTAAGTAGTTCCTTCCAAATTAAGTTGTTCGTAATTGTAATACCTAGGTATTTAGTTGAATTTGCGGCTTTTAGATTAGACTGATTTATCGTCATTAAGCAAAGTTTAATGAGTTCCTTTCAGCACTCATGTGGATGACTTCACACTTTTCGTTATTTAGGGTCAACTGTCACTTTTCGCACAATTCCGATATTTCTTCTAAATCGTTTTGCAGTTTGTTTTGATCTTCTGATCACTTTATTAGTCGATAAACGACAGCCTCATCTGCAAACTACCGAAGACGGCTCCTCAGATTGTCTGCCAAATCGTTTATATAGATAAGGAACAGCTAAGGGCCTATAACACTACCTTGGGGAACGGCAGAAATCACTTCTGTTGTACTCGATGACTTCCCGTCAATTACTACGAACTGTGACCTCTCTGACAGTCACATAAATGAGACGATATTCCATAAGCACGCAATTTCACTACGAGCCGCTTGTGTGGTACAGTGTCAAAAGCCTTCCGGAAATCTAGAAAAACGGAATCGATCTGAAATCCCTTGTCAATAGTACTCAACACTTCATGTGAATAAAGAGCTAGTTGTGTTTCACAGGAGCGATGTTTTCTAAACCCATGTTGACGTGTCAGTAGACCGTTTTCTTCGAGGTAATTCATAATGTTCGGCCGGCCGGGATGGCCGAGCCGTTCTAGGCGCTACAGTCTGCAACCGCGCGACCGCTACGTTCGCAAGTTCGAATCCTGCCTCGGGCATGGATGTGTGTGATGTCCTTAGGTTAGTTAGGTTTAAGTAGTTCTAGGGGATTGATGACCTCAGACGTTAAGTCCCATAGTGCTCAGAGCCATTTGACCCATATGTTCCAAAATCCTGCTGCATATCGACGTTAATCTCAGTTTGGAAACTGGTGTCTGTAAAAGTATGAAAGCTTTTTAGTAAAATGTAGATAGGGAGGGGGAGAGTCAGAGATGTTCCCTCGTGGATTTGCACCTGTTCTATGCTTCTCAGTCCTCAGTGCGTTACTGTGGTGGGCGGACGAGCTTTCTGGTTAGCGACTGCTGTAGTTAAATCACGTGGTAAATACGACATAATTCAATGTCAGAGTTACGAACAATGTTGTTCTCAACTTGCCCTCGGGCTGCTGCATCTCTCGTGCCGAAAATCCGGCTGCTAGCGCGGCAGTTGGCTGGGCGAACAGCAGCAGCAGGAGGACTAAACGCCGCCGCGGGATTAGGCAGATGGGCGCCCGTCACAAAGACGGACGCTAATGCTCCTTAAAGCGCCTCCCGCTTCCATTTTAAATGCGCCTCCCAGGACGCCGTAAAGCTCGCAGCCAGAAATTATGTATTATTCCGGCCGCTCGCGTACCCGTCTCCGCACGGAGAGCCACGGCACTGCGCGGTTTACCCTCGTTTTAGCCCCAACCCGAGCGCGCCTCTCTGGCAACTCTGCGCTCCTGCGGGGTTTGTCATTTTATTCCTGCCAGAACTTCCCGGGTTGCCGGCGAGGACAACCGTGCAGGGGATTGCGCAACTGTTTTCGCAAATTACAGTGCGTAGTAGCAGTATTCCGATAATGCTTCGTCAAATGGCGACGCGATTTTTTAAAATGAATAAAAAATAAATAAAATTGATTGATCAGCGCATCTAAATGTATGTCCACAAGATACATCCTTCGTCGTGCGCAATCGCACACGCCCTGGAATAAAAGGGTCATGCACAAAAATTTATGGAAAGAATGCATGTACACATGGGTGTTCTCGTGTCCACACGTTGCGTCATTGAGCAAGCAGTCTCCTGCAAATCCCCTCCGTGCCTTGGGGGCTTGTGTTTATTGTGATGAAAAGGCGACAGAAAAAGAAAAGGCAAAAACGACTGTAATTAAAGAAAGATCTAAATAACAGACATAAGAGAAATACTAAGTGATAACCTTTTGCCTGCAAATTTCAGAATGAGGTCATAGCGAGATTTCAGATTTTCTGCACAGGAAACTCTGCGATAAGGCTGGAATTAAAACTTTCAGGCGCTACTAACGGGGGACTTACATACTAGTTTCGACTATTTATCCCACATTTCAGTACAAAGCGTTTCAGTGATTATTCCTGAAATGGAGAATGTATAAGGGAGTTTCTCAATAGTTATGTGAAGGTTAATAAACTTTCCGTGCTTCTTTTGTATTTTATTTTCTTACTTAATCTCAATCATGAAAGATTATGTGGATTAACATCCTCGGGTTCGACAAATTTTGGAACTTCATGCACTCCAGTATCCACTGGAAAGGACGCTGTTTTTTAAATTTTGTATTTTTTGCATCATAAGGACAATTTATTTCTAGTAGTTTGTTAAGGAGCGACACACATCCCCGTCATTTCTTTTCTTCAAGACGCCTCAGTTGTGCTTTTAAATCGCCATGGCATGGGTATTTGTCCACAGTTTTTGTATACACTTTCCATAAATTTCTTGTTTATTTTTCGCTGTTTTCCTATTTCGAACCTATAGTATCTTATTCTATACAGAAATATGATCGAAGGTTTTTTTATGTAATATTTGACGCGCATGGTAGCACATCTCAAATTTCTATTCAAATAAGCTTCAGAAGCGGCAGTCCATAAGACTAACGTAAGCTTGCTTCCTTCAGGGTCAATAAACATTGTATGTATCGCTTGAGCCTTGTCCAGCAATTACGCACGGTCAGCCATCGTTAATCGGATTTGACATGTTAATGTTTTAAGGGGCGGCCGGATGCCCTTCCTGCCGCCACCCCGTACCCCCAGGGATGGAATTAGTGTACCCCAACTGTCTGCGTCGAGTGTAATCTAGGGAATAGTGCGAAAGTGTTCAGATGTCTGAGAGCCGTCTAACTGAGGCGGAACATGGGGACCAGCCCGGTATTCACCTATCGGGATGTGGAAAACCGCCTAAAAACCACATCCAGGTTGGCCGGCACATCGGCCCTCGTCGTTAATCCGCCAGGCGGATTCGATCCGGGGCCGGCGCGCCTACTCGAGTCCAGGAAGGAGCGCGTTAGCGGTCTCGGCTATCCTGGCGGGTAGGGGTTAGTAAACATTATTGCACGTAAATCGCTACGTAACATCACCTCAACATAATACACGATCACATTCACATGATCCCTAGCTGCCTGTCACATTTAGTCTGAAAATCTGTAAGTAAAAATGAATATTCGATAAATTAGTAACTTTTATTTCACTGAGTTTCATTTCGGTATGTTCACTGCGGCATACGGCACGCGCGGCTAACAATCATACGGCACTGCGGAGGGACTTTTTGAACACCCCGTACAATACAAAATCGAAAATGGGATGAATATTCAATTGATTTACTAAATAACTTCTGCTAGTGTATATCTCAGATCGTTATACAGCATTATGTTGTTTTCGTCTACCAGCAATTCGTTGTTTAAGTCATGATCGATTCAAGAATGTTCTTCGCGATTTTTTCCGCTGTTCTTCGACAATCGATAACAGAATTAACGCAGCTGTTTTACGCATAAAGGAACTGTGTGGTCTGCGAACGAAACGAAGCTGACAAAGGCCGCTGAGAGCACAGATCACGTTAACCAGATCGTCCTGCGTGCCGATGTCGCTGTCTCTCGTGAGGTCGGATGTCCTGTCCGCCCCCACGTCAACGTTAGCTGCCTCGTCCCGTGTGAGGACAGAGTAAAGCCGTCGGCACACTGACCGTGCATCCCAACGTTGAGCGTTGAGCATGGCGAGTTTCTGACGTCAAAGCGTGGAATAGCACGTTCGGGAGTCTTTCCGAACGTCCAAAGCAGTATCTGGCATGTCAGATATTCTGAGCGTGCGTCTGAGCGTTTGACCAATGAGATGGCACAACGCCACCTACGTCACACGCACGCCGTCTCCCTTCAGTAGTGAGGCGCCATATTGGAATTTATGCCGTTTCTCAGCACCAGCAAATTGAGAATCACTAGAAAACCCGTTGTTAACTGTCTGATTCGCTCTAATAAAAAATGAGAAAAATCATATTCGTGGCAAAAGAATTATTGTAACTTGCATATTATCAGAGTAGGCTATTTGAAGGCAGCGACACACTGAATACCTATCCAAAACCCATTGTTCTTGGTACAATTTGTTATGGTTTAGCGGCAATTATCTGTCACCTTATTTATGTCATTTCATTGTAGCCATTTTTGTTACTGTTTTGGTGGAATAAAAAAAAAGCGTAGTAAGTAGCGTCCCTGACCGTCATTGATTTGTTTGTTGGGGCGTTGGTTCGCGTCTTGATACTTCGAAAATTTCTTTCCCTAACATTCACGTTTTTTTAGGTTCTGGTACTTTATTATTAGTTTAATATAAGTATACATTATAATATTTGATGTTATGTAAATATACCCCCCGCCCCCATGAACCATAGACCTTGCCGTTGATGGGGAGGCTTGCGTGCCTCAGCGATACAGATAGCCGTACCGTAGGTGCAACCACAACGGAGGGGTGTTGAGAGGCCAGACAAACGTATGGTTCCTGAAGAGGGGCAGCAGCCTTTCCAGTAGTTGCAGGGGCAAAAGTCTGGTTGATTGACTGATCTGGCCCTGTAACATTAACCAAAACGGCCTTGCTGCGCTGGTACTGCGAACGGCTGAAAGCAAGGGGAAACTACAGCCGTAATTTTTCCCGAGGGCATGCAGCTTTACTGTATGGTTAAATGATGATGGCGTCCTCTTGGGTAAAATATTCCGGAGGTAAAATAGTCCCCCATTCGGATCTCCGGGCGGAGACTACTCAGGAGGACGTCATTATCAGGAGAAAGAAAACTACGGATCGGAGCGTGGAATGTCAGGTCCCTTAATCGGGCAGGTAGATCAGAAAATTTGAACAGGGAAATGAATAGGTTAAAGTTAGATATAGTGGGAATTAGCGAAGTTTGGTGGCAGGAGGAACAAGACTTTTGGTCAGGTGAATACAGGGTTATAAATACAAAATCAAATAGGGGTAATGCAGGAGTTGGTTTAATAATGAATAAAAAAATAGGAGTGCGGGTAAGCTACTACAATCAACTTAGTGAACGCAATATTGTGGCCAAGATAGACACGAAGCCCACGCCCTCGACAGTAGTACAAGTCTATATGCCAACTAGCTCTGCAGATGACGAAGAAATTGAAGAAATGTATGATGAGATAAAAGAAATTATTCAGATAGTGAAAGGAGACGAAAATTTAAAAGTCATAGGTGACTGGAATTCGAGAGTAGGAAAAGGAAGAGAAGGAAGCGTAGTAGGTGAATATGGATTGGGGGAAGAAATGAAAGAGGAAGCCGCCTGGTAGAATTTTGCACAGAACACAACTTAATCATTGCTAACACTTGGTTCAAGAATCATAAAAGAAGGTTGTATACATGGAAGAATCCTGGAGATACTAAAAGGTATCAGATAGATTATATAATGGTAAGACAGAGATTTAGGAACCAGGTTTTAAATTGTAAGACATTTCCAGGGGCAGATGTGGACTCTGACCACAATCTATTGGTTATGAACCGTAGATTAAAACTGAAGAAACTGCAAAAAGGTGGGAATTTAAGGAGATGGGACCTGGATAAACCGACTAAACCAGGGGTTGTACAGAATTTCAGGGAGAGCATAAGGGAATGATTGACAAGAATGGGGGAAAGAAATACAGTAGAAGAAGAATGGGTAGCTTTGAGGGATGAAGTAGTGAAGGCAGCACAGGATCAAGTAGGTAAAAAGACGAGGGCTAGTAGAAATCCTTGGGTGACAGATGAAATACTGAATTTAATTGATAAAAGGAGAAAATATAAAAATGCAGTAAATGAAGCAGGCAAAAAGGAATACAAACGTTTCAAAAATGAGATCGACACGAAGTGCAAAATGGTTAAGCAGGGATGGCTAGAGGAGAAATGTAAGGACGTAGAGGCTTATCTCACTAGGGGTAAGATAGATACTGCTTACGGGAAAATTAAAGAGACCTTTGGAGAAAAGAGAACCACTTGTATGTATATCAAGAGCTAAGATGGAAACCCAATTCTAAGCGAAGAAGGGAAAGCAGAAAGGTGGAAGGAGTATATAGAGGGACTATACAAGGGTGATGTACTTGAGGGCAATGTTATAGAAAGGGAAGAGGATGTAGGTGAAGATGAAATGGGAGATATGATACTGCGTGAAGAATTTGATAGAGCACTGAAAGACCTAAGTCGAAACAAGGCCTCTGGAGTAGATAACATTCCATTAGAATTACTGACAGCCTTGGGAGAGCCAGTCCTGACAAAACTCTACCATCTGGTGAGCAAAACGTATGAGACAGGCGAAATACCCTCAGACTTCGAGAAGAATACAAAAATAACAATCCCAAAGAAAGCAGGTGTTGACAGATGTGAAAATTAGCGAACTATCAGTTTAATAAGTCACGTCTGCAAAATACTAACGCGAATTCTTTACAGACGAATGGAAAAACTAGTAGAAGCCGACCTCGGGGAAGATCAGTTTGGATTCCGTGGAAATGTTGGAACACGTGAGGCAATACTGACCCTACGACTTATCTCAGAAGCTAGATTAAGAAAAGGCAAATATATGTTTCTAGCATTTGTAGACTTAGAGAAAGCTTTTGACAATGTTGACTGGAATACTCTCTTTCAAATTCTGAATGTGGCAGGGGTAAACTACAGGGAGCGAAAGGCTATTTGGAATTTGTACAGAAACCAGATGGCAGTTATAAAGAGTCGAGGGGCATGAAAGGGAAGCAGCTGTTGGGAAGGGGGTGAGACAGGGTTGTAGCCTCTCCCCGATGTTATCCAATCTGTATATTGAGGAAGCAGTAAAGGAAACAAACGATAAATTCGGAGTAGGAATTAAAATCCATGGAGAAGAAATAAAAACTTTGAGGTTCGCCGACGACATTGTAATTCTGTCAGAGACAGCAAAGGACTTGGAAGAGCAGTTGAACGGAATGGATAGTGTCTTGAAGGGAGGATATATGATGAACATCAACAACAGCAAAACGAGGATAATGGAATGTAGTCGAATTACGTCGGGTGATGCTGAGGGAATTAGATTAGGAAATGGGACACTTAAAGTAGTAAAGGAGTTTTGCTATTTGGGGAGCAAAATAACTGATGATGGTCGAAGTACAGAGGATATAAAATGTAGACTGGCAATGGCAAGGAAATCGTTTCTGAAGAAGAGAAATTTGTTAACATCAAGTATAGATTTAAGTGTCAGAAAGTAGTTTCTGAAAGTATTTGTATGGATTGTAGCCATGTATGGAAGTGAGACGTGGACGATAAATAGTTTGGACAAGAAGAGAATAGAAGCTTTCGAAATGTGGTGCTACAGAAGAATGCTGAAGATAAGGTGGGTAGATCACGTAACTAATGAGGTGGTATTGAGTAGGATTGGGGAGAAGAGTAGTTTGTGGCACAACTTGACTAGAAGAAGGGATCGGTTGCTAGGAGATGTTCTGAGGCATCAAGGGATCACCAATTTAGTATTGGAGGGCAGCGTGGAGGGTAAAAATCTTATAGGGAGACCAAGAGATGAATACATTAAGCAGATTTAGAATGATGTAGGCTGCAGTACGTATTGGGAGATGAAGAAGCTTGCACAGGATAGAGTAGCATGGAGAGCTGCATCAAACCAGTCTCAGGACTGAAGACCACAAAAACTTGCAACTTTAAGTTCACCTTTTTTTAAGAGGTGACTTTGTTCGATTGGCTTAATCTACAGGACATCTTGCGCCACTTGTATAAAGATATTTAGCTCCTTTTTCTTTTACGCTTCGTAGTTCACATGTTGCAAAGATTCTGATACTGGACAGGAACAGTGATCAAGTAAAACTGACCTTAGGGTGTTACTAAAATGTGGAAATGATGAAATAATGTTCATCTTATGCGGAGAAGTTTTCCAAATTTGTACCGCACTGTTTGTAATGGATCTTTTATAAGTCTGTTTCCTTATTGATTAGACATGGTACTTTCCTTCTCGTGGACGATGTGCGTTTTAATAGAGCTAACGTGGGAATTTTACGCGCGCCCGTTGAGTAAACAGTGTGATTTACGAACTAGAAACATCCCTCAACTGCCGCTGGAGTGCGTTGCGATTCCATACACCACGTTGGGGCCCATGTACCGTATGCACAAGTCGCATCGTTCCTGAGCGTTCAGCAGCACGTTGAACTTGGCACGCTCAACGTTAACGTTAGACAGCACGGTCCGTGTGCCGACGGCGTAAGGTGGCACAGCTTGCTGGGAAAGCACTAGAAGGGCTGCCAGATAGTTGGTTGGACAGCTAAGCGCTGTCGCAGCTGCAGGGTGCAGCGGGCGGCGCGCTGACTGCTGACCCAGATCCCGGGGCTGCAGCGCGCTGCTGCACTTTCTCCCCTGCCCCGCCCCTCCCACGCCCTTCTGCGTGGGTGTGGCTGGGGCTGGGGGCGTGACCAGCTGACTGCCGGCCGCCTCCGCCTTTCACCGCCTCCGCCTGCGCCTTGCGTCACGCCGAAACGAATGGCTGACCGCCACGCCTCCGGAAAGTACTCTGCAGTTAACAAGCTGCAGTTCTGTTCCGGCGTCACGAGATCGATTCGCGGGCTGCTCTTGTAATTCCAGTTACTCGCTCTCACAAAGTCGCCACCTGTCGGCGTAGCGGAGAGCGCTGCCGCCGCACTCGTGCGCGCTGCGTGGTGCCAGCTGCAGTGAAAACCCGTGTCGTGCGGGGTAAGATTCGCTACTACACTACTGGCCATTAAAATTGCTGCACCACGAAGATGACGTGCTACAGTCGCGAAATTTTAACGACAGGAAGAAGATGCTGTGATATGCAAACGATTAGCTTTTCAGAGCATTCGCACAAGGTTGGCGCCGGTGGCGACACCTACGACGTGCTGACATGAGGAAAGTTTCCAACCGATTTCTCATACACAAACAGCAGTTGACCGGCGTTGCCTGGTGAAACGTTGTTGTGATGCCTCGTGTAAGGAGGAGAAATGCGTACCATCACGTTTCCGACTTTGATAAAGGTCGGATTGTAGCCTATCGCGATTGCGGTTTGATCTCGACATTGCTGCTCGCGTTGGTCGAGATCCAATGACTGTTATCAGAATATGGAATCGGTGGGTTCAGGAGGGTACGCCGTGCTGGATCCCAACGGCCTCGTATCACTAGCAGTCGAAATGACAGGCATCTTATCCGCATGGCTGTAACGGATCGTGCAGCCACGTTTCGATCCCTGAGTCAACAGATGGGGACGTTTGCAAGACAACAACCGTCTGCACGAACAGTTCGACGACGTTTCCAACAGCATGGACTATCAGCTCGGAGACCATGGTTGCGGTTACCCTTGACGCTGCATCACAGACAGGAGCGCCTGCGATGGTGTACTCAACGACGAACCTGAGTGCACGAATGGCAAAACGTAATTTTTTCCGATGAATCCAGGTCCTGTTTACAGCATCGAGACGGTCGCATATGTTTTTGGCGACATCGCGGTGAACGCACATTGGAAGCGTGTATTCGTCATCGCCATACTGGCGTATCACCCGGCGTGATGGTATGGGGTGCCATTGGTTACATGTCTCGGTCACCACTTGTTCGCATTGATGGCACTTTGAACAGTGGACGTTACATTTCAGATGTGTTACGACCCGTGGCTCTACCCTTCATTGGATCCCTGCGAAACCCTACATTTCAGCAGGATAATGCACGACCACATGTTCCAGGTCCTGTACGGGCCTTTCTGGATACAGATAATGTTCGACTGCTGCCCTGGCCAGCACATTCTCCAGATCTCTCACGAACTGAAACCGTCTGGTCAGTGGTGGCCGAGCAACTGGCTCGTCAAAATACGCCAGTCACTACTCTTGATGAATTGTGGTATCGTGTTGAAGCTGCATGGGCAGCTGTACCTGTGCACGCCATCCAAGCTCTGTTTGACTTAATGCTCAGGCGTATCAAGGCTTTTATTGCGGCCAGAGGTGGTTGTTCTGGGTACTGATTTCTCAGGATCTATGCACCTAAATTGCGTGAAAATGTAATCACATGTCAGTTCTAGTATAATACAGGGTGATTCAAAAAGAATACCACAACTTTAGGAATTTAAAACTCTGCAACGACAAAAGGCAGAGCTAAGCACTATCCGTCGGCGAATTAAGGGAGCTATAAAGTTTCATTTAGTTGTACAATTGTTCGCCATTTCAGCCAATAAAGTTTTTGGTCCCTTTTTGTTCGAAGGTGCTACTGTAACTGGACTACAGTATCTGGAGATAGTTGGCTGTTCCCTCAGCTCGAACAAGAAGCACAACAATTCATATTTCAGCAGGATGGAGCGCCACCACATTGGCACTTATCTGTCCGTAACTACCTGAACGTCAACTACCCGAGGCGATGGATCGGCCGCCAGGCAGCCCGTGACAGAGCACTTCATCACTGGCCTCCAAGAAGCCCTGATCTTACCCCCTGCGATTTTTTCTTATGGGGGTATGTTAAGGACATGGTGTTTCGGCCACCTCTCCCAGCCACCATTGATGATTTGAAACGAGAAATAACAGCAGCTATCCAAACTGTTACGCCTGATATGCTACAGAGAGTGTGGAACGAGTTGGAGTATCGGGTTGATATTGCTCGTGTGTCTGGAGGGGCCATATTGAACATCCTTGAACTTGTTTTTGAGTGAAAAAAAACCTTTTTAAATACTCTTTGTAATGATGTATAACAGAAGGTTATATTATGTTTCTTTCATTAAATACACATTTTTAAAGTTGTGGTATTCTTTTTGAATCACCCTGTATATTAGTCCAATGAATACCCGTTTATCATCTGCATTCCTTCTTGGTGTAGCAATTTTAATGGCCAGTAGTGTAGATTACTTGACGTCTCGAGCGAGGGCTCCCAAACCTCTGCCGGTGACAGACTTTTTTTTTCTGCAGAGAGCTTAGCTTGTTTACAGGTGATGGCTCCGGTACTGTTTTCCTAGAGAGAGTCTTTGAGTGCTACCTGTGCAGGCTAATTAGAAATCGCGACGGCTACCAGAGCTTCACCGTTGACAATTAGACTTGTTTTTCCGTGCGGGGAGCTTAGCATGTTCTCGGATGCTAGTTCCGGTGCTATTGTGCCTGTGAGATTCTTTGAATCCTACCTCCGCTGGCCAACCAGGAATCGCGTCGATGTTTTGACCTCATAAACCGAAAGCGAGCCCATCCGAGAAAGACGCTTTATTGGAACGTAACCTCACAGTGTCCTAATTACCGCAAATGTTCCCACAGTTAAGAAAGCTTGTTTAATTGGTGCGTATTGGGAATGGCTGTGCTTGACCAACTGGTGCACCATAACGTGCCGAAAGAGGGAGGAGAGACCTTGATCGAGTCCGCGCGGCGGAGGAACGACCGTTGGGCTGGCACACCGTCAGGTTTGCAGCCGTTTTTTCACATCCCTTAAAGCAAATTCGGGCGTGGTCCCCAGTCTTCATTTCAGAAGACACCACACACAGAGAGTTAAATACATGGTAACTCCCGGAACAACGTGTACATGATTCAGACGGTGGAGAACGCTACTGTCCTTCCGTTAATTGACAGGTATGATGACTGGCAAGGTTTGCAGCAGCGAAGTTAAAAAGAAATACGTTTACCAAATCATGAAAAAAGCAGACCCTCTCCCAAAGACGGGACAAACACTGGTAAAGGCAAAGACGATGCGAAAACTCCCATGAGTACTGAACCACTGCAAATACTTCTTCTCCGTTTCTTCTTTATCTGTCCTTCATACTGTATTTACACAGGGTCGAGATGTTAACATTAGGATGTAGGCAGTGTTGGTAGAACTCGTAACAGTTTTGAGACATCGCCGCTACGACCGTAACATTTAAGCCCAGTCTACGCGGAGATGTAAGAGAGATTCTCAAGGAATTTAAGCGGGAAGATTCTGCAACACGTATGTTGCCATTTTCGTACCTTTTTCGCAGGGATCATGAGAATGAAGTAAGAGACATTAGGTCCTGAACTGAGGGATATATAAAATAATTTATCCATGTCACAGTACGCAAAGGTAATAGTACTCGAAATTACTAATAGTGGTACGAAGTTCCCTCCGCCACCCACAGTACAGGGGTCACGAAGTTTGTACGCAGTTGTAGATGGAAGACTAGGAGATTAATTTTTTTTGTTGGGTTCTGTAGCTTAGTCAGTAAAAAGGGAACCCTTGTAATTGCTTCATTGTCTGTCACTTTATCCGATTATTAAGAACAATTTTTGCCTTGGACGAGTACACATATCAGGTTGAAATTTATTCCATACACTGAGGTCTACGGTCCCTTAGCGGTGTAAAAAATTTAAACAGCTTACTCAATTAAGTCAAAAGGTATGGCCATTTATGTCACACATTTTGATACTGTCAAACTCACCAATCAAAACCTAGAATCATGAAATTTGGAAAGATGCAAGGTTTCACAGTACAAATAAAGGAAAGAATCTGAAAGTTGTTAAATTGTAATGTTGTTGTTGTCTTCAGTCCAGAGACTGGTTTGATGCAGCTCTCTATGCTCCTCTATCCTATGCAAGCCTCGTTATCTCCGAGCTGCAACCTACATCCCTCTGAATCTGCTTACTGTATTCATTCCACGCTTCCCTCCAGTACCAAATTGGTAGCCCCTTGATGGCTCAGAATGTGTCATACCAACCGATCCCTTCTTTTACTCAGGTTGTACCACAAATTTCTCTTATCCCCAATTCAGTTCAGTACCTCTTCATTAGTTACGTGATCGACTCGTTTAATCTTCAGCATTTTTTTTGTAGCACCACATTTCGAAAGCTTCTATCCTATGCTTGTCTACTCTGATGATCGTCCATGTTTCACTTGCATACATGGCTACACTCTACAAATAGTTTCAGATTAGACTTCCTGACTCTTAAATCTATACTCGATGTTAACAAATTTCTCATCTTCAGAAACGCTTTTCTGGCCATTGCCAGTCTCCATTTTACATCATCCTTACATCGACCATCATCCGTTATTTTACTTCCCAAATAACAAAACTTTTCTACTACTTTAAGTGTCTCATTTCCTAATCTAATTCCTACAGCATCACCTGATGTAATTCGACTACATTCCGTTGTCCTCGTTTTGCTTTGTTGGTGCTCATCAAATTGTAATCATAACACATAAAAACATCTTTCGACATTAGAACTAACCTTGCATTCACCATTATCAAAAGCTTAATAAAAAAAAGATTAGTGCATACAAATATAAAATGTAAATTGTAGTGATGTTTTAGTAAATATTTTATTAAATTTTGTCTCTTCACATGTACAAAGTGAAGTCCCCCTGCTCGGCGCCGGACGGTGTGGCCGTGCGGTTCTAGGCGCTTCAGTCTGGAACCGCGTGACCACTACGGTCGCAGGTTCGAATCCTGCCTCGGGGATGGATGTGTGTGATGTCCTTAGGTTAGTTAGGTTTAAGTAGTTCTAAGTTCTAGGGGACTGATGACCACAGAAGTTAAGTTCCATAGTGCTCAGAGCCATTTGAACCCCCTGCACCCTTCTGTTCGTACGTCCGGGCTGGTTTCAGGAACTATTGTAGAGATTTTGATCTACATCTACATTTATACTCCGCAAGCCACCCAACGGTGTGTGGCGGAGGGCACTTTACGTGTCACGGTCATTACCTCCCTTTTCTGTTCCAGTCGCATATGGTTCACGGGAAGAAAGACTGTCTGAAAGCCTTCGTACGCGCTCGAATCTCTCTAATTTTACATTCGTGATCTCCTCGGGAGGTATAGGTAGGGGGAAGCAATATATTCGATACCTCATCCAGAAACGCACCCTCTCGAAACCTGGCGAGCAAGCTACACCGCGATGCAGAGCGCCTCTCTTGCAGAGTCTGCCACTTGAGTTTGTTAAACATCTCCTTAACGCTATCACGGTTACCAAATAACACTGTGACGAAACGCGCCGCTCTTCTTTGGATCTTCTCTATCTCCTCCGTCAACCCGATCTGGTACGGATCCCACACTGATGAGCATTACTCAAGTATAGGTCGAACGAGTGTTCTGTAAGCCACCTCCTTTGTTGATGGACTACATTTTCTAAGGACTCTCCCAATGAATCTCAACCTGGTACCCGCCTTACCAACAATTAATTTTATATGATCATTCCACTTCAAATCGTTCCGCACGCAAACTCCCAGATATTTTACAGAAGTAACTGCTACCAGTGTTTGCTCCGCCATCATATAATCATACAATAAAGGATCCTTCTTTCTATGTATTCGCAATACATTACATTTGTCTATGTTAAGGGTCAGTTGCCACTCCCTGCACCAAGTGCCTATCCGCTGCAGATCTTCCTGCATTTCGCTACAATTTTCGAATGCTGCAACTTCTCTGTATACTACAGCATCATCCACGAAAAGCCGCATGGAACTTCCGACACTATCTACTAGGTCATTTATATACATTGTGAAAAGCAATGGTCCCATAACACTCCCCTGTGGCACGCCAGAGGTTACTTTAACGTCTGTAGACGTCTGATGCGGTATTGGAGTATCGTGCCATTATCGATATCAACAACAGGCAAAAGTCGCTGAGTTTGTCGTCTCCCGGGTTGATGAACTATATTAGTTTCATGTGGCGACTATTTGAAAGAGAATAATTTTCAGCTAATTCTTTAATTACTATGGCAACCCTATTTGCCAACCAATTATTTTAACATATTAAGAAGAAAGCCCCGGTGAGGGGAGTATCTGCCCTTGGCTGTCACCGTGGTGCCCGGCATATTGCCGCACAAGCGCCGCTAACCAGTTCTCTCGCTCAGCCGGCTGTCAATTTCGATAAACGGCGAGAATGGCAGAGCGCAGCAGTGGGGAGCAGGTGCTGGCCGTAATGGCAATCTCCCGGCCGCAGCCGCAGGCGCCGCCGCCGCTAACACACTTCCGGGAGCCCCGCCGTCTGGCCGTCTCACAGTCATCAAATCCTGCCCAGCAAATCCACCTTGAACGCCACTGTCTTTCTGCCGTACGCTACTGACACGCCAGAGCGACCATACGCAGAGTGGAAAAAAAATTCACTATCTAGAAGGAATAGTCCGATCAAGATGTACACTACTGGCCATTACAATTGCTATACCACGATGACGTGCTACAGACACGAAATTTAACCGACAGGAAGAAGATGCTGTCATATGCAATTGATTACCTTTTCAGAGCATTCACACAAGGTTGGCGCCGGTGGCGACACCTACGACGTGCTGACATGAGGAAAGTTTCCAACTGATTTCTCATACACAAACAGCAGTTGACCGGCGCTGCCTGGTGAAACGTTGTTGTGATGCCTCGTGTAAGGAGGAGAAATGCGTACCATCACGTTTCCGACTTTGATCAAGGTCGGATTGTAGCCCATCGCGATTGCGATTTATCGTATCGCGACACTGCTGCTCGCGTTGGTCGAGATCCAATCACTGTTAGCAGAATATGGAATCGGTGGGTTCAGGAGGGTAATACGGAACGCCGTGCTGGATCCCAACGGCCTCGTGTCACTAGCAGTCGAGATGACAGGCATCTTATCCGCATGGCTGTAACGGATCGTGCAGCCACGTCTTGATCCCCGAGTCAACAGATGGCGACGTTTGCAAGACGACAACCATGAGCACGAACAGTTCGACGAAGTTTGCAGTAGCATGGACTATCGGCTCGGAGACCATGGCTCCGGTTACCCTTGACGCTGCATCACAGACAGGAGCGCCTGCGATGGTGTACTCAACGACGAACATGGGTGCACGAATGGCAAAACGTCACTTTTTCGGATGAATCCAGGTTCTGTTTACAGCATCGTGATGGTCGCATCCGTGTTTGGCGACATCGCGGTGAACGCACATTGGAAGTGTGTATTTGTCATCGCCATACTGGCGCATCACCCGGCGTGATGGCATTGGATGCCATTGCTTAGACGTCTCGGTCACCTCTTGTTCGCATTGACGGCACTTTTAACAGTTGACGTTACATTTCAGATGTGTTACGACCCGTGGCTCTACCCTTCATTCGATCCCTGCGAAACCCTAATTTTCAGCAGGATAATGCACGACCGCATGTTGCAGGTCCTCTATGGGTCTTTCTGGATACAGTAAATGTTCGACTGCTGCCCTGGCCAGCAAATTTTCCATATCTCTCACCAAATGAAGACGTCTGGTCAATGGTGGCTGAGCAACTGGCTCGTCACAATACGCCAGTCACTACTCTTGATGAACTGTGATATCGTGTTGAAGCTGCATGGGCAGCTGTGCCTGTACACGCCATCCAAACTCTGTTTAACTCAATGTGCAGGCGTATCAAGGCCGTTATTAGGGCCAGAAGTAGTTGTTCTGGGTACTGATTTCTCAGGATCTGTGCACCCCAACTGCGTGAAAATGTATCACATGTCAGTTGTAGTATAATATATTTGTCCAATGAATACCCGTTTTTCAACTGCATTTCTTCTTTGTTTAGCAATTTTAATGACCAGTAGTGTAGTTTCGTTCTTATCCATGAGCAGACTGGACGAAAGATTAGAGGTCACGCTAATACCGTGTGATACCGCCTCTAGGCTTGATCATTAGATGTCATAGGATTACCATTTTGCGGAATTTTGATTGCAATATTTCACCTGCTATTCCAAATAACCACCCGTCTCCTATGGGATATAGAGCGGGTGATTTAGTGGGTCACCCGAGGTGTGATTGGATGCTTGAACGATCGTCAAACCACGTACATAAAGGCGTTGCACAGTAACGTGGAAACACCGCGAGGAAAGCAAGCTTTGATCATAAATGCGGATATTAGCCACTGTAGGTGTCAGCCCTAGTTATAACGGTGATCTACGTGGTTCTGAGCGCATTATGTCGGAGCTAAGTGAATTGGAACATGCTAAGTGAATTGGAACATGCGGTAATTGCTGGTTCTCGTATTGAGGGTGCTGCGTTAACCCTGATAGCCGAAGTCTTTGATGTTAAAGAGGCGCCGTATCGAAGATTTAAACTGCGTACAGGTACATCGGAAAAACATTATCCGAGTGATCGTTCCAGAGGGTCATTGAAGAGGATTGTGACGAAAAATCTTGGCAACAGCTGGAAAAGTCACGGCACACCCGAATGTCGCACGCGCGAAACCATTCTGCACCACAACACAAATGGAGCTCCAGAAGCAGGAAACTGCAAGGCAAGCTGGAGTTCCACAACCATTCGTCAGTGATGCAGATACCAATAACGGGAAACAAAGATGCCGAAGCCATAAGATCTGTACTTCTGAGCAATGGAAGAATCATTTGGTTGGATGAGTCTTGATTCACGCTGTTTCCAACTAACAGCCGATTTTACGGCACAAGAGTGAAGCATGACATTGGTACGGTGATCATTTGGGCAGCCATATTATGGGATTCGATGGGTCACCTGGTTACTTTGCAAGGTCGCAGTATTGCCAAGGATTTGTTACCATTTTGCCTGATCAGGACCATGTAATGGTACAGTGTTTGTTCCCCAATGATGATGCTGTGTTCCAAGGCATCGTCCATGATTGGTTTTGTGAGCACAAGGATGGACTGTAAGGTCTCCCATGGTCACAACAGTCAACAGATCCCAATATTAATGAACCTTTGTGGTCTAACTTGGAGAAAAGGGTGCGTGATCATTATTCATCTCTGTATCGGTACCTCAGTCTCTCACTATTTCGTAGAAGGAATGGCATAAGATATACTGGAAAACCTTACATGTACATGGTTATTACAAATGATTGAAGCGATTTCACAGCTCTACAATAACTTTGTTGTTTGAGATATTTTCACAATGCTTTGCACAGACATACAAAAACTCAAAAAGTTTTTTTAGGCATTCACAAATGTTCGATATGTGCCCCTTTAGTGATTCGGCAGACATCAAGCCGATAATCAAGTTCCTCCCACACTCGGCGCAGCATGTCCCCAGCAATGAGTTCGAAAGCATCGTTGATGCGAGCTCGCAGTTCTGGCACGTTTCTTGGTAGAGGAGGTTTAAACACTGAATCTTTCACATAACCCCACAGAAAGAAATCGCATGGGGTTAAGTCGGGAGAGCGTGGAGGCCATGACATGAATTGCTGATCATGATCTCCACCACGACCGATCCATCGGTTTTCCAATCTCCTGTTTAAGAAATGCCGAACATCACGATGGAAGTGCGGTGGAGCACCATCCTGTTGAAAGATGAAGTCGGCGCTGTCGGTCTCCAGTTGTGGCATGAGCCAATTTTCCAGCATGTCCAGATACACGTGTCCTGTAACGTTTCTTTCGCAGAATAAAAAGGGGCCGTAAACTTTAAACCGTGAGATTGCACAAAACACGTAAACTTTTGGTGAATTGCGAATTTGCTGCACGAATGCGTTAGGATTCTATACCGCCCAGATTCGCACATTGTGTCTGTTCACTTCACCATTAAGAAAAAATGTTGCTTCATCACTGAAAACAAGTTTCGCACTGAACGCATCCTCTTCCATGAGCTGTTGCAACCGCGCCGAAAATTCAAAGCGTTTGACTTTGTCTTCGGGTGTCAGGGCTTGTAGCAATTGTAAACGGTAAGGCTTCTGCTTTAGACTTTTCCGTAAGATTTTCCAAACCGTCGGCTGTGGTTCGTTTAGCTCCTTGCTTGCTTTATTCGTCGACTTCCGCGGGCTACGCGTGAAACTTGCCCGCACGCGTTCAACCGTTTCTTCGCTCACTGCAGGCCGACCCGTTGATTTCCCCTTACAGAGGCATCCAGAAGCTTTAAACTGCGCATACCATCGCCGAATGGAGTTAGCAGTTGGTGGATCTTTGTTGAACTCCGTCCTGAAGTGTCGTTGCACTGTTATGACTGACCGATGTGAGTGCATTTCAAGGACGACATACACTTTCTCGGCTCCTGTCGCCAGTTTGTCTCACTGCGCTCTCGAGCGCTCTGGCAGCAGAAACCTGAAGTGCGGCTTCAGCCGAACAAAACTTTATGAGTTTTTCTACGTATCTGTAGTGTATCGTGACCATATGTTAATGAATGGAGCTACAGTGAATTTATGAAATCGCTTCAGTCATTTGTAATAGCCCTGTATTTATCCAATACGAGACGACTGGAAGCTATTTTGAATGCCATCGGGTTTCCTGTACCGTATTAGGCATGGTAATGCGCTGTCTTTTTAGTTTTTATTTTTGTCCACCTACCTGTATGCGTCGAGGACTGTTAGCGTGGCTGCTATCATCCTGGAAGAGAGCACTGTCCAGAGCATACTCATAATGAAAAAAGTATAAAAGAAGATAGCGCTTGAAGTAAACTGGAAATAAACGTTCTCATGCGTGAAACTTCCATGCAGAGTAAAACTGTGTGCCGAACGATACTCGAACTCGGGACCTTTGCATTTCCCGGGCAAACACTTTGACTGAGCTTCCCAAGTACTACTGACGACCCGTCCTCACAGCTTTACTTCTGCCAGTACCTCGTCTCCCACTTTCCTCCAGAGTTAGTCTCGAACAATTTTAATCCGCCGGGAAGTTTCATATCAGCGCGCACTCCACTGCAGACTGAAAATATTCTGGATTCTGATTCATTTTCACGGTAACCTGAATGAGTGGGCCCAAGTCATGATCCGAAAACATCACAGAAACACCTCCGGCCGAGCTGAACATTTGAGGCCTCATGTGACCGCCGGTTCACTCGATGCCTTGCATCACTCGGAAAGAGACAAAGTTGCGATTTGTAGGATCACGTTACACTCCCCAGCCAGCTACTGTCCAGTTCCTTTTTTTGTCTGTTGGAGAGATATCACCGTGAGCAGTGGCCTGTTGCGCGTGAACCAACCGCAAATATCTATCGCCTGTAGTTCCCTTCGCAATCGCAGGTCGTAAACTGGTTGCGATGGATCTGTACTCATTGACAGCAGTAACTTCAGTCGGCTCTGAAACCGATCATCAAGAGGCTCATATTCGGTCCTTGTCCGTTAGTATCTTTTTACTTTTACTGTTCGTTGCGTTACATGGCTGCGTGTGGTACAGAAACAAATTATTACAGTTGCAGAAAAAATGGATGATTTATTCTGAGAAAGTACATCACAAATTGAGCAAGTTAATATCACGTTGGTCCACCTCTGGCCTTTATGCAAGCAGTTATTCGATTTGACATTAATCAATAGAGTTGTTGTATGTCCCCCTGACTGATATCGTGACAAATTCTGTCTAGTTGGGGCGTTAGATCGTCGAAATCCCGAATCCCAAACGTTCTCAATCGAGGAGAGATCCAGCACCTTTATTGGCCAAGACAGGTTTGGCAAAGACGAAGATAAGCAGTAGAAACTCGCGGTGTGCAAGAGGTCATCAGTTTGCTGAAATGTAAGTTCTCTTCGTGCTTACCAAACCCTATCTTGGCCAGGGAGGTCGCGGATCTCAGCTGACAACGTTTGGACCATTATGAGTAGGGCCCTCTAACCAGATAGGAAGTTTGACGATCCAACAAACCAATTGGACAGAAATTGGCACGATATCCCTCAGGACGACATGCGACAACTCAGTCAATTAATGCCAAGCCGGATAATTGCTTGCATTAGTGCCAGATGTGGACGAACGCGTTATTGACTTGCTGAACTTGTGAAGTTCTTTCTCTTGAATACATCAAATATTTTTTTTCTAAAATTGTAATTTGTTCGTCTGCTCACCTACGTAACATTTACCAATTTCCTTCTTGTATTTTGTCTGGTGAGCGTATGTTGGTGTAGCATTATTTTCATGTGTCTGTGACTCATTGTTCGGCGCGATTGATACTCTCCCATGCGTTGTTACAAATTGTAGGTATCGGCATTTTGGGGCACTATCTGCACGATTTCTTGGAGGACGAAGTACAATTGCTTGGTAGGGTTCAGGTCCAGCGAATACGCTGGCGCCCACAGTGCGTCTGCAGAGATGAGGTTGGCTTTACACAGGAGGCTGGTTGAAACGTAGCACCTACAGAGGTGAAGGCGAGATTGGAGGCCCTCACTTGGTCGGCACCAACAAAACCCGCGGTATCCTGTTACTCTGAGGCGCGATCACCGGAGCGGGCGAGGTCGTATTCCTCGTTTCACAACAAGCCGCATGCGCTGTCGACGGGCCAGGCTCTCCAATATGATAAATTGCGCCGAGCTTTTGTGCCGCTGTCAGGCGGGGCCGGCATATAATTGACTCTAGCCTCTATAAATATTACTTAGCGCGCAGTGTGCCGTAGTTCTATTCAAACTGCTGGGGCGAAAATTTTTATTGGTACTATAACTGATAATACATCAGCTGGTACATTACATCCATTGCGAGAGAACTTCATACACAAAAACGTAATACGATCATGCTTCTCTCTCTCTCTCTCTCTCTCTCTCTCTCTCTCTCTCTCTCTCTACGATCATGCTTCTCTCTCTCTCTCTCTCTCTCTCTCTCTCTCTGTGTGTGTGTGTGTGTGTGTGTGTGTGTGTGTGTGTGTGTGTCCCGCTCTCATAAAGTAATACATCTCCGGAAACACACACACACACACACACACACACACACACACACACGCGCGCGCGCGCACGTCGCCACATTGTCCCAGAAACAAATTAAAAAATGTGCCAGCGCCCGGTTCCGACCAAGGTTAAGGCAAATTTCGGGAATTTGTAATTCCCTCCCATTTGTTCCGAAATGGGAACCACTCAATGACGAACGTTCTGGTCGCCCCAGCACGTAAACAACCAATGGAAACGTGGGAAAAGTGAAAGAAATGATTATGAACGATCGCCGAAACACAGTCAGAGAAATTGCTGATGGTGTTGGTATATCAGCTGGCTCATGCCATGTAATATTTTCGCATGTCATGGATATGAAACGTGTGACAGCAAAATTTGTGCCAAAGGTGTTGAATTTCGAGAAAAAACAGGGCGGATAGAAGTTGCTCAGGAATAGCTAAATGAAGACAGTAACGAGCCAGAACTGCTGCCGGTCCTAGTGGCCGTGCGGTTCTAGGCGCTGCAGTCTGGAACTGCGAGACTGCTACGGTCGCAGGTTCGAATCCTGCCTCGATTTTGACGGCATAGTGCTATGTGCGTTCGCGGTTTGCGGGAAGCAATCCGGAAAAAAATGCACCCGGATTTCTAGCGAAATAATTCATGGCTTTTGCACCACGATAGTGTATCTGATTCATTGCTTGTTCGTGAAGTTCTGGTGAAAACCAATACTTTAATGACGCCCCAGCCTCCATATTCGCCAGATATGGCCCCGTGTGACTTTTTCCTGTTTCCAAAAAATAAAGAGAATCGTAAAGTGCCATCGTCTTACAAGCATAAAAAGAGTAAGAGCGCATTGATTAAAAACCTCAGTACTACCGCTAAGATAAGAGTGCCAGAAGTGTTTCGGGGATCGGAAGAAGCTTTAGCGTATCTTATGAAAACTATTCTGAAGGAGATACAATTAATGTAGACGAATAAATAAAATTATTTCCAAAAAATGAAAATTCCAAATACTTTTTGAACACACGTCGTATAAGAACGTGAAGCAAAATTCTGTAGTGCTGCGGGTAACAGAAGTACTCAGTCTATAAATACGTAGATAAAAGTTTCCGTAGCACGTACCAACTCTAGTTTATTACGCGTAATAGTGTTATCGAATTTGTTGTAAGTGACACCATGTTTTACGGCGCTCATCCAGCGAAGAGTGTACCTCCGAGAAGTTCCTGCTGCTGCTCCTCTTCTTGCTCCTTCTCCGCCTACACCGGGTAATCAACCGTTGCGGACGTGGGCCACGCCTAATTGCACCGATAAACATGTCAGCAGCGTTTAACGCTCGGGAAGCCACGCACCTAAAGGCTGCGCTTTTCCAGCCTTGCGACCCAGTTTCCATGGCAACCGTGTTTACCGCCAACGGCTTTCCACGGCGCTGTACTTGGCTATTCGGCACCCTAAAAGCGCACACACAAGCAAACGAGAGAGCCGGTGAACTTCATTTTTATGTGACTTCGCAATTTCAGGAAATCAGTTCTTGGAGATGACAGTTAGTGAGAGAGAGATGGGAATATGAATCTACGCGTTCTTTTGATTAAATCCAGAAATTAAATTTGGATCGGAAGATGCGCTGACTGCGGATGACTTAGTTGTGATGGCAGATTCGATGGAAAGTTTGCAAAGTCATATTTCAGAGTTAGATCAGAAATACAAGGACTATGGTATGAAGAGTAGCATAGATTAGCATCTCCAAAACGAAAGTAATGTCAGTGGGAAAGAGATATAAACGGATTGAGTGCCAAGTAGGAGGAACAGAGTTAGAACAGGTGGACGGTTTCAAGTACTTAGAATGCATATTCTCACAGGATGACAACATAGTGAAAGAACTGGAAGCGAGGTGTAGCAAAGCTAATGCAGTGAGCGCTCAGCTACGATCTACTCTCTTCTGCAAGAAGGAAGTCAGTACCAAGACTAAGTTATCTGTGCACCGTTCAATCTTTCGACCAACTTTGTTGTATGGGAGCGAAAGCTGGGTGGATTCAGGTAACCTTATCAACAAGGTTGAGGTTAAGGATATGAAAGTAGCTAGGATGATTGCAGGTACTAATAGATGGGAACAATGGCAGGAGGGTGTCCACAATGAGGAAATGAAAGAAAAACTGGGAATGAACTCTATAGATGTAGCAGTCAGGGCGAACAGGCTTAGATGGTGGGGTCATGTTACACGCATGGGAGAAGCAAGGTTACCCAAGAGACTCATGGGTTCAGCAGTAGAGGGTAGGAGGAGTCGGGGCAGACCAAGGAGAAAGTACCTGGATTCGGTTAAGAATGATTTTGAAGTAATAGGCTTAACATCAGAAGAGGCACGAATGTTTGCACTGAATAGGAGATCATGGAGGAATTTTATAAGGGGGACTATGCTCCAGACTGAACGCTGAAAGGCATAATCAGTCTTGATGATGATGATGATGATGATGATGATGAGATGCGCTGACTCGCGCATTCGTTTCAACAACGCTTAGCCCCCGTGACGTTAAGTGGTTCAGTTGTCCCTACATAATTTTTGGTTTCATACACATTTTTTTTTACATCTGTTGAAAAGTTCTGAACAGTGTACTTTAAAAGCTAACATATGTAACTAAATGAATAGTTATTGAAAAAAGTACAGAATGAAATTTTCACTCTGCAGCTGAGCGTACGCTGATACGAAACTTCCTGGCAGATTAGAACTGTGTGCCGGACCGAGGCTCGAAGTCGGGACGTTTGTCTTCCCCGGACAAGTGCTCTACCTGACTGAGCTACGCAAGCACGGCTCACTTCTCGTCCTCACGGCTTTACTTCCACCATTATCTTATCTTCTAACTTTCTACCCTCACAGAAACCCTGAGTTAGAGTCTCGGTCAGGCACACAGTTTTATCTGCCGTAAAGTTTCGGGGAAAAAGTGGTCAAATGCCTAATTACGTACTCAGAGGTGTAGTGTTCCAACACTGTTCAGTCGCCGGCCGGTGTGGCCGAGCGGTTTAGGCGCTTCAGTCTGGAACGACGCGACCACTACGGTCGCAGGTTCGAATCCTGCCTCGGGCATGGATGTGTGTGATGTCTTTAGGTTAGTTAGGTTTAACTAGTTCTAAGTTCTAGGGGACTAATGACCTCAGAAGTTGAGTCTCATAGTGCTCAGAGCCATTTGAACCATTTTTATCCTCATCACTGGCACGCAAATCGCCCAATGTGGCGTCGACTCCGCGGCCAACTTCCCCGGTTGGGTTCTCCCGGCCCACAATGCCACACGCTCGTTTCATTTTTTGTCACATATCACTCACTTCCTTCATTTCTGGCAATGTTTGTTAACGTGATACTCGTAAACGTTGCATAGTGATTCTGAGAATACGTTAAACTTTTGGTGCATAACACTTTTGGTGCATAACTTTTCCAGAGATCTGTTATAAAAGACGTTTCATAAATGTTTCACGTTATATTGGAGTATTTTTATTCTATTTCTTATGAAAGTAGGAGGTTGCTTCTACGTCGTACAAATGAATAGTCAAAGATGTTTGACAGTGCTATAAGTGCCTTGGATGCGATGCGAAAACATTTTGTAAGGACCGTCAGATCTGCGAAGCTGCCACCAAACTCGACATAGTTTGAAAGATCGAGTGATGCATCGTTTTTCCGAATCGCTAATAGTGCAGTGTAGGTACTCAGCCAGTCACAAGCAGTCCTTACGTAAGGAGCAATACTCAAGGGATTCTAGCAGCTGTCCGTTTAGCGAGGCCAGCGTACTAGGTCTTCACCTATTATTTAAATTAATGGAACCAACGAAGTGTGACGTATGAAGTGGTGTGTTGTGTCCGGTACAGTTAGTAACTGATATTATGTATGGATTTATTAGTAATGTCCTGATAAACAAGGCACCAGACTCATTACACAAGGTTGCAGGCTCTATCTTTACTTGGGCCAAAAATTGTAAAGCAGAAAATTTACTATCTTCATATTTAAACAAAACAGGCGCACCACACAGAATTTCACTGCCAAAGTCTGCTATAATTTACCTAACTCTTTTAGTCTGAAATATTATTCAGTGCTGAGGGCGTACTAATTATTGTTAATCACTAACATTATTCGAATGCGCATATTCGCACAATTGATTCGCCCCGATGGACAGTGAATCCACAACCTTCGATGCAGATGCACAATGTCGTTCGATCTCCGGCCGAAAACTGAAATTAGCGAGCGTGGAGAACATGGACGGGGACAACCGGTAGTAGGCGCTAGGTGGGAATATAGATCCGTCAAGGAGGCTGCCGAGGTACTCTGTGCGTTTGAGATAAACACTATATCCGGATGGCGCATCGGTTAACGCAACTACCTTACGAGCAGGAGATCGAGGTTTCGAGTCCCGGTCCGGCATAGATTTTGACCCATCGTAGCCGATTCTGCATGAAGTCCCGACGCAGCTGATGTCATCAGTTCCTCCCTTTTGCTTGCCCCCCCCCCTCCTATTTATATAATAAGTGTTATTTCTAAGGAACTTAGGTTAAGGTGAGGTTATTTATTAATGATTCACGAGTGGTATGTCGTAGAAGCTCCATATCATGCCTTCAGCCACAAATCCGTGCGGTTCTAGGCGCTTCAGTCTGGAACCGCGTGACCGCTACGGTCGCAGGTTCGAATCCTGCCTCGGGCATGGATGTTTGTGATGTCCTTAGGTTAGTTAGGTTTAAGTAGTTCTAAGTTCTAGGGGACTGATGACCATAGATGTTAACTCCCATAGTGCTCAGAGCCATTTGAACCAGCCACAAATCGTGAATTGCATCAGTCGTCCGAATAGATTATTGAGCTTGTACAATAGACCAACGAGCTTGTACAATGTCGAAAAAGAAAAAGAGGGCAACACCAGTTATTTCGTTTTAATATTATTGAGTAGGTAACACTGAAGTCGGAAGAGGCGGTTGTGACGTCATTTTGACATCACATGCATTATTGACAATCAATGATAAGGCATCTACTAGATGCCAGTGGATCGTGTGGGGTAGCATACACTCGACTGTGTGGACGATGTAAATGAGGAGTACAGTGATGACGATACGTGCTTAACGAGTGTCAAGCCATATCGTTCATCATCCTTGTCTGACAGGGAGTACACACATCAAAAAAAGTTTTGCATCACCTCGGTTCGGAGAGTTCCGGAACCTGTACGAAAATTGGGATGGAGATCAACATAAACATCATTTCCGCCCTTTCTATTGCTCATGAAAACCACACATTGCATGTTGTGCCATCATAAAGCGAGACCTTCAGAGGTGGTGGTCCAGATAGCTGTACACACCGGCACCTCTAATACCCAGCAGCACGTCCTCTTGCGTTAATACATGCCTGTATTCGTCGTGGCATACTATCCGCAAGTTCATCAAGGCGTTCGGCGTAGATCCCTGAGAGTGGTTGGTGGGTCACGTCGTCCATAAACTGCCCTTTTAAATCTATCCCAGGCATGTTAGATAGGGTTCACGTATGGAGAACATGCTGGCCACTCTAATCGAGCGATGTCGTTACCCTGAAGGAAGTGACTCTGAGCACTATGGGACGTAACATTTGAGGTCATCAGTCCCCTAGAACTTAGAACTACTTAAACCTAACTAACCTAAGGACATCACACACATACATGCCCGAGGCAGGACACGAACCTGCGACAGTAGCGGTCGCGCGGTTCCACACTGAAGCGCCTGAAGATTTCAGGGCAAACAGTCGTATGTCGGATTTGCAGATCGCGAGATGCACGCCGATTCGATTTCGTAGGGCTGTTGACAAAATGTTCTCTCATTCGCTCAACAACGTCGTCAGATGTGGTTGGACGACATGATGATTTCCTATGTCTTAGCGAGCACCCCGTTTCTACAGAACATTTATGTCACTCCTAAATTGTAGGCCTACTAGGACGATCTTTAGCGTACTTGACGCGGAAATTACGCTGAACTGTTTTCGCCGACTACGATTCTTCAAACCGAAACACACAGCTAGCATGCTCGGGTCCAGTGAGGACAGCCGTCTTTAACACAGCTGCCGTTAGCGCTCCTTACGGTGCGATTCGGCACTAGCGAATTACGCTAGACAAAACTTGCTGTATTTGGCAAGAAATTGACACTAAATCACCTCTGTAAGTTATATGAATTAATGTATATAAATTTTCGAAGTTGTAAAGTCATTTTTGGAACACCCTGGGGAGCGAAGAAATTAACGAGAGTCGCTTGACGTCCGTTGCGGACGTATTAGAACGCTGCAACTGTTGAAAATGAAGGCAGTTTACAACTGAGGTACCAAAGGGCATGGAATAGCGATATGCAGAAGGTCCTACGAAGTCATGGACCCAAGTTGTCAACAAGGCACTGTGCAAGTTGGGGGTAACTCCATAATTGTGTGGGCTTTGTTAATGGAGTGGAATGGATTCTTTGATCCAACTGAACCGATCATTGACTCACAGTTCCGATGTTCAGTTACTTTGAGACCATTTCCAACATCATGTTCCAAAACGTCGTGTCATCATGCCACAATTGTTCGTGAGTGGTTTCAAAAACATTGTGGACAATTCGAGCGAATGATTTGGCCACCCAGATCGCCCGACATGATTCCCATCGAACATTCGTGGCACATAATCGCGAGGTCAGTTCGTGCACGAAGTCCTGAACCGACAACCTCTTTGCAATTTCGGACGGCTGTAAAGCCAGAATGGCCTTCTAACGATTTATTGAATCCATGCCATGTCGAGTTGCTGCTGTATGGCAGGCAAAAGGACGTCTGATACGATATTTGGAGGTATCCCATGACTTAAGTCACTTTAGAGTATAATGAATTAGTTGCAACCAGTTGCCGCCTTTATAGGCGTTTGACATGTAAAGATGCCCGGAAATACATCTTCAGATGTTTACGTCTCCTGAACATTGTCACTTTACTTACAGCGCTGCAGAATTTTACGCCGCAAATTTTTAAGTGAGCTAGTGCAAACTGCGGTAAGTAAAAAATAAAATGTCACGACGCGTAAATAAATGTAAACATCTAAAGGTGAGGTGATCATAAAATGAATGCACTCTCAAAAAAGTGAGTTCTCAGGCATAATTTTTTGGTGCGGCTTGCCTGGAAAAGGGTATCATTCATATGGGTGCGTTACCCAATGCGTAAACACTGTCACGGACGCTGTAGTTTTGACTTTCTGCTCTAGGAGTGCTGCTGTCGCGTCGCGTCACGTGACGAGACTGTCCCCAAGTAAGAGTGCGAATCAGGTCTGTACTAAACAATGGAACACGCCGTAGCACTGCAGTGGATGCAATGTTGATTCCAGTTTGCTGCTTACCTTGCGAGAAAGAGTCTGGGCTTATTCTCGATACACCCTCGTCTCTCTCCATCCCAGCAGCGCGGAAGCTAAACAGCGCATGCGTGCTTTCGCTGCAAGAATGCCCTGGAAAAAGGTCGAGTTAAACTACTGGCTATTAAAATTGCTACACCAAGAAGAAATTCAGTTGATAAACGGGAATTCATTGGACAAATATATTATACTAGAACTGACATGTGATTACATTTTCAGGCAACTTGAGTGCATAGATCCTGAGAAATCAGTACACAGAACAACCACCTCTGGCCGTAATAACGGCATTCATACGATGGGCATTGAGTTAAACAGAGCTTGGATGGCGTGTACAGGTACGGCTGCCCATGCAGCTTCAACACGATACCACAGTTCATCAAGAGTAGTGACTGGCGTATTGTGACGAGCCAGTTGCTCGGCCACCGTTGACCAAACGTTTTCAATTGGTGAGACATTTGCAGAATGTGCTGGCCAGGGCAGTAGTGGAACATTTTCTGTAGCTAGAAAGGCCCGTACAGGACCTGTAACATGCGGTCGTGCATTATCCTGCTGAAACGTAAGTTTTCGCAGGCATCGAATGAAGGGTAGTGCCACGGGTCGTAACTCATCTGAAATGTAACGTCCACTGTTCAAAGTGCCGTCAATGCGAACAAGAGGTGACAGAGACGTGTGACCAATGGCACCCCATACCATCACGCCGGGTGATACGCCAGTATGACGATGACGAATACACGCTTCGAATGTGCATTCACCGCGATGTCGCCAAACACATATGTGACCATCATGATGCTGTAAACAGAACCTGGATTCATCCGTAAAAATGACGTTTTGCCATTGGTGCACCCAGGTTCGTCGTTCACCATCGCAGGCGCTCCTGTCTGTGATGCAGCGTCAAGGGTAACCGCAGCCATGGTCTCCGAGCTGATAGTCCATCCTGCAGCAAACGTCGTCGAACTGTTCGTGCAGATGGTTGTTGTCTTGCAAACGTCCCCATCTGTTGACTCAGGGATCGAGACGTGGCTGCACGATCCTTTACAGCCATGCGGATAAGATGCCTGTCATCTCGACTGCTAGTGATAACGAGGCCGTTGGGATCCAGCACGGCATTCTGTATTACCGTCCTGAACCCACTGGTTCGATATTCTGCTAACAGTCATTGGATCGCGACGAACGCGAGCAGCAGTGTCGCGATACGATAAACCGCAATCGCTATAGGCTACAATCCGACCTTTTTTCAAAGTCGGATACTTGATGGTACGCATTTCTCCTCCTTACACGAGGCATCACAACAACGTTTCACCAGGCAACGCCGGTCAACTGCTGTGTGTGTACGACAAATCGGTTGGAAACTTTCCTCATGTCAGCACGTGTTAGGTGTCGCCACCGGCGCCAACCTTGTGTGAATGCTCTGAAACGCTAATCATTTGCGTACCACAGCATCTTCTTCCTGTCGGTCAAATTTCCCGTCTGTAGCACGTCATCTTCGTGGTGTGGCAATTTTAATGGCCGGTGGTGTATGTTGTGCGTAGATCAGCTGTGTCGCCTGTAGCAGCGTCATGGGGCTGCAGTGAGGCGGGAGTGTTGCGGCGCCTCCTGCGGGGCCGGTCTATTTGCGGGCAGCGCCACTTGTGGCGACAATCATCCACTTGCTGGCGGCAACTGCCGGCTCGCCAGTCGGCGCACGTCCCGTCACGTCGGCGCGCATGTTTTGGGAGCTAGGCGAGGCTGGCTCGGGCCGGTGCGCGGCTGTGTGGGTCAACGGACGGCACGGCCGGCGGTGATGGTAAAATGAGCGGCCATTGCGATGATTGCGGCGTCGGTGAGTGAGCTCATTGTTCTGGCTTGCGTAATGGGCAGCTTCCGCGTGAACCTCGCCTGGGGCCTGCTCCGCTGGCTGTGGGCACAGCTGGCCACCGAGCTGTGTGGAGTCACCTCCGCAGCAGGTGCGCGCCCTCTACCCCCATAGAGCGAGAAACACTCCGGGCGAACACTGTAGGTGGCCGCCATAATGCTCTGCATGGGTTCAGTCAATGTAACACGCTATCGGGATCGGCATCTAGGCGCCACCTTACGGGTTCCCACCACAGAAAATTTGAATGAAGTCATTATTTTAATTCTCACGAGTAAATGATTTAGTTCCCTTCGTATATGCTAATGACCTGCAGTCTGGGTAGCTAGGTGATTGGGCTGCCAGGAGCCCCTACATTAGATTAGATTTACTTTCATTCCAATTGATCCGTAGTGAGGAGGTCCTCCAGGATGCAGAACATGTCAGAAAAACAATAATACATGACAAATATTTACAACTCAAACAAATAAGCTGTACCATTCCACAGGTCCCAAGTGGAATGATCGCCATTTTTTTTAATGGACGCTATATGAAAAAATCATTTTACAAACACTAATGCACTGAATTTAAAATAAAGTTTTTTTGTTTATAAGGTAATAAACATGTAATAGTTACAATGAACACATTACTTCACTGAAATGGTGCAGAAGTTAGATTGTACTTTCACACACACACACACACACACACACACACAGAGAGAGACAGAAATCAGTTGGTTCTACTGAGAAATTCATCAATGGAGTGGAAGGAGTTGGCCACCAATAAATCCTTTAGGCTTCACTTAAACTGAATTTCATTGGTTGGTAAGCTTTTTATGGCTGACTTCAATAACCGCCAGCAGCCATAAAAAGCTTAACAACCAATGAAATTCTATTTAAGAAAAGCCTAAAGGATTTATTGGTGGCCAACTCCTCCTACTCCATCGATGAATTTCTGAGTAGAACCAACTGGTGTGTGTGTGTGTGTGTGTGTGTGTGTGTGTGTGTGTGTGTGTGTGTGAAAGTACAATCTAACTTCTGCGTCCTAGGGCGGGGTCGGTGGGAGGAGGGGGTCTACACTTGGTCTGGAATCTCACTAATTCATAACAGAGAATAACGTATCGAGCAAGTCCACATATCCATCTACGTGAGCCGACAAACCTCTTAAACTAATGACGATGATTCTGAAAATAAACTGTAAATTAAGAGAACGCTCCTAATTCTGCATTACTGTAACTGAAACTTTTGCTGCTGTATGGATGTGAAGTAGGGACTTACACGACCAAACAATTACGCAAAATATAGGCTACAGAAGTGACACTTGTAACACCTTTGGCAGGCTACAAAATAGAACATCATGACATGAACAGGGAGATATATAGGAATAGTAGGAAAAGAGCCAAAGGTACAGAAAGGAATTACATGACGATCTACTAGGTGTGTATCAAAGCCTGTTAACAAGCAAAAACGCCGGCCGCAGTGGTCTCGCGATTCTAGGCGCGCAGTCCGGAACCGCGCGACTGCTACGGTCGCAGGTTCGAATCCTGCCTCGGGCATGGATGTGTGTTATGTCCTTAGGTTAGTTAGGTTTAACTAGTTCTAAGTTCTAGGGGACTGATGACCTAAGATGTTAAGTCCCATAGTGCTCAGAGCCATTTGAACCATTTTGAACCAAGGAAAACCTGTAACTACAGACCCGATGATAACGTGTTTTAACTGCAGTAGCATGGCATTTAAACCATAAGACATATAGTTTCTCTCAGTTGCATTCTTCCCCTTTATAACCAATTCTAAACAAACAAGAAAGTGTGTTGTTTTGTTTTCCTCCTAGCAGTTCCTTTTAACAGAAAATAGGAAAGTAGTTTTTATGGCTTATTGGCGTATGAATAGAATACTACTACGGACTACCATTAAAACTGCGGCCGCTGTGACCGAGCGGTTCTAGACGCTTCAGACCGGAACCGCGCTGCTGCTACGGTCGCAGGTTCGAATCCTGCCTCGGGCATGGATGTGTGCGATGTCCTTAGGTTGGTTAGGTTTAAGTGGTTCTAAGTCTAGGGAACTGATGACTTCAGATGTTACGTCCCATAGTGTTTAGAGCCATTTGAACCATTGAAACTAGTATCCTCCCAGATATAGCATCTTGAAGAGATCCCTCTGATACCTCGTATTCCAGTATGATACAACCATTTTCTCATTCTGTCTATAGTTCAACATTCAGGGTGACTGGGTCGCACCGGTAAAAGCCAAACATCAGACAAGCAGTGACTATATTCCTCACATTACGCGTTTCGAAATTTATCGATCATCCGATATTCAGGAACAGACTAGTCTGCGAATGTTTTACCTACAACTTGAAGCGTCGTATCTATCTTCAGCAATCGCTCCTGCATAACTGATATTTGATAAATTCCGAAACACATCACATGAGCAATGAAGTCAATCCTTTTTTGATATTTGGCTTTTACCGTTGCGACTCCGTCAGCCTGTATGGTGTACTACAGATTATTATAATAATGGTCGCTTGCTTCCTACATAATTTAACGTCACATCTGTGTTGCTTTCTTATTCATTTTAAGCGACATCAGTTTCCAGTCAAGGTTTCGTTTGTAGTAACTACAAACGAGGCTCAATGAAAGAGAGAGGACGGAAAACGTGATGGACAGAGAGAAAAGGTGGGGGGGGGGGGGGGGGGCAGGAAAACGGATATGAAGAGGCGAAAGGAGGAAATAGAGAGAGAGAGAGTGAGAAAGAGAGAGAGAGAGAGAGAGAGAGAGAGAGAGAGAGAGAGAGAGGAGATGAAATCTTAAATCCAATTCCTAACGGATTTACCAACCGCGAATAATTGCTAGATTCGCTTGTTATTTATATACTGTGATGAACTGAGTGAACATTCACATCAAACAAATTACCACTGGCACAAGTTACTTATGATTACAAAAACTATTGTAGAGTTCATTTAACTTTCAAGACAACTAAGCTATGAAGATATCGTAAGAAGCTTCGTTAGTATGAACTACAGGCACAAATATGAAGTACAGGCACAAAGCAATAAGTAAATAATATCATTTCAAACTTCCGTTTTCCGGTTGATTACGTGTGAACATAATGGTATTGGAATGAATCATAAGTAGAGTTGTTTGTTTTCTTGCATTGCCTAACAATTTTTCTGTTATAGTTACAGTTCACTATTTTTAAAATCGTAATAGTGATTTTTACGCTGAGATGAGTCTTAACATTTCGTTTACGAGTAAAGTTTTTCATAGCGATATTAAAAGAAGTGTTGAAAACCTTAATGATTTCAGGCTCTGTTAATTTTTTAAAAAACCTATCGGTTCATTAAATCATAAAATATATAGTAAATCTTGTAAAATTAAATAATAAGCCTTAACTGCTACGTTATTTAATTGTAAATTACTATAAAATGCTGCTTTTGCCGGTTAAATGTCATAAAATTTCCCCTGGTAGGACCGACGCCACAGGTACAGCCCAGTGTTGAAAATGGTTCAAATGGCTCTGAGCACTATGGGACTTAACTGCTGTGGTCATCAGTCCCCTAGAACTTAGAACTACTTAAACCTAACTAACCTAAGGACATCACACACATCCAGGCCCGAGGCAGGATTCGAACCTGCGACCGTAGCGGTCGCGCGGTTCTGTAGCGCGGTTACTGCAGCGCCTAGAACCGCTCGGCCACTTCGGCCGGCCAGCCCAGTGTTGTACAGATTGTAAATGCAGCCTTTGTCGGGTGTTCCAAAAACATTGCTCCGATTTCACAAAATTATAAGTATATTCTGTACTTGCAGGAAGATACCAGCCTCTTTCAAATTATAACTTAAGCGTAAAAGTTCGTAGAAAATACAACACAGCATGTCATTTTTAACGAAGAGAGAAATCTGATGACGTAAAAATAGCTTCGGGCATGCCGTACTGGAGTCTTAATATGACCATTAGTGTTCACAACGTGTAAAGTACGAAGTGAAAGTGCCGTTTAGATTGTCAACAATTTTGCGCAAGGTAAACGAGATACATGATACTTAAACTTCGTATTGTTAACACACCGCCGGCCGGGGTGGCCGAGCGGTTCTAGGCGCTACAGTCTGGAACCGCGCGATCGCTGCGATCGCAGGTTCGAATCCTGCCTCGGGCATGGATGTGTGATATGTCATTAGGTTAGTTAGGTTTAAGTAGTTCTAAGTTCTTGGAGACTGATGACCTCAGAAGTTAAGTCCCATAGTGCTCAGAGCCATTTGAACCATTTTTTGTTAACACACGATATAACAAACATTGACTTGGCGATTCCTACGTGGGCAAATAATGAGAATGGTGTTCTATGCTGTCAACCCAGACTATTTTGAACGTGGCTCTCCACCGTAGTTTACACTGCGCAAGTTTCTACATCTCTGCATAACTACTCCAACCTACATCCATTTGTACACACTTACTGTATTCATCTCTTGGTCTCCCTCTACAATTTTTAACTCCCCATGCTATCCACCATTATCAAATTAACAATTCCTTACCGCCTCAGGTTATGGACTGTCAACACAACACATTTCCCTTACGTGCAAGGTTTTATTCCGAGACTAACAGCGTCTGTAGTGGATCTTCTGTGTAACGCGGACAGAGTTTCCACCACAGGTGTTTGACGAGCGCATATCACGACGGCTCTGAGGAGCCATACTGGGCGATCGACGGTGTGCCGAGAGTCAGTCGCTCTCGATTTCGATATGGGGCGTGAGGAATGCATTCCTACTGGGACTACTCTGAGACAAATGCGCCGAATACATTCAGTACCTTCCCATGACTTTTGGCTACTTACTATAATTAGACAGCATCTCTTCGGTGGTACTCACAGTATCGATATCGTAACTGAAATGTCCAGAGTATTATTAGGATGGTGTGTAAGTTCGTAGTTGTTTCCCATAAACTTACTAAACATAACAAATACATATAACAGATTCTTTAGTCGTAAATTTTATAGTCTCCTTAACTATTTACAACAGTCCGCCAACGGAGGGTAACTATTCGATTCCGCGGCTGTGGAGGTCACGTGGTTTTGAGACGGAGAACTCGTCGATGTATGTTCTGAGCGCAAAAGGATATTCGTTAAGGCTGTTCGATAGACAGCGGAAAAGGTGAACATCTGAGGGCGCAAGATGAGGTGAATAAGGTAGATGGGGAATGACTTCGCAACCCAGCTCCTGTAAAGCATTGTTTGTCTGTCACGCAGAATGTTGTCTGGCGGTATCTTGGAGTAGCATCACTTCACGCAATCTCCCTGGTCGTTGTTCTTGGACTGCAGCTGCAAAGTGTCTCAGTTGTTGACAGTAAATGTCAACAGCAATGGTTAAACCTCGGGGAAGCAATTCGTTGTAAAACACACCGCCGCTGTTCCATCAGATGCGTAGCATTCTGTTTTGTGGATGCGCGCAGGTCTTTCTATGTGGAGTTGCTGCTTTGTTTGGAATGAAGCATTTATTTCTTTTCCTTATTGAGCATAAAAACACCATTTCTCGTCATCAGAAATGATCCAGGATAAAATGGTCGGTGTTTTTCACGAACCAGAAGATGACGAGCAAGCAAAGTTGTACAAACGGCCACTCGCAAATTTTGGCTTAGAGCGTGCGGTACCCTTACACCCGATTTTTTAGCCTACCCCGTTGCACGCAAATGTCGCACAATGGCGGAATGATCACAGTTCATCACAATTGCCATTTCTCGAGACACGGACGTGGGTCATTGTGGGTTAATGCGTTTAAACTATCTTCATCAAACCCTAAATATTTTCCTGAACATGAGGGGGTCACTAATGTCAAAAGGATCCTCATCAAAACGAGAAAATCATTTTTTTGCTGTGCGCTGTCCAGTGGCGTTATCCCTTATTCTGCGCAAATGGTTCAGATGGATCTAAGCACTATGGGACTTAACATCTAAGGTCATCAGTCCCCTACACTTAAAACTACTTAAACCTAATTAACCTAAGGACATCACACACACCCATGCCCGATGCAAGATTCGAACGTGCGACCGTAGCAGCCGCGTGGTTCCGGACTGAAGCGCCTAGAATCGCTCGGCCTCTGCGCAAATGTTTCTGGTTGCCTCCAGTGCTATCACCCTTCTATTGAACCCTAACAGAATAATACGTCGCAAATTTTCCGATTTCTCCATTTGGCACTCCTCTTTCTAGTGTCTGCAACTCCACTTACCATCTCCAAATGAGAAAATGACGTATGTAAACTTAAATATCAACAGTGAACTACAATTAAAAAAATTACAATCAATAAATAGACCCCTAGCAACCGGAACATGAAAGTGCAAAATAAGAACCCTAAGACATTAGACAAAAATCTAATACTTAGTCTGATTTTCTATTTGATCATTTTTCCCCCTGCGTTGTGCAGTACAGTGCTTAATGTTAAATTCAGCTATACTGCTGCGAGCGTAAGGGTGTCACATAGCACAGTGCTGCAAGGCTGCACTTACTCCGCTGTACCTTGTCGAGCTCTAGGACGGCAGCAGCTACTCTGAAGACGGTGCACACGACTCGGAGTCCGGTAGTGGGAACGTTGTAGGGGGGGGGGGGGGGGGAGAGAGAGAGAGAGAGAGAGAGAGAGAGAGAGAGAAGTCGTTGTGGCTGGAGCGGGATGGACCATAAGCAACTGGTGCGGTCCACCGCCGTAGCAGTTCTGCACTTGCTGAACAGCGTGGCGTGGGCGTTTAGTGCTGGCTGAGACCGCCAGACGTGGCGTAGTCTTGCGGTCGCTCTGACGTCACACCGTGGACTGCGGCCACTGCAGCGGTGCATTGCTGCAACTGTAATGAGAAACTGTGCCGGCGCTGCCCTCACTGCCACGGACTGCGAGAGGCGTCCTGTTAGTACAAGTCAGGACCGGGCAGACAGTGTGTGCCACCATACCAGGGTTTAATTTCGGCAGGAACGTCGTTCCGGCAACTCCCAGGGACTCTTTTTTTTTAACTCACTGGAATACATCGGCGTTGGTTAAAACAGTATACTGACATTAATAGTATACTGACATTAATTTCATAAAAGAAGGTTGTATACATGGAAGAATCCTGGAGATACTAGAAGGTATCAGATAGATTATCTAATGGTAAGACAGAGATTTAGGAACCAGGTTTAAAATTGTAAGACATTTCCAGAGGCAGATGTGGACTCTGACCACAATCTATTGGTTATGAACTGTAGATTAAAACTGAAGAGAATGCAAAAAGGTGGGAATTTAAGGAGATGGGATCTGGATAAACTGAAAGAACCAGAGGTTGTACTCAGGGAGAAGATAAGGGAACAATTGACAGGAATGTGGGAAAGAAATACGGTAGACGAAGAATGGGTAGCTTTGAGGCATGAAGTAGTGAAGGTAGCAGAGGATCAAGTAGGTAAAAAGACGAGGGCTAGTAGAAATCCTTGGGTAACAGAAGAGATACTGAATTTAATTGATGAAAGGAGAAAATATAAAAATGCAGTAAATGAAGCAGGCAACAAGGAATATAAACGTCTCAAAAATGAGATCGACAGGAAGTGCAAAATGGCTAAGCAGGGATGGCTAGAGGAGAAATTTAAGGACGTAGAGGCTTATCTCACTAGGGGCAAGATAGATACTGCCTACAGGAAAATTAAGGAGACCTTTGGAGAAAAGAGAGCCACTTGTATGAATATCAAGAGCTCAGATGGAAACCCAGTTCTAAGCAAAGAAGGGAAAGCAGAAAGGCGGAAGGAGTATATAGAGGGTCTATACAAGGGCGATGTACTTGAGGACAATATTATGGAAATGAAAGAGGATGTAGATGAAGATGAAATGGGAGATACGATACTGCGTGAAGAGTTTGACAGAGCACTGAAAGACCTGAGTCGAAACAAGGCCCCGGGAGTAGACAACATTCCATTAGAATTACTGACGGCCTTGGGAGAGCTAGTCCTGACAAAACTCTACCATATAGTGAGCAAGATGTATGAGACAGGCGAAATACCCTCAGACTTCAAGAAGAATATAATAATCCCAGTCCCAAAGAAAGCAGGTGTTGACAGATGTGAAAATTACCGAACTATCAGTTTAATAAGAATGGAAAAACTGGTAGAAGCCGACCTCGGGGAAGATCGGTTTGGATTCCGTAGAAATATTGCAACACGTGAGGCAATACTGACCTTACGACTTATCTTAGAAGAAAGATTAAGGAAATGCAAACCTACGTTTCTACCATTTTTAGACTTACAGAATGCTTTTCACAATGTTGACTGGAATACACTCTTCCAAATTCCAAAGGTGGCAGGAGTAAAATACAGGGAGCGAAAGACTATTTACAGTTTGTACAGAAACCAGATGGCAGTTGTAAAGAGTCGAGGGGCATGAAAGGATAGCAGCTGTTGGGAAGGGGGTGAGACTGGGTTGTAGCCTCTCCCCGATGTTATTCAATCTGTATATTGAGCAAGCAGTAAAGGAAAGAAAAGAAACATTCGGAGTAGGTGTTAAAATCCATGGAGAAGAAAAAAAAACTTTGAGGTTCGCCGACGACATTGTAGTTCTGTCAGAGACGGCAAAGGACTTGGAAGAGCAGTTGAACGGAATGGACAGTGTTTTGAAAGGAGGATATAAGATGAACACCAACAAAAGCAAAACGAGAATAATGGAATGTAGTCAAATTAAGTCGGGTGATGCTGAGGGATTTAGATTAGGAAATAACATCCTTAAAGTAGTAAATGAGTTTTGCTATTTGGGGAGCAAAATAACTGATGGTGGTCGAAGTAGAGAGGATGTAAGATGTAGACTGGCACTGGCAAGGAAAACTTTTCTGAAGAAGAGAAATTTGTTAACATACACTATAGATTTAAGTGTCAGGAAGTCGTTTCTGAAAGTATTTGTATGGAGTGTAGCCATGTATGGAAGTGAAACATGGACGATAATAGTTTAGACAAGAAGAGAATAGCAGCTTTCGAAATGTGGTGCTACAGAAGAATGCTGAAGATTAGATGGGTAGATCACGTAACTGAAGAGGAGGTATTGAATATAATTGGAGAGAAGAGGAGTTTGTGGCACAACTTGACTAGAAGAAGGGATCGGTTGGTAGGGCATATTCTGAGACATCAAGGGATCACCAATTTAGTGTTGGAGGGAAGCATGGAGGGTAAAAATCGTAGAAGGATACCAAGAGATGAATACCAAGAGATGAATACACTAAAGAGATCAGAAGGATGTAGGTTACAGTAGGTACTGGGAGAGGAATAAGCTTGCACGGGATAGAGTAGCATGGAGAGCTTCATCAAACCAGTCTCAGGACTGAAGACCATAACAACAACAACATTGACATTAAATCACGTTACTACTTCAGGTCTGTTCAAAAATTCCGAAAGATTCTTGATTTCGCGCTGATGGTGTGCTGGAGCGAAATGGGGTTGGCATCCTTGCAACCGCCAGTCTTTAATGTGTACATTGCTGTATGTCTCTTAAATATTTTCAGTGCTGTAATGAATAGTACGTTGTGTCGCACAGTTTGCGATTTTTGAGATAAAAGAGTTAAGGAGCAAAGCGTCTGTATTACATTTTGAGTGAAAACAAGGTAACTTTTACAGGACACAGAAAATGATGCAGGAAGCCTACGGTGTTAAGTGGTTACGCCGTACTCGGTGTTACGAATGGCTCACACTGTTTAAAAATGGCCGGACGGAGAAATTAAAGATGACGCTCATTTAGGACGTCCTTCGACGTTTACCGACGACGCTCGTGTCAGGAACGTGCCAATCGAAGATAGACTGTCAGAGAGATTTCAGAAGAATGTAATACTTCAGTTGGATCATGTCATGAAATCCTAACCCAGCATGTTGGAATGCATCGTGTTGCCACCAAGTTCGTCCCACGGCTATTGATTCAACATCAGAAAGATGTTCGCACCCTGGTAGCTGTCAGCGCAACGGAATGTCATAACTAACGGCCCGGGTTCGATTCCCGACTGGGTCGGAGATTTTCTCCGTTCAGGGACTGGGTCTTGTGTTGTCCTTATCATCATTATTTCATCCCCATAGACACGCGAGTCGCCGAAGTGGCGTCAAATCGAAAGATTTGCACCAGGCGAACGGTCTATCCTACGAGAGGCCCTGGCCACACGGCATTCCCATTTTCCATCCGAAAGATCTTCGCCTCCCAACCTGCGAAGGGCTTTTGGATCGCGCAAATGAGAATGAGATTTTCCTTAAGAGAATCACAACTGGTGATGAGACGTGGTCTACGGTTATGATGTCGAGACCAAGGTTCAATTCTCCACAATGCGTCGGAAAATATTCTCTAAGAGCAAAGAAAAGATCGCCAGGTCAGGTCAAATGTCAAAGCCATGCTGATAGTTCTCGTTGACTTGAAAGGATTACTTCATCGTGAATTCGAGCCACAGAGAGGAACTGGTAATCGGCGGTACTATCGGTACAAGTTGCGACCCCTGCGAGAACATGTGAGAAGAAATGGCCTGAAACGTGGAGAGGCAACCCATGGCTCTTGCATCACAATAATGCTCCCGCTCATTCATCCCTGTTGGTGCGTGACGATTGAACAAAAAACGAAATCATTGTGCTGCCTCATCCTCCGTACTCACCAGATTTGACCATTGCGGTCTCTCTCTCTCTTGGTTTTTTTTTTTTTTAAGTTGAACACTCTGTTCGTAGACGTCATTTCGCGCGATCCAGCAAGAGGCATATCAAGACTGCTTCCGGAAGTAGAGATGGCCTCGGGAGCGGTGTATCAACACCTGCCTAATTGGACTCGACTAATGTCTGAAGTAGTGCTGGAGGGAATTGACACTATGAAGCCTGCAGGGTTATCCGTCAATGCGTACGAGGAGATGGAGATCTCTCCTGAACAGCACGTTCCAAGGCATCCCAGATATGCTCAATAATGTTCATGTCTGTGGAGTCTGGTGGCAAGCGGAAGTGTAATAGGCTCAGAAGAGTGTTACTGGAGCCACTCCGTAGCAATTCTGGACGTGTGGGGTGTCTCCTGCTGGAACTGCCCAAGTCCGTCGGGAAGCACAATGCACGTGAATGGATGTAGGTGATCAGGCAGGATGCTTACGTACGTGGGAGCCGTATCTAGACGTACCAGAGGTCCTATATTACTGCAACTGCGCACGCCCCGCGTCATTACAGAGCCTCCACCAGCTTGAACATTTCGCTGCTGACATGCAGGGTCCATGTATTCATGAAGTTGTCTACACACCCGTACACGTCCATCTGCTCGATACAATTTGAAACTAGACTCGTCCGACCAGGCAACATGTTTACAGTCATCAACAGCCCAGTTTCGATGTTGACGGACCCAGGCGAGGCGTAAAGCTTGGTTTCGTGCAGTCATCAAGGGTATGCGAGCGGGCTTTCGGCTCCGAAAGCCCATGTCGATGATCTTTCGTTGAATGGTTCTCACGCTGACACTTGTTGATGGCCCAGCATTGAAATCCGCAGCAATTTGCGGAAGGGTTGCACTTCTGTCACGTTGAGCGATTGTCTTAGTCGTCGTTGGTCCTGTTCTTGCAGGATCTTTTTCCGGCCGCAGCAATGTCGGAGAATAGGTGTTTTACCGGATTCCTGGTATTCACGGTACATTCGTGAAATGGTCGTATGGGATAATCCGCGCTTCATCACTACCTCGGAGATGGTGTGTTCCATCTTTCGTGCGCAGACTATTAACACGACGTTTAAACTCACTTAAATCTTGATAACCTGCCATTGTAGCAGCAGTAACCGATCTAACAACTGCTCCAGACACTTGTCTTACATAGGCGTTCTGGACCGCAGTGCCGTATTCGGCCTGTTTACATGTCTCTGTATTTGAATACGCGTGCTTATACCAGTTTCTTTGGCGCTTCAGTGTATACAGTAATGGAAATAAGTATTCATACACCAGAGCGTGAAAAAGTGAACTGCCATTTTTGACAATACGAAACCAAAAACACTAATTGGATATGCACTATACACATTCGACAGTCGCCAATGCAGCTATGCTGGTATAGAACGAGAGTGAACAAGCCTTTACAAAACAAAATACAAAAACTTCTGCCAAGTTCTCTACTGCGCTGGGAACTGAGTATTCATACATCAACAGAGAATGACACTTCTAACAAAGCCAGAACGTGTTTAATACTTCGTATGCATACCCTTCCGATGTATTACTTCTCGCAACCTCCGTGGCATAGAATGGACCAATTTTCTTGTAGTTTCCGACGTGATACCTTCCCATTCTCGAAGAGAGCCTCTTTCAAAGAGGCCTTACTACGGATGTCGTGTTTTCTCACTCGTGTTTCCAGCTCACTCCACAAGTGTTCAATGGGATTCAGGTCCGGACTGTGAGCTGATGTTTTAAGAGTGTGTGGAGTGCTGTAGAGCAACCACAGCCGGACAATTTGCGCCGTATGTTTGGGATCATTGTCCTGTTGGAAGTAATAATTTCTAGGAAGACCCTAGGCGTCAACATTCTGTTGTAAGTTCTGTCTGAGAATGATGATATACACAAATCTGTCCATGGTACCTTCCACAAACACTAATTTTCCGACACCGGAGGCTGACATACAGCCCCATACCATCACTCCACCACCTCCGTGCTTCACCGTGGGTTGAATGTTGTTCCGGTCGAGGTCTGTATTCGGTCTTCTCCAGACCAAGCTCCTACCATCATTGTGCACGATATTAAATTTGCTTTCGTCACTAAACAATACTGTATCCCAGAAGTCTGCTGTTTTGGATACATGCTGTTTCGCGAATTCCATCCGTCACTTCCTGTTCTTTTTGCTGATGTAGGGCTTTCATCCGGGACGCTGACTCTGTAGCCCGAACGACTGTGAATTGTACGAACTGCCGTTGGAGTGATGTCCTTTCCGAAGTGGTCATGTAGATATGTGGATGGTGCCGATGCTGTCGTTTTCGGGTTTTTCTTGATGATTTTTAGTAGCATTCTGGTCTCTCTTGTTGTAAGCTTCTGTGGACGACCGTGTCGTTCACTGTTTATTACAACATGTCTGTCCTTATGTCGCTTAATGATAGATTGCACAGTCGCTCGGCTTCGTCCTATGATGATCGCAATTTCGGCATACGACTTGTGTTGAAGATATTGGGCGACAACGATGATTCGTTCTGCAATGGTCGTTTCCCTCCCCTTGCGGCCCATTCTGCTGTTCCACGGCACCCACGTCCGACGTGCTGTTGCTTCACGGCCGCCACACGACTGCACAAGTGCGGCATGCACTCGGGGGCTGCGTCAGCCGTTTGTTTGTTGAAAGTAGTCCGCTGTATGAATACATTTTGCCCTGTCGTATACCGTGCGGAGTGTAATATATTTTATTTTCCCAGAATAGCTTCATAGCATACGGGAAGTTTCATTACCAAGAACATGGTTATCCGACGCTACATCGTCGCACTTATTCGTATCGGCGCTGTGGGTGATTTACTGTCCCAACACACCATCGTAGTTTGTCACCATCTACTGTATGAATGCAGGGCTATTACAAATGATTGAAGCGATTTCATAAATTCACTGTAGCTCCATTCATTGACATATGGTCACGACACACTACAGATACGTAGCAAAACTCATAAAGTTTTGTTCGGCTGAAGCCGCACTTCAGGTTTCTGCCGCCAGAGCGCTCGAGAGCGCAGTGAGACAAAGTGGCGACAGGAGCCGAGAAAGCGTATGTCGTGCTTGAAATGCACTCACATCAGTCAGTCATAACAGTGCAACGACACTTCAGGACGAAGTTCAACAAAGATCCACCAACTGCTAACTCCATTCGGCGATGGTATGCGCAGTTTAAAGCTTCTGGATGCCTCTGTAAGGGGAAATCAACGGGTCGGCCTGCAGTGAGCGAAGAAACGGTTGAACGCGTGCGGGCAAGTTTCACGCGTAGCCCGCGGAAGTCGACGAATAAAGCAAGCAGGGAGCTAAACGTACCACAGCCGACGGTTTGGAAAATCTTACAGAAAAGGCTAAAGCAGAAGCCTTACCGTTTACAATTGCTACAAGCCCTGACACCCGATGACAAAGTCAAACGCTTTGAATTTTCGGCGCGGTTGCAACAGCTCATGGAAGAGGATGCGTTCAGTGCGAAACTTGTTTTCAGTGATGAAGCAACATTTTTTCTTAATGGTGAAGTGAACAGACACAACGTGCGAATCTGAGCGGTAGAGAATCCTGACACATTCGTGCAGCAAATTGGCAATTCACCAAAAGTTAACGTGTTTTGTGCAATCTCGCGGTTTAAGGTTTACGGCCCCTTTTTCTTCTGCGAAAAAAACGTTACAGAACACGTGTATCTGGACATGCTGGAAAATTGGCTCATGCCACAACTGGAGACCGATAGCGCCGACTTCATCTTTCAACAGGATGGTGCTCCACCGCACTTCCATCGTGATGTTCGGCATTTCTTAAACAGGAGATTGGAAAACCGATGGATCGGTCGTGGTGGAGATCATGATCAGCAGTTCATGTCATGGCCTCCACGCTCTCCCGACTTAACCCCATGCGATTTCTTTCTGTGGGGTTATGTGAAAGATTCAGTGTTTAAACCTCCTCTACCAAGAAACGTGCCAGAACTGTGAGCTCGCATCAACGATGCTTTCGAACTCATTGATAGGGACATGCTGCGCCGAGTGTGGGAGGAACTTGATTATCGGCTTGATGTCTGCCGAATCACTAAAGGGGCACATATCGAACATTTGTGAATGCCTAAAAAAACTTTTTAGTTTTTGTATGTGTGTGCAAAGCATTGTGAAAATATTTCAAATAATAAAGTTATTGTGGAGCTGTGAAATCGCTTCAATCATTTGTAATAACCCTGTACTTATTTCCTTGACGGTATATGGATCGATTTCAAGCAAATATGGGGTGTCTATTTATAATTACACACACACACACACACACACACACACACACACACACACACACCAGATGTGCTTGAAATCGGTCGGTCCAGTGGTGTAAGAGGAGCATATGTACATTCATATGTGCACCCATTTTTAGAATTTGTACGGATTCATGGGTGTGATCGGATACAAGACGAATTATACCCATGGGTTATTATGAATGTCCACGCAAGCTGGAGGAAAAGGTAGGAATGAAACATGAACAACAGCTGCGTCAGCTATTGCACGAAATTGAAGATAGCGTTTGAGGGAGGCGTTACGAAGTGCAGCGACGACTGATATTGGGGGTGAGAGCGACTGCGCCAGGCACGGACGGACGTACCGCGGCGCTCGCGTCGGCTGGCGCGCGTCGCTGCAAGCTACGTGCTGCGCGCCGGCTCTCCAGAACGGAGACGCGGGACGTGCCCTGGGATAGGCGCGGTGTAAAGCCCCCCGCTGGGAACCGACGCTTCCGCCTGATCCGTTCCCCGCTTCGCACATGCATCCGTAACCCGCAAGCCACCGTCCGGTGTTTGGCAGAGGGTACACAGCATGGCAGCACCCACACCTACACTACTGGCCATTAAAATTGCTACACAAAGAAGAAATGCAGATGATAAACGGGTATTCATTGGACAAATATATTATACTAGAACTGACATGCGATTACATTTTCAAGCAATTTGGGTGCATACATCCTGAGAAATCAATACCCAGAACAAACATCTCTGGCCGTAATAACGGCCTTGATACGCCTGGGCATTGAGTCAAACAGAGCTTGGATGGCGTGTACAGGTACAGCTGCACAAGCAGCTTCAACCCGGTACGACAGTTCATCAAGAGTAGTGACTGGCGTATTGTGACGAGCCAGTTGCTCGGCCACCATTGACCAGACGTCTTCAATTGGTGAGAGATCTGGAGAATGTGCTGGCCAGGGCAGCAGTCGAACATTTTCTGTATCCAGAAAGGCCGGTACAGGACCTGCAACATGCGGTCGTGCATTATCCTGCTGAAATGTAGGGTATCGCAGAGATCGAACGAAGGGTAGAGCCACGGGTGGTAACACATCCGAAATGAAATATAACGTCCACTGTTCAAAGTGCCGTCAATGCGAACAAGAGGTGACCGAGACCTGTAACCAATGGCACCCCATACCATCACGCCGGGTGATACGCCACTATGGCCATGACGAATACACGCTTCCAATTTGCGTTCATCGCAATGTCGCCAAACACGTATGCGACCATCATGATGCTGTAAACAGAACCTGGATTCATCCGATAAAATGACGTTTTGCCAGTCGTGCACCCAAGTTCGTCGTTGGGTACACCATCGCACGCGCTCCTGTCTGTAATGCAGCTTCAAAGCTTCAAGGGTAACCGCAGCCACGGTCTCCGAGCTGATAGTCCATGCTGCTGCAAACGTCGTCGAACTGTTCGTACAGATGGTTATTGTCTTGCAAACGTCCCTATGTGTTCACTCAGGGATCGAGACGTCGCTGCACAGTCCGTTACAGCCATGCGGATAAGATGCCTGTCTTCTCGACTGCTAGTGATACGAGGCCGCTGGGATCCAGCACGGTGTTCCGTATTACCCTCCTGAACCTACCGATACCATATGCTGCTAACAGTCATTGGATCTCGACCAACGCGAGCAGCAGTGTCGCGATACGATAAACCGCAATCGCGCTAGGCTACAATCTGACCGTTACCAAAATCGGAAACGTGATGGTACGCATTTCTCCTCCTTACACGAGGCATCACAACAACGTTTCACCAGGCAACGCCGGTCAACTGCTGTTTGTGTATGAGAAATCGGTTGGAAACTTTCCTCATGTCAGCACGTTGTAGGTGTCGCCACCGGCGCCAACCTTGTGTGAATGCTCTGAAAAGCTAATCAATTGCATATCACAGCATCTTCTTCCTGTCGGTTAAATTTCGCGTCTGTAGCACGTCATCTTCGTGGTGTAGCAATGTTAATGGCCAGTAGTGTATTTTGTTCCCGGATGCTACGCAGAAGAAAAATTATCGGTAATCCTTTGGCTTGGGCCCTAGTGCCTTTAATTTTAGCGACGTCGTTGTGGTGGAACGCGTGAAGTACGTTAGGGAAAGAAATGTTTCTTGATTCATTTTGGAACCCAGGCGCTCTGAACTTCGTAAGGCTGTCCGAATGCACAATGTTTCTCCTGTAACATCGCCTATCGCAGCCCGTTATGTGTTTCTGTGACTGACTCAAAGCGACTAAACAAACCAGTCACAAATTGTACAATTCTTCGTTGAATCTTTTTTTTTTACTACGGACACAAAGGTTTAGTGTTTAGAGGAGATAAAAAGAAACACTCTTTTATGTGACAGAAAAGAAACAGGTTCACCGTTTCCGCCCTGGGGGTCCATGAAGGTACTGGCACTAGCAGATGTGCCAACTCTCTTGATTTAAGCGGGAGACTCCCGATTTTTCCTTCTTCCTCCCGATCTCCCGACAGTTTCAATACTTTCCTTACTATTTTATTTGAAAATCCGGCGCCTTCGGTACATTGGTGGATGACAAAGTATGGCTGCTACTTGTCTACGTTAACTTGGTAGATTGATGCCGTGGCTGTCGGGAGCGGAAGTAGGCGTAGATCGCGCTTCGTATCTACAAGGAACTTACCGTTGGCAGCGTTCGGAGTCAAATGAATATCTTTCAATTAGTGCCAATTTCCTCCGCTTCTGGTAGCACCAGCGCAATCGTGAAGTTATCGTGGACAAAGAGTAGTCGATAGTTGTTCCAAGCGAAGTGATTAGCATTGTTGTATAAAACGCAGTGTTGCTAATTTAAGGGATTTCCCCCTAAATTTGAATGTGTGTGAATCCAAAGATACCTGCAGAGCTCATCATTCATATTATTCAGCATGTTGAATGATAAATTTTACAGTCCGAGGGCTCAGGTATGTCCATTATTTAGTATTTACATGTAAATAATAAAGCAAATGTAATTGAATTGTTACTGTTATTGAATTATTGCAACTTTAATCGTCAGGGATGTGTTGTAATTCACAAAAGTACACCGGTAAAATTTTCCTGATTTTTCACTTTTGAAAGTTGGCATATCTGCACTAGTGATGTTCAGAGGCGGTGTTCAGATAAACGTGTGATGAGTATTCTTTTGTAGATGATGCTGAAAATATCGTTGGTGAACATTAATGCACAACTGGCATCTGCGTGCTAATCTTTCTAGGGACGCAGATGATCCACTCAACGCAGGAGGCAGGCTGCCTAAAGCCGTCGGCACACGGACCGTGCTGTCGAACGTTAACGTTGAACGTGCTAAGTTCAACGTGCTGCTGAACGCTCAGGAACGATGCGACTTGTGCTTACGGTACGTGGGCCGCAACGTGGTGTACGCGATCGCAACGCACTCCAGCGGCAGTTGAGGGATGTTTCTAGTTCGTAAATCACACTGTTTACTCAGTGGGCTCGCGTAAAATTCCCACGTTAGCTCTATTAAAACGTACCATGTGCAATCAACAAGGACACAGGCTTATAAAAGATCCGTTACAAGCAGTGCGGTACAAATGTGGAATACTTCTCCGCATAAGATAAACATTATTTCATCATTCCCATATTTTAGTAAAACGCCAAAGTCAGTCTTACTTGATCACTGTTCCTACCCTGTAGGAGAATCTTTGCAACATGTGAATTACGAAGCGTAAAAGAAAAAGGAGCAAAATATCTTTATACAAGTAGCGCAAGCTGTCCTGTCCTCTCAAAAAAAGGTGAACTTATATTTACATAACATCAAATATTATAGTATATACTTATATTAAACTAATAATAAAGTATCAAAACCTAATAAAAACGCGAATCTTAGGAAAAAAATTCGGAAGTGTCAAGACGCGAACCAGCGCCCTATGAAACAATTAGTCACTGGACAGTGACGCTAGTCATAACGCTAATCCAACAACAAGCTTCTTTATCTAATCATATTATATTACGGCGTGCTGAAAACCTTATTCGTAGATATGTTACTAATTGAAATTTAATTTTAACAAATTGTACCAAGAACAATGCGTTTTGGGTGGATCTTTAGTGTGTCGCTGCCTTCAACTAGCCTACTCTCATAATACGCAAGTTACAATAATTCTTTTGCCACGAATATGATGATTCTCATTATTTTATTGGAACGAATCACACAGTTAACAACGGGTTTTCCAGTGATTCACAATGTGCTGGTGCTCAGAAACGGCATATATACATATAGGGTCGGAATGAATGCCAATGTGGCGCCTCATAACTCTGTACTGGAGACGGCGTGCGTGTGACGTAGGTGGCGTTGTGCCATCTCATTGGTCAACGCTCAGGCGCACGCTCAGAATATCTGACATGCTAGATGTTGCTCTGCACGTTCGGAAAGACTCCCGAACGTGCTTTTCCACGCTATGACGTCAGAAAATCGGCACGTTCAACGTTCGGATGCACGGTCCGTGTGCCGACGGCTTAGTACGAGGCCGTCTCTCTCTGAGAGGAAGACCTGCACCTTTTCGCCGGCTGCGGACGTCAAAGGGCTGGGCGCACTTCCGTGGACTTACGATTAACGAAGCTGTGTTTACGTTTGGACTACACAAACACCGCCCATCGCAACCTCGACTTGTATTTAACTTGGTCTTCCTGCAAGGAGGGGTTCAAGATTAACGCAAGGAGGAACATTCAGTACGAAGACAGGGGCAAGACTGTGTACAGTGAAGAAGACTGCGTGTATTTGAAACTGTTTTACGTCGTAAGTAGCGCGTGCCACATCACTAGTACCACTTTTGTTAAATGCAGGTAAATGGTACTGCGATTTGTTGAATTCGTGGTGAATGAAGAACGAGAAAGAGAAGGCTGAAGCATTCATCTCTCTAAGCACACGTGGCGCTTAACAGAAACATAATATAGGAGAAATAGTTGTCTTCTGGGTTATCAACGTGTGTACTGCTGAGCCGCGATATATTTTTTTTACATAAAAGATCTGCCTCGTCGAGCGTGCCTGACACATGTTTGATGTACGTGCTATCTGCATTGTTTCATTTCATTTTAAGCGAAAGTGTTAACTGTAACAGGTACATCCTTGATGCTGTACAGCAAAAGTTTTCCCCAATTTTGATATTTTCTTCTATGCCGTTTCTCAGTGCTTCTTCAGCCCTTACCATTTTAATGTTTATCAGTGCAGCATATTTGTACGGCTCTGCTCAGTCAGCTTTAGGGATTCCCTTGGTTCAAATTGCTCTGAGCACTATGGGACTTCACAGCGGAGGTCATCAGTCCCCTAGAACTTAGAACTACTTAAACCTAACTAACCTAAGGACATCACACACATCCATGCCCGAGGCAGGATTCGAACCTGCAACCGTAGCGGTCGCGCAGTTCCAGACTGTAGCGCCTAGAACCGCTCGGCCGCCTCGGCCGGCGGGATTCCCTTGTATAAGTTGGAATTTTGTTGTTAGAAAGTCTCTACAATTAATGTTATTGCAATTAGAATTTATCTGTAGGACTGGACAAACGATACTATCGTTCAACTAACTAACTATGTTCCTCCCGAACAGGCCATGAAGGCCCAACGGTACCGACCGTCCGCCATGTCATTCTCAACCCCCAGGTGTGACTGGATGCGGATATGGAGGGGCATGTGGTCAGCACACCGTTCTCCCGGCCGCATGTCAGTTTCCGAGGCCGGAGCCGCTACTTCTCAATCAAGTAGCTCCTCAGTTTGCCTCACATAGGCTGAATGCACCTCACTTGCCAACAGCGCTGGGCAGACCAGATGGTCACCCATCCAAGTGATAGCTCAGCCCGACAGCGCTTAACTTCGGTGATCGGACGGGAACCGGTGTTACCACTGCGGCAAGGCTGTTGGCTACTAGCGTTCAAGCAGGGTAAAATGTCAAAGATAGTATTAAACTGACTGTAATTGCTATCTTGAAAGTAAATTACAGCGGCATGGAGATACTGAATAAAAAAATGGTTCAAATGGTTCTGAGCACTATGGGACTTAACATCTGAGGTCATCAGTCCCCTAGAACTAAGAACTACTTAAACCTAACTAACCTAAGGACATCACACACATCCATGCCCGAGGCAGGATTCGAACCTGCGACCGTAGCAGTCGCGCGGTTCCGGACTGCGCGCCTAGAACCGCAAGACCACCGCGGCCGGCGATACTGAATATACCAACAAATATCATAAGAACACGGGAAGAGTGAAAACTCGAAAATAGGATTGAATCGTGACTGTGATATTTTTATTAATTATTATTTGTTGTTGTTACATGTGACCTGCACCGCAGAAGATATTAAAGTCCGTGTTTCACAGTAACGGTTAGTAACAAAATCTAAACTATATTAATAACGTTAAGGCACGTGGTGGAGATAATACCAGACTATAAGGGCACGGGAAGATGGGAAGATCGAGCGGAACAAGAGATTTCTCGAGCTGTGGCGTAAACTGCTATAACCGTTCGCGTCGTGCTGAAGAACAGCACTTGCCGCTTTGTCAGAGCATTGCTACAAATAATGTGATCGAAAACGGGACTACGGTACGTTGAACTGTTGCAGAAGTATTTAAGGATAACATCTTCGTTGACTCACCCTGCACAATGAAGGGAAATAGTTGCTTTTTTTTTGCTGAAAATTTCTTTCTATGCGCTAGACTTAGCTGTTACGAACTGTGCCCTCGAGTGCCGGCCAGTGTGGCCTAGCGGTTCTAGGCGCTTCAGTCTGGAACCGCGCGACCGCTACGGTCGCAGGTTCGTATCCTGCCTTAGGCATGGATGTGTGTGGTGTCCTCAGGTTAGTTAGGTTTAAGTACTTCTAAGTTCTAGGGGACTAATGACCTTAGATGTTAAGTTCCATAGTGCTCAGAGCCATTTGAACCATTTGTGCCCTCGAGTGTGTCTGCTGTGTTGTTTGGTAGTTGTCTGCTGTGTCATACGGGTTTCTTGATCAAGGTTAGACGTTTTCTGCAGTTTCAGATCAGCATGAGGGAAAAAGTCCATATATGCGTCAGTCACGTGAACGCTGTTCTGGGAAAGTATTCTATTTTATTGCTTACACATAGTACAGGTACAGTTGTATTCTGTTATAATTATAACGTTTTTGTTTATAATTTGCTTTTATGCATATGACTCTCCTTTTATCTCCAGAAGATGCACTCTGACTTTATTCATTGTTTCCTTGGGGACACGTTTGCGGCCGATTTCCTGTCTGTGTGTTTATCTAGCCTTTTTCCTAGGAGCTACAGATCGATAATTTTCAGCTCGAAACGCGTAAGTAATTTAGTGTGTGTGTGTGTGTGTGTGTGTGTGTGTGTGTGTGTTTATTTATTTCTCCCGACGACATCCGTGCACGTCGCGTCAGTTCTGAGAACGTTCAAAAATGTTCAAATGTGTGTGAAATCTTATGGAACTTAACTGCTAAGGTCATCAGTCCCAAAACTTACACGCTACTTAACCTAAATTATCCTAAGGACAAACACACACACACACACACACACACACACACACACCCATGCCCGAGGGAGGACTCGAACCTCCGCCGGGACCAGTCACACAGTCCATTACTGCAGCGCGATAGACCGCTCGACTAATGCCGCGCGGCAGAACGTTCTGGAGCTCTGAACTTGATCGGAGTCCTCCTCAGTCTCTTGTGGCTGCCATTATATTTCAGCTGCCCACGAAGTAGTGGGCTGGCAGCGGATCAAAACGCTCTTCAGGCAAAGGTTATGCATAAAAGTTTTGACACATGAAACGAATAACAATACACGTTTAAAAAAAACTCATCTGTGGACAGTTTCCACGTTTTTTAAAACTTCTAGATTTTATATTACAGTTTAAGTATAATCGCTGATGATGATGATGATGCTGTTTATTAAGGCGATATTTGTGGCGCACGACAGTGCTGTGATGGAGGTGGATTGGTGAGTGTAACTGTGGAACCGCAGACGACTAAAACTCGTTGAGGTGAAGGAATGACAAGGGAGAGAAGTGGAAGGATGGTGTGAGGTGGGGCGTTGTGACTAGGGCTGAAAGCAGGGTATATCTGGAGACACATTTCAAATTGGATAGTAGGAGTTGATTGAAGTTCTGGCGGGAGAGGACGGAGAAGGCGTACAGTTTAGTGAAAGATAGGGTTATTGATGCCGTGGCCAGGCAGGGTTGTGGCATAGATGGCTTGTGATTGGTCGACGGACGTCGTCGTTATGTCATTCTGTCACAGACTGTGTCCATGTCTGCAGTGGTGGCGCCAGGGCCATTGCTCTCGTAGGAACACAAACAACTCAGCGCATTTCTCTTTGTATTTTCAGCTGTCTCGGTTGCAGCTCTTCTCGTACATTCTAATTTCTGCCATTTCTTTAACAACAGAATCCCGGTATTAGAAACTTAGGACACTCTTTTAGTGTTTTTGTATGTCCATCCTTTTAGCAGGACTACAAAAGCCCTATGATTTTATTTTATTTTGTCGCTACCAGTTTCGACGCCTCATTGCGTCATCTTCAGGATGTTTTGATGCGGTATAGGTTGATACGATCGCCATGCATAGCCCATCAATTGCCGGCATAACTGGATTCGCAGATAATGTGTCAGCACTCCAACTATCAACATGCTGACAGTTGGAACTTCCTGGCAGATTAAAACTGTGTGCCGGACCGAGACTCGAACTCGGGACCTTTGCCTTTCGCGGAAAAGTGCTCTACGGACTGAGCTACCCAAGCACGACTCGGGCCCCGTCCTCACAGCTTTAATTCCGCCAGTACCTCGTCTCCTACCTTCCAAACTTCGCAGAAGCTCTCCTGTGAACCTTGCAGAACTAGCACTGCTGGAAGAAAGGATATTAGAACTGTAAGGACGGGGCTCGTGCTTGGGTAGCTCAGTCGGTAGAGCACTCGCCCGCGAGAGGCAAATGTCCCGAGTTCGATTCTCGGTCCGACATACAGTTTTAATCTGCCAGGAAGTTTCATATCAGCGCACACTCTGCTGTAGACTGAAAGTTTCATTCTATGTTGACAGTTGATAGTTGGAGTGCTGAAACGTTGACAGTTGATGGTTGGAGTGCTGTCACATTATCTGCGAATCCAGTAATGTTGCCAACTGATGGGTTATGCATGGGGATCGTATCAGTCTGTACCGCATCAAAACAGCCTGAAGATGACGCAATGAAGTGTCGAAACTGGTAGCGACAAAATAAAATAAAATCATAAGGACGGCTGTAGGTGTTTTACTTTTTGTCACGAGTTTCAGTGTTGTCAGACATTATTATCCGACTGTGCTCAGCAACTGCCCGTTTCTCAAGTTCTCGATTGATTTTTAATGTGCCTTATTCGAAACCTTTTAACTGTAGTGTGCTTCCAGCGCAGACGGCGCCTTGCTTGCAAGTAGGTTTAGCACGGATCTGGGCAGTGTAGTGTAGCGTAGCGGCGTGTTGTGACGGGGCGGGCCGCTGCAACTTTCCGCGAACGCGGCGTCCTTGGCGCCCGTTAGCGGCGGCAATCACCGCCTGACGTCACAGCCTCAGCTGCGCCGCAAGCCGTCTGCGCCGCCCGACCCGCTCCGGCCGTCTGGGATGCGCTGCAACGTCGACTTGCGTACCTGTCTCCTGTCCACAATAGCCGTAACGGAGAAACAAAGCTGGTCGCTTGTGTATCAAAGAATTTTATTTTACAACGACTTTTTCACCCTGCAGCGGAGTGTGTGCTGCTTCGAAACTTCCTGGAAGCGTAAAACTTAGCGCCGGACCGGGACTTGAACCGAGAACCTTGCCATTGGCGGGCAGTGCTTTCACTTCTGAGAGCTTAAGTTTGGAAAGTGGGAGAAAAGTAGTGTCGGGTGCAACGCTGCGATGGCGCTTCGCGAGTAGTATTTGGGTAACTCAGCATTGCTCGCGATAGGTTCCGGGATCGAAAGCCTAAAACTAACGTAATGTTGGAATTCAATACGGTGTTCGGCCACGCTTACCCTTGATGACAGCTTCCACTCTCGCAGGCATACGTTCAGTAAGGTGCTGGAGGGTTTCTTGGGGAATGGGAGCCCATTCTTCACGGAGTGCTGCATTGAGGAGAGGTATCGATGTCCGTCGGTGCGACCTGGCACGAAGTCGGCGTTCCAAAACATCCCACAGGTGCTCTATAGCATTCAGGTCAGGACTCTATGCAGGCCAGTCCATTACAGGGTGGTTGTTGTCGTACAGGCACTCGGCCACAGACCGTGCATTATGAACAGGTGCTCGACAGTGTTGAAAGATGCAATCGCCATCCCCGAATTGCTCTTCAACAGTGGGAAGCAGGAAGGTGCTTAAAACATTAATGTAGGCCTGTGCTGCGATAGTGCCACGCAAAACAAAGAGAAGTGCAAGCCTCCTCCATGAAAAACACGGCCACACCATAACACCACCGCCTCCGAATTCTACTGTTGGCACTACACACGCTGACAGATGACGTTCACCGGGCATTCGCCGTACCCACACGCTGCCATCGGGTCACCACATTGCCGGCCGGCGTGACCGAGCGGTTCTAGGCGCTACAGTCTGGAACCGCGCGACCGCTACGGTCACAGGTTCGAATCCTGCCTCGGGCATGGATGTGTGTGATGTCCTTAGGTTAGTTAGGTTTAAGTAGTTCTAAGTTCTAGGGGACTGAAGACCTTAGAAGTGAAGTCCCATAGTGCTCAGAGCCAGACGTCACCACATTGTGTACCGTGATTCGTCACTCCACACAATGTTTTTTCACTGTTCAATCGTCCAATTCTTACACCAAGCGAGGCGTCGTTTGGCATTTATCGGCGTGATGTGTGGCTTATGAGCAGCCGCTAGATCATGAAAGTTTTCTCACCTCCCGCCTAATTGACATAGTAATTGCAGTGGATCCTGATGCATTTTGGAAATCCTATGTGATGGCTTGGATAGATGTCTGCCTATTACACATTACGATCCTCTTCAACTGTCGGCGGTCTCCGTGAGTGAACAGACATCGTCGGCCTGTACGCTTTTGTGCTGTACGTGTCCCTTCACGTTTCCACTTCACTATCACATCGGAAACAGTGGACCTAGGGATGTTTAGGAGTGTGGAAATCTCGCGTACAAACGTACGACGCAAGACCCAATCACCTGAGAATGTTCGAAGTCCGTGAGTTACGCGGAGCGCTCCATTCTGCTCTCTCACGATGCGTAATGAGTGCTGAGGTTGCTGATATGGAGTAGGTGGCAGCACAGTGTACCTAATATGAAAAACGTATGTTTTTGGGTGTGTCCGGATAATTTTGATCGCATTGTGTACTTCCGTGCTATGAAGATATGATTCGATGCAGCGGCAGTTCGTTGTTCGTCTGGTTTGTGTTTAAAAATGCAACGCGACGTGGCTCCATCATAACGTCGCGACGTGGCTCCATCATAACGTTGCGTGTTCCGTTTTAGTTCTGTACGTGCGGCTATGTTGTTATCTGTGTGGTGCTGTGGTTCAGACACTGGAATCGTATTCGGGAGGATTTCGAATTCCTGTTCGTATCAGTAGTGAGTGGCAATGCCATAGCGCAGATGGCTGTGAAACAATGTTCGTTCATTACAGCTCCAATTACTAAACATATCCGTAAAGAAAACACCGGAAGCTTGTTTGTGAAAGCATATTTCTTCGAAGCTGTTCCTATTGCATGCGTGGTGATTTCACGCTCCTCGCTTTGAGGGAACGAATAATTCCAAAATGTGCTACTGTACTCCGCTATTCAGCCTGAGGTAAGTGGCAGAGAATACTTTGTGACACATTAATTTCGCTGTATTTCCTCTTCTCCTGTCCAGTTCGCGGAGGTGCATAGGAAATGAGACTACCTGTAAGCCGTCGTATGAGTTCGAAATACCTCGATTTTCCGCCCAAGGTGAAATCGTTTATGAGAGGAATTAATAAATTACCCGACTGTCCTTGCTCTATCAATTTCAATCTCCAGCACCCTTCTTATAGTGTCCGTACTGGAATTCGATTTTCATCTCCTTGACGCTTTCGCACTTACTAGACGAACCAGTAGCGCAAGGGACTGTCCTCCCTTCAATTATTTCTAGTTCTTCTTTGTAATTCAATGTGGTAAGTGTCTTACGCTGGCTAGCAGTACTTAAGTGCACTTGGACGGACCGGAATTCACAGTCCGCGAGCTGATCAATTTTCTATGTCCTTCTGGAAGGTGACAGCCGTTTTGTGACACCATGACGTTTTCCACAATTGCTAGTGGCTGCAGAAGGAAGTGAAATAAGGATTTCTGAAACTCTTTCGTGTCTTCTTCGCTGGACTTAGTTTTATTCCTTTAAAATATTATAGCAAACGTTTGGGTGGCCTACATTTTTATTCGGTTGTGAATGCTCGCCCTAAACTCTCTCTCTCTCTCTCTCTCTCTCTCTCTCTCTCTCTCTCTCTCTCTCTCTCTCTGTGTGTGTGTGTGTGTGTGTGTGTGTGTGTGTGTGTGTGTGTGTGTGTGTGTGTAGCCTGATCTTACGAACTACTGCGCGGAATTTGCTACGGTTTGCACTAGTAGACGGCCTGATTCACAAGAAAGGTTTGCGTATGTGATGTATAATTATAGTAATGATCAGTTTGCGATATCCATATTGTTATCTGTTGGATGTTTAATAGGCGTCTTGTGACGTCTTTTGGCAATAATGTGAAGTACGAGCTGCTCAGCGAGAAAGGCTAGCGGTATTTGGCGGGAAAAGCAGTAAACAGCTACCCCGACTCCAGAGAGTAACGAAGCTTGACTACAGTCTACTCACATCTATAAATATTGTGAATAATGTATTCAGATTATAAATTCCCCCGCCACGTTTTTTTGTCTGTATGTGTAACCTAATCTCAAGAACTGCTGTACAGATGTTGATACGGTTTTTAATGATAGATAGGCCGGCCGGTATGGCCGGGCGGTTCTAGGCGCTTCAGTCTGGTACCGCGGGACCGCTACGGTCGCAGGTTCGAATCCTGCCTTGGGCATGGATGTGTGTGATGTCCGTAGGTCAGTGAGGTTTAAGTAGTTCTAAGTTCTAGGGGACTGATGACCTCAGATGTTAAGTCCCATAGTGCTCAGAGCCATTTGAACCATTCGAATGACAGATACACGGATTCACGAGGAAGCTTTGTCTTGTGCAAGTTATCGCTACGCCAGACAAGTCGTATGTTCGGAAATGGTGCTATCCGTGTGAAGATCGCTAGATAATATTGAAGATGAGATTGTACACACTGACCTGCTTTTGTGTTTTTTATGGCTTGACAGTATTTCATCTGCAAAATAATCTCGTCAGATGTTTCCAAGAAACAAGAGATACAGAAGCAACCAAAACTGTACAATCCCATGGTTAATATTTCAGCATTTTCAGGTGTGCTGCCGCAACAAAATAAAAAGTGCATATCTTATAATTCAGGCCTAAAGTAGAGAAACCGTCCGAATGTTTGGCATAATATTTTGCATAAATTAAGCGAGGCCGACTGACTTTGGGACGAAAGTGTCCAAACGAGTTTAAGAAAAGAATAAAAAAACTGATTACTTTTTTTCCCAGAAGGTAGAGTTTTAAAAGGAAGGCCAAATGCAATTCTCAAACGAGGAAAAGCAAGACGCATCAGGACACCGAATAGTTTTGATGTTATAGGAAGTAAAGTTGTACGGCATGGTTGACCCATGCCCATGAAGATCTCGATGTGTTGATTCAACCACTTAATTGGAAAGCTTTTCCTTTCCTTCGCGGACGTCAGCACCTATGCTGGCGAAGTGTGGGAGTCTGTTGTCAATGTGTAAGTGTGCTTGTTGAGTGTAGGTGACTGTATTGGGAGTGTTCATAATGTGGTGCCGTGTTTGCGATGAATGTCTGTGAGAGGAAGGAGAAGGTGAAACGCGATGCCGCCGTGTGTGTGGCACCAAGGGGAGCACCGGGGTTAACGTCCCTGTCAAACAGAGAGGTGACTGTGTACAGTGTGTCATCCCTTCTCTCCGTGTCTGCGGAGAGGAAGTTTCATCCAGGCCATTGGCGCAAGATCTGGTGATCAGGAACTAAATGCCGAACAGCGCCTGTCTTACTTCCACTTCACACACACATGTGGAAGAAAGGCTTCAGGCGAGAAATCAAATCAATGTAATCACTGACTTCCACCGCCGGTGTTATAATCGGCTACTGCTATGTCGAGCACCACCTCACAAATGTGCGTGGTTACGAAAGCGAGTGATTTGCAACAGGTGTTTAGTTTCTGGATACGGCAGGTAGTTCACTGTCTTGACTCACCGCCGGCAGCTGATGGCGAGCGGACAGTGGTCTCCTGCTAGATAGGCATCCCGCGTTCCGCCTCTCTACCTCCGTGTGAGACCGGCTAGGCGGCTGTATCGCGTTTCCCAGTGCAACGCCATACCGCCAGAGTTACGTTACACTCACCTCCGCCTCCCACAGGGAGACTGTCGGCCGTCTGGCCCTGCTGCTGCGCCCGCGGTCAAGGCCACAGGCGGACACCACACCTACCGACTGGCGTTCCAACATCAGAGTTATCCCAGACAGTCTTCACGCAAGCGTGGTAACACCCACGTTTGCTAGCATACGTGGTAGGTGTCGCACAGGTGACGTCCTCGCTGCCCCTCTCGCCTCACCGAATCGCATAGAATTTTCTAGGCACATGTTAAACTCGTAGACAATTGCGAATGCAGTCGGGATGTTTCGTGTTGTAGTATCATCATCATCATTATCATCAGGCAGTTTGATAACTTGGTGATGTGACCTCTTTGAGTCGGCGTACAACATAGGACCTCTGAAAAATTATTCCATTTCTGCAGATCTTGAGCTTACCGTTGCCAGTTCACTTCAGCTGTCTTTTAAGTCTCTACGTATGCTTTTCTTTGAGTCATGACGTGTGACACTATGGCAAAATATCACAGCATATTGACTCGTAGAAGATGGTGTTAGTAGATGAATGACGAGCACTAACTTCACTTAACGAAGGTTTATTCAGCACTTGCACATACAAGAGCGCGGAACGAACTGCGTCCAGCCAGAACACATACGATATATATATATATATATATATATATATATATATATATATATATATATATATAACATTCCAGTACAATGATTCTTGACATTTGTGGATACTTCTAGAATGTATTCGAACCGAATATAGAAATTAAAATTTTTGCACTTCTGGTAAGTTTTGAACTCACGACCCTCCATGCAACAGTCTAGTGTCATCACCACTACACCACTGTTTCTGTGACAGTTTTGTGTGTGTGTGTGTGTGTGTGTGTGTGTGTGTGTGTGTGTGTGTGTGTGAGAGAGAGAGAGAGAGAGAGAGAGAGAGAGAGAGAGAGAGAAATCTTACGGGACTTAACTGCGAAGGTCATCAGCCCCTAAGCTTACACACTACTTAACCTAAATTATCCTAAGAACAAACACACACACACACACACACACACACACACACACACACACACACACACATGTCCGAGGGAGGGCTCGAACCTTTGCCGAGAACAGACGCACAGTATGATTATTATTATTATTATTATTTACTCTTCAAGTAAACAAATAAAGCCTTTAACAGTTTTTCTCTGTACGAAATTTTATTGAAGAAGTATCTAATGTGTTTGTTTTCTAAAATATTTTTTGTGGTCAGCGAAATGCTTGTCTAGCTTCCGAAGGACATAAACTACTTGTTGTTGGCAGTCAGAAAATAATCCTCAACTACTCGTTGTAAATGTTATATTTTACCTCAGCGCTTTACAGAGAGATAGGATCCTATAAACATGCGTCGTTTTGCATATTTCTTCTCGCATAATGATTAATGGCGTAAACGCACATTGTCGCACTTACAGCATTTAGTTTTATAGTTAATGTTCTTTTCAATTTTGATATCGACGATATCATTCACAAATAGTTGATTTATTACACGACACGTTAAAATCAGATTATTTTAATTTCATGACGCTGCTATTTGCTGATCAACTAATAACAGGAAAATCTGAAGATGATGATCAAAGTGGAGTACATAACCTACGTCAAATTGCCGCTAAATAGAAAATGAGAATATCGACAGATAATTCAAAGCTGATGGTCTTTTTAGGATTGGAATACCTAAGAGACAAAACTCTTACTCATGGACAAATAACTGAACAGTTAAGAGTTTAAACATGTACATATGGTGCAATTTTAAATCTCTTAAGTCAAATGGTGCAGAGATAAAGCTGGCCACATTCAGGTTGATTGTGGAAGCATTGAACGTACATTAAAACATGAAAAGTAGGGCCTCCAATTTCTTTTTTTTTATTTGTGCGAAAACTCTTACAGCTTCTTAATTAAATAAAACAGACATTATTAATATCTTGATTTTTATTTTATATATTTGCAGTCCCCTGCCGCTAAAGGGCTCCGAATTGTAGCGTGTAACATGGCGATGTGTAACTCTCTGTTTCGAATTGGATGAGTTCAGTACATCGATCAGTATCTCCTTCAGCATGACAACGTCAGAGCACACACGAGTGCTGCGAAATCTGCAACAATCCGACTCCTTGAGTTCGCTGGCATCGACCATCCTCCGTACCTGACCTCATCCAATTTTCGTCTATTTACGAAACTTACAGAGCACTTCTGAGGACTTCAGCGTGATAGTGATGAAGCGGTGCAGGCAGAGGTGGGTTTGTGGCTGGCATAAACGTGAAACGTACTACACTTCTATAGTTCAGGTAAAACAAACTGGTCCATTGTTGGGAGAAATGTACGAGGGTTGGAACTTAAATAGTGGCAACTATTTATTCACAAGCAATACAAAAGAGTTACATGTCTGCACCTGTTACTGTCCTTCAAAGTAGTCACCAGCGTTGTGTAGAACCCGTTGCCAGCGATGTGGAAAGCATAGTATACCGCTAGTAGAGCCTGTTCTGTTGCTGGTGGAAATGGAGCGGTCTACTGCCTGTCGAATTTCTGGAACAGTTCTGAAGTGAATGCCACGAAGTGGCTCCTTCATATTCGGAATCAAATCAAAGTCACAAGGACTTAAGTCCAGGGAATATGGTGGATGGTACAGTACTTCCCAGTCCCATTGTTGTCACCGCTTCTTTCGTAAAGCTGGTCGCAGGTGATGCTCCAAAAACGAACATTAATACTTTGCATTGACGGTCTGTAATGCGTTAGGATAACACCATCACAGTCGTACACGAGAATCACCATAACTTTAGATCGCTCCATTCGCACCATCAACAGAACAGGATCTGCTAACGGTATACTACGCCTTTCACGTCGCTGGTAACGGGTTCTACACAACGCTGGTGACTACTTTGAAGGACAGTAACAGGTGCAAACATGTAACTCTTTTGTATTGGTTGTGGATAAATAGCTGCTACTATTTAAGTTCCAACTCTCGGATTTGTCGCCCGAGTGACAGTGTTGAGAAATAAACGTGTAGACATGAAGAGTAATGATACGGAATGTTAATAACGTAGGAATTTTCACATAGAAGATTCGAAGGCGTTACATATCAGCATGTCCTCGTATTTACCAGTAAAGTCTCTTCTACTTCTTCGTGGTAATTGCGATTTTGTGTCTGAATTTTCCTCCCGTTATTTGGCGCATTACTTCCTAAAGTGACTCTTTCGTCTCACAGTTCTTATGAAATATGTTAAACTTAATGCCTAACTTTTTTCGCTTTCTACAGTGGTTAGAACAACGAGCGATCGCACGGTAAACCATTGTGTTTCAACGAAAACAATTCAGACATACGTTCAGACTCTCTCAACACACTGATAATTAAGGCCAATACGAGAACACTTTTCACACAAGCGACTTCTCATTTTACGCCTCCACCACCTCCCCCCGTTCTCCCTCATACACTTTATCCCACGTTAGTTTTCGCTGCTAATTCTGATACGCATTATATACAGATTTTGCATATGGCTGCCAGGGGAGTCCCTCTCAACTTGGAGTCGCATTCGCCCTCTGTTAATTATAATAAATCCTATATATAAATCTTTCAGTAACGGCACCTCTCAGAGCGTACCACCCCAAGCGGTGGCTTACGTCGCTTCGTCTTTACACCGGCACTGCTGTTAACTGTAGCGCAACTCTGTACTCAGTCGTCAAGAGCTCACATTCACCTAAAAACCTTGTATTCACGCAAAAACGTGACAGTGTATGTTATGACACTGGCGGGCTACAGAGCGTCGGACGACCGGCTCTGACGTCAGCGTCGCAGGTTACTACTCCCCATGGTCGCTATCGTGTATTGTAGCAAACGCGGTAACATCGACTACGTATAGTCGTCGTGGTGAAAGTACGTGGGCAGCCGAAAGTCGTAGCTCTTAGTTTTCCTCCTCGGTGAGCTTCGCCCCTCACCCGACCTTGTTTCCATGACGTATTGGTTCGTCAGTCAACAAAATTTGCTACACAATTGGCTACGCCTTATTCAGCGAAATTATCCTGCTTTCTACTTTTCTTACTTGCTTGCTGTGAAGATATAAACGGCACATTGAAGTTCCCTCAAAAGATAACGTTCCTCGTACGGTTTGTCGTGTGAAAATGAGGAAGATGACATCGCCACCATCTTAACCAGGGCCGGCCAAACGCTGCACAGTGTGCAGACGTGCGGAAGTGCTGCACACGTGCGCACGTGTGCGACAGCGACATCTGTTATTAGACGTGTGTCCTAAATGAACGGCGGCGGCTCCACTTCCCTGCTTACGTGGTACAAGCAAGAGCGCAACATACCCAGTCTCGTTTACCCCTGGTAACCGCAACCTTAACAGGGAAGTACTGAGAAATGGCAGGTACTGTGAAAAAGCAAAGGACGGGAGATCTATGTTCTCAGTCGTTTAAAAATGACTGGGAACTGCAATTCTTTTTTGTAGCCGTTGGTGAAAGCTCACAGTGTTTGCTAAGCCGCCGAATAATAGGCGGCCGCGTAAGTTTTCAATTCAAAGACGCTACAATACATATCACAAAGACGAGTGTAGTGTACTCAAGAGTGAAGAACGGCAAGCAAAATTAAATGTCCTCAAGAAAATGGATGAGACACATCAACCCGATTATCATTTTCCATGACCAGTGATAAACTTGTTTGGATTTATTCCTTTCATAATTAAAAATTATTGCTTACTAACTGTGCATTAGTGCCTCATTCTGCTCCATGTTACATTATTATCAGGAAAGTTTGTTGTTAAACCGATTGTTCCAATGTATACTTACATTTACGGTATTTTTTTAAATGTGTGAAGGGCTACGCTCAGCTGAAGTCGATAAAACGTAACATTCATCTAATTGTCGGTTATAATGCAGATTTCAGACGGAGCTGATGAAAGATGTAGCAATAATGGTATTGAAATAACAGGTGATCATCGAGAGGTCTGCGGTTATCATTCTGTTCAGAGGTCAGTGAGACAGAAATTATGTGGGTGTAACTGAGGGCACCGAGAATTAGTTATAGGAAACATTGCATTAGTTTAATGTTATTTGAAATCATGAATAAGGTTCGTTGGAAGTCGCTAAGTGCTCTCTTTCTTAAATACTAGATCAAAAACATTACTCGTATTTACGTGCCGTCAGTCAAGCTGCCTTAATAAAAACCCACGGTTGTTAACTGTATTACTTGTCTTACTGGGTTAAACTGTTAACATAAAAGTAGACGTCTCATTGAGTAGACTGTGACAGAATTTTAAATGTTTAATACGCGAAATACCTTCCCATGGTTGGCTTGCAAGCTGTGGAAAGAGCACTAGAATGCGCCGGTACAGAGTATCCCAGCAAGTGGATAGAGCGACATCTGTGCGTAGAAACATGCACTACATGAACGCTGACGGCTGCGGCGTGCACGCTGTGACCCGGGAGTTGCACATGTGCAGGAGCACCGCACGCGTGCAGAGTTTCTGGCCGGCCGTGATCTTAACTACACTCCTGGAAATTGAAATAAGAACACCGTGAATTCATTGTCCCAGGAAGGAGAAACTTTATTGACACATTCCTGGGGTCAGATACATCACATGATCACACTGACAGAACCACAGGCACATAGACACAGGCAACAGAGCATGCACAATGTCGGCACTAGTACAGTGTATATCCACCTTTCGCAGCAATGCAGGCTGCTATTCTCCCATGGAGACGATCGTAGAGATGCTGGATGTAGTCCTGTGGAACGGCTTGCCATGCCATTTCCACCTGGCGCCTCAGTTGGACCAGCGTTCGTGCTGGACGTGCAGACCGCGTGAGACGACGCTTCATCCAGTCCCGAACATGCTCAATGGGGGACAGATCCGGAGATCTTGCTGGCCAGGGTAGTTGACTTACACCTTCTAGAGCACGTTGGGTGGCACGGGATACATGCGGACGTGCATTGTCCTGTTGGAACAGCAAGTTCCCTTGCCGGTCTAGGAATGATAGAACGATGGGTTCGATGACGGTTTGGATGTACCGTGCACTATTCAGTGTCCCCTCGACGATCACCAGTGGTGTACGGCCAGTGTAGGAGATCGCTCCCCACACCATGATGCCGGGTGTTGGCCCTGTGTGCCTCGGTCGTATGCAGTCCTGATTGTGGCGCTCACCTGCACGGCGCCAAACACGCATACGACCATCATTGGCACCAAGGCAGAAGCGACTCTCGTCGCTGAAGACGACACGTCTGCATTCGTCCCTCCATTCACGCCTGTCGCGACAACACTGGAGGCAGGCTGCACGATGTTGGGGCGTGAGCGGAAGACGGCCTAACGGTGTGCGGGTCCGTAGCCCAGCTTCATGGAGACGGTTGCGAATGGTACTCGCCGATACCCCAGGAGCAACAGTGTCCCTAATTTGCTGGGAAGTGGCGGTGCGGTCCCCTACGGCACTGCGTAGGATCCTACGGTCTTGGCGTGCATCCGTGCGTCGCTGCGGTCCGGTCCCTAGTCTACGGGCACGTGCACCTTCCGCCGACCACTGACGACAACATCGATGTACTGTGGAGACCTCACGCCCCACGTGTTGAGCAATTCGGCGGTACGTCCACCCGGCCTCCCGCATGCCCACTATACGCCCTCGCTCAAAGTCCGTCAACTGCACATACGGTTCACGTCCACGCTGTCGCGGCATGCTACCAGTGTTAAAGACTGCGATGGAGCTCCGTATGCCACGGCAAACTGGCTGACACTGACGGCGGCGGTGCACAAATGCTGCGCAGCTAGCGCCATTCGACGGCCAACACCGTGGTTCCTGGTGTGTCCGCTGTGCCGTGCGTGTGATCATTGCTTGTACAGCCCTCTCGCAGTGTCCGGAGCAAGTATGGTGGGTCTGACACACCGGTGTCAATGTGTTCTTTTTTCCATTTCCAGGAGTGTATATGTGATCCGTTTTAGTTCTGGAGGTGCAACTGTGTGGCGCTGTGCTGAAAGGCGAGGAAATGATAACACGCTGTGCTCACATTTCCATCCATAAAGTAGTGAATAACAATACCTTACTGCTGATGTCTGTGAAACAATATTTGCCCATTACAGCTAATTTACAGACAACGGCCTGTACGTGGCACAGAGTTAGTAGTAAAGTTACTAAATTGACGTTACTTCCCCATATTTACGTTTTGTCCCTTCGTGGCTGCAAATACTACAGTTTCATCCACATTTTATGACAGCATTTCAGTGTGTAGGGTTGTGGGTACAAAGATACGGAATCTCTAAGAACTGCAAATTTAATATTTTCGGGCGTGCGATATTCTGTCTTCGCTTGAAGCGAGCCGCCGGAAAAAAATAGGTTTCATGGTCGGGGCTGTGCGAGTCGCGCTCCTTACTACTGACGGACTCTGTCTCGCTAGTCAGCATTCTCAGCTGCCACGATAGAAAATGTTAATAACTTTTGTTTAATTCAAAAGGTTTAAGAGCTTTCACAAAAAGAATCGGAGGCACGGCCTCGTATCTCTCTCTGCAGGTTGAAGTAAGATCTTTTTTCTCGTGTACTTGTTCCATAGTTATTTTTTGTGACGATTTGGGTATTTTGTGCCGCCACACAGGATGTAGTAAAATACGAAAATAGCGCCGCAAAACAGGAACTGGAATAATTTGCGCAAATTATTTAGAACTCTTGACTGTTCCAAGCATTCGGAAGTAGAGACTATCAGAGGACAGAAGAAATAAAGTCGCGCTGAATTACTCCACATTTTCCAACTGAACAATAAATGAAGTTGAATTGGGAACGATTATCTCACACTCCTTTATCACTGGACTAGATATAATAGAAAAAAGAGTAAACGAGGTTTTGGGAAGTATATCAAATAGCGCGTGGTGGTTGTTTCCAGTCATACGTTGCACAGTTTATAGCTGCGCGCATTTACACTTACGCTAAGCAAAAAGTGGGGCTTGCCTGTGTACAGGTCGTTTATCAGCCAGTGTGCATTGTTTTTCGTTTGCATCAGACAGCAGATCAGTTTCAACAACTGCGGGCAGCAGCGCAGTTATCGCTGCATCGCTGCCTTTCGGTGCAACTACCGTACCGTAAAGTTATTCTGGGTATCATGCAAGGACTGGTAAAAAACATTGCAGTTCGCCAACAGGTGCATTTTATGTGGGTAATGGGCCACATAAGAATGAAGGCCAGTGAGAGTGTGGACAGACCAGCCACAGAGGCAATGAACACGCCACAAACACATAATTGAAATTGTCACGATATGATATTAACAGTGTCGTTTTTAAAAAAAAAAAAAAAAGCCTGTCACAAATGGTGAAACAAAGTGCAATCAGTCTGTAGTAAGAGGTAAAAGTTACGTAAGAATATAGACAGATACTCCCTGAAAACGTTGGTTGACTTCATGTAAGAGAAACAGCAGCAAAATACATCGCCGATAAAAATGAGATTCAACCACGGTTCATTTTCTAGTCATTTGTGTGTAATTGTGGTTATTGCGTCCTCGTGTTCTTAGTGTGATGGAACATCAGTTAGAAATTGAAAGCATGTGACTTCTTTTCTGCAGGCGGTACGACATTCGCCAAAACGATTTTGTGACCCTTTCATAGAAAAATCTCGCCAATAGATACCCACTTCTGTCAGCAATTTGCTATAACCACTTACGGAACAATAGTGTATAAAATAACACCAAAATTTTTGTGTGATTCTAATATGTTTCTTTACACAAAAGTGTAGTACAAATATGGAAAGGAAAGGTAATATATTTCCGTCAAGACATTTTGTAATATGTAGATGGCCGCAGTAGGACCAAATGCCAAAATAAATGTATAAAACAAACAATGTAACTCTTCTAGCAACGGATTTGTCATTAAAGAAAGCTCAGAGTTACCTCGTTGACTCATTCGAGACAGAGCATATGCTGGAACTGAACATCAGTGGGGAAAAAGGAACGAGCTTTCCTTTTCGATGGAATCACTCCGGCATTCACGTTTAGCGAGTTAGGGAAACCACGTAAACATACATGCGCCACACCTAGTGGCCGCGCGGTTAGAGGCGGCATGTCACGAATTGCGCTGGCCCTTCCGCCGGAGGTTCGAGTTCTCCGTCGGGCATGTGTGTGTGACATTGTTAGCATAAGTTAGTTTAAGTAGTGCGTAAGTGTAGGGACCGATGACCTCAGCAGTTTGGTCCCTTAGGAATTCACACGCATTTGAACATTTTTGAAACATAAATGCGGGTGGCCAGTTGGACGCAGGAATGCCGCTCCTCTTGACCGTGAATACATTGTGTAAGGGTACTCCTGTCAGTAAGATGATATGTAGCTATAGAATTGCGCCCCCCCCCCCCCCCCCCCCCCATGAACCGTGCACCTTGCCGTTGGTGGGGAGGCTTGCGTGCCTCAACGATACAGATAACCGTACCGTAAATGCAACCGCAACGGAGGGGTATCTGTTGAGAAGCCAGACAAACGTGTGGTACCTGAAGAGGGGCAGCAGCCTTTTCAGTAGTTGCAGGGGCAGCAGTGTGGATGATTGATTGACTGATCTGGCCCTGTAACACTAACCATAACGGCCTTGCTGTTTTGGTACTGCGAACGGCTGAAAGCAAGGGGAAACTACAGCCGTAATTTTTCCCGAGGGCATGCAGCTTTACCGTATGATTAAATGATGGCGTCCTCTTGGGTAAAGTATTCCGGAGGTAAAATAGTCCCCCATTCGGATCTCCGGGCGGGGACTACTCAAGAGGACGTCGTTATCAGGAGAAAGAAAGCTGGCGTTCTACGGATCGGAGCGTGGAATGTCAGATCCCTTAATCGGGCAGGTAGGTTAGAAAATTTAAAAAGGGAAATGGATAGGTTAAAGTTAGATATAGTGGGAATTAGTGAAGTTCGGTGGCAGGAGGAACAAGACTTTTGGTCAGGTGATTACAGGGTTATAAATACAAAATCAAATAGGGGTAATGCAGCAGTCGGTTTAATAATGAATAAAAAAATTGGAGTGCGGGTTAGCTACTACAAACAGCATAGTGAACGCATTGTTGTGGCCAAGATTGACACGAAACCCACACCTACCACAGTAGTACAGGTTTATATGCCAGCTAGCTCTGCAGATGATGAAGAAATAGATGAAATGTATGATGAGATAAAAGAAATTATTCAGGTAGTGAAGGGAGACGAAAATTTAATAGTCATGGGTGACTGGAATTCGACAGTAGGAAAAGGAAGAGAAGGAAACGTAGTAGGTGAATATGGACTGGGGCCAAGAAATGAAAGAGGAAGCCGCCTGGTAGAATTTTGCACAGAGCATAACTTAATCATAGCTAACACTTGGTTCAAGAATCATTAAAGAGGGTTGCATACATGGAAGAACCCTGGAGTTATTAGAAGGTTTTAGATAGATTATATAATGGTAAGACAAAGATTTAGGAACCAGATTTTAAATTGTAAGACATTTCCGGGGGTGGATGTGGACTCTGACCACAATCTATTGGTTATGAACTGTAGATTAAAACTGAAGAAACTGCAAAAAAGGTGGGAATTTAAGGAGATGGGACCTGGATAAACTGAAAGAACCAGAGGTTGTAGAGAGTTTCAGGGAGAGCATAAGGGAACAATTGACAGGAATGGGGGAAAGAAATACAGTAGAAGAAGAATGGGTAGCTTTGAGGAATGAAATAGTGAAGGCAGCAGAGGATCAAGTAGGTAAAAAGACGAGGGGTAGTAGAAATCCTTGGGTAACAGAAGAGATACTGAATTTAATTGATGAAAGGAGAAAATATAAATATGCAGTAAATGAAGCAGGCAAAAAGGAATACAAACGTCTCAAAAATGAGATCGACAGGAAGTGCAAAATGGCTAAGCAGGGATGGCTAGAGGACAAATGTAAGGATGTAGAGGCTTATCTCACGAGGGGTAAGATAGATACTGCCTACAGGAAAATTAAGAATACCTTTGGAGAAAAGAGAACCACTTGCATGAATATCAAGAGCTCAGATGGAAACCCAGTTCTAAGCAAAGAAGGAAAAGCAGAAAGGTGGAAGGAATATATAGAGGGTCTATACAGGGGCGATGTACTTGAGGACAATATTATGGATATGGAAGAGGAGGTAGATGAAGATGAAATGGGAGATACGATACTACGTGAGGAGTTTGACAGAGCACTGAAAGACATAAGTCGAAACAAGGCCCCGGGAGTAGACAACATTCCATTAGAACTACTGACAGCCTTGGGAGAGCCACTCCTGACAAAACTCTACCATCTGGTGAGCAAGATGTATGAGACAGGCGAAATTCCCACAGACTTCAAGAAGAATGCAATAATTCCAATCCCAAAGAAAGCAGGTGTTGACAGATGTGAAAATTACCGAACTATCAGTTTAATAAGTCACGTCTACAAAATACTAACGCGAATTCTTTAGACGAATGGAAAAACTGGTAGAAGCCGACCTCGGGGAAGATCGGTTTGGATTCCGCAGAAATGTTGGAACACGTGAGGCAATACTGACCCTACGACTGATCTTAGAAGAAAGATTAAGGAAAGGCAATCCTACGTTTCTAGCATTTGTAGACTTAGAGAAAGCTTTTCACAATGTTGACTGGAATACCCTCTTTCAAATTATGAAAGCAGTTGAACGGAATGGACAGTGTCTTGAAAGGAGGATATAAGGTGAACGTTAACAGAAGCAAAACGAGGATAATGGAATGTAGTCGAATTAAGTCGGGTGATGTTTAGGGAATTAGATTGGGAAATGAGACACTTAAAGTAGTAAAGGAGTTTTGCTATTTGAGGAGCAAAATAAGTGATGATGGTCGAAGTAGAGAGGATATAAAATGTAGACTGGCAATGGCAAGGAAAGCGTTTCTGAAGAAGAGAAATTTGTTAACATCGAGTATAGATTTAAGTCAGGAAGTCGTTCCTGAAAGTATTTGTATGGAGTGTAGCCATGTATGGAAGTGGGACGTGGACGATAAATAGTTTGGACAAGAAGAGAATAGAAGCTTTTGAAATGTGGTGCTACAGGAGAATGCTGAAGATTAGATGGGTAGATAACATAACTAATGATGAAGTATTGAATAGAATTGGGGAGGAGTATGTGGCATAACTTGACAAAAAGAAGGGACCGGTTGGTAGGACATGTGCTGAGGCATCAAGGGATCACCAATTTAGTTCTGGAGGGCAGCGTGGAGGGTAAAAATCGTAGAGGGAGACCAAGAGATGAATACACTAAGCAGATTCAGAAGGATGTAGGCTGCAGTAGGTACTGGGAGATGAAGAAGCTTGCACAGGATAGAGTAGCATGGAGAGCTGCATCAAACCAGTCTCAGGACTGAAGACAACAACAACAACAACTCCAGTCTCACAGAGTAGGAACGTTGTTACGTGCGTGGAGCTTATCATCAACAGTTTTTAGTAGGCGATCGTGACTAATATTCTCTCACTTTTCAGAATTTAAGACTGAATACTACGGCTACCAAAAAGGTGCAGTGTATGAGTGCATATGAACTGTAGTATGTGTGCCGATATATCTTGTGGAAAGTGATTATATGTGTGTAGAAGAAATAAATGATGTTCCCGATAAATGTGTTTCATTCATAAATAGTTCCTGTCATGTGATTCTTCAGTTTCTCCCGGCGTATTTCCAGCTCTTGAGGCAGACACTCTGCGTCAGGGATGGTGCACGCCCTGTGCACGAGTGTTTTTAACACCCATTCCTCTACGCAGGGTGGTAGCAGCTATCCGCTTGCAAATACAGATCGGTGTGCGTTTTTTTTCCTGATTACCCCGTGGCCCAGGGTGCCATCCGTTCTTCTTTTGACCACGACGTCCAGGAATGGTATCTTCCTTCTGCTTCGGTCTCCATAGTGGGCTGGAACAGCTCAAAACTGTATTCGGGAAAAACGGGTACTCTGCATGGCAAATCAGAAGCGCGCTCTGCCCCACCTCTACAGTACAGCGTGTGGAGATGGAAGAAGTCACGGAGAAAGAGAGAGCCACTGCCTATACGTATACCGTTTACTGGCTCACTATCGGGGAAAATAGGACGAATATTGGGGAAACACCGAGCAGGAACTGTCTTTTGCCCACCAAATAAAACGCGAGCATTATTGGGAAGTGTCAAAGACGACCTCGGTTTGCGGAAGGCCTGCTTATACCAGATTCCATGTCAATGTGGGAAGACTTATATTGGACAGACAGTGCGCACCATCGACGATCATTGCCGAGTACATTAGAGGCACACTCGACTTGGGTACCCCAACAAGTCGGCGGTCGCAGGACACTGTTTGTCCAAAAATCACGAAATGGGCTACCAACATACCAGGGTCATGGCACAGACATCTAAATACTGGGACAGCGTCATTAGAGAGGCTATCGAAATTCGTACCAGGGACGGACTCATCAACCGAGATTACGGCTACAGCCTCAGCAGGGCATGGGAACCAGCATTCAGTCTAATTAAAAAGACGCGCACCAAAGGATACGAACGGGCGACTTGCGCCGAGGAGGTGATTACACCGACGCCACCACAGACGCCGACGCCAGCGTTTCGGCGACCGCTGACGCGCGAACCGGGGAGAGAGCTCCTCGCAAGGGGAAGGGATGTAAGACGACCGCCCGCCCTCAGGAGCTCAGTTCGCCAGCGCACCAAACGATGGCGACATGTCTGATCGCCGAAATATTCTGCCCGTTGGACACTACGGACCGGCATTTCACCAGTGGACTGTTCAAGCAGTTCCTGTCTTAGTGGTTACTTTCACCAGACCACGTCGCAGCAGATAGGCGCCAGGTTAACACCACGTGTGATCTAGCGACATGCAAGCGTCTCCAGTAGTCCGATGCCGGCGGAAATAGAGTAGAAATGTTGCAATTGTCTTTACCGTTTCGCTTTGTAATTATAGAAATGTACGTCTGTATGGCTTCCCATATTCAGGTTTTGCGTGGTTTCCCTACATTGCTTAAGGCGAATGTTGCTGTGGTTCCTTTCAAAATAAATCGGCCATTTCCTTTCATATCCTCGTGCAAAGTGAACTTTTACTTTGTCACAGAGCAGTCAACGGGGGGCATTAAATCCCCAACCTACCTTCCTTTTCTTCTTGTGTTAATGTTTATGAAATAGTCACATCCTGCTGTGTACCAAGCAAGAGGCATACAACAAATACCACGAGAGGCCGTGACACCAAACAGGGGCAACCACTCGAGTAGCGTTTCTCATTTCCCAGCAGCAGCCTCCAGATAGCGCTCACAAACACGGATCTCTTCCTGCGTCCGCGTTACGTTGCTGAGCGCGTCGTGTATATGCACCGGTAGTGCGGACAACCGCCAAATACAGTCAACTGTCGGCTAGATTACTTCCGATTTTTAGTGGTGGACATGGAAAGCCTTCCGCTGACAGGCATAAAATACGATGCGCCACAGACACTTCAGCAGTTCTGAACCAGCAGTCACTGAGTTCAGTTGTTTTATGTCTCTATGCTCATCGTCGAGTATGAGGAGTCTAGGAATCTTGCGTACTCGGTTCGCTAGACAAACAATATAAACAAATCGTATTAATGAGCTGCATTAAAAAGTGACAAGAGGCAATACTTAATTTTGCGATTACACAGATGTGTCGCAAGCAAAGGGCGACATACGAAAAAACCAAGTTTTTTCAGCATAGAAAATCCCAAGTAGATGCAATACAAGTCACTAGTCTCGAAGCTGCTATTCAACTATCCGTCGCCATTCGGTCGCGGCGCTTATGTCCTCTTCACATAGGGGCCGCTGCTGTCGCGTTGTTGTGCTTGAGAAGATTCAAATGGCTCTGAGCACTGTGGAACTTAACAACTGAGGTCATCAGTCCCCCAGACTTAGAACTACTTAAACCTAACTAACCTAAGGACATCACACACATCAGTGCCCGAGGCAGGATTCGAACCTGCGACTGTAGCAGTCTCGCGGTTCCGGACTGAAGCGCCTAGAACCGCTCGGCCACCGCGGCCGTCCCTTTAGAGGGGGCGGTCAGCGTGCGATCGGCTGACGTCTTCTCACAGCCATATTTTCTCCATTGTTCCCGATTGGGGTGCCTGTGCTTGACTTTAAGCCGTAACAAGTTCAGTGCCTGGAGCCAACTAGTGCAGTTCTGTGAAGACTACATTCCGACTTAGCAGTTGCCCTTTACGGAGTAAAAGGACTATCAAGTGTGTCTTCATTATTACATCCAGTCAAGGCTTAGGACAAAGTGCCACGTCTCAAACTGTACCAAAGTTAAATACCATTTTGTGACATACTCTTCACAAATGTTACTGGTTTTATCTTATTGTGTTGCCATATTCCTGTTTTGGTGCCGCCCTCTGAAACAAGTGTTTTAACTAGCAAGCGTGCAATCAGCCACATTTTAAACCCCTATAGCAGTAAACTACTTGCCTGCTACCATGGGTGTTTGGGCTGAATTCATAGCAGCATTCACTTGCGACATTCCCACAGACCGCATCATTATTTACGGAATACAGTATTACCCTCGTAATAACAAGTTGGTTATCAGGTCATAAATGGTAGCACAATTACTGTCAAAAATATCTAGCCCTAGAGTTGTTGCACAGCAGGCTTAAGTTCTGGTACGTGGCAACACGCCCTCTCACCTTCGTCCCAGCATTGCTTAAATATGGCACCCGACTCTGAGAATAGTCCAGAGTCTATCCCCGCGTTTTGCCCAAAAGGCTACGAGCTGCAGTTGTCTGCGCGGTTTCTGGAACGCCCGGCGCAGCTGCTAAGCGGAGCGTGCTATTTTAATTGGCAGCGATTTAGTGGGCAGGAGACGCCGCGGCACAAAGCCGCCCCCGCAGCGGCGCCTCGCCGCCCCCTCTGGCACTCGCGCGCCGCCCTGCCGTGTCGCCGCCTCCCCCGCACCTGCCACTGACACGAATACACCCGCTCCCTGTCCTCGTCTCCCTTGCTCTCGGCTCTCCGACAAAGTGCTTCTTGCGTCTGCTACCTTCTGACGCACTGTGCTGTGTAATTAGATACGCACACGCTGCTGAGCTATTTACTTAACGTCGGATCACAGCTAAAGCCCACACACAGTGAAACTAATTAATGCTAATATCATTTATAATCATCTGAGTGCAGCATTTGCAATTACTGACAACGACCCGAAGGGAGTGTTTAGAGGGCCGCTACTCCTTGCAGTTTATATTAATGAACTGGTGGTTCTGTCATCGTCATCTTTCAGAGATAACGTGATTGTCTGTCCCGAACTCGGAGACAAATTCGTTCCTGTCTTTTTCGAAGTGTTTCTATATCGCTGAACTGCTTTTACATTTCACATGCGAAGGAGGTTTCGTCTATGTGAGATGGGACACTTTGGCCTCATTGACCGCCTGAGAGGTTGTGAAACCTTCCCGTCTCCTCTGTATCTCTTTTGTTACGCAACCTTCCCTTCTACAATAACCTATGAAACCTTCCCTTCGGATTTCTATCTCTTGCTTAATAATAATAAATGAAATCTTCCCTTTGAAATTAATTCTCTTTCTCAATAATAATAATAATAATAATAAGTGTAATCTTCGCATACAAATTTAAATGTTGCTTATTAAAAGTGATTTGCTGATTATTTCGACGAAACATAGAATATGTCGTCGTCGTGGCCCTCAGTCGTTACCTGCAATAACCCAAAACTGTTCCTTACCTTTTTTTTACTGTTACTGGATCGCCATCTGACTGCTACATCGAATTGCGACATGAATATACTTACTCTGTTTTACTATACTCTATTAGCTGCTGGTGGGCTGTGATAATAAGTGGCTGTATTTACTATCAAAGCTGTCGTTATTCTTTAATAGCAAAGCTGACGTTATTGTTTAATTAATTTGACTGAAGTTACGTAATTGATAGTTAAACTTTTTCTTGACAACAATAAAATTTTGCAAAGTATTACGTTAATGGTTTTTGGGATGGATTATAGTCAGTAATGCAATATTGCTGGCAAAAATTAATTATATTCTGAAAACGATTCTTCAAATATTCACTGTTGGTAATGAAATGATTTTACAAACGTTCAAATGGGACTTACTTTTTGCAATAATCTTACAGCTAGCATTGCGCAAACATACCTTCAGTAGTCTTGAGTTTCTTAAAACAAATAATTCAGTAACATTAGTTCCTCTTATGATAACAGTTAGCTGATGTCTCTGTACATCCGTTTATACTCTCTTGTAAATCATAGATGATGGCTGGCAGGCACACTGCTCCTCTGAACATCTCGCTTCAGACCTGCTACCGACTCACTTACTACTGACTTCCTACGAACGCTAAAGTGCGGTCTCTCCCGCCAACAATACTTTCTGGTGCTGACAATCCCTGCTACCATTACAAAATGTATCAATGCGCGGTCTTTCCCGCTCTTTTCTTAAAATTTATCCATACGCGGTCTCTCTCAATGTGCGGTCTCTTCCGCCTACAACGCTTTGGTGCAGACATTCCCTGCTACCACAGTTATTTCCAAAATGACAAATATTATTTATTCCTGCTTAATCCTATTAATAAAATACAAACATCCATCATAAATTGTGGTTTGACAATAGACAATAGACAATAGAAATATACACGTCTTACAGTTGGTGGGCACGCCTCGCCTGCCCTGCCCCATTGGGTCCCATGGCGACCCTTGCTCGGCGATCTGGCCTGGCCTTTCTTTCCCACCTTTTTATTCTCCTTGTTCTTTTATGTTTGCCCTTTTTAATGCTTTATCGTTCCTAATACTTTATCATTTTATCTGCGCTGCTTGTTTTCTTGTGTTAACGGATGGTGAGGTGGCACTAATGGGACGCGGAGGGTGCACCTCGCACAGCATACCATGCTTCGGGGACCTCCAGCTGCATTCTGGGCAGAACGGCACGCCCATTTTACCCCCTCTCGCTCATCTCCTTGTTCGCCTGGTTCTCCTTGATTTTTCTCTCTGTCTTATTGTACCTTGCTTACAGTCAGGCTTCCCAGAATCTGTCTTTTGTATCCTTTTCCCGAGGATTATTCCTGGTTCGATACATATAAGATGAAGGGACTAATGACCTCGCACTTTGGTCCCTTTAACTGGGAGACAATCTGAGCAGCCGTCTTCGGTTGTTTGCAGATGACGCTGTCGTTTATCGACTAATAAAGTCATCAGAAGATCAAAACCAATTGCAAAACGATTTAGAAAACATATCTGAATGGTGCGAAAATTGGCAGTTGACCCTAAATAACGGAAAGTGCGAGGTCATCCACATGAGTGCTAGACGGAACTCGTTAAACTTCGGTTACACGATAAATCAGTCTAATCTAAAAGCCGTAAATTCAACTAAATACCTAGGTATTACAATTACGAACAACTTAAATTGTAAGGAATTGACAGAAAATGTTGTGGGGAAGGCTAACCAGAGACTGCGTTTTATTGGCAGGACACTTAGAAAATGTAACAGACTTACTGAGGAGACTGGCTACGCTACGCTTGTCCGTCCTCTTTTAGAATACTGCTGCGCGGTGTGGGATCCTTACAAGGTAGGACTGACGGAGTACATCGAAAGAGTTCAAAGAAAGGCAGCACGTTTTGTATTGTCGCGAAACATGGGAAAGTGTCACAGAAATAATACTGGATTTGCGCTGGACGTCATTAAAAGAAAGGCGTTTTTCGTTGCGACGGAATCTTCTCACTAAATTCCAATCACCAACTTTCTCCCCCGAATGCGAAAATATTTTGTCGATACCGACCTGCATAGGGAGAAACGATCACCACGATAAAATAAGGGAAATCAAAGCTCGTACTGAAAGATATAGGTGTTCGTTCTTTCCGCGCGCTATACGAGATTGGAATAACAGAGAATTGTGAAGGTGGTTCGATGAACCCTCTGCCAGGCACCTAAATGTGATTTGCAGAGTATCGATGTAGATGTAGAACTCCAACAACCAACCAACCGATCTTTCAGTATCTCTTTTTCCCACTCGGCTTATAGTTCAGGATCTTCTGGGTTATTCTGTGACTTCAAATTCTTATGATTAGTTGTTTACAATTTTCACGATACTTTTAATTATTTTCAAATTTAATAAAAAAAGTTTAATTCTGTTCTAATATCGCCATTTTTAATGATGTCTCTTCTCGCGAAACCCTTCGTTCACTTCAAAAACCCATTTTAGCTGTTATAACTTTTTTAACTAGCCCTAACTTTCTCTTCCGTAGGATTACGTCAGGAAACGTCGTCACTTTATTTCATGGTGGTCTTTTTTTGTACGTTATGCTCCAATGTTCTAACGGCGCCAGGGACCGCTTGTAATCTGCGTATTTTATTTTTCAGTATCGGAGACAAAATCAAAACATATTACAGCATTATTAAGAGCAGCAAGAAAATTGTTCTACAACTGAATTATCTAAAACAATTTTTGATCTGCAAGATTGTTAACGGTTTCGTGGCCACTTACTGACAAATTGCGTGTTGGCTTCTGTGTCGGGTTCTTCGGCCGACTTTTGTTTGTTTATTTTTCTGACGTTTCACCAGCACGAGTGGCTGACATTGGCAAAGCTTCACTTTCCATTACCGGTGACGGACTGAAGTCGAGCTCGCGCCGGAGATCGTACGCACCTGCCGCGCCAACGTCCAAGGACCGAGCGAGGTGGCGCAATGGACTCACATTCGGGAGGACGACGGTTCAATCCCGCTTCCGACCATCCTGATTTAGGTTTTCCGTGATTTCCATAGATCGCTCCAGGCAAAGGCCGGGATGGTTCCTTTGAAAGGGCACGGCCGACTTACTTCCCCATCCTTCCCTTATCCGATGAGACCGATGACCTCGCTGTCTGGTCTCCTTCCCCAAAGAACCCAAACCAACGTCCAAGGGCTTCTCCGTGGTCGTTACCGCTGCGGTTCTCCACTTGCTACCTTCAACGGTCGTTCGCTGCAGCACAGGAATCGAGGATCCGATCACCTCTTCAGGATTTCTTCTTTGTTGTTGAAGCTATTGTCACGTTTGTGCACTTCTATAGCTTGCCTGAACAAACTGATCTTCTCAACAGCAAGAATTTCCGTGTCAGCGAGTCTCACTATATGGTCGATAGCACACAGCGCCTGTTCCTCCACGACAGTTTTCTTCACCTGCCCAAACCTGCATTACCGTTATGTCCGGTGATCCCGGTGTTGGTTCATTGCCGAGTCGTTTCAATATACTTTTCCACATGTACATCGTATGTGGTATACTCCTAACATGGCAAGTGAGCCCCTTATCTCCTGTGCCGATCTGAGACACACTTTCTCCTTTTTGTCGGTCTATAAATAGCCTTTACGCCGTGTTTGCACAAATATGGCCGATTCTGTCCGTCTCTCTTTGAATGTATGCCAGAAAGGCTGTACCTGGCATGTCTTTTTCCAGTGTGTCTCTACGTTGAGTGTTTGATTCTGTGACACATGTTACGTAAGTGGTGATATACCCATTGCTCCTCAGAACGCTATCTAGGAGTTGCGTCGTTCGCTCGTGATCACACCATCTACACTCATGGTCATGAATTAAGGATACATGCAGAATCTGGTGACACACAAGGTGGTAATGTGCTACAAAGCGCCACTGCTTCCTGCGCATGTACCCCGGCATCAGTACGGGATATGATCACCATGTACACGTACACAGGCCGCACAACGGGTTGGCATACTCTGGGTCAGGTGGTCGAGCAGCTGCTGGGGTATAGCCTCCCCTTCTTGCACCAATGCCTGTCGGAGCTCCTGAAGTGTCCAAGGGGTGCAGCGATACGTCGACCGCGAGTATCCCAGACGTCCTCGATGGGGTTTATGTCTGGAGCACAGGGAGGCCACTCCATTCCCCTGATCTGTTTCAAGGTACCCCTCGACGATGGCAGCTCGGTGGGGTCGTGCGTTATCATCCATCAGGAGGAAGGTGGGACCCACTGCACCCCTGAAAAGGCGGACATACTGGTGCAAAATGACGTCCCGATACGCCTGACCTGTTACAGTTCCTCTGTCAGAGACATGCAGGGGTGTACGTGCGCCAATTATAATCCCACCCCACACTATCAAACCACGACCTCCATACAGGTCCATTTCAACGACATCAAGGCGTTGGTATCTGGTTCCTGGTTCACGCCAGATGAAAACCCGGCGAGAATCACTGTTCAGACTATACCTATACTCGTCCGTAAACATAACCTGGGACCACTGTTCCAATGACCATATACTGTGTTCTTGACAAGAGGCTTTACGGGTTCTCCTATGACCAAGGGGCAGTGGAATGCACCTTACTGGTCTCCGGGCGAATAAACCTTGTCTGTTCAGTCGTCTGTAGACTGTGTGTCTGGAGACAACTGTTCCAGTGGCTGTGGTAAGGTCCCGAGCAAGGCTACCTGCAGTACTCCGTGGCCGTCTGCGTGCACTGATGGTGAGATATCGTTCTTCTTGTGGTGTTGTACACTGTGGACGTCTCGTACTGTAGCGCCTGGACACGTTTCCTGTCTTCTGGAATCGTTGGCATAATCTTGAGATCACACTTTGTGGTGGCACACGGAGGGCCCGTGCTACGACCTGGTGTGTTTGACCAGCCTCCAGTCGCCCTAGTATTCTACCCCTCATAACTTCATCAATATGTGTTCTCTGAACCATTTTCAACACACAGTCACCATTAGAACGTCTGAAAACGTCTTCATACGTACTCGCTGTACCGTACTCTGACACGCACCAACACACCTCTGCGTATATGGACTGCTGCCAGCGCCACCATGCGACGACCGCATGTCAGATGCACCGCATGGTCATACCCCGAGGTGATTTAAACCCGCAAACAGCCCACCAGAGCATTTTTTCACTATGTATCATCATTATCCTTTATTTACGAGCATGAGTGTAGAAAGGCTAGCTGTTGGTACTTTTCTACTTCCAAGGCAAATTTTATATTGTCGTGGAGACTGTTCAGTGTTTTAGGAAGTCATCGATCTGTTCCTCACCGTGGCCCCACACAACGAAGGGATCGTCGACGTGTCTGTACCACGTCTTAGATTTACAAGGTGCCAATTCGAGCGGCTGTGCCTCGAAATGTTCAGCGAAGAAGTTAGCCATCACTGGACTAAGTGAACTACCCATGGCGACGCCTTCCAGCTGTTCATAGAAGTTCCTACGCCTTCCACCGCTGCATCTCCTGCGAGAAATGAAAAAAAAAAAAAAAAAAAGTGGCACTCAGAGGCATGCCAGATGCAGCCACTATTATTCTGATTCCGTGACGTTGTGACTCAGTGGACAAAAGAATCGTACGTCCTGTCTTGTGTACTTGCGTCTGAGAGACATTTCTTGGACGATGACTGGCGATCTACGATTTGTCTGAAATGCTCTTCTGCAGAATTCCATTTTTTTCTTTTTTCTTTTTTTTCGAAGAATTTGTATAAAGTTATTTTGTGTGAAAAGTTCTCTCAGCGTCTCTTTATGAAATACAAAAAAAGGGTCGTCGTCGCCCAGTATCTTGACCTAAGTGGAATGGAAACACTTCGCGGTCTGTGTAAAAGACAGATCGGTAGCTACTGTCCTCACGAAAGAGACGAATAAATCTTTCAGTATTTCATTCCTGTATGGGCTCCATCTGGTTCTTAGGACTGCTCGGAAGTTGGGCGCAGTCGCTCAATATGGCATGATAAGAACGGGCGCCGGAGATGGCCGTTCCCGGTGAAATATGAGCGAAGTTCGACCTCTGTTTCGAAAGAATTTCGTTCGGATGCTGGCAACCAAGGTGGAAGGCGAAGTTTTGCTACTACACCATACGGCCTTGCTGGCCAGGGTCTTACAATTGACAGTCGGCTGGCTCAAGTTATCACAGCGAGTCCTTGGCAGCCAGTAGATTCTTTCTCTGTGTGCCCTCGACGCTGTGCCCTGACTACTTCAGATGAGCTCTGAAGTAAGTATACTCTGCTGTCCGGTCCCTGTAACTACTAACAGAGCCACTTCGAAAAGTTTACGGTGTATCGTTTAGTAAGCACGAAACCGTTGCAGAGATTATCTTCAAACTCGAGCACCGTCTTACAAGAGAGGCATTGTGCATCACGGAGAAGTTTTCTGTTAAAATTCTTAAAATCTACTTTCGAGAAATTCAGATAGCCGGCCAGGGTGGCCGAGCGGTTCTAGGCGCTACAGTCTGGAACCGCGCGACCGCTACGGTCGCAGGTTCGAATCCTGTCTCGGGGATGGATGTGTGTGATGTCCTTCGGTTAGTTAGGTTTAAGTAGTTCTAAGTTCTAGGGGACTGATGGCCTCAGAAGTTACGTCCCATAGTGCTCAGAGCCATTTGAACCAACCTCAATGCATTTGGAAATACGTGTAGCGACATTCCTCTCAACAGCGAGTAGTTCGCCTTCCGTAATGTTCTCACGTGCATTTACAGTGCGCTGACGCATGTTGTCAGGCGTTGTCGGTGGATCACGATAGCAAATATCCTTCAACTTTCCCCACAGAAAGAAATCCGGGGACGTCAGATCCGGTGAACGTGCGGGCCATGGTATGGTCCTTCCACCTGTAATGAAATATGCTATTCAATACCGCTTCAATCGCACGCGAGCTATGTACGAGACATCCTTCATATTGGAAGTACATCGCCATTCTGTCATGCAGTGATACATCTTGTAGTAACATCCGTAGAACATTACGTAGGAAATCACCATACATTGCACCATTTAGATTGCCATCGATAAAATGGGGACCAAATATCCTTCCTCCCATAATGCCGCACCATACATTAACCCGCCAAGGTCCCTGATGTTCCACTTGTCGCAGCCATCGTGGATTTTCCGTTGCCCAATAGTGCATATTATGCCGGTTTACGTTACCGCTGTTGGTGAATGACGCTTCGTCGCTAAATAGAACGCGTGCAAAAAGTCTGTCATCGTCTCGCAATTTCTCTTGTGCCCAGTGGCAGAACTGTACACGACGTTCAAAGTCGTTGCCATGAAATTTCTGGTGCATAGAAATATGGTACGGGTGCAATCGATGTTGATGTAGCATTCTCAACACCGACGTTTTTGAGATTCCCGATTCTCGCGAAATTTGTCTGCTATTGATGTGCGGATTAGCCGCGACAGCAGCCAAAACACCTACTTGGGCATCACCATTTGTTGCAGGTCGTGGTTGAGGTTTCACATGTTGCTGAACACTTCCTGTTCTCTTAAATAACGTACCTATCCGGCGAACGGTCCAGAGACTTGGATGATGTCGTCCAGGATACCGAGCAGCATACATAGCACACGCCCGTTGAGTATTTTGATCACAATAGCCATACATCAACACGATATCGACCTTTTCCGCAATTGGTAAACGGTCCATTTTAACACGGATAATGTATCACGAAGCAAATACCGTCCGCACTGGCGGAATGTTACGTGATACGACGTACTCATACGTTTGTGACTATTGCAGCGCCATCTATCACAAAGTGAAAAAAGTGGTCCAACTAAAACATTCATATTTCTTTACGTACTACACGAATATGTAATAAAAAAGGGGTTCCTATTTAAAAAAAAAAACACGCAGTTGCCGTTTGACCTATGGTGGCGCCATCTAGAGGGGCAACCATAACGCCATTTGGTTTCCTCCTTCAAGATAGACGAGCTTCGTTCTTTGTGTTTTTTTCGCTTAATGCTTATTTCGTGAGATATTTGGCCCGGTCACTGTCAATGGACCACCCCGTATATTACCAGCCTCAGCGCGCTCGCACGCACCTTTCCGACTGTCTGACCGTCGCTCACCCATGCAGCATTCTTCAGTGGAACGCGTAAAGGGGTGGGGGGTACGGAGATATTGGTAACAGGTGCTGTCGTCCGCCACCCCATCGTAATGTGGCTTCGGTTGCATAAATGTAGATTCCTGGTTGTGAAGCTTCACGCACAAGGTAAAAATACACTCCCGGAAAAAGTTAGTCTACCCTTCTGGGCATAATTTTTCAACTTGCCACATTGTTGTAAACTAATTCCCACTGGCAGCTAATAACTTTAATTCTTTTGCACCTGGAGCACAGTACCACTCGTCCCCAACCATGATCATCGACTAAGACGACAACATCGACTTCTACTGGGCCAGCTCTGTGATCAATGTGTTAGGCAGAACTCTGCGTGAAAGTTGTTGTTAAATGTACACCTCGTAAGAGACGTCTAATTTGTCTGTATCAAGTGATACGTTAATGTTCAGGGACAGTTATGAGTGCTTATGACATTCCTGTGGCAATAGCTTGTACAAAGTTTAGTAATTCTTGTTGTCTAGGTTGTAATGAAGTAAACTAATATTTTGTGTTCTAGTATCCCGGCTTTGAGGCAGTGGTAATACCGGTTTCCATCGCATCACCGAAGTTAAGCGCTGTCGGGCTTGGCTAGCACTACGGGGCTGCCTAGCGCTTTCGACAAGTAAGGAGTACTTGTATGAGGCCAATTGTGGAGCAACTTGACTGAGAGGTACCGCCTCCGGTCAAGAAAGCTGACAACGCCCTGGAGAGCGCCGTGACCACGTGGCCTTCCATATCCGCATCCAGTGAGGCGTATCGACTGAGGATGACACGGCGGTCGGTCGGCGCCGTTGGGACTTCCGAGACCTGTTCGGACAGAGTTTAATTTAGTTACCATCCACTCGGTCTCCTCCTGGAGCGAACCAAACAACCAACCGTTGTACCAGCGAGTGTATTTTCGTCCGACAGAACAAAAACTATGATATAGCTCAGAACATGGAATAAGTCGGAGTCTAAATTCGGATTGTTAACAAAAAAATAATTACTTGCTTTATGTGTGGCAAGGACCTTATCGGCCGTACGTCTGCTCTATGAGCCTCTTCCACTTCTGCCTGTCCAATGCGCTGTTTGTCCAGTTGCTGTTGCTGTTCATCCTAGTCGTGTCCTCCCAAATGTTATCACGCCATTCTGATTCTGGGTCTTCGTCTTCCTCTCGTTCCATCTGTTATTCTGCTGAATGCCATTTTAGGTAGTCTATTCTGTCATTCTTGCTGTATGGCCTGCCCAATTCAACCTTCTCCTCTTGAGCACTTCGACGATGTTACTCTATTTGTACAGCCCTCTTAATTCTTCATTTCTTCTTACTCTCCATTCCATGTTACTTTCGTCGTTTAGAGGTCCAAAAATTTTCCTTACTACTTTCTTTTCGAATATTAACAGTTTTTCTTCATCTTTCTTTCTAAATATTAATCTTTCATATCCTTATAACATCACAGGTATAATGGTCGATTGATATAAGCGGATTTTGAAGTTACTGGAAAGTGTCTTAGAATTTTGATGAAACTAAAAAGTGTCTTGTTTGCTGTTGCTGAACGGGCATCTGTTTCTATATCTGTTCTGTTGTTATTACTAAAAATACTTCCTAGGTACTTGAAGTGGTCAACAGCCTTGAAACTGAATCGATCTGCAGTCAAAAGAGCATCGTTTCTGGTTTTCTTACTTATGGGCAGGTATTGTATTAACATGTAATCCTGTTTTCTCAGCAATTTTGTAGTAATTTTGCATCCTTTTGATTAATTCTCTTTTGGAACCACTTATTAGTGTTACGTCTTCTGCGTAGGTAAGTCTTGTAATGTTCACATCCTGTAGCTGGATCCCTTTTGAACTGGTTTTAGAAAAATTCTCTATCGATCTTCTCTAGGACAAGGTTGAATAAAATAGGTGAAATGGCATCCCCTTGTCTCAGTCGAGTGTACACGTTAAAATCTTCAGTTTCTACTACCGGTGTCTTTATGCGACATAAAATTTCGCCTATACACATTTTAACTAATCTGATTAATTTTGATGGTATTTTAAATTCCTTCACTATTAGTGCTGTCGGTGAATGCTATCATAGACCTTTTTAAAATCTAAGAATAAGTATGTGGACATCTACAGTGAATTCCCAATAATGTAATTAGTTTATGCTTATTTCATTTCCGATGAGTGCCAGTCTGTAACAGTCTAACGACAGATGTAACTTTCTTCTGTTTCGTTGGCTGGTTCTCTTGGTATAACGAATATTAACTCCATCTACTAGCCGAACACAAAGATCCGTCTCTGTACAAGACAGATATTGGCCTTATGACACAGTTACTCAAAACAGTCCAGTTCGAATCGCCTCATGATTCCGATTTCCCTTCATAGATCTCTGGATTCATCTCATTTTAATGACCAAGCGAGGTGGCACAGTGGACTCACATTCGGGAGGACGACGGTTGAAACCCGCGTCCAGCCATCCTGATTTCGGTTGTCCGTGATTACCCTAAATCGCTTCAGGCAAATGCCATAATAATTCCTTTGAAATGGCACGCACGACTTTTCTTCTTGCTCCTTCCCTAATACGATGGGACAGATGACCTCGCTGGTTGGTCCCCTCCCCCATGTCAACCAACCACCCCATTTTAATGCCCTCCAATCCATTCCCCTTCCTCCTCCTCCTCCTCCTCTTCTTCTTCTTCTTCCTCTTCCTCCTCCTCTTCTTCTTTTTCTTCCTCTTCCTCCTCCTCCTCCTCTTCTTCTTCCTCTTCCTACTACTACTACTACTACTACTACTACTACTACGTCGCCCACCCTCTGCCCCTTATCTTTTACCCATAATTTTTTTCCGACCCTCACGATTCCACGCGCCCACGGAAAAGTCTGCCCAGCCCACACCCTCCGGCTGATGCTCTGTAGTTACGTCACTGTTGTCGCCGCTGCGTCTCCGGAACGACCCAGTTAGTGCAGATGGTACTGCCGTCGTCAGTAGAGCTGGTTGGGCAGCGATAGCCCGCGGCACGTAGCAGTTGTACAGCCGGTTTGGCTCCTGCAGCACGCAGCGTGGCCCCCAGGCTTCCGGCCGTGGGGCGGGAACAATCTTGTTAGGGCACAGCGGCGAGGCTCGCGTGTCGGTAACGCGCCAGCCGGGCCGACACGTGTCGTGCGTGAAGCCAGGGCACGCCGCGTGCTGTGCGTGATACAGATACCACGCACAGTTCGGGGCTCACGTTACTCACAGTAGCGCGATACCTTCGAAGCTGGACCTGACACGTGTCTCTCTCAGATTTCGATCGTGTTCGGAAAAAGATTTGGATCGTCTTTAGAGATAATTGAGAACGCAGACTGTGGAAAGGGGGCGGGGGTAAGGACGTGTTCAGTAGGTCTTGTAGAAATATGGTAGTTTTAATAGTAGCATGCGTAAGCTACCTCACTGTATTCACCAGTTCATTCCATCCGTGACACGCTACTTCGGCCACAATTTCCGCAACACAAGGTGGTGACATTCTGCTTGGCACAAGGCCATATGGGAGTTGATGGCAGCGAAAAGTCGGATGCATAGTCTAGGATGCGTGCATGGTACGTATTCCAGTTCAGTGTGAATTCCCCTGCAGTCGGTAATGTTGCTACAGGGTTTACGGCACAAGTAAATCACAACCTCAGCTGCTGTTAGAAGTATTGTTACCGATTGCGCTCATCGATCATTGTCAGATGACCTGTAGGACAGCGTTGCAAAGTACCACACACAGTTGTGTAGCTGTCACTATAAGACAAAATATTTGAGATTCCTTCTCCGTATTTGAATATTGGCTCCGGCCTTATAAAGCGTTTTGGGACTAACGAAAACAGCATGTAGCACTATATTTACTCTCATGTTGGAATGTCATCAGAAATACTGTACGTACTACGAGACAGTGCTGAATTAATGCCTCAGAACTTTTTACGTGAAGAACTTTAAAGCTTTTTAAATAAGACGCACATTATTAACACTGTACTTCTTTATTCTTCATGTCCACGTATTCGCATCCCTTCCCCAGCGTTGACAAGTCCCAACCGAAATAAGAGTGCGAGATTCACAGTGCTGTACTGAATAAGTGAACATTTGCAACTCGCAGTTTCTACGGTCTTCTTCGCCGTAGTTCGTAGCAGAGCGCAGAACTGTGTATTTATGCAGCAAACTAGTCGGTGCCAACTCTCTTGCTACCTGAATTTTTGATAAGAGAAGGCTGGTACTGCGCCAGGTTCAGACCTTAAGAGCGGCAAAGGACAGATAATGGAACTGCAGTTGTCCATTACGCTCCTGCTAGTGGTAGTAAATGTCGTCTTTGAGAAAAATAGTATGCTGTAAAAGCGTTTTCACAGTTCTGGAGGGAATTTTCGTTCGTTCGTTGCAACTACAAAAAAATGCGTATTTTTTCACGAGACGAGTTTCGCTTTATTTAGAGTTCGATTTGCTTTAAGATCGATAAACAGTTCCTCAACGGTATGTTTGTTTCTACTTACGGTGTTATCCGGTTGATCTCTCGCCTACATCGGGATATGCCGTCTGCTATCACATCGATGATGTTTTTCTTCTTAAACACTGATAGTTGTGGTCTACTGTTTAGTTGCTCTGCAGCAATATGCATTTTTAATGCTTTTCCTAGCATACTTTTGCACGCACCACTGTTTTCTGTTTGTATTTATACTTCTTAGCATGTATTGTGATTTGTGTTTTGTAGTCATCAAACATAGCCTTAGAATGAAGGCTTTCGCGACCGGATGACATAGCTGCTGGTAAACCTTTCGGGATGTAAGTTCGTGGTCCAAGAAACTCTTCCGTTCCTGACGTTTCGTCCAGGACTACGCTGGACATCTTCAGAGGCGTTCCCCTGCTGAGTCTTGCCGACTGAGTGGTCGGACGTTCGAGATCGACATATATAATGCAGGAAAGGGGCGTGGCCGAAGTAACACGTGATAAGCAGAGATAATCGTTGTCAAAGATAAAACCTGAATATCGATTGTCGTCTTGTCAAAGATAAAATTGTCTAGCGCTTCTGCAGAGCTACAGTCCCTATGTCGCTGTTTCATTGCTTCCTCTTTTCTGTTAAAATTATCATGATGCTTGTAAATCTCAATGGCTTCTCCACATAGTCCTGGATGAAACGTCAGGAATGGAAGTTTCTTGGATCACGACCTCGCACCCCGAAAGGTTTACCAGCAGCTAAAACATATCCTTGCCACTAGTTTGCCTGTGACCTATACTTCTTTTTAATTAATTTTGTTTTTAATTCTATTTAATTATGTTGCTGTATATTTATATACTGTGTAGGGGTAGGGAAGGAGTATCGATGGACTTTCTTTTGTATGGGAGAGGATGAAGCCATGATGAGTGAACATAGTAGTGTGATGGAGTGTTGCAGAAGGTGAGGTGCAAGAAGTGAAGTGAAATTGGGAGGGAGGAGTGGTTGGTTGGGAGAGGGTGAAGGCACTTTTCTTTTTCATATAATTTCATCGATTATTTTATATAGGCTTTGGTTTCCAATATTTATTTGGTCATTGAACAACTGTTTATTTTGTGCTTGTACAATTATTTCATGACTCAGCGGCCGTATTAATGCTTTTCAAATTGAAACAATATATAGTGACTCAGGTAGAAAATAAAAAAATGCAGATGCTGACCTAAAAAGTAGTACACATTTTTACTGTCAACCTTATCCGTCAACGTAGAGGGGTAGGACAAAAATATGGGAACACCGGAAGAATGCATGCGTGAACACAAATGCAGATACTTGCCATGCCTGCAGGTTGCGCTGTTGTGTTTGACTACGAACGGCACTTGCCTAATGTCTTAAACATGTTGCAACTGACAGTCGTGATCCGAACAGTGTTCATTGTAGTTGTGAAAGAATTATGTCGGAGCTGAGTGAATTCTAACGCGGGCAAATTTTTGATGCTCGTACGGTGAATGCTTCCGTAACCGAGGTAGCCAAAGTCATTGGTGTTTCAAGAGGCACCGTATGGAAGATCGATACTGCACACTGGGCTAGCAGGAAAACTTCATCCGCTGAGTCACAATGCAGACGAAAGTGTGTGTTGAGTCATCGGACAGACTGTCATTAAAATCAAATGGTTCAAATGGCTTTGAGCACTATGGGACTTAACATCTGAGGTCATCAGTCCCCTAGAACTTAGAACTACGAGGGCTATCCACAAAGTACATTACGTTTTGGAGTTAAAAATAAATAAATTATTGGAATTTTTTTTATTGTATACTGATGAAAGCTACACTTAAATACTACTTTTCTACATAGTTGCCATTTAAATTAAGGCACTTATCGTAGCGATGGACGAGCTTGGAAATTCCTTCGTGTGTCCATTATCAAGTGGAAGTACTTGCGCCTTAGCAGATGTCAAAAAGTAAAAAATATCTGATATGACATGATGCAGAAGCTGGTTTCATTGCGTTGTGTTCCTGATTACGTGTTCTTGTACCTAATGTAATCTTTGAATTGCATTTTGAAATTGTTACTCGTGTTATGTTTCATTTTGTAATACTGGGTGCAGTAAATGATTCCATTTTGTTATTGTTTCATATAAAGTAGCTGGTTTTCTCGCATGCTGTTCGGTGGACATTTGTTCCTTGTTACGAAATCGTCTGTGAATTCCTCAATTTAAATGCGTTATAGGTATGTTGTTCCTAATTTATTTTATTTTAGGTCAAATCCGTTTTTCGTACTTTCTCGTACTTTCTCGTACTTAATGGAGAAATTCGTATTAGCAGCTTTTGACCGAATTGACCATTCTTCCTTACAAACGATAAACTGCAACAATAATTACCCAAATGTATTGACACGTTACTAACAGATGCTATAAACAATACCTTCCAACAGAAATCAGTGCACTACAATAATCATCCTGCTCCAACGAAAATTGAAAAGCTGTCATGCTTTCATCGTTGGATCTACTAGTGAATTCTGTACAATTAGAGTTGATTAAATGCAGTAGTGTTCAGTACGGTGGAAGTACGTTCATACTATGCTATACAATACCATGTATAAATAAGCACGTCGATGTAAATATCTTTGCTGCATGGTAACTATGTGCGCCGTCACTAATACTACAAAGCATACTCAGTTGCAAGAAGCAAAACCACTCAAGGCAGATAGACATGCTCGTTCCATGAGAAGATGTTAGTGAAGTTCAATAGCAATTCTGTACAAGGCTGCAAACAAGGAGCTCTCCAGTAAATGCGAGAAAATGTGACAAAAAAACCAGCTTCTTCTTATTGTGAAACAATGATTAGGAGTCATTTACTCCACCACAACATTGGGGTTCGCGGAAAAATCAAGCACAATACAAACAACATATTCGCAGTGTATTCAGAAAGTGAAATACATACAATAAGTAGTAATCAGGAACACAGTGCGATGAAGGCAGCTTCTCTTTACTACAGAAAGGAAACTAATATGGACGACTTCAAATATCCTGCGATACTTAGTTTTCTGCAACGATATATACTTTAGCAGCGTCCACGAAAGTTGAACGCTGACAGGTGGCAGCGCAGTCGCCAACTTTCATTGAACAGCAAACGTCTGTGGGCGAAAACATTTCTATAGAGTTACCACAACGTGGGCCGTTATGGCGGGACTGAAACTCATACAGGGACATACCGAACACGACCTTTGTTCGCTGCCAGGCCAAACGCACATCTATGAATCCATCATCTTGGTAAACAGGCCGAATACGGCGCTGTGGTCGGCATCGCCTTTATGAGACAAGTATGTGGCGCAGTTGTTAGATAGGTTACTGCTGCTACAACGGCAGGTAGGTTATCAACATTTGAGTTTGAACGTGGTGTTATAGTCAGCGCAAGAGCGATGAGACACAGCATGTTACCGGTAGCGATGGAATGGGGACTTCCCGTACGACCATTTCACGAGTGTACCGTGAATAGCAGGAATCCGGCAAAACATAAAAAAATGTTCAAATGTCTCTAAGCACAATGGGACTTAATATCTGAGGTCATCAGTCCCATAAACTTAGAAGTACTGAAACCTAACTAACCTAAGGACATCACACACATCCATGCGCGAGGCAAGATTCGAACCTGCAACCGTAGCAGCAGCGCGGTTCCGGACTAAAGCGCCTAGAACCGCTAGGACACACCGGCCGGCTTTATCTTAAAGAACGGCAGTATATGAATGGAGAGCAAAGGAAATATTAGTCCTCTTCAGATTCTTCAACTTGGAGGTGTTGGATTATTCTCTCTGGTATTTTGCAACAATAACGGAAATAGAAATAGAATCCTTAGAGTTCCGTATGTCGTGCTTCACTCACTCACTCACCTGTATTTTATCACAGTACTTAAGCATTGCGTTATAACTTTTCCATGATGGAACAACTGTTTCTTTTTAGCTTATTCCGCTTTCGACTTTGCCACCGTGTTTCGAAGTGCAGTGTTGTTAACAAAAGCACCAGGAATGAAGGACTCTTGAGACATAAGATCTCCGACATCGCTGTGGTCGGAAAAAGATTCTGTAGTAAGGGGACCAACGACGACTGAAGAGAATCGTTCAGCGTGACAGAAGTGCAACCCTTCCGCAGATAGCTGCAGGTTTCAATGCTGGGCCATCAACAAATGTAGCGTGCGAACCATTCAACGAAACATCATCGATATGGGCTTTCGGAGCCGAAAGCCCGCTCGTGTACCATTGATGACAGCACGACACAAAGCATTACGCCTCGCGTGGGCCCGTCGACGACGACAGTGGACTGTTGATGACTGTAAACATGTTGCCTGGTCCTACGAGTCTCGTTTTATATTGTATCGATCGGATGGACGTGTACGGGTATGTAGACGACTTCTTGAATACATGGACCCTGCATGTCGGCAGGGGACTGTTCAAGCTGGTGGAGGGTCTGTAATGGTGCGGGGCGTGCGCAGTTGTTGTAATATGGGACCCCTGATACGTCTAGATACGGCTGTGATAGGTGACACGTACGTAAGCATCCTGTCTGATCACCTGCATCCATTCATGCCCATTGGGCAATTCCAGCAGGAGAATGTGACACCCCACACATCCAGATTTGCTGCATAGTGGCTCCAGCAAGACTCTCCTGAGCGTAAAACACTTCCGCTGTCCACCATACTCCCAAGATATGAACCTTATTGAGCATATCTGGGATGTCATGCAACGTGCTGTTCAGAAGAGATCTTCAACCCCTCGTACTCTTTCGGATTTATGGGTATCCCTGCAGGATTTATGGTGTCAGTTCCCTCCAGCACTATTTCAGATATTAGTCGAGTCCATGCCGCGTCGTGTTGCGGGTACTGGTGTACCAGTTTCTTTGGCTCTTCAGTTTAGTTCATCATCTGAGGAATCGAAAATTTCCACGATTTTAGTCTGTTGTCAATATCGATACAGAAAAGATATACGTCTATGCATTCCTGAGAAAAGAGAGTTTTAGCTGGACAGCAGTCAGATACCAAATGACAAAAAATATATTTTTTCCTTGCGATATAATCACAGATTAACAATTTTCGGTGTTTCTCCGTTAGTTTTACTGCGTAACCATACCTCTTACCGATTTTCGTGATTGTAGGTCAATGGGAAGTATCCTATAGGAATTGATGAGTGAGTTTGCAAGTATCAAAATATGCGACATAAATTGCCGTACTTTTTGATCGCATTGGCTTACAAGCTTCAGTTTTTTTACATTGCCAAGTGACTGTAGACCTTAATAAAAATGGTTCATATGCCTCCGAGCACTATGGGACTTAACATCTGTGGTCATCAGTCGCCTAGAACTTAGAACTACTTAAACCTACCTAACCTAAGAACTGCACACACATCCGTGCCCGAGGCAGGATTCGAACCTCCGACCGTAGCGGTCGCGCGGTTCCAGACTGAAGCGCCTAGAACCGCTCGGCCACCGCGGCCGGCAGACGTTAATATATTAAATTTCAGCTTGATACGTGTACCCATTCCTGAGACAAGGGGTTTTAACAGTCGGACAGGCAAACGGATGGACAACAGAGTGAGAGTGACCCTGTAAGGATCCAGTTTTTACCCGCTGAGGCACGGAGCACTAAAAATTAAATATGTAACTTTATTTTTGGAGATTATAGTTAAAACTTTAACAGTCCCTGGTGGCTGTCGGTGTTGATAATATGTGTTTTGACGTAGAGGTATAATGTGACACCAAGTGTATCTCAGTCACGAGTATTCATCTTGGTGTAGAGGCTTCTAGCTATACGGGAGCACACCCCACCGCCACCGCCACCTCCAACCCGAGTCCCTTTGCTTCCCCCTCCCGGCACTGCACGCGCAGCGCCGCTTCCGGCGCCGGTCCCCCCGTTGTGATGCAAATGAACGCCAGCTGCGAGCTGTGCTGTCCCGCGCGTGTGGGCGGTGCGTTGTGTACCTGGCTCTGCCACTGTGCACTCCAGACGGTTTGCTGCATCGCCGCCTCGCGCGTCGCTTTCTGAATGCTGAGCGACGCCACTCCGCCTGCCTGTCTAGCTGACACTGCGCAGAGGAAGTTCCCCCCCGCGGCAGCAGCGCCACAGACAATCCGTCTACACAGAGACGCAGATGTATTTCACCTAGGCAAGAAGGCAAGGTGGAATCCTTGGCTTAAAAAGCGAATTCCTTAATTTAGTGTCTGGAGCTCGGAATTTAGCGCGGGTTTCAATGCGAGATGTTTATAATACAACCGTCGCCCTTTCTGCATTTCCTGAGGCTGTAACTTTCTTTACTTATCGCTTAACTGTACTCCTGTAAGTGCAGCATCACCATACACTGCACTAATACATTTACGGATGTTCACCATGGTTTCTTCTACTGCACGGAAGAATTCAAAACAGCACGCTGCAACGTGAGTCGTGTGTAGACGCCATTTTGATGCTGTAGTAAGGCTCTACCATCTGTCAGAACGGTTCGAAACTTCACCGGCACACAGAACAAGCATCAAATGTGAGACACCAACAAGGACGTTTGTCTATTTATAACATTTAAAAAAATGCTGGGCATTACTTATTGAACGACCCTTGTAGTTTCCACAAAGAAACATTGTCTCGAAACCTGGCAGAAAATCCAAAGAGGTTCTGGTCGTATGTGAAGTATGCTACCGGTAATACACAATCAGTGCTTTCTGTGCACGATAGCAATGGAGATACTATCGAAGACAGTGCAACCAAGGCAGAGTTACTAAGCAAAACTCCTTCGCAAAAGAAGACGAAGTAAATATTTTGGACGCAAACATGGCAGGAGACGCTTTGCCAGGATCGTAAACAGGTCGGTGTACCTCGTAAAATGCTAGTGCAACTGAAACGGGAATCTTTCGAATAAAAGGCGACGTTTTTAACGGGAAGTCCTGTTGGTGCAACATCTCTTATGCGTTCCGTATTCCATCGTTGGCAGGAATTACATTCGTAGAGTTTTAATGAAATGCCAATAGTAATTTAGTGATTAATCTCGGCCTGAGATAATTCTATCCACAGATAAGGTGGAGTGCCCGTTGCTGCCTACCTTCGCCCCCCCCCCCCCCCCTTTTCCGTAGAGGAAGATGAAAGTTGTGAATTATCATTCTTGTGTTGTCTCGATTAACATTCTGGAGAGACTGTGCATGTAACAAGATAAGCAGAAGTGTACGTAAATGGAAATCTGAAGCTATTGTAATAACTCGTTTAGGTAAGCTGTTCTAATGTGTATAATGAGTTTTTACACTCCACATAACTCGGACAAACGTATATCTTGTGAGAGACCGTAAAAAAGGGAACAACGAAATGATTTTTAACAGTAGCTTTACTTAAGGAAACTGGTATGAAGGAAAATTGGTATGACATAATTACATAGTTCCTTTGGGCGTTGAAATAATCCAACAGTAGCTCTGGAAAATTTGTTCCAGACATAGATTCGAACTCAGATACTCCATTTCTCCAGCGATTGCCTCGGCCATCTGGACATACTTCACGACCGACTCAAACATCCAAATGCCACTTACGATTGACGATTGTGACCCCTTTGCTCACCGCCTGACCGTATACACGCGAGGCGACGAACGATGGTATGCTTTCCCATTGAACTAGCACGCTGCACAGAAACTATTAGTCTTACAGAAAAAAAAATTAACGTTACCTTTTTGTAAGAAATGTAATGTGGTCAATCTTGTACTGTGATAAGTTTTCGTTAGAGACCGCAGTTTTCGAAGTATTCAAGAAGATAGCCTTCAAACGCGTTTTTCTTGAACAACTTGAAAACCGTGGCCTCCAGTACAAAATTGAACTGCATTAAATTCCTTGTTTACTTTTTCTGCAGGGGTAATAGTTTGCGTGTAGCGAACGCGAGAATATGAGACTCTCGCACGTTTATTTTGATGGCCTTGCAGGTTACATGAAGCCCAGTGATAGGAGCAGCTGAATTACCCTGTATGTAATTGCACTAATACATGTGAAATTGTTTCCAGTCCAGAGCTCATCCAGCAGTGGAATTATATTTTTTTTAAGATCTTCTCCCTAATTAAAGCACTGTTCACTCATTGGTGCAATGTTGAATGGTATTACTGTAGAAGTAGTACAGTATCATACATTGGGAAAATTTAGAGAACATATATTCCAAGAATAGTTTACGATAGTCCTGTTGCCACCATTGAACATAGTGCTTGAGGATCATGAAAACAAGTTCATAGATATCAGTGCATGTACGGAGATGATGATGATGATTTATTTGTGGGGCGCTCAACTGCGCGGTTATCAGCAGCCGTACAGATTCCCAATATTTACTCAGTCCAATCTCGCCCCTTTCATGAATGATGATGAAATGGTGAGGACAGTTCAAACACCCAGTCCCCGAGCGGATTAAATCGACAACCCGGCCGGGAATCGATCCCGAGACCCCGTGATCCAGAGGCAGCAACGCTAGCCACTAGACCAGGAGCTGCGGAGGAGGCTTACATTCATTTTTCCCTCGCTCAATACGGAGTCTTATAGGAAAGAAAATCTGTAATATAGGTACAAAATACTGTTCACCATGCAGTGTACCATGACCTCCGGAATGTTAATGTAGCTGTAGAATCTTGACTCTTGTGAATATCAGCTGAAATACTCAAATCATTGTTAATTAATATTAATAGGCCGTGCTTAACAGCCATTAATTATTTTTTAGTGCTTTGATTGTGTCACTCAGCTGTTCAGGTGAAGCAATCATTGTTATACAGCCGGTTTCGTCCGTCACCAGATTGCAGAACCTTCTGACATACTTAAACGAGCTCTGAAGTTCCGTGGTGTCAAAATTGGTCTATCTTGAACATTCGAAACATAAGTACTTGATATAGTAATGATATTTGTGCTGATGAGGAGCTTTTAGATATTCGCAGGGGACTTGCAGATTTATCATTACCACGTATCTCACTACAATTTGAGATTGAATGATTTACAAAGGAAAACTGGGGATTGAAACCATTGGTAGCGCGACAGCCAGCCAGCCTAATGGTTAAGATCGCTGAGTGAGGAGTACATGCTAACGATGGCGGTATGACGCAGTCAGTTGTACCCCGACGCATCACTGGTTCTCTGGGACATTCTCTTGCTATTTAGCTCAACGATGCCCAAGCGTTACAGGCCATGCGTCTTTATGCGAGGCGGATGAGTCGTCTAGATTTCGCATTGAACGGTCGTATGCAGTCGAGTCGCGCCAGAAGACTGTCAACAGCCTGCAGATGTTGCTAAAATATGAATTCGGAAGTTTTCCGTCGAATGTTAGGGAAAAAGTGAATGAGCGATCGGCTCATCCGTGGAGGGAGCGCGTAATTATCAACGAAATCACAGAACGAGTCATTATCGTCGTTTATAATCAATAGCGCCCACTGACGGGCTGTATCATTACGCATTACTTGAACATTTATTAAGGCTACCGTGAACTGTTGTATCCGGCTGTTGTGACCGAGCGGTTCTAGCCACTTCAGTCCGGAACGACGCGGCTGCTACGGTCGCAGGTTCGAATCCTGCCTTGGGTATGGATGTGTGTGATGTCCTTAGGTTAGTTAGGTTTAAGTAGTTCTAAGTTCTAGGGGACTGATGACCTCAGATGTTAAGTCCCATAGTGCTCAGAGCCATTTGAACTATTTTTTTAACTGTCGTAGCGTGACCAGGAAACGCGAGCTCGATTTCCGGTCTGACATAGATATCTTAGTCATTGCAGATTCAAAACTGGCCTATACTAGATTCAAATAAACAGAAAAGAAATGTGCCGCAGTTTCTAATCTGTTTTAATGATCGAAGGAGAGGGAAAGAAAAACATTTTTACCAAGTACTGAACTGCGCGGTATTATGTCATCTCCTTGAAGCACAGGGCCGCCTGGTACAGCGTGAAACTTTTGTTCCCAAAGCTCAGGGTCAGGAAAACATTGGCTCCGGAGCTGAGTCATGGAAAGGCGAGACCGTTGCGGTTTTTTCGCCGCCGCCCACGCTGCCAAGGCTAACGGCAACATCGGCGCTTGTGTTTACTCCGTCTTACCCACGTTCATAGCGGAGGCTCCTCTGATGGCCGGATACGTCAGGGCGCTGAACCTGACCTGGCTGGAGTCGTGATCACGGCTGGCCCACTTCACAGCTCGATAAGTAACTTACTCTTTCGAGTTAGGAGAAGGAGGAAAGCGAGAAGATACGAAAGAGGAGGAGTTCTAAACTGGTGACTAGTCTACAACTGATCCTGTGGCTGTGAACAACGTCCTAAACCGAGGCGGTCTTCTATCTCCGTCATTTACTCTTCTCATTGCAAATTAAGTATCAGTCGTGACATTGAAAAACTCTGCCTTACTCTCTTGTTGATTCTGTCCTCTGGTATCATTACTTCAGTGTGCTGTGCATATTTATAGGGTCGTAAAAATAAAACTGGCCCGGGAAATACGAGGGTTGCCCAGAAACTAATGCACCGCATTTTTTTCTAGAACAATTCTTTATTGAACACAAGATGTTTTATCTACACACCATATTTTTCCACGTGATCTCCATCCCGTTCTGTGGCCTTCCTCCAGCGCGAAACAAGAGCGTGTATGCCTTGTCGGTATCAACCTTTGTCCAGGTGGCGGAGCCAATGCTTCACTGCGTGAATCCCCTCCTCATCGTCCTCAAAATGTTCTCCACGAATGGCATCCTTCAATGGCCCAAACAAGTGGAAGTCCAAGAGGGGCACGACAGGGCTGTAGGGTGGATGGGGTAACACTGCGATGTGGGGGCCAGGTCAGGTCTGTCAGGTGCGACAGCCGTGGGTGGTCTCCCCGACCGCTGCTAATGGTGGAGCTCCGCCAAACCGCCTTCTGATGACCTCACCCTCCGTGCCCAGCCACTAACTGTACTTCCGTCGACAGCAGTTGCTTCATAGATTTTGCGCAAGCGTTTGTGTATATTCCCAACAATTTCCTTCTCTGCAATATGACGGCACTTTGCTTGTACATAACCTACAGACGCCGTTTTGAAACTGTCCTGCAGCGACGCTGTCTGTCAGAAGTGACGGAAACTTGGCGCCCTACTCAGGCGACTTCAAATAATGCATAGTAACGTTTCGCATTCGTAGCCTTGTGTCCGGCTGAGAAAAAAAATGCCGTGCATTACTTTATCGGCAACCGTCGTATTTCATGCGCCTTATGATTGGAAACGCAACTTACGTCATCCGACATATAGTAGGAGCCACGAACGACGGCGGTCGAGTTCATGTTTGTTCCGCACACATGTCACTCATGCAGTAACAGCCAGTGAGCTTCCTGTAGTATTCTGAGCTCTCTGTTGTGAATGTCGTAGCCATTTAGAGGATTAAACTTGACAGTAGCGAGTTGTTTATTGAATTTTTGTTCCAATTATTGCTGGCCGTCATAGCTGATGGCGGTGGTTAGCGAGAAATTCCGCATAAGTTAGTGAAAGCACTTGTATGTCCTTACCGTAACTTTCACTCGGAACGGACAACGATGCATTTCCCGTGTGTGCATCGACCTGCACGAACAGCTATCGATGCGGACTATAGATGCGGCTGATATAAGTTGGGTTGCCTTCTTGAGGCGCTTGAAATACACTGCGCAACAGCGTTAAAGGATTACTTTCTCGAAACGCCGTAATTTTCTCCCATTGCGACGCCTAAGTTTGAAACTTCGCTCAAAGATGCCTACAACCTCTCTGTAATTGTTCAAAAGCGTGGGGTCCTGCGAAGTCACCCTCGGACTCTACAACGCTTTAAACAGGCAGCAGTGCAGTGCGACCGCAATTTTTGCTTTGGTGTACGGGATGGGACCACTAGGAACCGTTCAAAGCCATTCGACCAAATCTGAATGTGATCCGAAGCAGCTAAAGGGTCGCGTGCTTTTTTTTTATGCCCCTGTTTCACGCTGTCGTGTGGCTTGAGCACAGGGGGATGATGTGACATGACCCTCTGGGAAGACGCAGTTCGGTCGGCAATAACTGTGTTGCCCCCCCCCCCCCCCCCCCGCTCCCCATTTATTGCCAATTTTAAAATGTGCCTTCACAGCGAGAACGTTCGAAGTAGTTGTAGGCGTCTGCGGTAGGCAACCACATGATACACCTCCAGTGCCAGTTACCTTCTTGCAGCATATTTCCAAATTGGCGCGCGCGCGGGGGTAGGAATCCCTTTGCCGTTTTATTCACGCATGTGTCGCTGAGACATCAGTAACCCACTTTACGCGTCACATGAGCTCCTGAGTCGTGATCCTTTTTTCGCATGCGTTGGCATCTTGTTGTTAGAAGCGCCGCCGGAGAGCCCGAGGGTGAGATCGCAGGGCGCCATGCTTTTGCACCGTTACAGACGGAGGTCCGAGGCACCTTTGAGCCGAATTTCAAACTTTCGTGTCGCAGTGGGAGACAATTACGGAGTTCCGAAAAAGTGATCCTTTAAGCCTACTGTGCAATGTAATTCATGCACCTTAAGATAGGTAACAAAACTTACATCATCTGCGCTATAGTTAAAGCCAAGAACAATGACGGCGCACCCACGTCACGCGCTCTGCGACAGCCAATGGAGCCTTCGGTTATGTTCTCAGTTCTCTGCTGTGGATGTCGTAGCCACTACGAGCTTTAAACTTAACTGTAGCGAGTTACATAGTGAACTTCTATCCAATAATTGCGGATTGTGATAGCTGACGGTGCTGGTCGCCACAAAGCAAGCAAAAGATTTAATTTTCCGGATACAAGCTTTTTCCAGTCACAAAGCACTTGTGTGCGCGCGAACCACAAACAACTGTCGCTTGTAAAGAGCAACAGTGCGTTTCCCGCCTGTCCCTCGACCGAGCGAGGTGGCGCAGTGGTTAGCACACTGGACTCGCATTCGGGAGGACGACGGTTCAATCCCGCGTCCCGCCATCTTGATTTAGGTTTTCCGTGATTTTCCTAAATCGCTCCAGGCAAATGCCGGGATAGTTGCTCTGAAAGGGCACGGCCGACTTCCTTCCCCGTCCTTCCCTAATCCGATGAGACCGATGACCTCGCTGTTTGGTCTCTTCCCCCAAACCAACCAACCAACCTGTGCCTCGACCTGCGCGAACAGCTGTCGCTCGAGAATCGATGCAGCTGATGATGTAAGTCGGGTTGCCTATCTTGGGCCGCTTGAAATATTTTCCGGGACAGTGTTAGCCTTCCCACCATGTATAATGGATTGCCAATCCAGCTATTTTTTGGTATCGCGCTGCCTAATAATTGAAAACATGTTGTTCCATTCCACGTTACCCAAAGTTTTCTCTAAAGTTACGGATGCATTTTTTGTAAATCTGCTTCAAGTATATTAACTGCAGTGTTCATTTTGCTTCTCGAGTACCATCGAGCGATGAGGCGCTATGTTGAGGCACTGGACTCACATTCGGGAGGACGATGGTCCAAATCACCATCCAGCCATCCAGGATTTCTGTGGTTTGCTTAAATGGTTCCTTCTGCAGGTCACAGGCTTTCCCAACTTTTCTCATCCAAAACATGTACACTGTCTCTAATGATATCGCCGTTGACGATTGCTTAACCCAGTGTCATTTTCGTTTCTCTATTTTTTCAAATATCTCTGCAGTTTCTAATTGTATGTGGTCGTCCACGTTTATCATAAAGGTAAGACAATAAAAGCACTGTACATAAAGTTTTAACTAACACCTCGAAATAATAAAGACGCAATTAATTTTTTTTTTCTTTCTTAGTAGATACACGCAGAAAACCGCGTGCCACAGAGCCGTAGGCATTCCGTTTGCGCGAAAGCAAAACAACAAACGCAGGCACGGATAAGGTCTAAACGTGCTGCGTTTGTTGTTTCGGTCTCCCGCAAACGGCATGCCTGCGGCTCTGTGGTACGGCGTTTTCTGCGTGTACCAGACGTGTAACTAGGCAACAAAAAATTAATTGCGTAACATTATTTTTTCGATGTGATAATTAAAAGCTACATGACTCCCCTCTCAAAAACACAGTATTTCATACAATCACGAAAAAGTGTTTATTTCTTATTTATTTACCCAGACCAGATTAGTGCCCTGACGTCCTATCTCCCACCCGAACGACAATAAAACATGTCAATAAATACAAAAACTCCTACAACAATAATAATGATATCATCATCATCATCCCCTCATCATCATCATCATTTAAGACATTATGCCTTTCAGCGTTCAGTCTGGAGCATAGCCCCCCTTATAAAATTCCTCCATGATCCCCTATTCAGTGCTACCATTGGTGCCTCTTCTGATGTTAAGCCTATTACTTCAAAATCATTCTTAACCGAATCCAGGTACCTTCTCCTTGGTCTGCCCCGTCTCCTACTACCATCTACTGTTGAACCCATGAGTCTCTTGGGTAACCTTGCTTCTCCCATGCGTGTAACATGACCCCACCATCTAAGCCTGTTCGCCCTGACTGCTACATCTATACAGTTCATTCCCAGTTTTTCTTTGATTTCCTCATTGTGGACACCGTCCTGCAATTGTTCCCATCTACTAGTACCTGCAATCATCCTAGCTACTTTCATATCCGTAACCTCAACCTTGTTGATAAGGTTACCTGAATCCACCCAGCTTTCGCTCCCATACAACAAAGTTGGTCGAAAGATTGAACGGTGCACAGATAACTTAGTCTTGGTACTGACTTCCGTCTTGCTGAGCGCTCACTGCATTAGCTTTGCTACACCTCGCTTCCAGTTCTTTCACTATGTTGCTATCCTGTGAGAATATGCATCCTAAGTACTTGAAACCGTCCACCTGTTCTAACTTTGTTCCTCCTATTTGGCACTCAATCCGTTTATCTCTCTTTCCCACTGACATTACTTTCATTTTGGAGGTGCTAATCTTCATACCATAGTCCTTACATTTCTGATCTAGCTCTGAAATATTACTTTGCAAACTTTCAATCGAATCTGCCATCACAACTAAGTCATCCGCACATGCGAGACTGCTTATTTTGTGTTCACATATCTTAATCTCACCCAGCCAGTCTATTGTTGTCAACATATGATCCATAAATAATATGAACAACAGTGGAGATAGGTTGCAGCCTTGTCTTACCCCTGAAACTACTCTGAACCATGAACTCAATTTACCGTCAACTCTAACTGCTGCCTGACTATCCATGTAGAGACCTTTAATTGCTTGCAAAAGTTTCCCTCCTATTCCATAATCTCGTAGAACAGACAATAACTTCCTCCTAGGAACCCGATCATATGCCTTTTCTAGATCTATAAAGCATAGATACAATTCCCTGTTCCACTCATAGCACTTCTCCATTATTCGCCGTAAGCTAAAGATCTGACAACCTCTAAGAGGCCTAAACCCACGCTGATTTTCACCCAATTGGTCATCAACTAATACTCGCACTTTCCTTTCAACAATACCTGAGAAGATTTTACCCACAACGCTGATTAAAGAGATACCTCTGTAGTTGTTACAATCTTTTCTGTTTCTATGTTTAAAGATTGGTGTGATTACTGCTTTTGTCCAGTCTAATGGAACCTGTCCCGACTCCCAGGCCATTTCAATTATCCTGTGTAGCCATTTAATACCTGACATTCCACTGTATTTGATGAGTTCCGACTTAATTTCATCCACCCCAGCTGCTTTATTGCACTGCAATCTATTGACCATTTTCTCCACTTCCTCAAATGTGATCCTATTTCCATCGTCATTCCTATCCCATTCTACCTTGAAATCTGAAACATTACTGATCGTATTTTCACCTACATTGAGCAACTCTTCAAAATATTCCCTCCATCTGCCCAAGGAATCCACAGGATTCACCAGCAGTTTTCCTGACATGTCCAAAATACTTGTCATTTCCATCTTACCTCCCTTTTGAAGACTGCTAATTACACTCCAGAATGGTTTTCCAGCAGCTTGACCCATAGTCTCCAACCTGTTTCCAAAGTCTTCCCAAGATTTCTTCTTGGATGCTGCAATTATCTGTTTGGCTTTGTTTCTTTCTTCAACATAACTTTCTCTGTCTACCTGAGTTCTAGTATGTAGCCATTTTTGATAGGCTTTCTTTTTCCTTTTACAGGCTGCCTTGACTGTGTCATTCCACCAAGCTGTTCGCTTCATCCTACTTTTACACACTACTGTTCCAAGACATTCTTTAGCCACTTTTAGTACTGTGTCCCTGTACCTTGTCCATTCCTTTTCCAATGACTGTAATTGACTACATTCAACTAACTGGTACCTTTCTGAGATCGTTGTTATGTACTTGTGCCTAAATTCCTTATCCTGAAGTTTCTCCACTCTTATCCTCCTACATATGGACCTGACCTCCTGCACTTTCGGCCTCACAGTCCCAATTTCACTGCAGATTAAATAATGATCAGTGTCATCAGAGAATCCCCTGAATACACGCGTGTCCCTCACAGCCTTCCTGAATTCCTGATCTGTTATTATATAGTCAATGACAGATCTGGTTCCCCTGCCTTCCCAAGTATACCGGTGAATGTTCTTATGTTTAAAAAAGGAGTTTTTGATTACTAAGCCCATACTAGCACAGAAATCCACGAGTTGTTTCCCGTTCCTGTTGGCCTCCATATCCTCTCCAAATTTACCCATAACCTTTTCATACCCTTCTGTTCGATTTCCAATCCTGGCGTTAAAATCACCCATGGGCAGAACACTGTCCTTGTCCTTTAACAACTACATCACTGAGTGCCTCATAAAAACTATCCATCTTATCTTGATCTGTCCCTTCACAATGCGAATATACTGACACAATTCTAATTTTCTTGCTAGACACTGTCAAATCTATCCACATCAGTCGTTCGTTTACATACCTTATTGCAACTAGACTAGGTTCCATTTCTTTCCTGATGTAAAGCCCTACACCCCATTGTGCTATTCCTGCTTTGACTCCTGACAGGTAGACCTTGTATTCTCCCACTTCCTCTTCTTTCTCATCCCTTACCCGAATGTCACTAACAGCTAAAACGTCCAGCCCCATCTTACTTGCAGCCTCTGCCAGCTCGACCTTCTTCCCAGAGTAGCCCCCATTGATATTAATAGCTCCCCATCTCATTACCATTTGTTTGCCAAGTCGTATCTTAGGAGTCCCTGGTTTGTCAATTAGAGGTGGGACTCCGTCACCTCCGAAGGTCCGAGTGATTTTGCTCTGATTGTTGCCAGCATCATATTTAAAGTACCAGGGAAGCAGGTTGCTAGCCTTACTTGCCCCGAGTCCCATTGGGTTTTACCCCTAACGGCTGAGGGACTAACCGGTGGATTTGGTAGTCTTTGCCGTATGAGCACAAAGGTGACCACGACTCAGAATATGTCCGAGATGCCCAGCCTTATTCCAAAGTAACTTGTATCCCGACTGTCGGGACCACTTGCTTGGCCACTAATACGTTGCCCGTGGTTCATGAACTAGAACATGACTACAGGAACCCACACCATGAACCACAATAATAACGATGATAATAATAATAAAAGGCGCTGCATTTAATAGCAGAGAAAACAGCTCTGTTGATTAACATCGAAAAGACTGAATTAATTACTAGTTGTGAAGACGCACCTAGATGCATATCAGAGAGCCAAAACCGTAGAGTACCTTGAAGAATGGATCTCAGATGATCACAGTAAAACTGTAGCTCTCTTACTCAGTAAAATCAAACTACACAGCACGTGCTTTCAGAAAAATATACGTCTCAAAACATCTGTTGATGAATACCAAACTAAGACACTTAAACTTCCTGGCAGATCAAAACTGTGAGCTGGGCCGAGACCGTTACTTGAGACCTTTGCCCTTCGCGGCAGAGTCTCTAGCCGACTGAGCTACACAAGCGCGACTCACAGCACGTCCTCACAGCTTAACTTCCGCCAGTATACCTCCTACGTTCCAAACGTCGCAGAAGTTCTCCTTCGAAACTTGTAGAACTAGCACTCCTGGAAGAAAGGTTATTGCGGAGACATAGCGTAGCCACAGCCTGGGGGATGTTTCGAGGACTAATTTTTCGCTCTGCAGCGGAATGTATGCTGATATGAAACATCCTGGAAGACGAAAACTGCGTGCCGGACCGTGACACAAAGCTTTAATCTGCCAGGGAGTTTAATAACACAGCCCACTCCACTGCAGGCTGAAAATAAATTCATTCTAGAATGTAGAGCAGTAGTCCTCCATAGAGCAGAGTGCCTATCCATAACCAGAAAGATCCCAATAAGAGTACTCGAGTACAAAAAGGAAATTTTGCTGCGAAAGGCAGTGCGACCAACGATCCTGCCAGATAGGATAGTACAAATCTAGTCGTGAACTCTCACCGATGCCATCAGAAGAAGACGACTAGCTTTCTGTGGTCACCATACTCAGTCGGCTGTCCTCTAAGATCTTCAAAGTAGCCAACAAGGGTAAAATCACTGGACCCTGTGGTTCAGGCAGTTGGGGAAAGATCTTGCAGAACTTGATATTAGGCAAGACGTAATAACTGGCGGGAGTGATTACCATTTAGCTGTTGAAATGATACGAATATCCCTTACAGCTAAGGAAAACAGTAGTGGCAGGCAACAGTGCAGCAAAAACACGAGCACAGTGTTCCACAGATGCCCGAAAGGAGGTAAAAAAACTAGTAGGCGTTACTAGTAACAATAATATCGATTATCTTTGCACTTCTGAAGCCGTGTTTAGCATTATCAGAAATAGAAGGAATGACGAAAGAGGAGAGTATTGAAAATGGCAGTGACAATAACCGTTTAGAGGACAACAGTCTCTCAGGACAATGTGACAAGTAGAGGGAAAGGTGGAAGGGGAGGGGAGTGTTGACAAGAATGAACTGAAGTCAAATACAGCGGGTCCCAGGAGGAAGGCCAATATCCAGGGACGTGACAGGAACGATCATTCGAAACAAAAGAGTGTGGTAAACATAACCTCTTAAATATATATATATGTTCATAGCTATAAGCACGTATATCATATTCGCTACTGTGAAACACATCTCTTCTACTGAGCAAGTGGTTCAAATGGTTCTAATAAGCACAATGGGACTTAATATCTGAGGTCATCAGTCCCCTAGACTTAGAACTACTTAAACCTAACTAACCTAAGGACATCATACACATCCATGCCCGAGGCAGGATTCGAACCTGCGACCGTAGCAGCAGCGCGGTTCCGGACTGAAGCGCCTAGAACCGCTCGGCCACAGTGGCCGGCTGAGCAAGTGGTCATAACCCTTAAGGTATGCACATTGGACCCCACGTTTACTTGGCGATTTTTTCTTTTTGTGGTCCATACTACCTCCTCTCAAAATATGGGTAGCAAAGAGCCTGCGGTAGAAGAGTTTTGTGTGGCAGTGTGAAAGATGACGCAGTGCTGATAGGTCATAAGGTATGCAGTTTAGAGCCGATGTTTATTAGACTTTTTTTTATTCGAAAGATAGTTCCTGTCAATTCCTCCTTGGACGCTCTGCATATAGATATGTGGACGATTAGCTGTGTGGTGTCGTCCAGAGAACATGGTGGTACACCAAAGTCGGCATCGATACCACAGGCGACAACGAATGGGAGAGGCTGAATAACACACGTTCTCCTTTTCTGCACAGCAGCGCCCTCACACAGAGGTCAATATAGAGCCGAACTTGGAAGCACCGTGCTCATTTCGTGACTTCAGCTGAAGCAGTCATCATCATCGAGTCGGTCTAAAGAGTTACTAAGTCTCAGATATAAGTACACTTTCATAAGTGTTGAACATTGTTCTTCAAAGGAAGAGTTTGTTAATTATTGCGTTATGTGACGCCTTAATAGTCAGTGGCAGAATTAAAATCTCAAGCACTCCTGTGGCAAAGGATTGTATCAAGCTGACTGAATATTTTTATCATGTTTGTAATAAAGTGAACTAATATATCACATATTGTAGCTCCGATGAGCAGTCTCCCAGAGCAGTCAAAGAACCACAGTTGTATGTGGATGCTTGTAGTTTGGGGTGTTCATAAAAAGCTTTCTTATGAACCTCGATAGGAATTTGATTTCTCGGATTTTTGAGGAAAGTCATTCTTAAGTCGGGTTCCTGATACAGAAGAGGATTATGAGAGTATGGTTGGTTGGTTTAAAAGGGGAGGAAGGGACCAAACTGCTTGGTCATCGGTCCCTATCAGTATGTAGTGTGTAGTAGGTGTCGCGTGGAGTTTGGCTGTGGTAGCTGCCAGAATACACAGGATGAGCAGTTCATCTGAGCACGTGCAAACATACCCAGCGTTGTGCGCAGCCGGCGGCAAAGGGGAAGGGCGTTTGCATCCTGTTTGTGTGAGCGGCCGCACCGCTGCGGTAACGGGGAACACGAGACAGCGGCAGAGACGGCGGAGGGCGTAGGCGCCTGCCGGCGGCCTTGGCTGCGCAGTCTGGAATCTGCAGTCCCGGCGGGGGACCCGTGGGACCGGAGCGCCTCGTAACAGCTCAGGTGAACTACTCGCCTAGCTCCTGAGTGTCGGCTCAGACCGCTGCAGCGTGTAATGCCGACCCTTCACCAGTCTCGGGTATTTCCCACAGGAAGCCGTCCCCCTGCCTCCCTCCCACCTCCTCCTCCTCCTCCTCCTATTCATGTTCCGCAAGAACCAAGCGAGGCAGCCCAGCGTTTAAAGCCACCTGGTGCGAATGCTAACGAAGAGGGGTAACATTCACAGACCACTTCCCAGTACTCCCTTGCATTGGCTTGTGTAGGATATGGACCAAAAATACTGGAACACGGCAGGAAATGAATGCTAGATTATACACTGAAGACCCAAAGAAAACGGTACACCTGCCTAATATCGTGTAGGGCCTCCGCGAGGACGCAGAAGTGCCGCAACACGACGTGGCATGGGCTCGACTAATGTTTGAAGTGGTGCTGGAGGGAACTGACACCATTAATCCTGCAGGGCTGTCCATAAATTCGTAAGGGTAGGAGGGAGTGGAGATCTCTTTTGGACAGCACGTTGCAAGGCATCCCAGATACGCTCAATAATGTTCATGTCTGGTGAGTCTGGTGGCCAGCGGAAGTGTTCAAACTCAGAAGAGCGTTCCTGGAGTCGCTCTACAGCAATTCTGGACCTGTGGGGTGTCGCATTGTCCTGTTGGAATTGCCCAATGCACAATGGACATGAATGCATGCAGCTGATCAGACAGGATCTTTATGTACTTATCACCCGTCAGAGTCGTATCACGGTTCCCGTACCACTCCAACTGCACAGCCCTCGCACCATTACGGAGCCTCCGTTAGCCTGAACAGTCCCCTGCCGACATGCAGGGTCCGTGGATTCATGAGGTTGTCTCTGTCCCCGTAGACGTCCATCCGCTCTACAGAATTTGAAACGGGACTCGTCCGAACAGGCAACACGTTCCCACTCATCAACAGTCCAAGTCGGTGTTGACAGGCCTAGGCGAGGCGTAAAGCTGTGTGTCGTGCAGACATCAAGGCTACACGAGTGGAGCTTCGGCTCCGAAAGCCGATTCAATAATGTATATTGAATGGTTCGCACGCTAACGCTTGTTGATGTCCCAGCATTGAACTTTGCCGCAATTTGTGGAAGGGTTGCACTTCTGTCACGTTGAACGATTGTCTTCAGTTGACGTTGGTTCCGTTCTTGCTGGATCTTTTCCCGACCGCAGCGATGTCAGAGATTTGATGTTTTAACGGATTCCTGATGGTCATGTTACACTCGTGAAATGGTCGCACGGGAGAAAATGGTTCAAATGGTTCAGAGCCCTATGGGACTTAAGATCTTAGGTCATCAGTCCCCTAGATTTTGCACTACTTAAACCTAACTAACCCAAGGACATTACACACATCAATGCCCGAGACAGTATTCGAACCTGCGACCATAGCGGTCGCGCGGTTCCATACTGAAGCGCCTAGAACCGCTCGGCCACACAGGAAAATCCGCACTTCATCGCTTCCTCGGAGATGCTGTGCCCCATCGCTGGTGCGCCGACTATAACACCACGTTCAAACTCACTTAGATCTTGATAACGTGCCACTGGAGCAGCATTAACCGATCTAAAAACTGCGCTGGGTACTTGTCTTATATAGGCGTTGCCGACCTCAGTGCCGTATTCTGCCTGTTTAGGTATCTCGGACCGCAGTGCTGTATTCTGCCTGTTTACGTATCTCGGTATTTGAATACGCATTCCTATACCAGTTTATTTGGCGCTTCAGTGTAAATGCGTATGCTAGCCGAACCTGCAAGTTTCGCAGTTGTATCTGACGGCAAACGGCACCCCTGCAATGTCCCTAATACGTTTTAAGTGTCAGTCGTAGTCAAAACAGTATTCTATGTATTTGTGGGTGCATTGTGTTGCAGGTAAGTGAATTGGAACGCAGGCAGATTGTCCGTGTTCGAATGGTGGGTGTTTACGTAACCAAGGCAGCCGAAGTGTTTGTTGTTTCAGTAGGCACTGTACAGATTATTTATATCGTATAGCGAAAAAGCTTCATCAGCTAAATCACAGCCCGAACAAAATAGTGCGCCGATGGATTGTGATGGACGGTTATTCAAGAGGATCACGACGAAAAACGGCAGAACAACAGCTGAAGAAACCACTGCAGAACTGAACGTTGAACTTGCAAACACTGTCAGCACAACAACAACACGAAGGAAACCCGTAGAAACAAGGAATTGCAGGACGAGCTGCAACGGTGTAAATGTAAGTGACAGGAAAACGTGGTGCCGAAACCATAAAATTTGGGCTATGGAGGAATGAAAGAAAATAATTTGGTTCGATGAGTCTTGTTTCACACTATTTCCGACTTCTACCTGAGTTTACATCTCAACAGTGAAGCATAGCGTTGGTACGGTGATAATTGGGCAGCCATATCGTGGTATTTCATGGGCGCCATTGTCACTCTGCAAGGTCGCATTATTGCCAAGATTTATGTGACCATTTTCGTTGATCAGGTCCATCCCATGGTACAGTGTTTGTTACCCAACTGGTGATGCTGTGTTCCAGGGAAACATGGTTCACTCAGCTCGCATCGCCCTGAAATTGGTTTGTGACCATGAGGGTGAATTGTCGCGTCTCACCTGGCCAACAGTCACCAGATCTCATTAGTGAGATCAAGCGAAGCAACAAGTGTGGGATTTATCTGTAGGGAAGAAAAAACCCCATTGGGTATCAATTTCATTTGAAAATATACTTCGAATGTCTTACGGAATTTGTACTGATGTGGTTGGTAGTTTTGTGTTATTGAAGTGATCGTATATTTCAGTGTTAAAGCAGATTTTGAAATTTAAGAAAAATGAGAGTCAGTTACTTTTGTGGATTTCATAGAAGTTCTTAGAGATCTGCAACTTTTACTATCGTGTACAGGAAAGAAATATACGAGGGCGTGCCGAACAGTAATGCCTCCGATTAAATTGTATTTGAAAACTCTGGAAGTTCTTTTAATAAAACGTTATTAACATTCTACATCTTTATTCTTGATGTGTACATATTTGTGACTGAAAATAGTCACCCTAGGGACGAACACATTTCTTTCAACGAGAAACCAGTAGAATGTTTTACATTGTTCACGAAGCCATAACCTCACCTCTGCTTGCAACACTATCAAAGTAAAGCCGTCAAAGGATTTTTTTTTTTACTTTTGGAAACAGATGCAAATCAGTGGCCCGAGGTGTGACTGTATGGAGGATGATCGATGACAGGCGCGGGATTGTCGCAGAAATCGCAGCGCTTGTGCCATGCTGAAGGGGTGCTCCGTATGTGGATGACCTTTTCGAACTCGAAACTCGATTACAGCTTGCTGTTTCTCACGCAACAACGAAGTTACGTTACACGCCGCCACGTTACACGCTACAGCTGGGAGCCCTCTAGCGGCAGAGGGCTGCAAATACGTACACATGAAGAACAAAGATGTAGAATGTTAATAACGTTTATTTAAAAATCTTTAAGTGGTTTCTCATAAATTCGGAGACATTACTTTTGAGATCGCGCTCATAGTTCACGCAGCCAAATACGGAACAATCTATTCAGAGCCATCACTTAATAAACCTTTAGGATTTATTTTAGGATCCTGGTCTGTGATCGCAGCTGGACCGGGCTTAATGTTTCTTGCGCATCCAGATGCGAAGCTAGACGGAGAGTGTAACACCATTCAGTGATCGCTTTCCGATGGGCCGATTCTCCATCCCCCTTCGGACCCACGCCTTTCGCGCCATGGCCGGGATTGATGTGATGCAAGATTTTGTTACGAAATGTCCACGCTACAGCCGAATCCTGTTTAACGCCGCCTGGCCAGTACTCGGCTAGTGGGAGGTGGGCAGTGCCGGAGTGCAGGAACGGGAACACTACACGGGACGGCATTGGCATTGCGCACGGTCCCGCCACAGAAAACCTTGGTCGTCTGTAGTAGCTAATTCGGATGATAAGCTTCAGTCGGTGATTTCGTTATCTGAATTCAACCTCCTGCCGTGAAGAGCCCGAAAGTTATCTCCTGCTTCCAGTATTCGACAGTGAGAAACCTATTAATACACTACAATGCCAACCGCTCCGCCACCTCGGTTGGTGCCCGACAGTGAGCGCTGAAAGTATCCGAGATGAACTCCGCTTAACGGCGGCGTTATTTTGGGCGCAATAGCGGCCGCGTAACTTGAGACTGCCGTAAAGAATGTGTCGGCTGCCCACTCCCTTTATTCACATCTGCAGGCGGGACCCTCCGGACACCTGTTGCTCAAGTCTTGATCCCCGCCAGCAGCTGCAGCGACCAGACTAACTCGTCGACAGCCCCTCTAGCAAAACAACGAAAAACTACGTGGAACACCCACGGAGACAGGCACCAACACGATGAAACGCTCCTTTCGTCCGTCCTCCGAGTTACGTTAATGTCGCGCCCTGTCCCACACTCTCGGCCGCTCACAAGTAGAGGTCACCAGGGGTGGGACCGACTTTCTGAAACCATCCACATGGTGAGTAGGTTAAGACCCCTACTATCACACCCTGCAGCCGTTCACCCTGGTGGCCCCTCATTTGCGAGCAATCAACGGAAAAAAAATCCGAATTTTATGCAGCGCTCAATTCCGTTAAAGGAGGAAAATTATGTAGACTGATTGCGTGGTGCAATAGCTAGGGTACGGCCTTCGTGCTGAGCCCCTTAGATTCAAATTTCATCCCGTGCTGTAACTTTTTTTCTTGGTATATCTTTATCAAAGTGATTTTGATCATCACTATTATTCAATTAACTGGTTTAAATCTATTTTTTTTAATTTCTATTCCTTCGTCACATTTTATCATCGTCTCATGTTTCCATATATGTAATTATTTTTCCACTTAGAATTTTTTTGACCTGAATTTAATTATATTTATCTTTTACTGTATTTGAATTTTTGAAGCTTTTGAACTATCGGTTGAAAACAAAAGACGAAATAATCTGTTTATATTTACTGCGAAATAGATCGAAAATGTATTTTTCGGTACATGATGTAAATACCTTTTTGGGTGGTAATCCTCGTCTAAGCATTTAAAACATAGGCTAAATTACGGTTGCACTCTGGACAAAATAACTGAGATGAAGATTTAATCGAAAGGAGATATAAGTAAAACAAAATTCAAGAAAAATGAAGTACAGAAATAATGACTGCAATAACATAGATGTAAAAATAGGATGTCAAAGTAAAAGAAATTAAACCGAAATAAACACACAAAATTAATTAAAGTCACGCGAAAAAGGGTTCAAATGGTTCTAAACACTATTGTACTTAACATCTGACGTCATCAGTCCACTAAAACTTAGAGCTACTTAAACCTAAGTAACCTAAGCGCATCAAACACATCCATGCCCGAGGCAGGATTGGAAGCTGCGACCGTAGCAGCAGCACGGTTCCGGACTGAAGCGCCTAGAAGAGAGTTTCAAATGGAAAAAGAATGATAAGATGAAAACTGAGAGCAAAGGAAGAAGCTGATATGACGATTAAAATTACGTGACAAAGGAACAGAAATAAAAAATTAAATTTAAACCAATTATATGAATGAAAGTAACGAGCAAAGATATTTCTATAAAAATTCAAAAATAAAAAAATTGAATTATCTGACCGGATTCGAACCCACGACCTTCTGACTGTCACGGCCTTATCCTATCCATTACAAAACACAACCAGTCAATATAATACTGGTATTTTAGTGCAACTGAACACCACGCAAAGTCTCGAATTTATTTATTTATTTATTTTTTCAACTCGCAAATATGGGCCTACCAGGGTGAATGGTCACAGGGTGTGACAGCTGGGATATTAACTTAAATCACACTATACACGGTTTCAAAAAGTCAATCCTGTAGCTGACGACCTCTCATTGTTAGTAAATATCCACACTGTATATGCGACGTGCGGCGCTCGAGACAACTAATGCGACTTACACGGCTCTACAGATTTAATCGGAAACATTTATCGGGGAGGAGAGGTGTTGCCGTGAAGTTCGTGGTCGCCCGTCTTTGTGCCAATGTCCAGGATCAAATTTCAAACGTCTTCCCAGTGTCGCATTCGAAAGAGCTTTCAGTCGTCTCGGAACGCTTGTAGGTCATGTACCATTTTTGAAGAGAGTCTTATATTATTATTCTTGGAAAATACTGGTAATGGCACGACAGAGAGGGATAGCGATCAGGTACCCTTCTGTCCAGAAGGTATTTATTACGAGGATGTTCTACTAGTGACGCGCAAAAATTTGTGCCAGACCAGGACAAGAAACAGGATTTCCCGCTTGTCGTGAGTGATCACGTTAGCAGCTTCGGCTATCCAGGAACGCTTCCAGGACCAACCCAGACTTCCTTCCGTATGTTATACTGTCTACGATCCTGAGCAGGAATCGAAGTAAAGCTGCGAGCCATGGGGTCTTAGTAAGTGTGATGTGTGGAAGTCGGTCCTGAAAGCGTGCTTGGATAGGCGATGTTGGTAAAGTGTGTTACGAGGAGGTAATATCGTCATACCTAATGCAGCTAATGTCAGAAAGATTGCACAATTGAGAATAAATTCCACGTTTTAGCATTTTTGGAGTCGGGAATTAGTGACCCTGAAGTTGGAAGATAGTCATCCTTCTCTAGTAACAAAGCTGCTTTTCAATGCGGGAATCCTACAAGAATTCTGAAATGTGTTCCGTGTGCAGGAGACGGTTGATGTTCAGATTTTCCCAGATTTTTTTATACGAGTGTGGCGGTTTAGTAATCGTGTATGTGCTTGGTAAGAAGAGGACTCATTTCAAAGTCATTAACCAAGTGGAGGTACTGGTTAATACACAATGCCGATGTTGGCAGCGAGATCTTACTGAAGCCAATAAGTTACTTTTGTTTTCGGGTGTTCAGTGTATTTTTATGACATTTTCTATGTTGTCTTTAAACTGTTCTCGTATCTTATCAGCATACTTTACAAGAAACCAGTTGAAGATAGGTGTATTGAATATTAGGGGTGATAGGTGTATTGAATATTAGGGGTGTTTGTTTTTCAGTACGGTGGTCCTCAAAGCGAAGCTAGAGACAGTTACATAGAGTGTACTACACTACTGGCCATTAAAATTGCTACACCAAGAAGAAATGCAGATGACAAAGGGGTATTCATTGGACAAATATATTATACTAAAACTGACATATTACATTTTCACGCAATTTGGGTGCATAGATTCTGAGAAATCAGTACCCAGAACAACCACCTCTGGCCGTAATAGCGGCCTTCATACGCCTGGGCATTGAGTCAAACAGAGCTTGGATGGCGTGTACAGGTACAACTGCCCATGCAGCTTCAACACCATACCACAGTTCATCAAGAGTAGTGACAGGCGTATTGTGACGAGCCAGTTGCTCGGCCACCATTGACCAGACGTTTTCAATTGGCGAGAGATCTGGAGAATGTGCTGGCCAGGGCAGCGGTCGAACATTTTCTGTATCCAGAAAGGCCCGTACAGGACCTGCAAAATGCGGTGCTTGGTAAGAAGAGGACTCATTTCAAAGTCATTAACCAAGTGGAGGTACTGGTTAATACACAATGCCGATGTTGGCAGCGAGATCTTACTGAAGCCAATAAGTTACTTTTGTTTTCGGGTGCTGAAATGTAGGGTTTGGCCGGGATCGAATGAGGGGTAGAGCCACGGGTCGTAGCACATCTGAAATGTAACGTCCACTGTTCAAAGTGCCGTCAAGGCGAACAAGAGGTGACCGAGACGTGTAACCAATGGCACCCCGTACCATCACGCCGGGTGATACGCCAGTATGGCGATGACGAATACACGCTGCCAATGTCCGTTCACCGCGATATCGCCAGACACGGATGCGACCATATGATGCTGTAAACAGAACCTGGATTCATCCGAAAAAATGACTTTCGCCATTCGTGCACCCAGGTTCGTCGTTGAGTACAGCATCGCAAGCGCTCCTGTCTGTGATGCAGCGTCGAGGGTAACCGCAGCCATGGTCTCCGAGCTGATAGTCCATGCTGCTGCAAACGTCGTCGAAATGTTTGTGCAGATGGTTGTTGTCTTGCAAACGTCCCCATCTGTTGACTCAGGGATCGAGACGTGGCTGCACTATCCGCTACAGCCATGCGGATAAGATGCCTGTCATCTCGACTGCTAGTGATACGAGGCCGTTAGGATCCAGCACGGCGTTCCGTATTACCCTCCTGAACCCACCGATTCCATATTCTGCTAACAGTTACTGGATCTCGACCAACGCGAACAGCAATGTCGCGATACGATAAACCGCAATCGCGATAGGGTACAATCCGACCTTTATCAAAGTCGGAAACGTGATGGTACGCATTTCTCCTCCTTACACGAGGCATCACAACAACGTTTCACCAGGCAGTGCCGGTCAACTGCTGTTTGTGTATGAGAAATCGGTTGGAAACTTTCCTGATGTCAGCACGTTGTAGGTGTCGCCACCGGCGTCAACCTTGTGTTAAAGCTCTGAAAAGCTAATGATTTGCATATCAGAGCATCTTCTTCCTGTCGGTTAAATTTCGCGTCTGTAGTACGTCATCTTAGTGGTGTAGCAATTTTAATGGCCAGTAGTGTATATAGAGTGTACTATTAATAGTCTAGTAGTAGCGAAAATCAATCCGAGTTTGCCAATAAACTTTTTCCCAGCTGAGTGTCGGAGTAATTCTTGTGTAGCGTACCTCGTGCGCCAATATAGCGTGCATTGAGGCCGCGTCCGTGAGTGAGGCTTAAGCGACGCCACGACATTTTTGAATACGATATGAAGTAACTTTTCATTGCGAATGCCTTTCAGTCTGTTGACATTTATACGGTGTGGCGGGAAGGGGGAATAAACTCCAGAAACAAGTTGGTTACCCCAAAGTAAACAGCTGTTTCGAACTGAGTAGATTATTTTTGTTGGGGAAATTGCAGTGAGAAATGAAATGAACCAGTTGAAGTTTAACACGATCAGTTTTCATGCAATTCCTATACCTCACTCTTTTTATTTTAAAGAACGGCAGTATAAGAGTGGAGAACAAAGGAAATATTAGTCCTCTTCAGATTCTTCAACTTCGGAGGTGTTGGATTTACCCTCTGGTATTATGCAACAATAACGAAAATAGTCAGAAATACTTAGAATTCCGTATGTCGCGCTTCACTCACTCACTTACCTGTATTTTATCGCAGTAGTTAAGCACGGCGTTATAACTTTTCCGTGACAGAACAACTGTTTTCATTAGATAAATCCGCTTTCGATTTCGCGGCCGTGTTTCGAAATGCTGTGTTGTTAACAAAAGCACCAGAAGTGAAGAACTCTTCAGACATACGTAGCAATAACGGAAATCGACAAGGATGATCGCCGGTTGGCCCGGGTATGTACAGGAACGCACCACGTTTGCTGTTTTTGCGCAGGTGCTCTTCGTCTACGCTACAATAGCTACGGAGCGTAACACTCGAGAGCTGCAGGTTGACTCCCACATCTCGGCTACTAGCCAACTGGGCTGTGCGGCCTGTAGACAAATACTGTGACAGTTGTTTGAGGTTGCGGCATGTACTACTAGAGAGCGGTTCCTCCTAGACCGCCAACAAGTTCCTGGGCAGGCCACAGAGCGGTTATGCCTTAAAATAGTTGTGGACTGTCCAAATGACTGCGTAAAGCACGTGAATGTGTAACCATGAGGTGGAATTTTTCACTGCGAAATGTTAATGTGCGTGAAAAACGCATTATGTTGTGCTGGGTTTCGGTAACGTACTACGTAGCGCAATCTGATAAAGATGAAAGTTCGCTTTCGGTGTCACTCTCCGAACTACGCAGACTCCCTATTGGAATAACGCTTACAAAGCCAAAGTGTCAAGTTCGGTCGGCCGGTGTGGCCGAGCGGTTCTAGGCGCTTCAGTCTGGAACCGCGCGACTGCTACGGTCGCAGGTTCAAATCCTGCCTTGGGCATGGATGTGTATGATGGCGTTAGGTTAGTTAGGTTTAAGTAGTTCTAAGTTCTAGGGGACTGATGACCTCAGATGTGAAGTCCCATAGTGCCCAGAGCCATTTGAACCCTTTTTTTTGTCAAGTTCGGTCGTTTCATTAGAACTTGCGAACTAGTAAAAAAATATGCGGATTCAAGGAAGCGGACTTACACAACAGAGACCCGTTATTAACTCAGGATTATTTGTTGCTAAGAGGTCAAGTGTGTTTTTACAACCGTTTACTATTCGCGTTATCATCGACAAGCTGTAGTGTGCTTGTTTTGTAAATAAAACCACCTTTTCCTGCTGCCACGTAATTTATTCATCCAAATAAATGAAGTGGCAGTAGGAAAAGGCGGTTTTATTTACAAAACAATTAATTCTATGCTTACTGCGGAGGATGGCCACGCAAACAAACTTGTTAATAGTACTGCTGTTTGTCATATTGCTCAGCGTCAATGAAATATTCCGGTCATTTGAGTCTTTCGTTATGAATTTGCATACGTTACGCGACTGTTTGCGTGCAAAAACGGTCTCGTAACGCTATTACACTCTCCTGGTGTCCACCTCAAGTTATATCAGCGTTTGTGGATGTTCATCTATCCAGAATTACGTGCTAAATAAATAAATAATCTTGTGTGGCTCCCAGGATGGTGCAGGACTTATGCGTAGAGGCAACTTTGGAGACTTTGTTCGATTTTGCTGCTGATTTAAGAAAGCAGCTTTTGATTCGGTCTCTCGTGGCTCAAGGATCCCATTCCAGATCATATCACCACAGGAAAATTCTAGGTGGTCGCCAGGAATAGAAAAAAATATGTTCAAATGTGTGTGAATCTTATGGGACTTAACTGCTAAGCCCATCAGTCCCTAAACTTACACACTACTTAACCTAAATTATCCTAAGGGCAAACACACACACCCATGCCCGAGGGAGGACTCGAACCTCCGCCGGGACCAGCTGCACAGTCCACGACTGCAGCGCCTGAGACCGCTCGGCTAATCCCGCGGGGCCCGGGAATAGAAGTCCGGGCCTCTGCGACACTAGCCAGCAGAGGGAAACGCTCCTCTCTCATCGTTAGCCACTTTCATCGTACACGGTATTCACACATCCATTTACTGCGAAGTGGGCCTTGAACAATACACGCGGCTTCCCGGAAAGAAAGCCTTCACTCCTGATGCGACGTAAAGGGCGAGACCTCCAGCGGCGCCCTTAAAGGTAGGCTCAGACACGCCCTCGCCCTCCGCCCCTACGTTCGCCTTCACCGCCCCTTCTCCGGCTCGCAGGAGGATCGCGCCTAATTGCGTCGATAAACACGTCAGGAATGTTTTAACAGCGGGGAGCGCCGCGGCCGGACCCGTTACAGCCTTCCCTGTTACCTTCTGCTGACTCCCTGCTGCACGAGATACCTCTGACTTCGTGGTGCGTCAGTCCCAAATCATGGGCCCTCCTGCTGCGCTACCTTAAAGCTCCGTCACAGGGAGGAACAAAATTCACTTCACAGTTAGCTCATACCTGACAGAACCTGTCTTTAACCTCTTCAGTACTCACATAATGTGTATGCTCCATCCAACTTACTTTTTTTGTTTTTTTTTTAGCTCATTGGGTAAACTAACCTCGCTGCGCCTGATGTAGCATATGCTTTATACAAAAGTATTTTGTGTGCACATCACTTGTTTATGCATGTTCCTAGTAGGTGACAGAATGGGACTGCAGAAAACTTTTATCGCAGTTCCAGCATGTCTTCGAGAAATAAAGATAATTTCTCTCGGTTTTTAGTAATTTAGTAGTGGAATGTATTTGGCATATGGTGCAACATGCTAATATGCCCCACGCTATCAATAATTGATGTTTACGTCATCACAACAATACCGCGACATACTTTTCGACGTAGCACTGGCTCTAGATACTACATCGACTTATCTGGTTTATTTCCGTATTATAGATATTTCACGTATTTTCAACATAAATAGTAAATGCTTTGAATACGTGACGCGAAGATACATGCAGAATGTGTCTTCGTGACAATCGCGTCAGTTCACTTACAACAGTGTAGTAGAAGAGGTGAAATGATAATTAGACACCCTAGCCGCAAACAGGCATTGATGTACTTCATTGGGGTTATGTTGAAAATGTGTGCCCCGACCGGGACTCGAACCCGGGATATCCTGCTTACATGGCAGACGCTCTATCCATCTGAGCCACCGAGGGCACAGAGGATAGTGCGTCTGCAGTGACTTACCCCTTGCACGCTTCATTTCTAGCAAAGCTGCATAATTATATACGGTAACTGTTCTTTCGGGAACAATATGGATTCCCGGCCATTGACCTTCTTGTGCGAACGCACACGCTATTCCCGAACTCGTACGGGACTTGGTAGATTAATCTGCCACGAGCAATGAGTATGATGGGCAAACATCCATTAGGCGGACTACGAATGTAGTGGTGTGGACATGTTGGGAATGTGGGTCTCACGGGGAGCGTGCAAGGGATAAGTCCCTGCAGGCGCACTATCCTCTGTGCCCTCGGTGGCTCAGATGGATAGCGCGTCTGCCATGTAAGCAGGAGATCCCGGGTTCGAGTCCCGGTCGGGGCACACATTTTCAACATATCCCCAATGAAGTACATCAACGCCTGTTTGCGGCTAGGGTGTCAATTAAATTATCGTTTCATTTCTAGCAAAGCTGCATGGTGGTCTACGGTAACTGTTCTTTCGGGTACAGATACTACCGTCATATATAGTAGAAAAGGTGTTTCCAGAATGAGACTTTCACTCTGCAGCGGAGTGTGCGCTGATTTGAAACTTCCTGGCAGATTAAAACTGTGTGCCCGACCGAGACTCGAACTCGGGACCTTTGGTAGAGCACTTGCCCGCGAAAGGCAAAGGTCCCGAGTTCGAGTCTCGGTCGGGCACACAGTTTTAATCTGCCAGGAAGTTTCAGAAAAGGTGTTTCTTGGGATTTGTACTAAATATGTTAAAATTGTAGTAAGGCTCAGATAGGACGATGACATGTGTACCTGTCGGAGGATTTTTCAAGTTTGACAAGTGTTGAAGCACAGCTCGCTGTGGGACAGCACTTGATAGTGGCCGTAAGGCCGAAATTGTCTTTGCAAAAATAAATAGCTCCTTCTGTCAATGGCGAAAGTTATGTCTTCTAAAAAGTATGTGTTCAATCTAATTTTTATCCCTCCACCCCCCCCCCTCTCTCTCTCTCTCTCTCTCTCTCTCTCTCTCACACACACACACACACACACACACACACACACACACACACACACACACCACGGCGTCCGCTCACGTATCTGTGTGTGTGTGTGTGTGTGTGTGTGTGTGTGTGTGTGTGTGTGTGTGTGTGTGTGTGTGTTCTCTGGCGTAGTTCCATCGGACTCTGTAGTGGCGAATGAACCGGTATGTCTCGGATACGGCCAGACCCAACGAGGGTGTTCTAATTCGGGAGGTAGAGGTGTAGCCACGGGAACGTAGCGCTTACTAATAGGGCAATGCGAGATATAAGACGGCGCCGCTCGAACTACTGAACTACTCAGACAATTTAGGGTCACTGCACTTACCACATGATAGCTTCCACTTGTAAGCCAAACGTTACACTGCCCGTAAGAAGCGCGCAATGAGTTTGCGTAAGCCTTTGCTAATTCTTTGTAAATGTGAGACAGTTTCAATAACAAAGAGAGAGAACCCACAGTATGTGTTGCCAAGAGTAGTGATGAATATCTGGAGCACCTTAGTCTTTTAAATGTTTAGGTATAATACCGAGAAGCTGTTGGACAGGTTGTGAAATGCGCAGCCCATGCGTAAAGGAATTAGCTTACAAGACGCTAGCGCGACCGATTCTAAAGTACTGCTCCAACCTGTGGAGCCATCAAGTCAGTGTGGAGCGAGCACGTGAGGTCAGTAGTAGAGACGGCGAATGGTCGACTTCGGTTTATTGCGAGAATTGTACGTTAACGTAGCTCGCTCGTAAAGGAGACCACCTATAGAACAGTAGTGCGACGCATTGTTTAGTACTGTCGAGAGTTCGGGATTCCCACCAGGTCGGATTAAAGGAAGACAGCGAAGAAATTCAGAGGCTGCTAGATTTGTTAGCAGTACTTTCGATCAACACTTGAATACTATGGAGAACCTTCGTGGACTCAAGTGGGAATCCCGGAAGGGAAGACGGGCGTTGTTTTTCCGGAAAACTGTTGAGAAAATTTAGAGAACCGGCATTTGAAGCTGACTGCAGAACGATTCTACTGCCCCCAATGATCAGGAAGGTACGAGAAATTACAACTCGGACGGAGATTTTGAAACACTAGTTTTTTCCCTCGCTTTATGTGCTGGTATTCGCGTCCCGTGTACTACTCTGCTTTTTCAGCCCCACTCTCACCCCGTTGATAAGTAGGTGATTCTTACCACTATATTGATGATTTCTAGAAAGTGATACGTGCTCAAAGTTCGTTTGAATTGGGTACAGTGGTTTGGGAGGGGACGTGGAACATAATTACATACGTATGTACATCAATTTTCGTAATATATGTGGATTTTGTAAAACTGTCAATGACATGAGCGATGGAGATGACAGATGAACAGCGTGCTGCGTACGGATGACAGGGTCATGGATGCGTGTTGGTGGGAATGTTGTACAGTGACCGCTTCTTCGAAGAAGATATAGAGATATTCTCGCTCTCGCAAAATCAACCGTATCAAGGGATTTAACAGAGGCATATACGTCTGCCCTTCCGGTGAGAGAAGCGTGCCTGTAGCAAAGGTTGGGTTGGCAGTCTAGGAGCCAGTGCAGGCCATTCTCTGAAGCCAACCGCAGAAAACGGCCTACGGGTTTCGGGGCCGAACAAAAGCCCGCTTGTAGGAAACAGTGTTATAGAGAAGACTTATCGTGCGGATGGATGGATGGTGGATGGATGGATGGATGGATGGATGGATGAGCCTCTGCTTCCGACGCCGGGTTCCTGCGCCACTGAGATCATCACCGCGGCAAACCACGTCGTAGTATGCGGCTAAACTCTTGGCGCGTAGTATTGTCCCTTGGTATTCTCCCACACTCATGGGATTTCTGAGAGTATCTATCATTATAACTTCTGCATTGTAATTCATTACGAATTTACATGCAGTTTTTACCAGGACTCCAGTGTTCATAAGTTCTTTTGTATACCCAACCAAACTAATATATTCTATGTTCCTACCCCCACCCATATTCCAGCGCTGGAATCGATCCACAAATTCTTTTGCATACCCAGCCAAAATAATATATTGGGTGTTCCTACCCGCAAGCACATTCCAGCGCTGCAATCGGTCCACAGTCTCAATATTGCTAACACTTCAAGTAGGTAACAATCCACCCAAAGCTCTTCTGTTTCGGTTAATGGACACGGTTACTCTTTCAGAGGACGTGTAGAGTTACATTAAGCTGACGACCGTTGTTTACTCAATTATTTCTGCTGGCCACACTGGTGCAGTCGTTTCCGTGGCTAATTAATTGAACTCAGGCAGAAACCGGCAGACCGGCACTATAACAACCTACAAGCGATTGCCCGCGTGAGACAACTGCTTCTTGTACGCATTGTCTATAGATGTACATCACAACGCAGATAAATGTCTTCCGTAAACACATTTTCGATCTATGTCGGTTAACATACGGTTAGTTCCTGCGAGAACAACATATATATCAGCGACTGTAATCAGAGATTTTTATGTTACATATAAACTCAGTACTCCAAAGCGGTTCGTACCATCTGAAGCAGTGCTCTAGCAATTGAGGTCAGTCCGTGTCGTCATCTTCCGGCAATATATTCGTGATAACTCAGTAATGGGAATAATTTATACCCTAAAATAATTCAGTTTCGTACCTTTTTGGCTTACTTTTCACCGAAGTTATACGAACGTGCGTCGCGCGGAAATTTTATTGGCTAAGATGAACGACAGAAATAGCTGCTTCACATACTTAGCCTTTGAGTTGCCTTCCGCTAAACACTGGCACAAGGCCTGTTGGGAAGATCTTGTTTGCTTCGCAGAAGGCTTACTTTAGACTTCCTCTCGAAGCGCCATATTTTTTCCACGCCCTCTCACTCCACCTCTCTGTCTCCTCCCACCCATCTCTTCCTCTCTCTCTCTCTCTCTCTCTCTCTCTCTCTCCCCCCCCCCCCCCCCCCATTGCCGTCCCTTCCATTCCCTACACTACGGCGAGGCGTAGTGCTGCAGCGCTCCAGACAATGGACCCTCATTCGGGTGAGCGAGTTTCTGTTCTTTTTTTAAATCGGCTTCGGATGCAGCCGAAAGCTAGGTTTGATTCATAGTGGAGAGCGAGGTTTGATTCCCCGTATGGCTATCCAGATTTAGTTCTCCTAAACCAGATAAGCAGATCATGATAAAGACACTGCCTCTATCAATAACGGTTGCCTCGTCTACGATGACCTCGTCACCGTGACGACACTAGACCACGCCCTTTCGTTCTTTCTATTTTGTTGTACAATATGATCTATTTAGTTCTAGATCTCCGGAGAAAAGATATACTCCAATAACTCTTACTAAAAATAGAAGTACCGTTTGTGTAACTGAATGGGAGAATAGCGGAAGGCAGGTGTGGCCGCACTCTTTCTCTCACTTTCGCGGTTCTGGCTTGTTAGTTTTGTTTGCTTCATATCTATACTTGTTTACTAAAATCTGTCAATAACCCCTGGTCCTTTGTGTTCCAAGGAGACCAATGTGATGCATGCAGGGCGGCAGGAAGTCTATTTTTCTGACACACAGTTGTGCAGCGCTTGTGTCTGGTATCGCGCTGTGATGTCAGTAGCGCACGCACTTATCCTAACGCAGCACTTCTTGCGCTCGCTACCACCACGTCGTCAATTACATTCAGGCTGCTGCTGTACGGGGTGCGAGTGTCGTATCCTGATATACTTACCCCATCCAGGTCTAGTGTCATTCACAATTTATCTCGTCTTGAAAGTTAGTATAGGGTTTACTTGTCTCGACAGGGGCTCATAATTCCATCGCAGGTTTGAAAGTTAACAGTGATACTGTTTGGTGTTCCCATATGACTACAATGAGAGTAGCGTTGCATTTTCTTTGGAACGTGCACAGCTCTAGAATGAATTTTCACTCTTTAATTCAGATTTCAAAGTTACAACAGCGTGCTTTACCGGGACTTGAACCTGGCACCTGCCTTTCGCGCGCAATTACTCCACTTGAAAGCATCCTAGGGATTGCTGCCAGGTTCCAAAATCAACTTCATTCAATATTTCGGCGATCCAAAAGTCCGCCGTTTTCAGGAGAATGCTGCTGCTGAGGCCCGCTGAAAACTTACGCCAATGCTGCAAATCGTCGTCCGATGTAGGCGTCAGTACAGTACACTACGCTTGCGCCTCCCAAACACAGTTGCTGCCCTCCAAGACTGGGGAGGTGGCGCCACCCACAATAGAACACCGGCAGCAACGATATATCGCAATAGAAGACAATTTTCGAACACTCGGACTTGCCTCACCGAAGAACGTGTTTTTACGCTGGATAGTACAGTGTTCCACGTCCTGCTAAAAGTGGAAAGCCGTTCTCTCAAGTAACCAAATTGCCTGCCAGCCTAATTTCAGTGCCTCTTTATAAACACTGTTCCAAAGCAACAAGTATTCTATCTATCGCTTGCGCCTTAGTCCCGCGTTGCGCGCGGGGTTGGCGTGGTTAAATCGGATTTGGCATGTTAACTGGAAGGGGTGGCCGGATGCCCTTCCTGCCACCACCCCGTACCCCCTGGGACGGAATCAGAGTACCCCATCTGTCTGCGTCTAGTGTAAATCATGGAAAAGTGCGGATGTGTGTCAGATGTCTGAGTCTTGTAACTGAGGCGGGACGTGGGGACCAGCTCGGTATTCACCTAGAGGGATGTGGAAAACCGCCTAAAAACCACATCCAGGCTGGCCGGCACACCGACCTTCGTCGTTAATCCGGCGGGCGGATTCGATCCGGGGCGCCCGCCTACCCGAGTCCAGGAAGCAGCGCATTAGCGATCTCTGCTAACCTGGCGGGTCCAAAAGCAAATAGTATCGTCGTTCGTGAAGTTTAATCCAGGGCTGTGCTGGACATATTCAAGGGCTTTTCACCCTGAGTCTTACAGATTACGTGTAAACTTCAAAGACATCTCTTTTTTTTTAACAGTATTTATACCGCTCGCCGACGACTGATCCACCAGTTGGCAAGGCTCGGCGTAACCAAAAGCATCTCAGTGCAGCTCTGGACGAAATGTTAGAGGCAGAAAAGTGTCATGGACCACAACCATAGATCCCGGAAGTTTCTCCAGCGGCTAAGACATCAGGTCATGAAAGTATTCATTGTACGGGTACTATCTACCCTCCGCAACACGCACCTTGCTATGCCTTGCGGAGCACCGATGTAGATATGTATTTTAGACACCCAGCAAGCGCTTGATTGAGTACTCACGCGTTGCCACGCTCCCGTCTGAAATCATTTCTACAGGAATCTGTCTCGGTCCGTCTGCAGTTGGTGTGATTGCCAGCATCTGAAGTACTCCGAATAATGTAGTGTACTAACTGGGATGAATTAACTAAATCTGAAGTGAACTCCCGTGGCGAAGGCATCGACGGAGACTGTGAACAACACCGGTGGAGCGGAACTACCGCCCCGGGAGCAATTCCGCATTCCCCGTCAGCGGATAATGGCGTACTTGCAGCTCCAGCGCTCGGCTAATTCCTACCCAATGGGCCGACTTATAATTGCCGTAACGGCTACTAACGCGCAATTAAGACGCAGGGGTTATCCATAGCGGCAGCCAAGCGCCTGCCTCCCAGGTCACTGGCCTGCTTCCCAAGTCTTCGGCGTGTGCTTCCCTTCCTCAGGGAACCGCCACACGGCGGCAATGGTGTCAGCCGCAGTGTCCCGAAAGCAGCAAACCACCTGTTAGCAGCCTGCCTGCAGCCGCACAGTGGGCCATCTCGCTTGAGAACGTGGTCAAAATAGAAATCCCATTTATTCCCGTAACATCTAGCGTAGATAGTACAGGTGCACAGTTGTCCAAGTGGCGGAACATCGCTGTAACTTCTTCTGCAGTTACTACACTACAGGCCATTAAAATTGCTACACCAAGAAGAAATGCAATTGATAAACAGGTATTCCTGGACAAATACATTATACTAGAACTGACATGTGATTACATTTTCACGCAATTTGGGTGCATAGATCCTGAGAAATCAGTACACAGAACAACCACCTCTGGCCGTAATAACGGCATTGATACGCCCCGACATTGAGTCAAACAGAGCTTGGATGGCGTGTACAGGCACAGCTGCCCATGCAGCTTCAACACGATACCACAGTTGATCAAGAGTAGTGACAGGCGTATTGTGACGAGCCAGTTGCTCGCCCACCATTGGCCATAGGTTTTCAATTGGTGAGAGAGGTGGAGAATGCGCTGGCCAGGGCAGCAGTCGAACATTTTCTGTATCCAGAAAGGCGTGTACATGACCTGCAACATGCGGTCGTGCATTATCCTGCTTAAATTTAGGGTTTCGCAGGGATCGAATGAGGGGTAGAGCCACGGGTCGTAACACATCTGAAATGTAACGTCCACTGTTCAAAGTGCCGTCAAGGCGAACAAGAGATGACCGAGACGTGTAACCAGTGGCACTCCATACCATCACACGGGGTGATACGCCAGTATGGCGATGACGAATACACGCATCCAATGTGCGTTCACAGCGATGTCGCCAAACACGGATGCAACCATTATAATTCTGTAAACAGAACCTGGATTCATCCGAAAAAATGACGTTTTGCCATTCGTGCACCCAGATTTGTCGTTGAGTACACCATCGCAGGCGCTCCTGTCTGTGATGCAGCGTCAAGGGTAACCTCAGCCATGGTCTCCGAGCTGATAGTCCACACTGCTGCAAACATCGTCGAACTGTTCGTGCAGTCGGTTGTTGTCTTGCAAACGTCCCCATCTGTTGACTCAGGGATCGAGACGTGGCTGCACGATCCGTTACAGCCGTGCGGATAAGATGCCTGTCATCTCGACTGGTAGTGATACGAGGCCGTTGGGACCAGCACGGTGTTCCGTATTACCCTCCTGAACCCACAAATTCCATATTCTGCTAACAGTCATTGGATCTCGACCAACTCGAGCAGCAATGTCGCGATATGGGATAAACCGCAATCGCGATAGGCTACAATCCGACCTTTATCAAAGTCGGAAACGTGATGATACGCATTTCTCCTCCTTACTCGAGGCATCACAACAATGTTTCACCAGGCAACGCCGGTCAACTGCTGTTTGTGTACGACAAATCGGTTGGAAACTGTCCTCATGTCAGCACGTTGTAGGCGTCTCCACCGGCGCGAACCTTGTGTGAATGCTCTGAAAAGCTAATCATTTGCATATCACAGCATCTTCTTCCTGTCGATTAAAATTCGCGTCTGTAGCACGTCATCTTCGTGGTGTAGAAGTTTTAATGGAGAGTAGTGTAGTATTTGTTTCAAAGTCGGAGTTGAAACGGAGGTTCAACTGAAGGTAGAGATTCCAAGTTCGAAGTTAAAATATCAAAAATATAAACGCCGAATTGCCAGCTGTATAACCGGGCCACTCGAGTAATATTTGTTTCTCTACCGAGCTGCCTCAGCTCTACGCAAAGGAATGCCCGTTGTTTGTAAAACAACTCGTTTATGTCCGTCGTGCTCTTTATCGTTTTGGAGTAGGTTAGTATTAACAACGCAAAGTCTCGTCGATCTTGACGACTTTTTTCCAGAAAAGAATCGTCCGTGTTGCATTTAAATCAAATTGCGGCAGCCGCACACACGTCGTAGTTTTTGCTCGGGAATCAATGTGTGCGGGGCGAACTATGCACACACTTTTTCTACTTCAAAATATTCTGCAGAATATCTTGAACACTTGATATAGAGATGTTTCCCATTGCGGTTTGTGACCCAAGGACGCTGACGCGTTACAACCGCACGTCTGCTGTTCATCATTGCCCACTCACAACTTAGTCGAATGCATATCTGTTCCCTACAGTTAGTGACAGCTTGTGCCGTAGTTACTGCGCTGACGTCACTTATACGCCTGGGAAGAGAATCACTATAGAAACTTTAGGGCGGATCTTCCAGCTGATGCTACTTGTGATATATAACACTTATACGAATACTTTTATTGTTGTTGGTATTTTCTATAAATGTTGCTGTACTGAAACGGCTTCTCAATTGCATGGTGTAACACGTTTTAAATATCTTAAAACGACCACAAGAACAGTAGAGAATTTCCCATGTGTGTCTTTTTTCGTAACTATCAGACCTACTAAAGAGTTACATCACTGAGTCACTACGCTTACAAGGGACACATCTTGCGGAAGACGGAAACTGAAATTCGGAAACTGTTTTTTCGCTGTCGTGTTCATAAGTTAACGCCTCGAGCCGATTTCCTAGCCCAGGCAAACATGTCCTCTAGAACGCAGCTGTTCAAGTTTCTGATGTCGTCAGTACAGTCGCTATTTGGATTCAGTTAAATATTACAAGCAGAGCTTCATGCTCAATCTAATATTTCCACTTTCCACTCTCTGTGCAAAAAGTCACCCCGTGCATATTATACAAAAAGTTTTAAAAAGAAGGCGTAAGCAGACAGCTCCAAAATGTTTCGTTAACAGTTCTGCGTTTACATGGTAAAGAAAATCGATTGTGGAAGTGAAAACCGAGTAAAACTGTGAGGGACGGGAAAAACCCACCGTGGTACAACAACAATGTTAGGAAACTACTGCGAAAGCAAAGAGAGCTCCACTCCAAGTTTAAACGCAGCCAAAACCTCTCAGACAAACAGAAGCTAAACGATGTCAAAGTTAGCGTAAGGAGGGCTATGCGTGAAGCGTTCATTGAATTCGAAAGTAAAATTCTATGTACCGACTTGACAGAAAATCCTAGGAAGTTCTGGTCGTACGTTAAATCAGTAAGTGGCTCGAAACAGCATATCCAGACACTACGGGATGATGATGGCATTGAAACAGAGGATGACACGCGTAAAGCTGAAATACTAAACACCTTTTTCCAAAGCTGTTTCACAGAGGAAGACCGCACTGCAGTTCCTTCTCTAAATCCTCGCACAAACGAAAAAATGGCTGACATCGAAATAAGTGTCCAAGGAATAGAAAAGCAACTGGAATCACTCAATAGAGGAAAGTCCACTGGACCTGACGGGATACCAATTCGATTCTACACAGAGTACGCGAAAGAACTTGCCCCCCTTCTAACAACCGTGTACCGCAAGTCTCTAGAGGAACGGAGGGTTCCAAATGATTGGAAAAGAGCACAGATAGTCCCAGTCTTCAAGAAGGGTCGTCGAGCAGATGCGCAGAACTATAGACCTATATCTCTTACGTCGATCTCTTGTAGAATTTTAGAACATGTTTTTTGCTCGCGTATCATGTCATTTCTGGAAACCCAGAATCTACTATGTAGGAATCAACATGGATTCCGGAAACATCGTGTGATCGTGTGAGACCCAACTCGCCTTATTTGTTCACGAGACCCAGAAAATATTAGATACAGGCTCCCAGGTAGATGCTATTTTTCTTGACTTCCGGAAGGCGTTCGATACAGTTCCGCACTGTCGCCTGATAAACAAAGTAAGAGCCTACGGAATATCAGACCAGCTGTGTGGCTGGATTGAAGAGTTTTTAGCAAACAGAACACAGCATGTTGTTATCAATGGAGAGACGTCTACAGACGTTAAAGTAACCTCTGGCGTGCCACAGGGGAGTGTTATGGGACCATTGCTTTTCACAATATATATAAATGACTTAGTAGATAGTGTCGGAAGTTCCATGCGGCTTTTCGCGGATGATGCTGTAGTATACAGAGAAGTTGCTGCATTAGAAAATTGTAGCGAAATACAGGAAGATCTGCAGCGGATAGGCACTTGGTGCAGGGAGTGGCAACTGACCCTTAACATAGACAAAAGTAATGTATTGCGAATACATAGAAAGAAGGATCCTTTATTGTATGATTATATGATAGCGGAACAAACACTGGTAGCAGTTACTTCTGTAAAATATCTGGGAGTATGCGTACGGAACGATTTGAAGTGGAATGATCATATAAAACTAATTGTTGGTAAAGCGGGTACCAGGTTGAGATTCATTGGGAGAGTGCTTAGAAAATGTAGTCCATCAACAAAGGAGGTGGCTTACAAAACACTCGTTCGACCTATACTTGAGTATTGCTCATCAGTGTGGGATCCGTACCAGGTCGGGTTGACGGAGGAGATAGAGAAGATCCAAAGAAGAGCGGCGCGTTTCGTCACTGGGTTATTTGGTAACCGTGATAGCGTTACGGAGATGTTTAATAAACTCAAGTGGCAGACTCTGCGAGAGAGGCGCTCTGCATCGCGGTGTAGCTTGCTCGCCAGGTTTCGAGAGGGTGCGTTTCTGGATGAGGTATCGAATATATTGCTTCCCCCTACTTATACTTCCCGAGGAGATCACGAATGTAAAATTAGAGAGATTAGAGCGCGCACGGAGGCTTTCAGACAGTCGTTCTTCCCGCGAACCATACGCGACTGGAACAGGAAAGGGAGGTAATGACAGTGGCACGTAAAGTGCCCTCCGCCACACACCGTTGGGTGGCTTGCGGAGTATCAATGTAGATGTAGATGTAGATGAACTAGAACTAAGATCGATTTTGGAGTGTATACTTGATCAACCAAAAGTGGTATTCCAAAATCGGTTAACAAAATACGGTTTTGAGAGCTACATGTAATCATAGTGAGTGTATGTCGTACAGGTCTGCTAGTACTGAGAATAAAAATAACATAGTGCCACTGAGCAAGGTGACCAGGTTGATGTCTGTAATCGACAGTTAATTAAGCTGTGAAAACTGCGCAAAAATTTGTTTCGTGGGACTCTAGTCACTATTTTTGCATAGTAGAAGACAGTATAATCTGTAAGGAGTCAATTGCCGGCCGCGGTGGTCTCGCGGTTCTAGGCGCGCAGTCCGGAACCGCGCGACTGCTACGGTCGCAGGTTGGAATCCTCCCTCGGGCATGGATGTGTGTGATGTCCTTAGGTTAGTTAGGTTTAAGTAGTTCTTAGTTCTAGGGGACTGATGACCACAGCTGTTAAGTCCCGTAGTGCTCAGAGCCATTTGAACCATTTTTTTTGTAAGGAGTCAAAAATTATCTGTGGTGTGAAAGGCGCGTCAGTGTGTAACAACACAGTAGTTGAAACTTCCTGGCAGATTAAAACTGTGTGCCCGACCGAGACTCGAACTCGGGACCTTTGCCTTTCGCGGGCAAGTGCTCTACCAACTGAGCTACCCAAGCACGACTCACACCCCATCCTCAAAGCTTTACTTCTGCCAGTACCTCGTCTCCTACCTTCCAAACTTTACAGAAGCTCTCCTGCGAACCTTGCAGAACTAGCACTCCTGAAAGAAAGGATATAGCGGAGACATGGCTTAGCCACAGCCTGGGGGATGTTTCCAGAATGAGATTTTCACTCTGCAGCGGAGTGTGCGCTGATATGAAACTTCCGCTATATCCTTTCTTTCAGGAGTGCTAGTTCTGCAAGGTTCGCAGGAGAGCTTCTGTAAAGTTTGGAAGGTAGGAGACAAGATACTGGCAGAAGTAAAGCTGTGAGTACCGGGCGTGAGTCGTGCTTCGGTAGCTCAGATGGTAGAGCACTTGCCCGCGAAAGGCAAAGGTCCCGAGTTCGAGTCTCGGTCGGGCACACACTTTTAATCTGCCAGGAAGTTTCATATCAGCGCACACTCCGCTGCGGAGTGAAAATCTCATTCTGAACACAGTAGTTAATTCGTGTTTCAACTGTGTAAGTGAAGTGAGCAACTTTTTCTGCCACTTGAGAGTTTCCAAACAAATGTATTCAGTTAAAAGGAACTTGTTCCCGCTGTCGGTTAGCATCTTTCTGTCGCTACTGAGATGGCTAATTATTTTTGCAGCTCAGCCAGGCCGCCGTGTTTTCGCCCCGACCCAAATCTGCCCCGACCCTATGTAGCCTGCGAATAAAAACTCCCCTTGTCGCATGCTGTGTTGATATGGGGCGAGTAATTATGCCTAACGGAGGCTGATAGGCGTTGGTGATTATCATTCATCCGACTTGCATAGCGAATAATTCACGGCCTTTCCGTCTGCCGCCACGGCGCCGTTCGCGTAAAGCGAGGCATGAAAGCCCCTTTTTTGTTTTTGTATATATTTATTTGCCCTGGGTCCAGTAGTACGACCATTACCGTGTTACAGATCTCTTTCACATTCCTGCCAACTTTCCCAGTTTAGGCAGACGACTCCGGTTTTTCACTTTTTCTCCCGCCTCCAGATTATTCTTTCTCCCGATTTTTAACTGTGGCCGAGCGGTTCTAGGCGCTTCAGTCTGGAACCGCGATGCTGCTACGGTCGCAGGTTCGAATCCTGCCTCGGGCATGGATGTGTGTGATGTCCTTAGGTTAGTTAGGTTTAAGTAGTTCTACGTTCTAGGGGACTGATGACCTCAGATGTTAAGTCCCATTGTGCTCAGAGCCAATTGAGCCATTTGATTTTTAACTAATCATCGTCAGACCTAATAAATTCGTTTCCTGATGCCGCCATTTCACTTTCCTTTGCCAGTGGCTGGAAATCCTTTGTTCATTTGTCTTTTTTTGATCAATAAACGTACCGATGTTCATAGAAATCAGGAAGTCGCGCGGGACCCGTAGTGTGTCGATTGTTATTCTTCCTCATACCCACGCATTTTGAAGATTGTGTTCTCGTAGTCAGCGCCCCACAGTCCTGTAAGTGGACCATTAGGAACAGTGAACAGTTTGAAACGCGGTGGTTGTGATGATAAACTTATGAGCGTTTGCTTGTAACACATCTTCGTTTGCGCTATGTCATAAACACAACGTTTCATTTAAATATGTAAATGCGAGGTAGCAAGTAACTGATGAGCAAACGGCAACCACTCACTGTTCACCCATTTGTTTTAGAAGCACTAAAAGATATTTGCCATAACCGTTTGCTCACAACCAAATGCTGCCTATTACGTTAGCATGAACGCGAATTGTAGCATGTTGTTCACTGCTCAAAATTTTTGAATCCACCAGTACCGCCAAACAAAGCAATTATGATTTTAAAAAAATGGGAAATTAGTGACATGTCCCTTCTGAATGTGTGCTATGACTGAAAGTTCGTAACATAAGACATCTGTATATAAGAACGTATCTGTGAAAGACAATATTGGCTCCTTTCATGAAATTGTGTGTGCGACTAAACGCTACACAACCGTTCACCATTTTTCTTCAAGTCACTAGTATGTGTAGACAGTACAGTTAACACCAACGAACAAAATATGTATGCACCGAGAAATATGTGATGATCGATATGTGTCTTCACAAGCCACAGTACACTTCAACAATCCAGACACCACGATGGCGTCCAGCTGAAGGTTTAAAATATCCTCGTCTTCCTCGCCGTCGGTGAGTCTTGTTATTTTTTCAAGGTCTTTGACTCATATTGCTCAGTGCTGTGTTCTGTTTGGACTTTGTGTGATATTATTACGCTTAAGTGAAGTCTTTCTCATTTAACGTTTTTATAATTGGTATAAATCTTTAGAGTGGGTGATTAAGAGTGTTATTTTGTTACCTGAATCTCCGAATGACTTTATTTGGGCGCAAGATGTTATTTCATCTGTTGTGAGAAGTATGTGGGAAGTTACAAGGAAAGTTAGGAAAAGTTTTAAAGTAGCAGGAGGTTGTAGAAGCGCTCGACAACAAAAAACATGGGTGATCGTAAAATGCGGTCATAAATAAACACAAGGGTGATCGTCAAATTGGGCAGCACGAGCCGGTAATGAAGAAAATGTAAAATTACTGGAATTAAATATTCGAAAGGGGCATCCGCCCGAGAACAGGAAGTTTTAGTACGAAATTTACAAGCGTGATGGGACGTTACAACAAGGTAATGTTGAAATCAAGATGATGATAACTTACGGTCCAAGCGGTTTAACGAAAATCTATAAATGCTAGGTTAACCATTTTCTATTACGTGCTCCTATGCGCCACGCACCACTCCGCAATAGGTAAGTGATTGCCTTTCCATTATTTTACGAATGAAAGTTTTGTGTGGTTTTAGTGTTTTCATTTGCCTTCTTGTAGTCGTTTTATACTCAGGTGACAATTCATAGTATGTCTGCTAATATCGTGTCGGACCTCATTTTTCCCGGAGTAGTGCAGCTACTCGACATGGCATCGACTCAACAAATCGTCGGAAGCCCTTTGTAGAAATATTGAGCCATGCTGCCTCTGTAGCCGTCCATAACTGCGAAAGGGCTGCCTGAGCAGGATTTTGTACACGAACTGATCTCTCGATTGTGCCCATAAATGTCCGATGGCGTTCATGTCGACCAGTTTGGGTGCCCAAATCATTCGCTCGAATTGTTCAGAATGTTCTTCGAACCTATTCGATGTTGGGGAACATGAAGTCCATGAATATCAGCAGATGGTCCCCAAAACATAACCAGATCCCAGTCCATTCCATGTAAGTACAGTCCACACCACTATGGAGACACCATCAGCTTGCACACTGCTTTGTTGATAACTTGAGTCCATGGTTTCGTGGAGTCACACCACTCGAACTCTACCATCAGGTTTTTTTTTTTTTTTTTTTTTTCTTCCTCTCTCTCTCCAACCAGTCTTTTGGCTGGTTTGATGCGGCCCGCCACCTGTGCTAACATCTTCATCTCAGAGTAGCACTTGCAACCTACGTCCTCAGTTATTTGCTGGATATATTCCAATCTCTGTCTTCCTCTACAGTTTTTGCCCTCTACAGCTCCCTCTAGTACCATGGAAGTCATTCCCTCATGTCTTAGCAGATGTCCTATCATCCTGTCCCTTCACCTCATCAGTGTTTTCCATATATTCCTTTCCTCTCCGATTCTGCGCAACACCTCCTCATTCCTTACTTTATCAGTCCACCTAATTTTCAACATTCGTCTATAGCACCACTTCTCAAATGCTTCGATTCTCTTCTGTTCCGGTTTTCCCTCAGTCCATGTTTCACTACCATACAATGCTGTACTCCAGACGTACATTCTCAGAAATTTCTTCCTCAAATTAAGGCCGATATTTGATATTAGTAGACTTCTCTTGGCCAGGAATGCCCTATTTGCCATTGCTACTCTGCTTTTTATGTCCTCCTTGCTCCGTTCGTCATTGATTATGTTACTGCCTAGATAGCAGAATTCCTTTATCTACTTCGTCAGTCCTGATACTAAGTTTCTCGCTGTTCTCATTTCTACTACTTCTCATTACCTTCGACTTTCTTCGATTTACTCTTCGTCCATACTCTGTACTCATTAGACTGTTCATTCCGTTCAGTAGTTCATGTAATTCTTGTTCACTTTCAGTCAGGATAGCAACGTCATCAGCGAATCGTATCATTGATATCCTTTCACCTTGAATTTAATTCCACTCCTGAATCTTTATTTCCATCATTGCTTCCTCAATGTACAGATTTAACAGTAAGGACGAAATCCTACATCCTTGTCTTGCACCCTTTTTAATACGAGCACTTCGTTCTTGATCGAGCACTTATTTTTCCCTCTTGCCTGTTGTACATATTGTATATGACCTGTCTCTCCCTATAGCTTACCCCTACTTTTTTCAAAATTTCGAACATCTTGCACCATTTTACAGTGTCGAACGATTTTTCCAGGTCGGCAAATCCTATGAACGTGTCTTGATTTTTCTTCAGTCTTGCTTCCAGATTTTACCAACTGAAATTAGTACTCAAATGTCCAGGCCACGATTTTAAAGTCCCTTAGGATCCAGTATATACGGTTATGAACCCAGAGAGGCGATGTCGTACTGTTAGCAGAGGCGTTCACATCGGTCGAATGTTGAGTTCAAAACGCCGAATTTCTCCGCACTGTCCTAACGGATGCATTCGTCATACGGTTATTTCGAGCAGTGTTGCTTGTCAGGTAGCATTGACAACTAACTCTACGCAGACGCCGCTGTTTTCGATCGTTAAGCAAAGGCTATCGGCGACTGCGTTGTCCGTGGTAGGACGTAATGCCTGAAATGTGCTATTCGCGGCACTCTGTTGACAGTGTGGATCGCGGGACTGATGACATCGCCCTTTAGTCCCATAATCCCCCACAATCAATCAATCAATCTCAGAATATTTAATTCCATAACGATTTCCGAAATGGAATGTCCCATGTGTCTAACTCTAACTACCATTCCGCGTTCAAAATCTGTTAACTCCCGTCATGCGGCTATAATGACGTCGGAAGCCGATCCACATGAATCACTTGAGTATAGCCGGCCGAGGTGGCCGAGCGGTTCTAGGCGCTACAGTCTGGAACCGCGCGACTGCTACGATCGCAGGTTCGAATCTTGCCTCGGGCATGGATGTGTGTGATGTCCTTCGGTTAGTTGGGTTTATGTAGTTCGAAGTTCTAGGGCACTGATGACCTCATATGTTAAGTCCCATAGTGCTTAGAGCCATTTGAACCTGTTTTTGATGCAGATAGTGTAATTGATTCGGAATGTAGTGGACATCTACTGGTAAGACAAGGGCGGCCGGTAATATTTCTTCGAAATAAGAACGATAACAACTGTTAGTCGCGCCATTTTGTTTCATGAACGGTTGAAGAGACATCGAGCGAGGTGGCGCAGTGGCTAGCACACTGGACTCGCATTCGGGAGGACGACGGTTCAAACTAACGTCCGGCCATCCTGATTTAGATTTTCCGTGATTTCCCTGAATCGCTTAAGACAAATGCCGGGATGGTTCCTTCGAAAGGGCACGGTCTGTTTCCTTCCCTGATCCGAGTTTGTGCTCTGTCTCTGGTGACCTCGTTGTCGACGGGACGTTAAACACTAATCTCCTCCTCCTCGAAACGAGGCGTTCTGCAGGTTATAGTACTGCAGATTATAGTACACAGAGCGGCACTTAATTATTCTGCATGTTTAATAGTCTGATTTCTTGTATGAACTGAGAAATTGAACCAGGTGTGTTTGAACGATATCTTTTCTCGTGGCATTCAAAAGCTCTTGAAAAGACGAGTGTAGTGATAATACCTGTGAGATGAGCTATAATTGAGGGACAAGACTACCGGAATCGATTATTCCCGTATCAACATTACATGACACTGTAGTGCCGGGCTTCATCGCTTAAGTGACAGTGTATGTGATATTTGTATAAATACGAACGAGTAGTTAACACGAAACGCGACTTGGCGTAATTTTCGGATAAAAACAGTTCTATCGTTGGTATTATGTATCTGGAGCGTTGCGTGGAATGGAAACTTGGATCGTGGGAGAACTGCAGATGTTTGAAAGGTGATGTTACAACAGAGAGCGGAAGTTGGCAGATTGTAGCTTACCCCTTCTCTCTGAGCCACGCGAAGTCGCGAAGGCACATCTGCGCTGCCCTTGCGGCGCACGCGAGCCCGCCACGGGAAGTAATTGCACTGCTGTCGGCTAGAGCTCTTAATCGGAGCACTTGGGTCAACTCGTCGCACTCCTATATTGGCAAAACAAACGTTTCTTAAAAGATCGCCAGTCTCGATCTGACCCACGAGACAACGCTCAAAAGTCACAAAACCCTGACACTACGGATCGTTACCCGTAGCAATGTGATGGCTCTCGGAGATCCCACTAATGAACTGGAAATATACAGCACTAGGAGTTCTTGTTTTCCTTGTTTCAGTTACTACTAGCAGCTTCTGATGTATTCGCTAATCTCACCAAATGGTGAGGTATAGTATCATTAGGAAACATGTGTAAGAAACGTCGATTATTGTAATTGAAGACGGTAATGTGTGGAAAAGTCTAGGTCAGACTCTTTTTCACGTATCGTTCTCTCCCCCGCCGGCCGCGGTCGTCTAGCGGTTCTGGCGCTGCAGTCCGGAGTCGCGGGACTGCTACGGTCGCAAGTTCGAATCCTGCCTCGGGCATGGGTGTGTGTGATGTCCTTAGGTTAGTTAGGTTTAAGTAGTTCTAGGGGACTTATGACCTAAGATGTTGAGTCCCATAGTGCTCAGAGCCATTTGAGCCGTTCTCTCCCTTATGAAGCGTAGCGGGCTTCTTGAAGGCAAGCATACCCACACTTTCAGCCACGGAGTACACAGGGTAGAGTGTTTTTATTTACGAGGGTCAGTCCAAAAGAAATGCACATTATTTTTGTAAAAAATAGAGTTTTCATTTTGCATGTATGAAAGTTTTAGTGTATAAATACATCCTTCCCGCTTGTTTTCAAACTTAGTTCAACCTGTTCCCGTGAGTGGCACCGTCACAGCATGTCTTCAAGATGGCTGCTACACGTGACGTTCCTCAGAAGCAACGTGCTGTTATAGAATTCCTGTGCTGTGAAAACGAGACTGTGGGAAGCATCTACAAGAGGTTGAAAAAGGTGTATGGAGATGCTGCTGTCGATCGCAGTACAGTTAGTCGGTGGGCAAGCAGGTTACGTGATGAAAGCGGACACGGCAATATTGAGGATTGTTCTTGCAGCGGCAGGCCTCGTACTGCACACACTCCAGACAATGTGCAGAGAGTTAACGAATTGGTGACTGCTGACAGACGCATCACAGTGAACGAATGGCCATGCTACGTTGGGATAGGGGAAGGAAGTGTTTGCACAATACTGAAAGTGTTGGCGTTAAAAAAGGTTTGTGCCTGGTGGGTTCCCAGGATGTTGCAAGTGGCTCACAAAGAAACACGAAAACGGTATACAACGAACTTTTGGAACAGTACGAGAATGGTGGAGATGAATTTCATGGAAGAATTGTGACAGGTGATGAAACATGGTTCCATCATTTTTCACGAGAGACGAAGAGGCAATCAATGGAGTGGCATCATGCAAATACACCCAAGGAAAAAAAAAAAAAAAAAAACCACACCTTCTGCTGGAAAAGTTATGGCTACGGTGTTTTTTGATTCCGAAGGACTCTTGTGGACATCATGCCAAGTGGAACAACCATAAATTCTGATGCGTATGTGACGACACTGAAGAAACTTCAAGCTTGACTGAGTCGTGTTCGACCACATCGGCAAAAGCATGAAATTTTGTTGTTGCACGACAATGCGCAGCCACTTATCAGTCAAAAAACCATGGAAGCGATCACAAAACTCGAATGGACAACACTGAAACATCCGCCTTACAGTCCTGACCTGGCTCCATGTGACTATCGTCTCTTTGGGAAACTGAAAGACTCCCTTCGTGGAACAAGGTTTGAAGATGATGACTCCATTGTGCACGCTGCCAAACAATGGCTCCAACAGGTTGGTCCAGAATTTTACCGTGCGGGTATACAGGCGCTGGTTCCAAGATGGCGTAAGGCAGTTGAGAGGGATGGAAATTGTGTGGAGAAATGAAAATATTGTTCCTAAAGGATGTATCTGTACACTGTACAACTTTCAAACCTGTAGAATAAAAGATGGATTTTTACAAAAATAGTGTGCATTTCTTTTGGAGTGACCCTCGTATGTCTCTCGGCAGTTCACGGGTCAGATAATTGAGTTTTACATACCCTAAAATAGGAGTACGGTTTTCAGTCCGGGAGGCTTTTGGGAACAGCTCCGGCATTCGCCTTACGGCCGGGGAAGAAGACAATAATCCATTAGTGATCGTCATAGTATGACGATAATGATGATGATGTTGATGGACTGGAAAAAATACTGTAGTTAACCTAATGCGTACTTATAAAAAGTAACCGAAGAAATAAATACCCTAGACTGGAGTTTTATAGTATATTAACGATTACATTTCGGATTATAAATGGACAGAGGAAAGGAGACACTGCCAAAGTGGGAATATACAGAGGGTGGACAAAAATATGCAAACACCAAAAGAGATATTACCAATCCTAATACGGTGTATGAGGATATTGAAAGGGTAATGCAGTATGTAAAGGGGGACGAAAATCTAATAGTCATGGGTGACTGGAATGCAGTTGTAGGGGAAGGAGTAGAAGAAAAGGTTACAGGAGAATATGGGCTTGGGACACGGCATGAAAGAGGAGAAAGACTAATTGAGTTCTGTAACAAGTTTCAGCTAGTAATAGCGAATACCCTGTTCAAGAATCACAAGAGGAGGAGGTATACTTGGAAAAGGCCGGGAGATACGGGAAGATTTCAATTAGATTACATCATGGTCAGACAGAGATTCCGAAATCAGATACTGGATTGTAAGGCGTACCCAGGAGCAGATATAAACTCAGATCACAATATAGTAGTGGTGATGAGTAGGCTGAAGCTCAATACATTAGTCAGGAAGAATCAATACGCAAAGAAGTGGGATACGGAAGTACTAAGGAATGACGAGATACGTTTGAAGTTCTCTAACGCTATAGATACAGCAATAAGGAATAGCGCAGTAGGCAGTACAGTTGAAGAGGAATGGACATCTCTAAAAAGGGCCATCACAGAAGTTGGGAAGGAAAACATAGGTACAAAGAAGGTAGCTGCGAAGAAACCATGGGTAACAGAAGAAATACTTCAGTTGATTGATGAAAGGAGGAAGTACAAACATATTCCGGGAAAATCAGGAATTCAGAAATACAAGTCGCTGAGGAATGAAATAAATAGGAAGTGCAGGGAAGCTAAGACGAAATGGCTGCAGTAAAAATGTGAAGACATCGAAAAAGATATGATTGTCGGAAGGACAGACTCAGCATACAGGACAGTCAAAACAACCTTTGGTTACATTAAAAGCAACGGTGGTAACATTAGGAGTGCAACGGGAATTCCACTGTTAAATGCAGAGGAGAGAGCAGATAGGTGGAAAGAATACATTGAAAGCCTCTATGAGGGTGAAGATTTGTCTGATGTGATAGAAGAAGAAACAGGAGTCGATTTAGAAGAGATAGGGGATCCAGTATTAGAATCGGAATTTAAAAGAGCTTTGGAGGACTTACGGTCATATAAGGCAGAAGGGATAGATAACATTCCATCAGAATTTCTAAAATCATTGGGGGAAGTGGCAACAAAACGACTATTCACGTTGGTGTGTAGAATACATGAGTCTGGCGATATACCATCTGACTTTCGGAAAAGCATCATCCACACAGTTCCGAAGACGGCAAGAGCTGACAAGTGCGAGAATTATCGCACAATCAGCTTAACAGCTCATGCATCGAAGCTGCTTACAAGAATAATATACAGAAGAATGGAAAAGAAAATTGAGAATGCGCTAGGTGACGATCAGTTTGGTTTTAGGAAAAGTAAAGGGACGAGAGAGGCAATTCTGACGTTACGGCTAATAATGGAAGCAAGGCTAAAGAAAAATCAAGACACTTTCATAGGATTTGTCTACCTGGAAAAAGCGTTCGACAATGTAAAATGGTGCAAGCTGTTCGAGATAATGAAAAAAGTAGGGGTAAGCTATAGTGAGAAACGGGTCATATTCAATATGTACAACAACCAAGAGGGAATAATAAGGGTGGACGATCAAGAGCGAAGTGCTCGTATTAAGGAAGGTGTAAGACAGGGCTGTAGCCTTTCGCCCCTACTCTTCAATCTGTACATCGAGGAAGCAATGATGGAAATAAAAGAAAGGTTCAGGAGTGGAATTAAAATACAAGGTGAAAGGATATCAATGATACGATTCGCTGATGACATTGCTATCCTGAATGAAAGTGAAGGAGAATTAAATTATCTGCTGAACGGAATGAACAGTCTAATGAGTACACAGTATGGTTTGAGAGTAAATCGGAGAAAGACGAAGGCAGTGAGAAGTAGTAGAATTGAGAACAGCGAGAAACTTAACATCAGAATTGATGATCACGAAGTCAATGAAGTTACGGAATTCTGCTACCTAGGCAGTAAAGACGGACGGAGCAAGGAGGACATCAAAAGCAGACTCGCTATGGCAAAAAAGGCATTTCTGGCCAAGAGAAGTCTACTAATATCAAATACCGGCCTTAATTTGAGGAAGAAATTTCTGATGACGTACGTCTGGAGTACAGCATTGTATGGTAGTGAAACATGGACTGTGGGAAAACCGGAACAGAAGAGAATCGAAGCATTTGAGATGTGGTGCTATAGACGAATGTTGATAATTAGGTGGACTGATAAGGTAAGGAATGAGGAGGTTCTACGCAGAATCGGAGAGGAAAGGAATATGTGGAAAACACTGATAAGGAGAAGGGACAGGATGATAGGACATCTGCTAAGACATGAGGGAATGACTTCCATGGTACTAGAGGGAGCTGTAGAGGGCAAAAACTCTAGAGGAAGACAGAGATTGGAATACGTCAAGCAAATAATTGAGGACGTAGGTTGCAAGTGCTACTCTGAGATGAAGAGGTTAGCACAGGAAAGGAATTCGTGGCGGGCCGCATGAAACCAGTCAGTAGACTGAAGACAAATAATGATACGGTGTAGGAAACCCGTTTGCATTCAAGATAGCTTCCAGTCGTCTCGGCATGGGCATACACAGGTCCTATATGGTTTCCAAGGGAATCTTATACCATTCTTCGTGCAAAATTTTGGCAAGTTCATATAACGATGGTAGAGATGGATCGCGATCACTACCCTTCTCTCCAGAGTGGATAACGAAGGCTCAATAACAATGAAATCTGGCGACTGTGGCAGCCAGCTGAGACGCGACAATTCTTCATCCTGCTGTTTACAAAACCATTCATGGGCGATGCGAGCTTTGTGAACAGCGGCCCTATCGTCTTGGAACACCGGATCATCCCACTAGTTCAAAATGGCTCTGAACACTATGGGACTTAACTTCTGAGGTCATCAGTCCCCTTAGAACTACTTAAACCTAACTAACCTAAGGTCATCAGTCCCCTTAGAACTACTTAAACCTAACTAACCTAAGGACATCACACACATCCGTGACCGGGACAGGATTCGGACCTGCGACCGTAACAGTCACGCGGTTCCAGACTGTAGCGCCTAGAACCGCACGGCCATCCCACTGGGGACACGCATTCTACCATGGGACGGACCTCATCAGCCAAAATAGCGACACAATCTTTGGCAGTAATGCGACCACGCAGAGTAGCCACGGTGCTTCTTGGAATACCACGACATGACTGCGAAAATCATCACCGAACCGCCGTCATGTTTCACTATTGGGACGTAAACTTGTCCAGAAGTAGCAAACAGTGTGCAACAAGAGTTATCCGTCCAAATGACACTCTTCCACTGCTACACAGACCAGGTTTTATGGCTTCTGTACCACGTTTTTGTATTACGGGCATTTGAGTCGCTGATGAATGGTTTCGAAATTCCATTTCGCCCTGCAATTCACTGCTTATGGATCTCCCTTCGTGTGCTTTTGGTGAGGACAGGGTTGGCGAGTCCGCATTCAGTTCTGCAGAGACTTTTGCTGCTGTAATGCTCCAGTTTTTCGCCACAATCTTCTGGTTTTTTTGGACGTCATCGTAATATGCCGTTATGAGAATTGATCTTCGGGGAAAAAGCAATTACGAAACCTTGCACTAGTCGATTTCGTAGAACACGTTTTTAATGGCGTGTTTTCTCATGTGGGTTTTTGCGGTAAATTGCACTGCTCGGGAGCGCGATTCTTCTAGGGAGAGCAGAGTTGGCCAGCGTGGCAGTGGGAGTCGCGGCACGCGTTCCGGCGAAGTGTTCACTTGTGATGCAGTTTTACGTGGAAACAGCCTGAGCTGGCCGCTACCTGGAAATGTGCGGCGCGCCGGCGGTGGAGAATTCCGCCAGCCGAGCAGTCGACGCGAACAGCCGAAACACTTTATAGACGCGAGCGTGTTGCGAGGAAGCCAGAACGTTCAAATCACGTGGCGGAACCAGCTTACCTGCGAATTGTGCTGAAAGCATATTGCAGTAGAGTCGAATGACGTAAGTGGGAAGCAACAGTTCAGTGAGCGAGACAGGTTTCTTATTCTATGCCACATGGTACACAATCAGAGCGTATAGCAATCAGTAAAGGAAAGCAATTGCAAATTTGGCAGAGGAATTACAGATTAGAGAGAGAGAGAGAGAGAGAGAGAGAGAGAGAGAGAGAGAAGTGAGGTTTGCCGATAACAGTGTAATTCTGTCAGACGGCTGAAGATGTACACTACTGGCCAATAAAATTGCTACACCACGAAGATGACGTGCTAAAGACGCGAAATTTAACCGACACGGAAGATGATGCTGTCATATGCAAATGATTAATTTTTCAGAGCATTCACACAAAGTTGGCGCCGGTGGCGACACCTGCAACGTGCTGACATGAGCAAAGTTTCCAACCGATTTCTCATACACAAACAGCACTTGACCGGCGTTGTCTGGTGAAACGTTGTTGTGATACCTCGTGTAAGGAGGAGAAATGCGAAACATCACGTTTCCGACTTTAATAAAGGTCGGATTGTAGCATATCGCGATTGCGGTTTATCGTATCGCGACATTGCTGCTCGCGATGATCGAGATCCAATTACTGTTAGCAGAATATGGAATCGGTGGGTTCAGGAGGGTAATAAGGAACGCCGTCCTGGATCCCAACGGCCTCGTATCACTAGAAGTCGAGATGACAGGCATCTTATCCTCATTGCTGTAACGAATCGTGCAGCCACGTCTCGATCCCTGAGTCAACAGATGGGGACGGTTGCAAGACAGCAACCATCTGCATGAACAGTTCCACGACGTTTGCAGCAGCATGGACTATCGGCTCGGAGACCATGGCTGCGGTTACCCTTGATGCTGCATCACAGACAGGAGCGCGTGCGATGGTGTACTCAACGACGAACCTGGGTGCACGAATGGCAAAACGTCATTTTATCGGATGAATCCAGGTTCTGTTTACAGCATCATGATGGTCGCATCCGTATTTGGCGACATCGCGATGAGCGCACATTGGAAGCGTGTATTCGTCATCGCCATACTGGCGTATCACCCGGCGTGATGGTATGGGGTGCCATTGGTTACACGTCTCGGCCACCTCTTGTTCGCATTGACGACACTCTTAACAGTGGACGTTACGATCCGTGGCTCTGCCATTCATTCGATCCCTGCGAAACCCTACATTTCAGCATGATAATGCACGACCGCATGTTGCTGGTCCTGTACGGGCCTTTCTGGATACAGAAAATGTTCGGCTGCTGCCCTGGCCAGCACGTTCTCCAGATCTCTCACCAATTGAAAACGTCTGGTCAATGGTGGCCGAGCAACTGGCTCGTCACAATACGCCTGTCACTACTCTTGATCAACTGTGGTATCGTGTACCTGTACACGCCATCCAAGCTCTGTTTGACTCATTGCCCAGCGTACCAATGCCGTTATTACGGCCAGAGGTGGTTGTTCTGTGTACTGATTTCTCAGGATCTATGCACTCAAGTTGCCTGAAAATGTAATCACATGTCAGTCCTAGTATAATATATTTGTCCAATGAATACCCGTTTATCAATTGCATTTTTTCTTGGTGTAGCAATTTTAATGGGCAGTAGTGTAGATTAGTAGTGCAACGGGTTGGGTAGTAGTATCATCATCATCTTCTTCTTCTTCTCCTGCCATGCATAGGCCTTGCTGTTTCTGCTGCAACTACATTTGGTCTTTCCATCTATTGCTGGTCTTATAATGCATCCTTTTACATTGCAGAGTAAATTGCCATTGCTGACAATATTGACTCTTCCATTCGTAACAGATGGGATATCGACTTCTGCCTGTTTTCTTCTACCTTTTCCTTTATATCAAAAGTTTTGAATTCCTTCGTAATAGAGAGGGTGGACAAAATAACACGAACGCCTGACATATAATATTTATTCGTTATCAACGAGATGGACCTCCATTGGCTTTGAGAACAGCTACAGTTTCTCGCGGAATAGATTCAACCGGTTGTTGTCCTATGCTTATATCCAAAGGGCCGACGATTGCTTCATCGATACTGGAACTGGAAATATGTTACTCATTCTCTGCTCTAAAACTCCCCGTATCTGTTCAGTGACATTGCTCGCTGTCTTCGTTTCCGGTCGGTGGAAGTGAACCCAGGTTTCGTCCACAGTATCGATTCTTGCAAGGAAGTCATCACCACCTCGTTCAGATCGCCGAAGAAGTTCTTCACAAGCATCAACACGTCGTTCTCTCATTTCAGGAGTCAGCTGCCGTGGCACCCATCTTGCAGATACTTTGTGAAACTGGAGCACATCATGCACAATGTGGTGTGGTATGCTGACCCATGCCTAATCTGTGAACATGCTGCAGTGTCATTCAGTGACACTCGGCGGTTATCCTTCACTATGGCTTCAACTGCTGCGATGTTCTGTGGAGTCACAACTCGTTGTGCCTGACCTGGACGAGGAGCATCTTCCATTGAAGTCACACCATTTGCGAACTTCCTACTCCATTCCTAGACTTGCTGCTGTGACAAACATGCATCGCCGTACTGAACATTCATTCGTCGATGAATTTCAATAGGTTTCACACCTTCACTACGCAAAAACCGAATAACAGAACGCTGTTCTTCCCTGTTGCAAGTCGCAAGCGAGGCGGCCATCTTTATACTGATACTGCGACGGTATGTGTGCATCTGCACTATGCTGCCACCTACAGCCCATTCTGCAACCTGTTTGTAGCACGCTTACCAGCTTACAGGATAATGGCGCGAAATTTCGATTTGTTATTACAAATTTAAGGTTTTCATTTGACTCACACTCGTATGTAATCTCTACAGATTTGCTATGCAAGGTCGACCACGAAGGGGCAGCATGACCGAACTTCTGAAATATTCCTCACAGCCAAACCTGTACTGCGTCAAAGTGACGTGAAAAAGACTGTCTCAAATTCTATTGTTCAGTTCATAATTGATGCTTATGATACTCTGTACGACTTCATCTGCTTTGGTACTACATGTGTTGGTGTGGTGTTCTTTTCTAATATGTCCATTAGAAGCCAAAGACAAAACAAGAGTAACGACATACTCACAGTATTTCTTCATTGTTCACTATCTTTTCTCACTCTACAAGTATGTTGGGTGAGTAGATAGTTTCTCTGAGATGAATATGAAATTTTCACTTCCAGATCTTAATTTTCGCTCTCTCGGGTACTGCTCCTTGTTGGGGCTCTTAACTAGTCATTTCGCCTTCGCGTGTGTGATGCTATTGTTCATAGAGCGCGCCACCACTGACTGGCAGAAGCTTCTCTCGCTCTCCGCGCCAACGCACTTACATACCAAGTTAACAGAATTGTAAAATTTCAGTTGATTTCTCATCCTTTCTGTTATTTAAGTTAACTTTATTTCGTTTCCACTTCAATATCTTATTTATAATGCGCCAAGGCATACATTCGTATCTTCCCATTCGTGATGAAATACACTGGAGGAAAAAAAAGACTTACGTAGCCGCTACTTATAAAATTTGTTATACCGTGTCAGAACCAAGTATTCTCTGACAACACAGCATTTAGGTGAGAAGCAGCCAGCCATCCATCACCTGTTTATTGTGTGAGGACTGTCACGAACACGCAGCAGTGCCGTTCCCATTGAACCTGAGCGCCCCATTGTGCTCGCAAGAAAACTGGCAGCAGGTGGCTCGCGAACAACTTACACACTAATAACTTCATCTTGAAACTCTTCCATTGGCCCTTGTTTGCATACAACAACAATAATATGAGATTGTGGGTCCGCCGTGATGCAAACACACTTTTGTTATTTACTTCCCGAACTAGTTTCAGCGGCAGTTATCGCCATCGTACTTCGTTCTTTGATTCTAGAACATGCAGAAACAACACACACACATATATATATATATATATATATATATATATATATAACATTGTAAAACATTATTACATGTGTACTGTTTGGTTCCAAATATTGTTTTCTGTGAATAGTTCCGTAATACCGTGTTTACTACACGTCACAGCATGGTTTACGAACTCTTGTCTCTGTTTCCGACATATTTTCTACGTTGTTGCGTACGTCGTGTCATCTGCAGCTTTACGAGTGGCTATTAGTAAACACATACAAATTGATCGGGATTGCGGTAGTATTGTGGATACAGTTTTGGTGTGTACTAGGCTGTTACGTGGTTTTTCATGTGCTAACGTTCGTTGGACATCTTGCAGCTACTTTCACACACAAAAACATAACTTTCGCATCTTGTTGGTAAGCCAGACATTACGCCATCATGCTGTACGCGCGTGTCACAAGAAATGTTTCGCATATTGCGAAAGGGATTTGAAAATTATAGCGGAACTTCTGACGACTTTTGTTATGTCTAGAGTGATATTGTGTTGTTGCAAAATGTTGTGTTTTCATTTATTCCGGTTTTCCCCTTACACTATAGCCTTTTGTATGTAATAATTTTCTTCTACTGTCAGTTTTAGGGATAAACTGTTGCTGCGTTTCAGGATGTGTAGATCACTTTCGATATTAGTGTAAGACAAAAAACCAAATCAACGAAAACGCATCACTTTGCAACAACACACTCTTTACCACTTTAAAAGAACTAACACATAACAGGAACACACACACGCGCACACACACTTCCCGGAACATTCTCGCAATAGTGATGCATTCTCGCGACGTGCGCAAGCAGCAAGATGGAGTAAGGTTTTGGATTACAGACAAAGTGCGACAGTTAAGTTCTTTCTGTGTCTAAAAGTAGCTGCAAGCCGTCCAGCGAACGTGAGTACATGCCAAAACTGTATCCACTACACTACGGCAGTCCCAATTAAATAACGTAGACATACAGGTTTTTGTATTCGTTTACTGACAGCCACTCCACAGCTGCAGATGACATGATGCATGTTGAGAAAAACGCTAAAAAAAGTGAGACAATATGCCGGAACAGGTCAACAATTGTAAAGCCATACTGTGGCGTATAGTAAATAAGGTATTATGAAATTATTCACAAAAATATATATGACGGTAGTATTTGTTCCCGAAAGAACAGTTACCGTGATGATCAAGCAGCTTTGCTAGAAATGAAATGATAATTAAATGGACACCCTAGCTGCAAACCGCCGTTGATATACTTCATTGGGGACATGTTGAAAATGTGTGCCCCGACCGGGAATCGAACGCGGGATCTCCTGCTTACATGACAGACGCTCTATCTCTCGGCCGGTTTGCAGCTAGGGTGTTCATTTAATTGTAATTTCATTTTATTCACAAAAAAACAATATTTGCTACCAAACAATACACATGTAATGATGTCTTACAATGTTCCATAAGTCTGCTATTTCTGCATGTTTTAGAATCAAAGAACCCACTGATGATGGCGATATTTGTCGCTGAAAGTACTTTGGAAATAAATAAATAAAGTGTTTTTGCATAAAAGTACACACTTCTGAGCGAGCGGTCACTTTGCACCATATTGTAGTTCTGTAAATTTTTGTGTCCCAGGCAGGTTAATGAACTGCTGTTCATTACTCAGTGATGTATCTCCGTGTAACGTAGCCAATAGTCTCGTTCCGCCGTACATCCTGACCCGCTACGAAGGAATGCCGGCGATCGCTACTCTGCCATTCAGAGAGGCCGCCATTGAGAGAGAGTGTGTGGCACGTGTTGCTGGCACACGCCCACTGGCAGTCCGCATTCATTATTCGTCTTCGCTACCTGCCTAACGAGAACAAGTGACTGTCTGACCTCTCAAAGGCAGGTGTGAAATAAGCGCTTCCTGCAACCAGACCGCGGCTCCTCAGCTTCCGGCCGGCCAGATTCTCATTTCGCCGCTGCGCCCAGCGGAAGGACGGACAGAGCAGTCAGTGCCCGGCTGCCTCCCTGCTGCACTCCTTCCTTAATGCCCGCGCCGCAAGCAGCTGCGAGAGCCGCCGGCCGTGGCGCTCCTCTTTTGTTCCGCGCTTTCCTCTGACCGGCTCAGCAGCGCCTCGCCCGCCAGAGACAGTAATTAAAATAGTCCGCCCCACTCCACACCGACGCACCCCTCCCCTCCCCTCCCCACCCCATCAATCCTGCCTCAGGCCTTGCAGTGTCGGCGAGAGAGGAATTGTCAAAGCCCGAAGCGAGCCAGCCCACCCAGCACTCAGCTGATTCCCTCCCGCCTTTCACTGCCAGCCGGCAGATACTCGCTGCACGAGAGAAGAATTCTCCCCGCTACTTGTACTGTCAGTTCCCCTGTAATGCTTTATACAGTTCGGCAATATTTCAGAACGCACGTTTTTGAAATGTACACTACTGGCCATTAAAATTGCTACACCACGAAGGTGACGTGCTACAGACGCGAAATTTAACAGACAGGAAGAAGATGCTGTGATATGCAATTGATTAGCTTTTCAGAGCATTCACACAAGTTTGGCGCCGGTGGCGACACCTACAACGTGCTGACATGAGGAAAGTTTCCAACCGATTTCTCATACACAAATAGCAGTTGACCGGCGCTGCCTGGTGAAACGTTGTTGTGATGCCTCGTGTAAGGAGGAGAAATGCGTACCATCACGTTTCCGACTTTTATAAAGGTCGGATTGTAGCCTATCGCGATTGCGGTTTAATCGCGACATTGCTGCTCGCGTTGATCGATATCCAATGACTGTTACCAGAATATGGAATCCGTGGGTTCAGGAAGATAATACGGAACGCCGTGCTGGATCCCAACGGCCTCGTATCACTAGCAGTCCAGATGACAGGCATCTTATCCGCATCGCTGTTACGGATCGTGCAGCCACGTCTCGATCCCTGAGTCAACAGATGGGGATATTTGCAAGAAACAACCATCTGCACGAACAGTTCGATGACGTTTGCAGCAGCATGGATTATCAGCTCGGAGACCATGGCTGCGGTTACCATTGACGCTGCATCAAAGACAGGAGCGCCTGCGATGGTGTACTCAACGACGAACCTAGGTGCACGAATGGCAAAACGTCATTTTTTCGTTTCTGTTTACAGCATCATGATGGTCGCATCCGTGTTCTACGACATCGCGGTGAACGCACATTGGAAGCGTGTATTCGTCATCGCCATACTGGCGTATCACCCGGCGTGATGGTATGGGGTGCCATTGGTTACACGTCTCGGTCACCTCTTGTTCGCATTGACGGCAATTTGAACAGTGGACGTTACATATCAGATGTGTTACGACCCGTGGCTCTACCCTTCATTCGATCCCTGCGAAACCCTACATTTGAGCAGGATAATGCACGACCGCATGTTTGAGATCCTGTACGGGCCTTTCTGGATACAGAAAATGTTCAACTGCTGCCCTGGCGAGCACGTTCTCTAGATCTCTCACCAACTGGAAACGTCAGGTCAATGGTGGCCGAGCAACCGTCTCGTCACAATACGGCAGTCACTACTCTTGATGAACTGTGGTATCGTGTCGAAGCAGCATGGGCGCAGCTATACCTGTACACGCCTTCCAAGCTCTGTTTGACTCAATGCTCAGGCGTATGAAGGCCGTTATTACGGCCAGAGGTGGTTGTTCTGGGTACTGATTTCTTACGATCTATGCACCCAAAATGCGTGAAAATGTAATCACATGTCAGTTCTAGTATAATATATTTGTCCAATGAATACCCCTTTGTCATCTGCATTTCTTCTTGGTGTAGCAATTTTAATGGCCAGTAGTGTATCTGCAAGCATGGGGGGGGGGGGGGGGGGGTGAAAATCGATCGTGTCGTTGAAAAAGTATCATGCTGTCACAGCGCGCGATGCAAGGAAAAGGCGGAAAAATAAAGTTAACTGTACGGGGATATGGACCCGGGACCTTTCGAATGAGAGTCCATAGCCTTAACCTCTCACCCCAGACAGATTTACCGACGCGGTTTGGATGGGTGGGATCTGGGAGGAATGTGCTTTTGTGTTCATCACTTACCAGGCGGGATAGTGCTAGCAAATTCGATTAGATTCGGATGGGCAGAGCGTAAACATAGAAGGAAGACGCTACTGTGACCGGAATGAGCTGCTTCTTATTCTGACGGCCCCACCTGTGTTCCCTCTCCCTTCGTGACCCCTTTTGGCACTGGCAGTCAGCATAGAACATACGAGGCAGGCACCGTCTGTGGTTTCCACTGCCGCGAACACCATTTGATCGTCACGAAAACGCAACTACGCACGCTTCTTGGCTCAAGTGCGGGAGGCAGGGCACTATGTGTGACAAGCGGGTGACAGGTTGTAGTAGGGGGCAACACACTCTGTGTTACTGCAACGCGCTCCGAACCGCGTCGCATTTGGCACTTAACACGACCGTTCCGTTAACGCTTGGCTGCTAGGACAAACAGCGCAGGCAGGTCGTTGGCCCGCGAGGCGGAACAGCCACGATGAGTTATAGCGTGCTGGGCGCTCTGCCGGCAGTGTGGCAGCTCCGTGCACGCCATGGCGGTGTATGAACACACACACACACACACACACACACACACACACACACACACACACACACACACAAACCACGTGCTGGCGTTCCCGTTTGCCTAAGAAAACTGTATAGGCACTAGAAGGCCTGTCGAACGTCAGCACCGTTCGTCACTTATCTACATCTATTGTCGTCATACTGTGCGAGTCACCTCATGATGTGTGGCTGAGGGTGCTTCTCGTAACATTAAGGGGAGGTTTACTATCTTTTGGTTCAAAAAATCGATTTTTTTAAAAATTGCGTTTTTGGATCCATAAATGTGTTTAGAATCCACCCCCCGAAACGGTTTTTCCGAATACGGAACGGAAATGTTTGTTATTCGTGGTTGAACAAAAAAATGCACCTGCCTGAAATCGGCCTTTTTCACGCGCCATTTTTTATTCTTTCGGAAGACGAGTTACTGTACTGTTGATTGAGAGGGAACACACAAAATTCAAATGAAAGTTTGAACGTATGTGTTTGGAAGTTAAGACGAAATAAATCTGGGGTGAACAGCCTGGTATGAGTGTGCATAGGACACAATATTTCGGCCGTCGACCACGTTGCCATCATCAGGTGCGCTGATGTAGCGACCTGAGGTGGACCGGCGTCGGTATATATAGGACAATCCTGCTCCTGCTCATCCCTCAGGCGCTTCCTATGAGTCGGTGCGGTCCGCGCCCCGCGAGCGGTCCAATTGCAGCGTCCGTTCTCCCGCTGTCTGGGCGCTGCGACCTAGGTCTTCTCGTTCAGGAGGGTCTGCCGGCACCGCTCTCGTTACTCTTCCCGCCTCCCCTGAAGTCGGTACACTCTGGGAAATATCTTTCTTTTTAATCCGTGTGATCGCGTGTTCCCACGCCTTGCCAACGATGTAACCGCTGTCACGATTTAGTTGTGGCTCCCTTACACTGATCTCTTGGTTTCTTTGATGACACAGTCCTGGTATTTGGAAGTCTGTGCCAGGACTTTAGTTTGGTCATAATCCATGCTGTGGAGTTCAGACAGGCAATGCTCAGCGATTTCCGGTTTACTGGGCTGTTGTTTGGAAGTTAGCTCCCAAGCATCGACCACCGGATTGAAGCGGCCGAAAACCTCTTGTCACCGGCCGTACGAGCGGCTCTGGAGCAGCGCAGGATGGCCCAGATCGAGCAGAACGCCCTCTGTGAGGAAGAGGAAGGACTAGTTTATGGACCTGGAATAGCAGAATGAACGTGCTTAATATTGCATTTATATGTAGTCAAAACTTGAAACGCGTTTTTCTCGAAAGGGCTTTTTTTTTATCGCGCGGTATCGTAACTTCAAATCTACTACACCGATTGGCATGATTCTTCGTTTCCGACGAAGCTAACTAAATTGTCTAGCAGTTGTACCACTTTTATTCCGATCCATCAACTATAAATATTTTTACTTAGTCGACGAAGTCGAAAAATCGGTGAAAAAAACCTATTTTTTTGTTCAAATGACCGCAATTTTGTTTCCTGTGGTCCAAATAACTTAAGCGAGGTACAACTCCTAAAGAATCTTATATACTTCGCTAACGTCAACTCAATTTTGATTTCAGACGAGCCGGCTGACCTGTGACATATCGCACGTGGAGGTCTACATCGAAATACTGTTTCGTTCCGACGGCACTTCCGCCTTTGCTCTTCGACATTTCCGGTCGAAAAAATTCCAGTTTGTAGAGGATATATCAGTAAACATGTTGACCAAACTTGACATTGATATCTGTAACACATCCCGAGAAAAAAATTCGCAAAGAACATGCTTTCTTTCGGGCCAAAGATAGTAAACCTCCCCTTAACTGATTTCCTCCCTCCACCCCCCTCTCCACCCCTACACTGTTGCAGTCGCGAATGGCGCGTGAGAAGAGTGACTGTCGGTAAGCCTCAGTTTTTTTCGTCGTAGTTAAAACGCGAGATCTATGTGGGAGGAAGTGATATGTTGTCCGATACTACCCGTCAAGTGCTTTCTCGAAATTTTTGATAGTAAAAATCTCCGTGGTGCACAAAACCTGTCTTGTAATGTCTGTCAACTTAGTATGTTGAACATATCTGTAACTTTCTCTATCCGACTAAACGGTCCCTTGTGGAAACGCGCCGTTCTTCGTTGGATGCTCTCTATGTCATCTACCAGTCCTACCTGGATAAGGATCCCATGTTGATGAAGAATATTAAAGACTCGGTGGACAAGCGCCTTATAAGCCACTACAGGCGTGTTCGAATTATTAGACTAAAGACATTTTGCCAGAACTTTACATTTATTTCACATTTACATCCACATACAGATTATATTTGTACATTCAATACCATCTATGGATGCATTTGTTCTTAATCAAAATTTATCCTGTTTGGCATAGTTTTTATTAACTTTTCACATGACATTTTAATATCATTGTCCTGGTACCAGATTTCCTCTAGTTCCTCCATGAGATCTTGTCTGGTGATTATTGTAAATTTCCTTATCCTCTCTTTCACAATAGCCCACAAATTTTCAATTGGGTTCATATCAGGACTACTCCCTGCTCAGGGAGACACTTTCAGTTGCTGCTCTCCCAAGTACTTGAAAACGATTTTGGCTTTGATCTGGAGACAAAATCCAGCAGGCAATAGTCAAGTGTGTCCCATTCACACAAGATATTTGCTGCCGAGAACAGTATCGCCCAGTTTACTATGCGGTTTCTGCTTGGTTCTATCTAGGGTTTGTTCTTCCAGCAGTATTAGTTGTACATTAAAAGTGATACTCAGCAGTATGGACAAGTGTACGGACCGGGAGTCGGTCGATTTGCGCTTCGCGTATGGGTTCACTGAACGCAGTGGAAAAGACCCAGAATGACGTTACAGTGAGCTATTCCCTTAGCGGCGAAAAGTACACCACAGTTCTTTCTCATGTGTCTGAGGCTTTTTGTGTTTTACGATTTGGCGATAGCATATTGCACGATTTTTCACTGCTGTGGAGGTATTTTCGTTGAAACGTAGGTAACAGAGATAACAAAACGAACAAACCGTAAGTACATCAGTACTCTGTAACGGGCCAGCGGAAACCACGGTGTTCTTACAGGAAAATACTAAAAAAAAAAATGCCCCTGACCAGTCACCGAAATTTTGTCTGTTGAGTTGGGATTCATCTTGCGCAACTAGTTACGTGCTTTAAGCCCATATTCGGATGGACATTCATATGCGGCTTCACATAATTCTCCCATATTTTGATATTTAATAGTATATATATGGACATATCTTACAATTCTATAGTTCTCACTTACAGAGAAATATCCGTCCAATTACAATAACACACAGCGCAGATTGTTTTCTGTGCACCACGTTCACCCGCGAGATAGAGCAATACGACGCACGCGCTAGCTAGCATGTGTTACGGCTGCTACTGTTGTCGTGTGAACTCTTGCGTCGTACTTGATGTAACTGAGGGCACTAAGACGGAAGCAGTTTGCGTAATTTCCCGCGCTGTACTGCGGAACAAAAAGAACAGGCAGACTTTCAGGAAACAATCTCACACGATGGAAAATAAATACAATGTATTTGCTTTCCATTTTGTATCCAGTCAGCTGTATTTATTGCTTATTGACATTGACAGTCTTGTGGCTTCAAAATCTGTAACAAAATAATTGGAAAGCATTAAACACAGCTTTTTCTGCATAGAAGCGAAAGCTCCGCCAAGAAAATATCAACTGACATCCTCCTCTTCCTCGTGACTACAAAAAATAATATAGTAAATGGACGTGGGCGCTAAAACACTTAATTTGCATATTAAAAACAATTTTCTGCAACTTCTCACCGTACATTCACTATAAGCTGTCAGGAACATAACGTGACAGCACCTTCCATAAAATACACTATGTGATCAAAAGTATTCGGACACCCCCAAAAACATACATTTTTGATACTAAGTGCATTTTAGTGCCACCTACAGCCAGGTACTTCATATCAGCGACTTCAGTAGTCGTTCGTGACAGCAGAATGGTGCGCTTCGCGGAACTAAAGGACTTCGAACGTAGTCAGGTGGTTGGGTGTCCCCTCCTGCCGGAGGTTCGAATCCTGCCTTCGGCATGAGCCTGTGTGCTTGTTGCCGTTAGCGTTAGTTAGTTTAGCTTAGTTTAATTAGTGTGTAAGTCTCGGGACCGATGACCTCAGCAGTTTGGTTCCTTAGGAATTCACACACATTTGAACTTTTTTTGATTGGTGTCATTTGTCATATGCCCGTAGGTGAGATTCCCACACTCCTAGACATCCCAAGGTCCACTGTTTCCGATGTGGTAGTGAACTGGAAACGTGAAGGGACACGTACAGCACAAACGCGTACACGCCGACCTCGTCTGTTGACTGACAGAGACCGCCGACAGTTCAAGAGGGTTGTAATGTGTAATAGGCAGACATCTATCCAGACCATGCAAACTGCATCAGGATCCACTGCAAGTACTGTGACAGGCGGGAGGTGAGAAAGCTTGATTTCATGGTCGAGCGGCTGCTCATAAGCCACACATCATGCTGGTAAATGCCAAACGACGCCTCGCTTGGTGTAAGGAGCGTAAACATTTGACGACTGAACGGTGGAAAAACTTTGGGTCGAGTGACGAATCACGGTACACAACGTGGCAATCCGATGGCAGGGTGGTGGGTATGGCAAATGCCCGGTGAACGTCATCTGCGAGCATGTATAGTGCCAGTAGTTAAATTGGGAGCCGGTGGTGCTATGGTGTTGTCGTGTTTTTCATGGAGTGGGCTTGCAGCCCCATGTTGTTTTGCATGGCTCTACCACAGCAAAGGCCTACATTGAGGTTGCAAGCACCTTCTTGCTTCCCACTGTTGAAGACCAATTCGGAGATGGCGATTGCATCTTTCAACACGGTCGATCACCTGTTCATAATGCACGGCCTGTGCGGTTACACAGCAATAACATCCCTGTAATGAACTGGTCTGCAGAGAGTCCTGACGTGAGTCCTATAGAACACCTTGGGGATGTTTTGGGACCCCGACTGCGTGCCAGGCCTCAGCGACTGACATCGACACACCTCTTCAGTGCAGCACTCCGTGAAGAATGGGCTACCCAAGAAACTTGCCCGTACCTGATTGAACGTATGCCTGCGAGAGCGGAAGCTGTCATCAAGGCTGAGGATGGGCCAACACCATGTTGAATTCCAGTATTACCGATGGAGGACGCCACGCACTTGGAAGTCATTTTCAGCCAGGTGTCCGGATACTTTTGATTACATAGTGTATTAAATTTCCGCTTGGGTCACGTCTTGCAAAGTCGTAATTATTAGGTTCGCCGTTTTTAGCACCATTTTCTTCCGCCAAGGCTGAATGAAAGGCCGTTCAATGCATAGATTCCCATACATAGCTAAAAAACACAAAAAAATTCTACCATTGTGTCTGTCAAAGCTAAATTGCTCAAGTTCGACGCGGACAAAAATGACTCGTTTTAGACCGTTTCCTTTCTTGTTCTCAGACGCTTCGCAGTATGTAACAGTCAGCTGCATTTAAGTTAACCATAGCATTGGTTGCATCTTCGCTGTCATCAGAGCTGAAAACATGCGTTTCTAGTGACAGTTTATAAGCACTGAAGGCAAAAAAGGGCTTCGCCAAACTTTTAATAAACTTACAAGATGTACGATGAAATCTCAAATTGAACAACATTTATCAAGCTGTCTACATATTAGGAATAAACAACGGATTCTACTTCACAGTTGAGGGGACAGCCTACAATGAGGGACCTACATTATCTGATGATGAATTTTACAACGAACTGTGTTTTGGACTGGTTGCAGGGCGCATAATGTGGAACAATCTTCAGGCACCTGGATTAAAACAGTTCTTACAGAATTACTGTAACGGCAACATTCCTGACGACAAAAAATCGAGGCTGCCATTCGCAAATCACGTATATGGATTTCTGGTCATCAGATAACACACGCTGTAGGTCGTTTCATCGCTAATCTAACTGTGAGCAAGTTCGATTTTGAGGCTGCATCAAACCATATTTATTTTATTGTAAACCGTTGGAGACGACAATTAATGAACAGTTGCTAGATTCATTAATGAAGGAATTTAGGTACAGTGGCCAAATGGCATAAAAGAAGAGAAGGTCTTATTGTCATAGACAGATGCATTTCCATAAATGTTGACAGCGAGGAAGTTGCTTAATGCATTTTATCCAGACTTAGCGCGTGTTAACATGTACGTCTCATGCGTTGCAACGAGTGGTAGAGACAGCCAGACATCATTTCCCAGAAATAAATACACCGATATCAGCAGCGAAATGTGCTTATCGTGTACAACGCTATAAGCAGGAGCTCCCTGATGTACATCTGCCTCCGAAGCCAGTGATAACAAGGTGGGCAACTTGGATTGAAGCAGTGATCATCTACAGTAAGCAGTTTTAAGCTGTGAAGTCAGTGATGGAGAACTTTTCTCCTGATCCTGCAGTGTCTGTGAGTGAATCCTTGCCAGCAAGACGATTGAGAAAAGTATTTTCTAATTAATCGTACATACTGTTCCAGTATGAATTAAATACTTGAATAAGAGGCGCATGTACTTCAGTACCTTGTAGAAGAAACGACAGATAGAGAATTAACATAGATATTTGAGTAGCCTACTGTGAACTGACATTTTCCAGCAAAAAAATGAAATTTTGTATTTTACATATAATTACTTCATTAACACTTAGTTACATATTTCACTAATTTTGGGTACATAGTTCTTAATTTGATATTGCATAAAATCCGGGCTCTAGTGATAACAAAAGCGTTTTCACTGTAGAAACATGCCGGTCAGTGTTGGGAGTATGCGCGTGTGTGCTGCGGGTTGCAGACGTTATGTTTGCAGGCGCCCGTTGTCACGTTGCCGGTCCCACAGTTTTCCGATTAATTATAATTTGCTTGGGCGGACTCTGCATTTGACAAGATTCATTGTTACTGTGTGAAATCTTATTACTAGATCCTGCACGTTAAGCGGTTACAAAACTGATAATCGTGTTGTGGATTACTGCTTGTTTGAATATTCACAAAACGCGAATTACACCTTTTCTGGTTATCGCTACGTGTTCAGGTACTAACAATAGGCACTGTATTAACACCTCTCTCTCTCTCTCTCTCTCTCTCTCTCCCTCTCCCTCTCCCTCCCTCCCTCCCTCCCCCTCCCCCTTCCTTTCTCTTTCCCTCCCCCTCTCCCCCTTCCTCCGTGTGCTCCTTCATTATATCGCTGTGTGTGTGTGTGTGTGTGTGTGTTTCACGGAACCATCAGCCTTTTCCTCTACAATCAGCCACATACTGTATGTTTGACACATTGTTTTTTGACTCCGTGTATGCGGCCAGATTGGTCCTCAGCAAAGGCTTAAAAACTGTTGTTGTACCGGTTATGATTTTCCTATTGTCACCGTAATTTCATAAACATCTGCTATATTAGCACGTTTCAGATTCGAAGACAGTAAACTTCATTCTCTGTGTTCCATTGCTTTCCTTCAAATAAACGTGTAGAGAGATTTACTCCGAAAGCTAAAGTACTCCAGCTTTATCAGAAGATTTATCCTCTGTGTACCTACAAATCGCATAGTGTCCTTTCTCTCTAGAGCAATGGTTCCCAACGCTTCTGAGACTATTACCCCTGGTATGTCAGCCAATACTCCCAACGAAATTTAGCACCGAACTAAACTTCAAATGTTCTACTCCTATTTCTAAAATGTTGAAAGATAAGTGGTATTAGTTACCCCTTCAGACAACGCGACTAGCGATCATAATTAATGACAGTTTGCGGATATTAAATAGAAATAACTTATTTACCGAAAGTGACAGGATATTATCTAACATCTCTGATGCTAGCGGGAATCCTACTTAGACATCTAATTAAAGAACTTCTTTGAATGAGATCGTATGAGTGAAGCTATTTATTAATAATTCTTGTCAATAAACTGACGTTGTTAATTTGAAACATAATACAAGTTTTGAACATTAACTTAGATTAATAAACGTTACGGTTACGTGATCTATGCTAATAACAAACTAACGATTCGTAACTAAAACAATTGAACGAAAGGTTAAAGTATCGTCGTCTGTAAACATTGGAAGTAAAGCAACTAAAGATTTTTCTCTCAGAGGTGGGAAGACTATACGTGTAGTGACCCACGTTTAACATTGGGTTTTAAAAGTAATCAAACTGATACTTAGCCGGGACAATGTTAACTAAAAGTAAAGCCTCAATGACAGTCAATGTGTAAAAAATAAAACCAAACTTTCACCTGTTAGACGAAAAAGCGAAAGCAGAAAAAGGGCTGCTACAACATTCACCTTATTGAGGACATTACACAGGTGCCGGTCGTGGTCAAATACGACAGTGCAACCTGTAGGTTTGTTTTCATATGCATTTATGTTCCAGCATTCGTTTCGCGCGGTGTTTCCATATCCTCAGAGCCCTTTACCAGCTTGGTAGTCTTCTAACAAGGTGTTCATGGTTTAACACTTCACATTTTCGTCAGAGTATGTTTCTTTATTAGTTGAACTAAAATCGAAAAACTTCCGTTTTATGCCTCTCCCTCCACCAACGCGTAAACTGTAGTGTTGGCAGAAGAGCCAACACTGTTTCTAGAGGAGGCCGAAATGCACGCGTTTAATTACACGCTGACTGGCGCGAGGTCTGGAACAGGACAGTGTCTTGAGAATTGCAAATAAAGTACGTAGATGATGTAATACTTAACTTTAATCCACAATTGTAGAACATCGCTCTTGATGATACATGCTTCACATAATAAATATTATCAATTGAATACTGCGCCTTGCTAGGTCGTAGCAAATGTAGCTGAAGGCTATGCTAACTATCGTCTCGTCAAATGAGAGCGTATTTGTCAGTGAACCATTGCTATGAACGTCGGCTGTACAACTGGGGCGAGTGCTAGTACGTCTCTCTAGACCTGCCGTGTGGTGGCGCTCGGTCTGCGATCACTGACAGTGGCGACACGCGGGTCCGACGTATACTAATGGACCGCGGCCGATTTAAAGGCTACCACCTAGCAAGTGTGGTGTCTGGCGGTGACACCACATAAACACCAACAGGATGGGAGCGGCTGCGCTAGAGCCATTCGTCGCTGCCCCGTGTTGGTCATCTTGCATGATTGAAGAGTCGTGGTGTGGTGGCAGTAGCGTGTGGCAACAGAGAAGCCCCTTGTTAGGACCCGCGTCAGAATAGAGTGATCGGGGCGCAGAGGACAGACTAGGGTCGAGGGGACGCGTGGGCGAGTCCTTGGCGTGACCGGCGCGGCCCAGCGGCGGGCTGTCACGGCACACCAGCCCTCGCGGGGGATCCACGGGCGCTCGATACGCGGCTGCATATTTCACGCGCCTCCCGGAAGTCGTTCTGCGTTGCTGGCCGGAGCGGGTTCTGTCCTGTGCTGGCCGGCTATGACCTTTCACACAACAGTCCCCGCCCCCGACAACTTCGAGGTGAATGACGGCCACAGACAAACGGTACAGTGGGTAACTATATTATCAATTAATGAAAGCCCTATAAAACCTAACAGCTACACTGATGGAAAAAAATATCGTAACACCAAAAAATAATTAATATACCGGATGATCAAAAAGTCGGTATAAATTTGAAAATTTAATAAACCACGGAATATTGTAGAGGTAAAAATTGACACATATGCTTGGAATGACATGCGGTTTTATTAGAACAAAAAAAAACACAAAAAAACAAAAAAAAACTGCTGCCGTGACGGGTGAGAGGTACGCCGATATGTTACAGAACCGCATCATCCCCAGCCTGGCTGATAAACACCTGCTGGAACGTACGATGTTTATGCAGGATGACGCTCCACCCCATATTGCTAGACGCGTGAAAGATCTTTTGCGCACGTCGTTTGGTGATGATCGCGTGCTCAGCCGCCACTTTCGTCATGCTTGGCCTCCCAGTTCCCCAGACTTCAGTCCGTGCGATTAATGGCTTTGGGGTTACCTGAAGTCGCAAGTGTATCGTGATCGATCGACATCTCTAGGGATGCTGAAAGAAAACATCCGAAGCCAATACCTCACCATAACTCCAGACATGCTTTACATTGCTGTTCACAACATTATTCCTCGACTACAGCTATTGTTGAGGAATGATGGTGGACATATTGAGCATTTTTTGTAAAGAACATCATCTTTGCTTTGTCTTACTTTGTTATGCTAATTATTGCTATTCTGATCAGATGAAGCGCCATCTGTCGTACATTTTTTGAACTTCTGTTTTTTTGTTTTTTTTTTTTCTAATTTAACCCCATGTCATTTCAAGCATGAGTCAATTTGTACCTCTCTATCTACATTATTCCGTGATTTATTCAGTTTTCAAATTTATGCTGACTTTTTGATCACCCGGTAGATTAATGCAATGCTGATCACTTAAATATGATATTTAGACAAATATGTCCCCGAAATTTCAAGATCATAGTTTAATGTAAGCGTGAGGTATGTCATTGCAAATTTCAGATGCTGGTATATTAATAACCAGTGTAACCGCCTGAATGTTGAATGCAGGCATGCAACTTTGTGTTGTACAGGTGTCGGACTTCAGTTTGCGGGATAGAGTTCCATGCCTGTTGCACATGGTCGGACAACACAGGGACGGTTAATGCTGGTTGTGGATGACGCTGGGGTTGTCTGATGATGTCCCAGACATGCTCGATTGGAAACAGATCTGGTGATCGTGCAGGGCAAAGCAACGTGACGATACTGTGTTGGACTACAACAGCGGTATCTGGGCGAGCGTTATCCTGTTGGAAAACACATTGACAGTTCAACATAAAATTATTTAAACAAAATTATTCAATTCTAAAGATAACCAAAGAGATTATGTGAGAAAGACAAAACATATCATAGAGCACATATTACACAGATTACACTTCATACAAAATTTTATTAATCAGAAGAGAAATACTGGCCATAGTGTTACACTCTGTCAGTCCTATTTGGCAAGGATCCCATGCCGGTCAGTAATACTCCAGCAGAATACGGGCAAGTGTAAAGTAGGTAGTCTGTTTAATAGATCCACCACGTCTTCTAAGTGTTCCGTCAAACGCAGTCTTCGGTCTGCCTTCTCCACAACATTTTCTGTGTGATCGTTCCAGGGTAAGCTGTTCGCAATTGTGATCCCTTGGTATTTAATTGAACTGACAGCCTTTAAATTTCTGTGTGATTTATCTTTCAACCGTAACTCGTGGGAGAGTGTGCAAAAGAAGCTACGTACGGTATGATTGGCTGTTCTAGTGAAAGCTTGGGAATATTTTCCTCCTGTCTGCGCACCAAACCGCTTATTTTCATTCGTTAATAGTAATCAAATTAACCTTATTTAACATTTGATGTGCTATGGAGACACGAATCAACTTCGCGTTATTTAACGAGTGACTGCCAAACGAAGTAGTTCGTACCATCCAGTCAGTGTGAAGTGTGATAACATAGCGTTAGGAAGTGTGTGGTTAAACTCAATGATATGCTAGCATATCAGATTCTACTGTGAACTGAGGAATGTAGAATTTAGCTTGTGATTCGTTAAGCGAGGGCAGGCGTTTTTGTAGAGCAGCCACAGGTTGCATGTAACTACTTCTTTATTTTTACGTTTCACTCGACCATAACGAAATTACGTAGCTGAGGGCCACGCTTTATGTATGATGGCGGCGCTATACAGAGCCAGGTATTTGTAACGTGTGGCTATCGGCTACGTAACTTCTGAAGGTTTTCGCAGTGGTCTAGTGAAATATGTAAAACTAAAGAAAAAGTTACGTGCAACTTGTGACTGCTCAATAGTTCCAATTATGATGCGTAAACAAGAACTGTTCTTCATTTTAAAAAATGATACAGGACTGCTGAGGCTGGTAGATGATTTACTGTGTGAACTTGCTAGCCAGATGGATGGTGACGCAACAATGTGGAACTGTTTGCTATTTTATTTGGTGGTATAAAAAAAATAGCTGAAATACCTATAAACTACCGATCTCATTGTATGGACTACACCCCGTAATACACTGTGGCATAGATAATACGAGTATTTCATCGCAAAAACTTTCGTGTATTACGTATGATGTGGATGCATGTGCCAGATTGCTGATCTGATCGATGTATTTACGTTTTTAACTCTAGTTTTCATTAACGGGTTTCCATATGTATGTATTAAAATACGCAACCCCAGCCACCAAACACCTTCTGTATGGATGCACCGTACATCTGGCACTTACGAAACAGCTATTCAGTAGCACCGGACGAGTAGTAGCGTAAGCAGTATCATGTAGTTCCAAAGGTAATATGCAGTGTGCCCATAAATATTTACCCTGATAACCAAACTATGTAACACTTTATTGGCTATTGTAAATGAAACATGCGTTACACCACATATGCCTCTACCCATTAAGTTTTGAACCTTATACAAACATTTAATACAGGTAATCCAATTCGACATTTAAACCATTTCAAATTGTGCATCCCTGGTAACTCGCAAAATACATGTATCAAGCCCGTAATCAATCTCTCGCCACAAATTTTGCAACATGTGTGGTGTCCTTGTGCCAATGGCAATTCCGATGGGTTGTTGCAATCTCACAAAGTCAGGAGCTGCTGTTTTGTGCACAGTATCTTTCACATACCTCCAAACAAAGAAATCTAAGGGGGTAAAGTCAGCCGGCCGAAGTGGCCGTGCGGTTAAAGGCGCTGCAGTCTGGAAGCGCAAGACCGCTACCGTCGCAGGTTCGAATCCTGCCTCGGGCATGGCTGTTTGTGATGTCCTTAGGTTAGTCTAGGGGACTAATGACCTCAGCAGTTGAGTCCCATAGTGCTCAGAGCCATTTGAACCATTTTTTTTTTTTTTGGTAAAGTCAGCTGATGTTGGAGGCCATGGAATTATGACGTCTCTGCTAATGTACCTGTAGGGGACGGTTTCATTAATAAAATGAGGGGGATTGCCATCTTGTTCAAAGATGATAGTGTCTTGCATAAGTCCGCAGCTCGTGGTCGTGCGGTAGCGTTCTCGCTTACCGCGCCCGGGTTCCCGGGGTCCATTCCCGGCGGGGTCAGGGATTTTCTCTGCCTCGTGATGACTGGGTGTTGTGTGATGTCCTTAGGTTAGTTAGGTTTAAGTAGTTCTAAGTTCTAGGGGACTGATTACCATAGATGTTAAGTCCCACAGTGCTCAGAGCCGTCTTGCATATCCTGTAGCCGGGGAACGGCACAATTCACCAACATGTCTAGGTAATCATAGCCACTTACATGGATTTCAAGGAAGAAAAATGGGGCAGTCACTTGATCAATTAAACCACATCATACATCAACCTCTTGACTGCGCCGAATATGTTTGTGTTCTCGTGCGACATGGAGATTTTATGATTCCCTGATCCGGACATTACGACGGTTAACTGATCCACAAACATGAAATGGAGCTTTATCGGAAAAACACGCACACTTCAAGAAACTATTGTACTCATCCAAACGGTTCAGCATCTCCATTGGAAATTATTTATGTTTTGGGCGATCATTTGGTTGTAATGCGTCAACAATTTAGACGTTGTACACATACAGTTTAACACGTTTGCGAACCACTTTACGCACTGTACTCTTTGGCACTTGAAGCTCACGCGATGTTTGTCTAATCGATTTCTGTGGCGACCCCGTGAATGCAGTTTGAATTGCCAGCACAGTCTTCTCCGAAACCGATGGCGTACCGCTGCTTGTCCGTTTCTGAACCGACCCCGTTGCTGCAAAAGTTTCCATCCACGTTTGTTTCGATCATCAGGTGCGTACTTTGCAAACCCTCACAGCGCACTGCAAGGGAGTAAGCGTGTCAAAACATGTAGACAAACCATTCTCTCAATATTGTCGAATCGAACTAGTTCGCGACTGCAGATAGGCAGCCCAACGAACAGATTTACAAAGCGGACTGCTTCCTTGCGCTTTCCCGGACAGCAGCGACTTTAATAAATTGCAAGCACGTGCTCTTCTTCCATATGACGTTGGCTGTTTCATGAAAGGTGCCCATATGAACAACATGTCTCGTGAACTTGGAGAGGTGCTCTTTTTCTGTTTTCAAGCAGTCGTGAAACACCAGAACTGCTTCGGGCAAGAAATGAAACGTGGACAACATTTTTTTCTGGTTTGTATTGACGGGCGGATCACAATTGACGTAATTTTACAGTGGGGAAAAAAAGCTAAGCGCTAACTGCTGCCTTGCTGGCAAATATCGCTTTTATTGAGGTATAACTGTGTTGTCACATTCGCAGGCGACTTTGTTCCTCCTCACTTGACAGTATCCGTTCTCCTTGTTGCAGGATGATTCTGATCCGGCTTTTATGGATGTGATGTTCGTCTCGTGCAAGCCAGACGAGACGGCGAGAGTGGCACACAAATAGGTAAGTACCGATTCCCGCTCTGGCAGCGCTAGCGGTCATTTTATGCTCAGTCTGCGATGCACGCTCTTAATATGTTGCAGTTTTTAAGGCAGGAGATTTTTCTCTTTAAGGAAAGAAAGACTAAGTCAGGCGAACAGCAGGACGGCTCCAGCACTAAGCCGTTTGCGATGCCTTCAATCAATCCTCAGTTAAATCAAATTGGTGCATCCAACGATATTCCTTTGCGTTGGGTGCAGGCGCTTCCTGCAGATACACAGTCCAGTCACAGTAATGCGACCAACGGCTGTATGCGATGACAGCGTGCAGTAACCACTCACAGACAGCAGGTGGCAGCACCGGCAGTGGAAGATACGTAAAGCGTGTCCCGGTGACGCGGAAAAAAGTTAAGTCGTGGTCGTAATGGGGAAACGCAGCGATTTATCTTACGTTCAATAGGGTACGATAATTGGCGTTCGGGCCAAGGGTGGAAGTACACTATTGGCCATTAAAATTGCTACACCAAGAAGAAATAGATGATAAACGGGTATTTATTGGACAAATATATTATACTAGAACTGACATGTGATTACATTTTCACGCAATTATGGTGCATAGATCCTGAGAAATCAGTACCGAGAACAACCACCTCTGGCCATAATAACGGCCTTAATACGCCTGGGCATTGAGTCAAACAGAGCTCGGATGACGTGTACAGGTACAGTTGTCCATGCAGCTTAAACACGATACCACAGTTCATCAAGAGTAGTGACTGGCGTATTGTGACGAGCCAGTTGCTCGGCCGCCATTGACCAGACGTTTTTAGTTGGCGAGAGATCTGGAGAATGTGCTGGCCACGGCAGCAGTCGAACATTTTCTGTACCCAGAATGGCCCGTACAGGACCTACAACATGCGGTCGTGCATTATCCTGCTGAAATGCAGGGTTTCGCAGGGATCGAATGAAGGGTACAGCCACGGGTCGTAGCACATCTGAAATGTAACGTCCACTCTTCAAATTGCCGTCAATGCGAACAAGAGGTGACCGAGACGTGTAACCAATGGCACCCCATATGATCACGCTTGGTGATACGCCAGTATGGCGATGACGAATACACGCTTCCAATGTGCATTCACCGCGATGTCGCGAAACACGGATGGGACCTTCATGATGTTGTAAACAGAACCCGGATTCATCCGAAAAAATGACGTTTTGCCATTCGTGCACCCAGGTTCGTCGTTGAGTACACCATCGCAGGCGCTCCTGTCTGTGATGCAGCGTCGAGGGTAACAGCAGCCGTGGTCTGATAGTCCATGCTGCTGCAAACGTCGACGACCTGTTCGTGCAGATGGTAGTTGCCTTGCAAACGTCCCCATCTGTTGACTCAGTGATCGAGACGTGGCTGCACGATCCGTTACAACCATGCGGATAAGATGCCTGTCATCTGGACTGCTAGTGATACGAGGCCGTTGGGATCCAGCACGACGTTCCGTATTATCTTCCTGAATCCACGGATTCCATATTCTGGTAACAGTCATTGGATCTCGACCAACGCGAGCAGCAATGTCGCGATACGATAAACCGCAATGGCGATAGGCTACAATCCGACCTTTATCAAAGTCGGAAACGTGATGGTACCCATTTCTCCTCCTTACACGAGGCATCACAACAACCTTCACCAGGCAACGCCGGTCATCTGCTGTTTGTGCATGAGAAACCGGTTGGAAACTTCCCTCATGTCAGCACGTTGTAGGTGTCGCCACCGGCGCCAGCCTTGGGTGAATGCTCTGAAAAGCTAATCATTTGCATATGACAGCATCTTCTTCCTGTCGGTTAAATTTCGCGTCTGTAGCACGTCATCTTCGTGGTGTAGCAATTTTAATGGCCAGTAGTGTATTTCCGAAACAGTGATGTTTGGAAACTGTTCGCGTGTCGCTTTGGTTAAAGTTTACCGTGATGGCAAAATGACGCTATCCAAAACAGGCGCCGAGATGACGATGGTGCACCACGGGCCATAAACGACAGGGGCGAACGAAGGCTGGGGAGGTGTGTACGGGCGAATAAAGGTGGAACTGTTGAGCAGCAGACCGACCAGCTGAACCAAGACGCTAGCATTAGCGTGTGTTCAAAGACAGTTCAACGAACGCTGACGCTTGTGGGCCTTCGCAGCAGGCACATGGTTAGTTCACCAGTGCTGCCTGTTAATCATTAGCGTCGAATGATGTCTACATCTACGTGATTACTCTGCTATTCACAATAAAGTGCCCGGCAGAGGGTTCAATGAACCACCTTCAAGCTGTCTCCCTACCTTTCCACTCTTGAACGGCACGCGGGAAAAACGAACACTTAAATTTTTCTGTGCGAGCCCTGATTTCTCTTATTTTATCGTGATGATCGTTTCTCCCTATGTACGTGGGTGCCATCAGAATGTTTTCGCAATCGGAGGAGTGAACTGGTGATTGAAGTTTCATGAGAAGATCCCGTCGCAACGAAAAACGCCGTTGTTTTAATGATAGCCACTCCAATTCACGTATCATGTCTGTGACACCATATCCCCTATTTCGCGATAATACAAAGCGAGCTTCCCTTTTTTTGTACTTTTTCGATTTCATCAGTCTGTCCCACCTGATGCGGATCCCACACCACACAGCAATACTCCAGAACAGGGCGGACAAGCGTAGTGTAAGCAGTCTCTTTAGTAGATCTGTTGCAGCTTCTAAGTGTTCTGCCAATGAATCGCAGTCTTTGGTTTGGTCTACCCACAATATTATCTATGTGATTGTTCCAATATAGGTTATTTGTAATTGTAATACCTAAGTATTTAGCTGAATTTGCAGCCTTCAGATTTGTGTGACTTACCACGTAATCGCCGGCTGGAGTGACCGAGCGGTTCTAGGCGTTACAGTCTGGAACCGCGCGACTGCTACGGTCGCAGGTTCGAATCCTGCCTCGGCCATGGATGTGTGTGATATCCTTAGGTTAGTTAGGTTTAAGTAGTTCTAAGTTCTAGGGGACTGATGAAGTTATGTCCCATAGTGCTCAGAGCCATTTGAACCATTTTATCGCGTAATCTAATGTAATTGGCACGCCAGTGCCGCAGCCGGACTTCCACTAAGTGGCGACAGGTGGCCCTTTCATACGGATCACGTTTTATGTTCCATCGTACAGATGGCCATTGGCGTCTGCGGGGCGAAACGTCTGAAAGCAAACACGCTGCAACAACCGTTGAAAGGGTTCAGACCGGTGGAGGGAGCGGTATGGTCCGCGCGGAATGTTTTAGTGGTATTTCCTGTGTGACGTCATTCTGGAACGCACAGTGGGTTCAACATAAGCATGCCTCTATCCTTGGGGACCATGTCCACTCGTACATACAATTTGTTTTTCGTCGACGCGATTGCACCTACCAGAAGGACAACGCAACATGTGATACAGGTCGCAGTGTACGTGCGTGATTCGAAGAGCACCAGGATGAGTTTACCGAACTCCCCTGGCCACCAGACTCTCCGGATTTAAACCCAGCTCTAGAAGCTTTGGCACCAGCTCGATGTGACTGTACGCTCCATGGACCATCAAACAATAGGGCAGCTGACTCCTTATCCATGTCTATATCTTGCAGCACATAGTTGACTTTCTTCCTGCACGTCTTGCAGCGGTTCGTGGTGCAAAAGGTGGCTATTGAATCTGTTGACAAGGGGTGATGTTAATGTTACTGGACAGTATTTGCGATAGTAGTCACACTCCTAGCCGTAAAATCTGGAGCACCATGAAGGCTACGAGCAACTAATGTCAAGAATGATTAGCATATCAGCAGAACCGCTTTCCATTCATTAGAGAAGATTAGATTGCTGGTTTCTCACTCAGAAAAGGCATTTGAATGTTATTTGTTTGTAGGATCGTATTACGCCTCGCCTGAGAAGCAGAAACGTCTAACAGCACGTGTCGAGATTTGACAGCGACAGAATCGTGGACTATACAGGCTTGTCCGGACCGCACGACTGTCTTGTGAATCAGGAATCGAAGGGTTCAGGAGGACCATAACGTAATACAGGATGCTGATAATGCTGTCTCACAGGAGTACGCAGCATCTCTGTGTCCTTCTCAGTGATCAATCGATGTCTGACGCTCTTCACGCCCACATATACCGTACGAAGGTTGGTAACAACACTAATGCACTGTGGTAGCCATTCTACCTGTCACAGAGAATTGCAACTCCAATCCTTTACATACCCGCCGATGATGTATGTGTATGAAGTTACGTTCACATCTGACCGTGTCTTCTTGGTTCTTCACTTTTTTTTCTTTAAGAAGTGGATTTGATTACACAAAGAATGTGGATGACTTATGGATTCAGCACTGCCGAGGAAGGTAAAGATTCACCCCTCGCGCTAGGTGATGCTGAGTGCTGTTTGTCCTGCCATAGTGCTGTGTAAGCAGGTTATGCTCGTACGGCGCCAAGCGGGTACAGAAGCACACTACCGAAATCCTATCGGAGGGTTATGAGAGGCAGTCAACACGAAGTGTCGCGGAACCCGTTCGAAGGGGCGTTTTAGCTCCACATCGCCTCAGGTCAATCTGCACAGGGCAGTCACATATGCTGCTTCCTTGTGCTATCAAATTATACCTTACCCCCGTACTTTTTATTATTTTACAAACCTTCCTTACTGGCATAATAACAGGAACAATAATAGAAAGTTACTGTCTATCATATATTTTATTTTTAACATTTCTTGGTGGTATATTATTTTTTTAATTAAATTACAAGAACTGGATCAAATCAAATATTTCAACCGAAATCGTTTCCAGACTTCTTCCTCTTTTATCGGATGAAGGAAGAAATGCGTGGCAGTCATTTCCAGAATGACGATAAGTTTATTTTCGAGGTGGAACGCTTATTCTGTACGTAAAATGTAAAATTCTGCAACGAAGGGGCCTGCTCCTCCATCAGTAGGAAAAAGATGTGTCACATGGAAGCGTGGATATGTAGAGTACTAATACCAAGGTTTATGGTTGCGTCTCGGTTTTTCTCGGCGTGGTAATGCATGCAGACTGTATCTACAGATTTCGACACGAGACTCTACCATTGCTCCTCTTTTTCCATGTCACTATGTCTGCCGCCGTTAATGGCAGAGCCTTTACAGCACGAGTCAGCTTCCCCTACCTCTGGTCTTACGCAGCCTGCAACGATTTCTAATAGCACGCACCGGATCTTCGTATTCTCTCGCTCGCTACATACAAGGACTCTCAATTTCTTGAATGATTGTATTCTTCAACTCGTCCAAATTTCGTGGTTTGAGGTTATAGACACAGTTCTTAAGGTACCCCCACAGAAAGAAAGTCACATACTGACAAGTCTGGAGACCTGGGAGGCCAAGGAACATTGCCAAAACGTGAGATAATCCGGCCAGGAAATATCCGTCTAAGAACTGTCATTGAAATGTTTACATTTCTATTAATAACATAAAAAATGAACTAGACTTACTTGGTAGAAAAGCAAATGTAGTTGAATTTTCTACTGGGCTAAGTTTTCGCTACAGGTCATGTTTTTTCTAGTTATTGCCGGCCGGAGTGGCCGAGCGGTTAAAGGCGCTACAGTCTGGAACCGCACGACCACTACGGTCGCAGGTTCGAATCCTGCCTCGGGCATAGATGTGTGTGATGTCCTTAGGTTAGTTAGGTTTAAGTAGTTCTAAGTTCTAGGGGACTTATGACCACAGCAGTTGAGTCCCATAGTGCTCAGAGCCATTTTTTTTCTAGTTATTCGAGAAAAACGCGTTTGAAGGTCGCTTGCGCGTGGTACAGGGTGACACACGGGAGACGGATGGTTTTTAAGGAAATAAAACTCAGCAAACTTTAAAATGAATTCATGTTTATTTACAGAAAATGAAAGCTCATTATTTGCCATTTTAGTTAACAAAGTTATTTGTGAAAAATAATGTCGTCAAGGTGATGTCCAGCATTTAGAATGCAGGACTGTGGTCTTTTCTCAAACTCCTCCATCACACGGACTAAAATCTCTGCAGGGATGGCATCAATTTCTTGAATGATTGTATTCTTCAACTCGTCCAAATTTCATGGTTTGTGGTTATAGACACAGTTCTTAAGGTACCCCCACAGAAAGAAAGTCACATACTGACAAGTCGGGAGACCTGGGAGGCCAAGGAACATTGCCAAAACGTGACATAATCCGGCCAGGAAATATGCGTCTAAGAACTGTCATTGAAGTGTTTGCTGTGTGCGATGTTGCCCCATCCTGCTGGAACCAAACGCGTTTTAAAGGGATTCGTCTTCTTAGTTCTGGTTTCAAGAATGTTTCAAGCATACGAATATAACGAACCGAATAAACAGTAACCGTGGCCCCGCTCTCTTCAAAAAAAATATATTGCCCAATAATGCCAACAGAGCCAAGAGCACACCAGACTGTCACTTTTCTGAGTGTACAGGACGCTGGTGGATAAGGTGTGCATGTTCTAGAGCCCAGTAACATAGGTTTTGCTTATTCACTGTCCCGTTTAAATGAATATGAACTTTATCGGTCATCAATAAAATTTCATTTTCATTCGATCCCAAAATCAGTTGCATTCTGTAAGCGAAGTCTTCTCGTACAGCAAAATCAGTTTTCTTAAGTTGTTGGGCAATGAGCATTTTGTACGGATGGAATTTTAATTCTTTATGCAAAATTCGTCTCACCCATTCAGGATTGATTCGTAACTCACTAGTATGACGTCTAGCTGACCGTCCTGGGCTTCTGACTGCCCTTTCAACATTTTCAGGTGTCGCCACTCTGCGTCTCGGGCCAGGATGCTTCTTATCCAGTATGTTTCCAGTTGATCTGAAGTTTCCCACCCATCTGAGGATTGTGTTACGGCTCGGAACAGCTCCATGTCGACCGACATCAAACCGCGCATGCAACAATCGCTGCGTAGCAATAATAGAGTCACCACTATTCACGAAACTGTCATAGACAGACACTCGACGTTGCAAGTCCCACTGCTCCATAGTGACTGAGTAAATGAAATGGCGTCTTGTGTGGACCAGAACTATCCCCACCACGACCACCTCCCACCACCGCGCCCTCATTACTACGCAGTTCAAAACCGTCCGTCTCCCGTGTGTCACTCTGTATTTGAAGGCTTTGCTGGTTGCATAAAACCCAGCGGTAGGGGCAACTGAATCACTTTGCACAGCTACATCTAAATCTACATCTACATACATACTCCGCAATCCACCACACGGTGCGTGGCGGAGGGTACCTCGTATCACAACTAGCATCTTCTAGAACTCTGTTCCACTCCCAAACAGAACGAGGGAAAAATGACTGCCTATATGCCTCCGTACGAGCCCTAATCTCTCTTATCTTTGTGGTCTTTGCGCGAAATGTAAGTTACCAAATGCTGGTTCTCTAAATTTCCTCAGTAGCGATTCACGAAAAGAACGCCTCCTTTCCTCTAGAGACTCGCACCCGAGTTCCTGAAGCATTTCCGTATCACTCGCGTGATGATCAAATCTACCAGTAACAAGTCTAGCAGCCTGCCTCTGAATTGCTTCTATGTCATCCCTCAATCCGACCTGATAGGGATCCCAAACGCTCGAGCAGTACTCAAGAATAGGTCGTATTAGTGTTTTATAAGCAGTCTCCTTTATAGATGAACCACATCTTCCCAAAATTCTATCAATGAACCGAAGACGACTATCCGCCTTACCCACAACTGCCATTACATGTTTGTCCCACTTCATATCGCTCTGCAACGTTAAAAACGCCCAAATATTTAATCGACGTGACTGTGTCAAGCGCTACACTACTAATGGAGTATTCAGACATTACAGGATTCTTTTTCCTATTCATCTCCATTAATTTACATTTATCTATATTTAGAGTTAGCTGCCATTCTTTACACCAATCACAAATCCTGTCCAAGTCATCTTGTATCCTCCTACAGTCACTCAACGACGACACCTTCCCGTACACCACAGCATCATCAGCAAACAGCCGCACATTGCTATCCACCCTATCCAAAAGATCATTTATGTAGATAGAAAACAACAGCGGACCTACCACACTTCCCTGGGGCACTCCAGATGATACCCTCACCTACGATGAACACTCACCATCAAGGACAACTTACTGGGTTCTATTACTTAAGAAGTTTAACTGTCTTCCCTGAACAGCCAGCTGAAGCAGCAATACAAGGGCGTATACAAGTGATCCAGTCAGGTCGCCTTGGCTCTCACCCGACTTCTGCCCCGTCACTGTAGCAATACTGCCGGTTCTGTGAGTCCGTGCCTCTGCCGGTTTCGTGCGCAGCGCCGCAGAGCTGGGGCGGGCAATCTCGGAGCCCTGCTGCACGGTCCCCGGCCTGGATTCATGGGGGGCGAGCGCCGCCCCCGAGTCCCAGGGCGGGTGTTACGTGGCGCGCCGCTTTTACTGCCTGCTGCGTGCGTGACGAATCCCGAGCCCCAGGAATCCCGTATGGCCGTCTCGCGTGTCTACGGCCTCCTGTCTCGCCGTCCAATTGCTCCTCGGGATTGTCCAGAAAGTTTTTGTCCGAGGAAAATATCCTGATAGTAATCTGTACGTAGAGTACAATTCCCGTAATCGACTGATAAATTCCCGATATATAACATCTCTCTTGTGTTCTTCCGAGACAAGGTGCAGGGTGGTATTATATTTCCTTAACTCAGGGTTTCTCCGTACGGCTGAGGACCCAAAAGTACACTACTGGCCATTAAAATTGCTACACCACGAAGATCACGTGCTACAGACGCGAAATTTAACCGACAAGAAGAAGATGCTGTGATATGCAAATGATTAGCTTTTCAGAGCATTCGCACAAGGTTGGCGCCGGTGGCGACACCCACAACGTGCTGACATGAGGAAAGTTTCCAACCGATTTCTCATACACAAACAGCAGTTGACGGGCGTTGCCTGGTGAAACGTTGTTGTGATGCCTCGTGTAAGGAGGAGAAATGCGTACCTTCCCCACGTGACCGGTGTATATGTTTCGTGTCTTCGTTTACAGCTCTCACGTCAAATGAAATCAAAACAGATTTCTGTGGCCGGGAGCCACCAAGTGAATTAATATACATTCTCATAACCATGAAAGACCGAAACAAGTTCGTAGTTTCAATTTTCTGATATATTATTTCCACGTTATTACCAATCAACCATTAATGTCTTAATGAAGCTATTTCTGTCTGTTTTATAGATAAATTTGCTTGTATTAATTTTTCTCCGCTGAGGCAGTTAGTTTATTTGAAACGAAGTGTCTCCCCACATGGCTTCATATTTCTTCCTACAGTAGAATATAAACTGTCAGTTGTACAGTTTCTTTGCCTCACAGAAACCATGTTAATTTTTTCACATTTTGAAATAGTCATGAAATTTATTGTCCTTCATTTCGGTGTAAGTTACACAAGAAACTGTCTCTCTCTCTCTCTCTCCTTTTTTTTTCCCCAAGAGATTTGTATTCCATCCCACTAGCTTTTTGCACTGCTGTATAGTTGCAAACCTGTTGGAAATGCTACATAACAATATTTCAGAGGACGAATTAAAAAAAAAAAAAACACTGTCGAAGTCACCCCTTAGCAAAATTTTATGGTACTTCGAGCTGTGGAGCCTAATTTTGAAATGATATTTTGCCAAGAACTGCTTCCTTATTTGCATCCTGTATCTGTGTGGGATATGATAAAACAATTGCTCAAGTACAACTCAGTATGTCCTCTCAACAACATGCCGCAGGGCTGCACATGGTCACGTGATGCCCCACCACGCACTAAACTCCACCAGAAATACGACGAAAAGCGTATGAGCAGAGCAAACACCAAGCACGGACTGCCTACGTCATCGTAGTTGCGTTTGCGCAGTACAGCCTGTTGTCTGGCGCTTTCTGGTAACTGCTCAAACGAACCTTATAGTGACAATGCCCATACTGGAATCGACCATCTCCCCGACTGAGTCTATTACTGTTGCAGAAGAAAGAAAAGAGAACATAAGACTGTGTGCGGTGAACAGAAGACTGTGTGCGGTGAGGCAGGTAAACCTCTGCACTTTTTTCGTGGCTCCGAGGTGGCCTCTTATCTCTGTGACGCTAATCTGAAGAGCTGATGAGCCAATTTGGCTGCCACCTGGCGGGTGTTAGGGGGACAAGAGAAGTAAGCGACCCCGTCCGGATTGGACGCGAAATCGTCAGTCACTGGAGGTGGCTGGGTGGAGGCGTCCCACGCGAAAGAAACTGCTCCGCTGCATGTTGGAAGGATACCAGCCAGTACAGGGGCGTAATGGCCGCTCCGTTAGCCTGGCTCTCCCTTAACGGCTCGTAATGAGGGCTGCTTTTACGTCTGTCCCATTCTGTCGTCTCGCTCTTCTGTCTCCTGGGACGAACCATCATTCAGCCGCAGGGGCCAGCAAATGCCGCCAATCACGCGAACGCCTGCCATTTTCTACGTTAACTTTTTCCCTCGAATGGAATGACTCGCAGTTTATTTAGATCACGTATAACAGCAGAGCAACTGTGGACTTTTTTTTGTCATTGCACATTTTGTAACGATAAAGGTCACACGCTACCGGAAGAAAAAAAATGCGACACCCTCAAGGAGAGGGTAATTTTATTGAGAAGCGAGGTGACAGGTCGTTCGTCATTGTAGGAGTAGATGATGAAAAATTCAGGCCAAATGAGACCCATGGGTCACAGTAAAGACTGCCCAAACAGTAGCATCATAATACAGTTTACCTTCTTCTGTCGACAACGTAAGCATGTATTCTCGCATGCGAACGGTCATCAAAGCGCCGATGGCATCCTGTCATAGACTGAACCAGTCACCTTGCACCTCTTGCTGCAATTCAGCAATGGTTCTTGCAGGTCGTGGAGAACGAGGAAGTTACCGCTTCATCATCTCCCACACATATTCAGTAACGTTCAGCAAGCAGAACTAGTACTTTTTGCAGACGACACGTGTCTTATAATAAATCTCATTCCAGAAAAATCAGGTGAAGATATTGTTAAGGGTGTCTTTGAAAGTTCTCAGAAAATGGACTCTTCCTTAATTTTGAAAAAACTCACTATATCCAGTTCTGTACACCGAATAGAGTCATACCGACAATTGATGTAGCATATCAAGAGGCTCCTGGAATAGTTTTCTGGAGTAACTCACCACTTAGACATAAAGTATTGATTGCACAAAAGAGAGCAGTGAGAATAATTGAGCAAATGTGTGTGAAATCTTATGGGACTTAACTGCTAAGGGTCATCAGTCACACATGCCCGAGGGAGGACTCGAACCTCCGCCGGGACCAGGCGCACAGTCCATGACTGCAGCGTCTAAGACCGCTCGGCTAATCCCGCGCGGCTGAGAATAACTAGTGGCGTTCTCCCAAGGACGTCATGTAGGCACCTATTCAAGGAGTTAGGTATTTTAACTGCACCATCAGAGCATATATTTTCGCTAATGAAATTCGTTGTAGATAATGCATCTAAATCCCTGAAGAACAGTGATGTTCATACGTACAACACTACACGATAAAAGATCTTCCCTATCCGTTATTGAAGCCGTCAGTTGCTGAAATAGGAGTACATTATTCAGCAACGGAAAACTTTGATCATTTGCCCAACAACATAAAGTGTGTGGTAGGTAGCAGATCAAGTTTTAAATCTAGCTTAAGAGTTTCTGTTTCAGAATTTAACAAAAAAAAAGTACCTCTAAATGTAGTTGTTTGTGTAGAACTAAAAATTTCAGTATTATTAATATTAGCACTATTCGTGTGTGTGTGTGTGTGTGTGTGTGTGTGTGTGACGACGCGACGGCTGTGGAGACGTTCAACTGTCTGGTAACTGGCCGCCTAGATGATCCAAGGGGCTACCAAGTTTCTCCTTAACGACCGTTTAGCAAAAGTTGCTACGTATGAAATGTTCAAATGTGTGTGAATTCCTAAGGGACCAAACTGCTGAGGTCATCTGTCCCTAGGCTTACACGCTACTTAAAGTTATGCTAAGGACAACACATACACCCATGTCCGAGGGGAGGACTCGAACCTCCGGCGGGAGGGGCCGCTCAGTCCGTAACATGGCGCCTCAGACCACGCGGCGCTATGTATAGACTTCGGCAGCAGGCAGCTGGTTCATGCAACCGTTGGTATCGGCGACGAAGGCTGTAATTTTCTCGCCAGTACTGCTCCTGGACATCCACTGAGTGGCCTTTTCAGATGAATGACATTTTATGCTTCATCGGACTGAGCCGTTGGCGTCTGCGGTGGGAAACGACTGTTAGCAAACACCCTGCAACATTCGGCGAAAGGGTCCAGCCCGGAGGAGTGAGCGTTGTGGTCTGGGGAATGTTTTCGCCCATTCGTTGGGTGATCTCGTCGTTTTGGAAGGCACAGTGCATCAACACAAGTATACATCAATCAAAATGCTTCAAATGGCTCTTAGCACTGTGGGACTTAGCATCTGAGGTCCCCTAGATTTAGAAACTACTTAAACCTAACTAACCTAAGGACATCACACATACAGCCATTTCCGAGGCAGGATTCGAACCTGCGACCGTAGCAATACCGCTGTTCCGGACTGAAGGTCCTAGAACCGCTCGGTCACAGCGGTCGGCATGCATCTATCCTTGTGGAGCAAGTGCATTCTGTTTTTTTCACGGCACTATGGCATCTACCAGCAGGACAATGCACTGAACGTACGTGGTTACAAAGTACCAGGATGAATTCACCGCATTTCCGTGGCCACCAAGCTCCCGGGATTTAAACCCAATCGAGAATCTGTAGCACCATCTCGATCGGGTCGTCCGCTATATGGTTCTTCAACAAAGGAATCTAGGGAAGCTGGTCGCGGCATTGGAGTCTAAGGCCTTCACATTCCTGTCCGTAACATTAATGTGACTGGACAGTGTAAGACTTGCTGGAAGTATTCTGGCCCATACGACCCAGTATGCTGTAACGGTCCGTGAAAGTTCTGTAAGGTAACGTGGGGTATCCCCGGAGGAAGCGTAAAATAATCTCTGTGTTTTCAGTATACAGAAACGTGTAGGATCAGACACACTTTCAGATTGTTCGCTGACTAATGCTATTGTCTACAGAAAACTCTCGTCGTTGGACGAAATGCAGCTAGGTTCGGCAGTAATTTCCACGTTTTATGCGTAGCAGCCCTCTTTAAATGTAAATAATTCGTAGATAATGCTAGTAATGAAGAGAGAGAAACCTATAGCAGTTGCGATCACGTGAGTGATTTCTGGGCGCAATGGTTTCATTAAAGCAAATCTGCAGACTTCCACACGCCTTACTGCCCTAGGAAGCTCCACGAATAACTGTTTCTCCAGAGTAAAAAGTCGCTTCCAACTAAACAGATGACAGTCGATCAGGCATGCTGGGTCTCCGAAATTAAGTGAAACATTTGCAGTTTAATTTCATCATCATCTTCTTCTTCTCCTCCTCCTCCTCCTGCTCTTTCGGCATTGGGCAAATTGTGACCTGTTGTGCTTCCCATCTTTTCTCAGTCTTTTACGATCTCTCTTCGCTTTTGGTTCAGATATCTTTATCTCTGTGTCCATTCTTTCTAGACGTTCGTCCTTTTTCTTTTGGTTCTCATGTAGCCTTTCTTTCACATTCCAGATTATCAGGTCCTTTCGAATATCTTCATTTCGTACTTTATCCGTTCTTTTGCATTCGTTCACCGATGTAGCCAATCTCATTTCCTTTTTTAATAGAATGTCCTCGATTCACTTCCATATAACGGTGTTGGCAGTGCAACGGTTGTATAGAATGTCAGTTGTCTTTCTTACCAGGTTTTATTGTTGAAATCTTTATCAATTATCCAAAAAATACTTCCAAATTTATCCAACTTAATCTACATATTTTCTTCATATGCATACGATATTTGACATCCAAGATAGTTAAAAATATTTAATCTGTTCAGTTGTTCTCTCCTTACCTTCTGTCTTAGCTCTCACTGAATATTTTCAGAAAATCTCATTCACTTAGGTATGCCAGACGATACTTTCATATTACATTTTGTACATATTTTATTTATTTCATAAATTCCTGTTTTTTAAAATCACGTTTTGTTTAAAAAAACCAGTGTAAGATTAGGAGTGATTTTAGCTCGTAAAGGAACTCTCACAAGTTTAGTAATATTGCAAAACCGTCACTATATTGACCACCTGAGGGAGCGTACTAACATATTGTCAATACTGGATATATTGACGAGCAGTTTTTATGGTCCTCAAACTGTTCTCAGTGTTGTCAATAGAACTGAACGTGTGAGGTCAAGTATTGACGGCTTTGACAGTATTCTCCATTCAGATGTGACAGAGGTTCATGAGTCAGCCACACGCTGTCAGTGAGCTCTGCTTATGTTTTCAATTGGCCGTTGTGTGTATCGTATCTCAGGTTGAATTTTAAGTACTCTTTCAGCACAAAACAACTTCAATACGCCTATGCAAGGGTAATCATTGTATATACCACTTTATGATGGTTAACGAAGGACGCTTATGGCCCTGCTTACTTTATTAATTTCAAAATATAGCATAGCTAAGTGAACTACACAGCCGTTCCACTTCGAAAAACCATTAGTAAGAGGTCTGCGAAATTCATGTAAATTATCAAAGAGCGTAAAAAAGTGTTCTACGTTAATTGCTGGAACATATCCTTGCCAGGTATCTGTAACTGCTTCACAGGTTTTCAAAGGATTTTACTAATTGTGTTTGCTGGAGCATTAGAACGACCCGCCTGTCGCCAGAATTCTCAAAGTTACTCTTAATCTGTAGACTACAACGACTGCTTCACTCATTATTGTATTTCGGTCCTCTATTTTACCGTGTATCAACGTGAATAACTTGTAGGATGCAGGGCTTTTCCGAAAATAATTTATAGTATCGTTCGGGTCCGTGGTTCTGATTTCAGTCAATAAATTAACGTGCGACCAGTCGCTCCTTTGTTTTCTACCATTTTCGGACCAATTTTCTCCTCCTGGCTCTCTTCTATTGCTTGCAAGTTCTATGTAATAGAATTGCAGCGCATGCTTTCATTTGGGTGTTCGACAAGTTAACTTCGTATAACTGCATTATCAACTGATAATCTTTGACGGTATTACTGATAGTTCCTTCATTTGTGTGACCATATTATCCGTAGTTGCTTTACAATTCTGGCGGTATCCTCGTTCTGTCGTTGCAACTACCAAAAATGCTTGTCTTTTTCCACCAGGCGAGTTTTGCATTGTTGAGGTAAAGCAGCATCAGTGATGGTGATTCCTGCTTGATTTCTCGCCTACATTGAGAAATGCGTCTGCCAGCATATCGTTGGAGGTTTTTCTTCTGTAGACACTGACAGTTGCCTAATTTTTAGTTGCTCTGCAGAAGTATGCATTTTTTATGTTTTGCACGCACACTTTTTCACACGTCACATCACACCACACCAAGAACAGTAGTGAAGGCGAGAAATCAAACAGAAATCACCGCCACTTATGATGCTTTACGTCAATAAAGCGAAACGCGCCTGGTGAAAAAAATACGCATTTTTTGTAGTTGCAACGACAGAAAGAAAATATTCTCAACAATTATTGGTAGCGTGTGAGGTCGCTTCAGTATATCGAAAGTTTGACAGAATAGTTTTATCAATAAATGTTGAACGTGGGCGGATCCGTTAACAACTCATTTCCTAGCTGTCCAGTCCCATAGGCCTTTGTCTACGGCAGGGTTGAGTTTTCTCTGTGGCTTGAGGGGGCGGGGGAGAAGGAGGCTTGCTCCAGCGTGGAACAGAGGCCGGGTTTTCCACAAATCCGCCTGACTGGGTGGGCTGAGGCACAGACAAAGGCTGGAGCCTACTAAGCGGGCTTATCTGGAGAGCATTTTCCCCGAGACAGGTCGCGGTTCCAACATCCGTTGCAGAAAAGGTTCTGAAAGTCCTGCTAGGAGGCAGTAGCTTACACACGGGGTGTTAGCGCGAACGGGGGATGACCAATGAAGCTGCCTGCACGCGGCTGCTGATTCTGGTTGGCTGAGAGGCACATATGTTGAAGAATTTTGCTGGGCGGCTGGAAGCTCGCGAAGTCGAGTAATCGGTCGGTGTGCCTCTTGAGGTATAGAAATCATGTGCACTGTTGGGCAGAGTTGGTTTTCTCCGTTGTGTATTCCTGAAGTCGCGATTAGGAGATCCTTCGTAATCGACCAAGTTAACTGGGCGCAGTACGGGAGACTGCGAGAATCCGAAGTGATTTCGCGGGCGTGGTATTTTGCTCAGGCCTCCGTCTTTCTCGGCGTGTTCTTGCGTAGTAATGGTCGTGGATATGTTTGATAAAACAGACACCAGAGCGTAACCGTGGAGCCCGTAGCTCGCTGGGGGGTTGAGTTTTAATGAATTAGACGAACTTGGCTTGGGTTAATTCGTATCAGTAAATTCAAGCGTGCTTTTTTTTGTGAGTCTTTCCGAATAGACTTTGAACAGTTTCCGTTTTGGTGTTGCGATCGTCGGCGGAAGTTACGTTAGTAAATAGCTGGAGGCGGTGCGTTGAATTGTTAGCAGTGATCGCATTCCAGTCCCCTTGGTCTGGTGTCGGAATCTCACCTGGAACTAGTGGGATAGCTTCAGGGCTTTTAATTATTGACTTTCCAGTTGGAAAGGTGACCCATGTCTCACGGTTTAAAGCTTGGCTGGCGATCCTTATTGATACGGTTTTGGTAGTGTATATCGCAGACTCCGGGTCCTCCAATAAGCGTTTCCAACTATATCCACGGCCAGGTGGTGGCGTAATTTGTCTTGCGTGCAGCACATCGCTAAGGGTTCGTGGATTCAGATCGCGACTGCGTGTGTGATTTCGAGGGACGCAACGGAGGCTCCGAAGAAAGGACGAAAGGAACGTTTCACCTGGCAATTTTTCCATGATTCATCTTCACCGCCTGGGATTGAACGTCGCATTACCACTGCCTGGAAGCACCGATTCTCGGCTGCACGAGGAAAAAAACCGCAGTAAGTTATATGCTACGGCTTAGCACGATCCAATTTGAGAAGTATGGGCGAGAGTGATCGGTTTTGTGCTGTCCCAACTGTTTTTCACCGTAGTACTGCGTACTGCTGAAATTTGTGTCGATGATTCACTGTTTAGAGCGGTAATTTTGAATGAGTAGCTTGTACATTTTCAGTGCTTTAATTTCTGTCTGCTTTTGCCGAGTTCGAATCCGTGGAATGCCGGAAAGCCAACTAAACGTCCAGAAAAAGGAATTTGAAGGAACCAGGAATACAGAAAGAAATTTTGATGCCATTTTGGTTTGTAAAGTCTCTTGTACTGAAGCTGATTCCAAGCGATGGACTCAACGACATGATTAACGTCTTACACAGTGTATAATGGAAAAGTTTAGTAGCGCTAAGTCTGATTCCGGATGATGAGGTGCATGTATCAACCAACCTCTGCAGGGGGGAGCGAGAATTTAAAAGAAAGTTTCAAGATGGAAAGACTTACATAGCAGAATTTGTGATTATGAGGCAGGAGTTGATAAAACTATTAGACTTGAAAAGTAATTCCTCCGAATCTTTTATGTGATAACTCTTAAAGCTTCTTAAATACAGCACCTGGCGCGTGCTATTAGAAAGCGTTACAGGGTGCATAAAACCAGAGGTACGGGCAGGTGAATCATGCTGTATAGCTGTCATTAAATACAGCTATTAACATTTACATCTTTGTTCTTCATGTCTACATATTTGTTGCACTCTGCCGCTGGAGTATCGCAAATTCTAGCGCATAAACATGACGGTGTGAACGTAACTATGTCGGTGCCTGAGAAATATCGTGCTTTAATAGTGTTTCGACTTCGAAGAGTTGGTCCACACGTGGAGCATCCGCTCTTTCAGCATGAAAATGCTACACCACGCACGAACGCTGCAAATTTGCAACAATACCGCGCCTTAGGTTCATTGTCACCTGTCATTCTCTATACAGTTCCGACTTGGCCCCATCTGCTTCCAAAACTACAAGAACACTTTCGACGCGGTGTAGCCGCGTGGTCTAGGGCACCTTTTCACGGTCGGCGCGACTCCCCCCGTCAGAGGTTCGAGTCCTCCCTCGGGCATGGATGTGTGTGTTGTCCTTAGCCTAATTTAGTTTGTTACATTAGGTAGTGCGTAAGCTTAGGGACCGATGACCTCAGGAGTTTGGTCCCATAAGACCTTACTACAAAGTCGAGTATTTACAGTGACGGTTTCAACAAATTGGTCTGTCGTAGGGAGAAATGTGTCCGTTGCCAGATTGGCTGTGTTGAGAAATAAACATGTAGAAATGAAGAATAAAGATGTAGAATACAGGACGGCCGGTGTGGCCGAGCGGTTGTAGGCGCTTCAGTCTGGAACCCCGTGACTGCTACGTTCGCAGGTTCGAATCCTGCCCCGGGCATGGACGTGTGTGATGTCCTTAGGTTAGTTAGGTTTAAGTAGTTCTAAGTTCTAGGGGACTGATGACCTCAGATGTTAAGTCCCATAGTGCTCAGAGCCATTTGAACCATTTTGAACCATTTGTAGAATACAGTATTTATACGTAAATGGCTTTAGGAATTTCCACCTTTTAGCGCGCCCTCGTGTTACAGAGGTAATGTGTTTACTGGAATCGTGTGGTAAAGGCCCATCATCTCCCATGAATTTCCAGAAAGCTCAGATCGTGAGGTCCCACACAACAGCCTTTCTACAAGGGAGAAGAATCAAACGAATCTAAAGAGATGGAATCTGTTTCTGAAACTGTTGCAGCACAGTCAGCGATTTCTGTAGTTCTGGCTTTGCTTGATAATAAGGATGTGTGAGAAATGAAGTTAACAATCACTTTTAACATCATTAGCGGAGAAAAAGTCTATCGTTGAGAAAGTAATCAACATTTGTTGAATGGACGAAAAATATTATCCATGCAGGACCTGAATATAATCTTGCCTCTAGCGTCCAAGTATGTACTGTGGAAAGCGGGAGATGACAAGAGATTAACCAGAATCAGAGGGTGAGAGATTTGTGGTGAAACAGCTGTCTCTCAATTTTCAAACGTGGGAAACGTTTGTGAGGAACTTTCACCATGTAAAATATACAGAAAGAGGAAACGCAGGAATTCGACGGAATGGGATGGAAAATTTTTCGGGAGTGGTGTGGAAAGCAAAATAAATATTTTAAATGGGCACAGTTCTCAGCATTGCGGGATTAATGAGGGCAGTGACAGACAGTACGAATTGCTCAATTTCTGTGGCGGATACGACTTAGGTAACATTGTTGTGTCAAATATTGACCACACGCAAGACACAAAAGAGCAAAAACATACATACAAAACGAAATGGCACATACTCACCTACAATAACAAAATTGTTCACAGTATAGGCAACTTATTAAAGAAACAGGGACTCCAAATAGGATACAGGGTAGAGAACACAACACAGAAAAAGATCAGAAAGCAAGAAACACCCACAGATAAATTTAATAGGTCAGGAATATATGAACTCACATGCAACACTTGCCAGTCAGTATACATAGGACATATATGCAGAAACTTCAAAACCAGATATTCAAAGCATCTCAGATCTTTAAAAGGCAGCATCTCCCGTAACACATTTGCTGACCACCCAATAGCCCACAACCACCACCCAACTACAATAAAACAGACTTAAGAATACTAAAAGCCAGCCACAGCCCATACAGCAAACTGACCATTGAGGAAAATTTCTACATACAGAAGGGAACAGCAGAAGGAAGACACGTCGTAAATGAATACACTACACTCTGCAAGGGCTCACTATTTGACACATTAAAGGAAGTTTACAAAAAGAAAAAAGGAAACACATCATCTAAAATGCGCGCACACACACACACACACACACACACACACACACACACACACACACACACAAAAGATAAAATGTAAACAATATTCAAATTTGGCGTCAAACTCACTGGTGAACAAATGAACCACTGACTGGGCTGGGACACACAACAATCACAATTACAGTGTGCTTTGGTGACGTGCAAAGTGCTTTTTCGACCATAATTGTAAACATATGTATTATATTTACATGTGCTTCACAACACCTCATCAGGATGCTGAGAAAAACCGGCTTGCCACACGAAAACGTAAGTAAAAACGAATATAGGTGTGAAATATCGCGACAAACTAAATTACGTTTAAAACATAAAGTGATTGATTAAATCTCATTTCTCATAAACATCGTTCAGTTGCAGATGATGCGCTACCTGTAATAAATAATACACAAGTGGTCCTGAAAAACCATGCAAACCGAGTGTAAAGATATTAACTAAAAGAAACAAATTGTTGTTTGACTTAAATATTCCCGTAATTTTGTAATCATTTAGTACAAATGTTCACATTACAAATCAAACAAAACAGAAACCCACTGATGATGGCACAGAGGTGCTGAAACACGTTTGGGAAGTTGGAAAAAACGGTGTTTTGCGTAACTGGCGGACCTTACATCCACAAGTATAAAAAAGAGTTGCTGAGCCAACTTAAAATCAAATCTCTGGATCAAAGACGCTGATCTCCTTGCCAAACCGTGTTCGCTAATTTTAGGGAATTAGTTCGTACTTCAATTCTGATACGATAGTCACATATTTCACGTGGGAACCATGAGAATAATATGTGGCGGTATAGAAGGCATAACCAGGCATATAGATTGTCACTTTTCGCTCACTCAGACTGCAAATGTATTAGGACAGAAATTCGCCAAAATTGATTCTAAGCACGCTCTGCCACACACTACACGGTGGCTTGTGAAGTATGTAGCTGTAGTTCACGCGATGGGGCTGAGAGCGGCTATGTATTCCTTCTGAAGGACAACATGTTGGATTTGAGGAAACTCAATAGGGACGACTTTCATGAAACTTGGCGTGTGTGTAAAGGGGGCAAAATAATGCAACACCAGTACGCATTCGTTTGTGCCCAAAAACATAACGTTTTTGTTTTATATTTCACAATATTTATTTTGTTTTCTAGTTTAGCGATTCACATACGTATGTTTTGTTAGTTGAAAAAGCAAGTAAATTTGTTAGAAGAGTTCTACTGAATGATTATGATGTCAGACCCCATTTGAGAAAGAATATAATCAAGCTACAGTCACTAGTACATAATGAATTCTCTTCGCCAATGCTTACCAATGTACTGAAAAATGTCTTACACAAAATCAGGATATTTATAGGATCAACTGTGACTATTAGAAAAGCTGCTCAATTTTGTTTTATATTTTGTTCTCCGCCGTGTATATTATGTGCCAAAATTTAGTTAATTTCATATGCATGGTGAAAAAGAATCGTTAAGTTTTAAGCATTTCTTTACAAATTATCATTATTGCAATTATTTAGTATCATAGCAATGAGTTACTTATTTCTTTCAAGTAACAAAATACTAGTATGTGAAACGGTGAACTAGAAAACTGAAACAGGATTATTGTAAAACAAACAGTTGAAAACATGAAACAAAAATAAGTAATGTAAATAATTAGTACAGTAATGAACGTTTCGATATTTTAGTTATGATGAAAGAACTATGACAGAATATTGTGTATAGTTAGAAACCAGGTTTATTTCACGTGGAGATACGTGGCGTGTAAGCTTCTTTAAGTTACGTTTTAAGAAAAGTTTTCATTTTTCAAAATTAGTATATCGTAGTGTGGTGTTTCGCAAAATTTCTAATTACCACAAAAGTTGATTATACAGTTTTCAAGAAAGTTGATTACGACGACTGGAACTTTAATAGTGGCAACAATTTGTTGACAGTTCGTACAAAATAGATACGTGTTTCAAAGTTTTACTTAACTTCAAAGTAGTCACCAGCATTGTGTATAACACATTGCCAGTGATGTGGAGGTCGTAGGATATTCTTAGCAGTGCCAGTTGTGTTGACAGTTCGAGCGGCGCGGTCTATTGCCCGTCGAATTTGTAGCAGTTCTGAAGCGAATGCCGTGAAGTGTTTCATTCAGTTTAGAAATCGGGTTGAACTCGCGAGGGCTTATGTCAGGGGAGTGCAGTAGTTGGTATAGCACTTAGCAGCCCCATCAGTCAAACAAATCAGTAACAGCTTGTACTGTACGTGCTTGAGCATTGTCCTGCAAAATGATGGTCAGGTCCTGCAGAAAGTGTCATCACTTCTGTCTCTATGCTGTTCATTTTTGGAACACAACCTACGACGAGCTTAGAGACAAAAGTGATGACACTTTCAGCAGGACCCGACCGTCATTTTGCAGGACAATGCTCAAGCACGTACAGTGCAAGCTGTTACTGATTTTATGTGAGTGCAGGCTTTCTCGGCGAATTTCATATAGGAAGTCTTTACAGGTTGTCAGCCGAGTAGGTCGCCGTCTCGTAGCAACGTTTCGATGGAATGCGTCTCCAAACGTTGCTACGAGACGACGACGCTACTCGGCTGACAACCCGGGAAGACTTCATATACGTTACTGATTTGTTTGACTGATGGGGCTGCTAAGTGCTATACCATCTACTGCACTCGATTTCTAAACTGAAGGAAACACTTCACGGCATTCGCTTCACAACTGCTACAAATTCGTCGTGCAGTAGACCGCGCCGCTCGAACTGTAAACACAACTGGCACTGCTAAGAGTATCCTACGACTTCCACATCGCTGGCAGCGGGTCATACACAATGCTGATGACTGCTTTGAAGGTCAGTAAAACTTTGAAACACGTATCTATGGCAGCGGGTCATACACAATGCTGATGACTGCTTTGAAGGTCAGTAAAACTATGAAACACGTATCTACACTCCTGGAAATGGAAAAAAGAACACATTGACACTGGTGTGTCAGACCCACCATACTTGCTCCGGACACTGCGAGAGGGCTGTACAAGCAATGATCACACGCACGGCACAGCGGACACACCAGGAACCGCGGTGTTGGCCGTCGAATGGCGCTAGCTGCGCAGCATTTGTACACCGCCGCCGTCAGTGTCAGCCAGTTTGCCGTGGCATACGGAGCTCCATCGCAGTCTTTAACACTGGTAGCATGCCGCGACAGCGTGGACGTGAACCGTATGTGCAGTTGACGGCCTTTGAGCGAGGGCGTATAGTGGGCATGCGGGAGGCCGGGTGGACGTACCGCCGAATTGCTCAACACGTGGGGCGTGAGGTCTCCACAGTACATCGATGTTGTCGCCAGTGGTCGGCGGAAGGTGCACGTGCCCGTCGACCTGGGACCGGACCGCAGCGACGCACGGGTGCACGCCAAGACCGTAGGATCCTACGCAGTGCCGTAGGGCACCGCACCGCCACTTCCCAGCAAATTAGGGACACTGTTGCTCCTGGGGTATCGGCGAGGACCATTCGCAACCGTCTCCATGAAGCTGGGCTACGGTCCCGCACACCGTTAGGCCGTCTTCCGCTCACGCCCCAACATCGTGCAGCCCGCCTCCAGTGGTGTCGCGACAGGCGTGAATGGAGGGACGAATGGAGACGTGTCGTCATCAGCGATGAGAGTCGCTTCTGCCTTGGTGCCAATGATGGTCGTATGCGTGTTTGGCGCCGTCAGGTGAGCGCCACAATCAGAACTGCATACGACCGAGGCACACAGGGCCAACACCCGGCATCATGGTGTGGGGAGCGATCTCCTACACTGGCCGTACACCACTGGTGATCGTCGAGGGGACACTGAATAGTGCACGGTACATCCAAACCGTCATCGAACCCATCGTTCTACCATTCCTAGACCGGCAAGGGAACTTGCTGTTCCAACAGGGCAATGCACGTCCGCATGTATCCCGTGCCACCCAACGTGCTCTAGAAGGTGTAAGTCAACTACCCTGGCCAGCAAGATCTCCGGATCTGTTCCCCATTGAGCATGTTTGGGACTGGATGAAGCGTCGTCTCACGCGGTCTGCACGTCCAGCACGAACGCTGGTCCAACTGAGGCGCCAGGTGGAAATGGCATGGCAAGCCGTTCCACAGCATCTCTACTATCGTCTCCATGGGAGAATAGCAGCCTGCATTGCTGCGAAAGGTGGATATACACTGTACTAGTGCCGACATTGTGCATGCTCTGTTGCCTGTGTCTATGTGCCTGTGGTTCTGTCAGTGTGATCATGTGATGTATCTGACCCCAGGAATGTGTCAATAAAGTTTCCCCTTCCTGGGACAATGAATTCACGGTGTTCTTATTTCAATTTCCAGGAGTGTATTTTGTACGAGCTGTAAATAAATAGTTGCTACTACTAAAGTTCCAACCCTCGTTCATTTCAGCTTTTATATGAATAACATTAATTTTGTATTATTTCGAAGATATTTCTTATGAACTTAATACGCCAAATTATCTGTCGGGATGCGCCCTTTACCCCTTAAAAATTAATTTGAGCACAAACAAAAAAATACGTAGGGGGCTGGTATTGCATTATTTTGTCCCCTCTACACACCCGCCACGTTTCATAAAGATCGTTTATTTAGACTTAGGAATGTTCCTTCGTCAATTTTTTATTATTGTTGGCGTAAGTCTATATGTAATCCAGTGAAGCCTCTAGACGTCAGCTGCATAGAGATTCACACATGGAGCAACGATTGCCACAGGCGATCATTCATCATTGCAGAGCAAGTGGTGCTCAACATTTCGAGCAATCGTGCACGTAAGGCAATGATGAACGGTTTATTGGAGGCCTGTACTACTGTAAGACCTTCAGTGATGGTCACGAGGGTTATATTTCATCACCTTGCAGCCTAATTGCTATGGAGCAGGAAAAGACGCATCTCGAGGCATTAATGCCGCAAGGTACTGTTTTTTGTAGAGGACGGATTCTGCTTAGGCGCCAGTGATGGGTGCTTACATGTGCTTTGCCTAGCAGCAAATGGTTCGTAACCCGGTTGTAAACTGCACACCAGGGTACATCATTGTGCGGTCCTAAGCAGCGTTGGCGGTGCCTCGTGCTGTGTTTCTCCTTCGGCGCTCACCCACAGCTGTCCCCAATAGTGCCGATGGAAATTTCACGCAGAAACAATAGGTTCGTTTGAGTAACGGATGTAACCGTTGGAATCTCGCGATTTCGATGCAGACATTCTCTCAGTTCCCACGGTTTGCGACGGCGGAAGCTGTTCGAGTAGCGGCCAGTGGATGGTAGCAACTAGTTTCTACCGACCAGAAGTTTTTCTTCTGGTGACTCCAAACCTCTTAATAACCTTGCTCGACGGAGATATATTAACAGTGGTACTTATTCTGTCGTAAGTGTTGTCATTCTGCAACAAAGTTTGTGTCACCAAATGTCACTCAGTGAATCAAGATTATCAAATTCGTCATCATATGCGTACAATCAAAATATGTAAAACAAAACAGGATGTTGATGATGAGCAAAGCGCGGATTGTCAGGAATAATTCTGAACGTCTTCAGTTAACGTTTTGTATCACTGCTCCGCCAAGAAGGGCCGATCATAAGTGGAAAGCAGAAACGTTTGGCTCGATTTCATTCAGCCGGCCGCTGTAGCCGAGCGGTTCTAGGCGCTTCAGTCCGGAACCGCGCGAATGCTACGGTTGCAGGTTCGAATCCTGCCTCGGGCATGGATGTGTGTGATGTCCTTAGGTTAGTTAGGTTTAAGCAGTTGTAAGTTCTAGGGGACTGATGACCTCAGATGTTTAGTCCCATAGTGCTCAGAACCATTTGAACCATTTTTAATTTGATTCATTACAATCAATGTTTTTGGGAAAGCCTGCAACTGTCGATCAGTATTTAAATAATGTATTACTCATGATTAACACGACCCGTTTCCAGAATTTCTCATTGTCATTGTCAGATATTTACCTTAGTATTTTGTGCGTTTTTCTGCTTCTCTTGCACAGAAAAAAAAGACAGTACGGTGAAAAGAGAGGCGCAACACACATACAAACATCACACGAAATACTTACGTAAATATTTGCATTTACAATGGGAATAAATTCTCGAAACGCGTTGTGCTAAGCACAGACACAGGTACCAGATGCACTGTTTCATTATTCATACCATAATAGTCTGAGAAACGCTAAGAGCGCAAAGGTGTCAACTAGCGCTACAGGTGGTCAAACAACGAAACACGCGAAATATGCCCTCGATTCACGCAAAGGTTTCGTTGGTCGAAACTGTGTATGCGCGGTAGAGGGTAGAGAATACGGATACACTCGTTTGTGATCCCTTCATTCGAACGAACCTGGTGATAAGTCTGGTGCAGAAACGCATTTCTCATCCCATCATTTCGATGCCATAGTCATCAGGGATCACTTCAGATCCGACCTTTCGAACAGAGGACTCTTAATACTCATCAGAACCACCTCCCGGCATTCTCGCCTCAAGCGCTGCGCCAAACCGCCCTTTTGTTCCGCACGGTTGGCCGCCTACAGTTGACCGTCCTCTGCCGACCTGCACACTTAGTGTTCTCGTAGCTACCTTTCTGTTACTTAGTGAGGCACCGCAGTCTTCATGCGCTGTGGATGCAGAAGAAGTTCTTATTAGTCGGGCTCGTGTGATTATATGCAATGCCATTAAATTTATCGGAAGACAGGCAAATGAGGAACCAAAAATCTCATTACAAAGTGTGTTCGAGAGTATTGCAGGAACCGCTAGCTGTTGCAGTCGGACAATAAAGAGAATTAAAAAGGATGGAGAAAACATAGATAGGTACAAGTGCCGTCCAAAGCTTCAGAAGGCAAGTTTTGAGTCTGCTGAAAATCGGTGTAATCACGGCCATCGTTTCACGATAAATTGCTTCCGCTTCCGGCGTGATTGCCTCCTTCAAATCAGTCAGCGGCGTTCGTTGGGATACGCAAGTGACTTCAGATATCCCACAAAAAGAAGTGCTTGAATCGGGGGACCATGGGAGATTTAACGGAAACGGGAAATAACCCTCCCTGGAAATATGCGACGAACCGCGTCCATAGTTCCACATGCAGTGTGTAGGATGGCACCATCTTGTTGAAAATAAACGTTGCCCTTGTTGTCGCCGTCGCAGCAGCCGAGGCAAAAAACGTGTGAAGCATAGCATGTAACGTTCAGTGTTGACTGTCACAGTGCCACCATTTTCATCAGCCTCCCCACCCAAATTAATCTAAGCCACATTTATCTTTGTCATTATCGCGTTTTCAGTGTCTTCAAGCAGCACTTGCATCTGAACGGCAAAGTCCTCTCGTTGCTCGTAAGCTATTCGCTTCTGCTGCTGAACAGTACAAATCTTCTATGGAAGAAATGTTAAATCTTTCTTCAAACTACTGCGCGCTGAGTCATGACTTTACGTGCGCTCGTGTCTTCGCGCATACCGCTCTGGGCTGCAAATCATCTCGATGTTTTTCGGCGTCGTTTTAAGTCTACTTGGGACGAGGTAGCTTCCTCTTTGCGATACTTTCTGTCGTCCTCAGACCGGTAACCTACCTGAGAATCGTATTGCGGCTAGAAACGGTACCGCGCCGTCCGCGGTTGAAATGGACATGAAAAAGCCGCTGCACTGCTGTCACAGACTCAACACCTCGCACATACGCTTCATCTGCAAACATGCGGTGCTTTACCGCCCGCTGCACCGTAACCTGAACACTTCTGAAGGTTCCCCCACTCTGTCTCCACGAGGAGGGTCGTACTAGCCGGTCCTCTTTGGTCACGAGGGTTGTGCCGAAAATTTTTAGCCGTCTGATGAGAGCTGGATTTTTTCAGGTTGAAAGAGTGTCGTTTTTCTACCTTGGAGCGTGCGCGCGGCGGTGTCTCCACGACTGTCTTTCAAACCATGCTGCGAACGGTGAGGGAAGATGCAGGGAGTGCTAAGCCAGAAACAGTGCAACTTGGGTCTGTCACGCTGGGGTTTTCGTGCAAGACTACAAAAAGAATTTAAATGCAAAAGAATGCCACTCTTCTTCCTGGTAGTGTTTTGATGGGGTCTTCCCCTACTAGGGCCATCGTTGGATACTGGATTCGTGATTTGTCAAGGGTTCGGGAATCTCTTGAAGATTAACCTCGTTCTGGTCACCCAGCAATGACAGCGGCCCAAAAGCCTTTGATGCTATAAGCGAAATGATGGAATGTGATCCTCATCTGCCGCGCGAGATTAGCAGAGTGGTCTAGGGCGCTGCAATCATGGACTGTGCTGCTGGTCCCGGTGGAGGTTCGAGTCGTCCCTCGGGAATGAGTGTGTGTGTTTGTCCGTAGGATAATTTAGGTTAAGTAGTCTGTAAGCCTAGGGACTGATGACCTTAGCAGTTCCAAGTCCCATAATATTTCGCACACATTCGAACATTTTTTTGATCCTCATCTCGCATTTTGTGACAACGAAAGGACCCTAAATACTGGATCGACCGTGGCGCAGACCATCGCCCTCGTCATCATTTAGTCCTATCCTAGAGACGGGCCCATTGTGTGAAACATTCCGTGGCAGAAGCCTAAAAACTCGCAAGAAGTGCCATTTAACGCTTGAAAAATTCGACAAACGGCGGTCAAAAAGCGCTCTCAATGGGTATATTATTATGTCGCCGAGATGAAGAGGCAGGTGAGAATTTGGAGCTCTGGAAAGAGGATGGTCGCCACTTTCTTCACCAAGATGGGTGACGCCGTCGCATAGCCAATGCTCATCGGTATGTGACTGAATGTATGCAGAAAATCACCACCACATGGCCACAGCACCCATAGTCGAAGAGAACGTTCTTCTGCATCACGACAGTGCCTACACACGCGGTTGCCAGAACAGTGGACTTCTTGGAGAAAAAAATAGTGCGAATGTCGCCGCTTCACCTGATTTGGCGCCGTGTGACTACTTCTTGTTCCCAAAGACGGAGGGAAAACTTCGTGGGCAGCGTTTTTCATCCAATAAAGAGACTTCTCTAAAGTGGTGCAGTGGTTAGCACACTGGACTCGCATTCGGGAGGACGACGGTTCAATCCCGCGTCGGCCATCCTGATTTAGGTATTCCGTGATTTCCCTAAATCGCTCCAGGCAAATGCCGGGATGTTTCCTTTGAAAGGGCACTGCCGACTTCCTTCCCCGTCCTTCCCTAATCCGATGAGACCGATGGCCTCGCTGTCTGGTCTCCTCCCTCACAACAACCCAACCAACTTCTCTAAAGAAGCTTGGCCTGAGATATTTTTAAAGTGGTTTCAAAAGGTAGAGCATTTTGAAAAGCTGTGACAGTTACAGGGTAATTTTAAAAAATATGACTTTCTGTCAAAAACTTTCGCCGTAACCCAAATACACACTACTGGCCATTAAAATTGCTACACCAAGAAGAAATGCAGATGATAAACGGGTATTTATTGGACAAATATATTATACTAGAACTGACATGTGATTACATTTTCACGCAATTTGGGTGCATAGACCCCGAGAAATCAGTACCCAGAACAACGACCTCTGGCCGTAATAATGGCCTTGATACGACTGGGCATTGAGTCAAACAAGAGCTGGGATGGCGTGTACGGGTACAGCTGCCCATGCAGCCTCAAGACCATACCACAGTTCATCAAGTGTAGTGACTGGCGTATTGTGATGAGGCAGTTGCTCGGCCACCATTGACCAGACGTTTTCAATTGGTGAGAGATCTGGAGAATGTGCCGGCCAGGGCAGCAGTCGAACACTTTCTGTATCCAGAAAGGCCCGTACAGGACCTGCAACATGCGGTCGTGCATTATCCTGCTGAAATGTAGGGTTTCGTAGGGATCGAAAGAAGGGTAGAGCCACGGGTCGTAACACATCTGAAATGTAGCGTCCACTGTTCAAAGTGTCATTAATGCGAACAAGGGGTGACCGAGACGTGTAACCAGTGGCACCCCATACCATCACGCCAGGTGATACGCCAGTATGGTGATGACGAATACACGCTTCCAATGTGCGTTCACCGCGATGTCGCCAAACACGGAAGCGACCATCATGATGCTGGAAACAGAACCTGGATTCATCCGAAAAAATGACGTTTTGCCATTCGTGCACGTAGGTTCGTCGTTGAATACACCATCACAGGCCCTCCTGTCTGTGATGCAGCGTCAAGGGTAACCGCAGTCATGGTCTCCGAGCTGATGGTCCATGCTGCTGCAAACGTCGTCGAACTGTTCGTGCAGATTGTTGTTGTCTTGCAAACGTCCCCAACTGTTGACTCAGTGATCGAGACGTGGCTGCACGATCCGTTACAGCCATGCGGATAAGATGCCTGTCATCTCGACTGCTAGTGATACGAGGCCGTTGGGATCCAGCACGGCGTTCCGTATTACTCTCGTGAACCCACCGATTCCATATTCTGCTAACAGTCATTGGATCTCGACCAACGCGAGCAGCAATGTCGCGATACGATAAACCGCAATCGCGATAGGCTACAATCCGACCTTTATCAAAGTCGGAAACGTGATGGTACGCATTTCTCCTCCTTACACGAGGCATCACAACAACGTTTCACCACGCAACACCGGTCAACTGCTGTTTGTGTATGAGAAATCGGTTGGAAACTTTCCTCATGTCAGCACGTTGTAGGTGTCGCCACCGGCGCCAACCTTGTGTGAATGCTCTGATAAGCTAATGATTTGCATATCACAGCATCTTCTTCCTGTCGGTTAACTTTCGCATCTGTAGCACGTCATCTTCGCGGTGTAGCAATTTTAATGGCTAGTAGTGTAAATAGTCCAGGGCGCGGCGTGAGAGGGGGGAAAACACCGGGCAGTAAACCGGTGTGTGAATAAAGCATCATTCATTGTCGCGTTATTGCTTTATCGTGTTCATTGTTGATCTTTCGCTAAAATATTTATGGGATGGGTTCCTACACGGGGTCCTGTGGAACGCCATGAGAAACGCCTCGCACTTCACGTGCAATGGGTAATTCGCGGCTCGCAGGTAGCCGGTGGCATTAGGGCTGATAGGCCTAATGGAGTGCTGCGGGGGGTTGCTGTGCCTCGCGACGCCCGCCCGCGCTTCCGCAACTGCAGCGGCGCTGGGGTGCGCTGCAGGCGTCGGCCACGTGGCGCCTGTCCCACGTGGGAGGCGCCGAGCCGGCCGGGGCCGAATTTAATTACGAGGGGCGCCGAGCCACATCGCGCCCGCCTTAAAACCCGCGCCGGAAATTGAGCCGCTGATTGGCGGGCCGTAATTAACGGAAAAACCGCCGCCTCTTGTTCCAGCCGCTGGCTGGGCGGGCCGCGCGGCGTGGGTAGCTTCCCACGTATACCTGTGCCGTACTGTCCGCCGGCCAAAGTCGGCGCTAGAGGTCTGCGCGGAAGTGGACACCAGCAATAATTCTGACTTTGCGGCTAAAAGCCTAAAGCCGTCGGCGCGGGTCGAGTTGACGAGGCGCTCCACGAGTTTTGTTACGTCACGTCCAGCTATTCCACGTTGAGGAGCCATTTCGTCACGTGAAGCACAAAATAAGTTCTACGATAATTCCGTAACGTTTCACGTAAAGCAGAACCAATAGGAAGCAAGAAGGCTTCCTGAGTCACAAGATGGCATATTTGGGTGGGGTTGTTTGGGGGAAGAGACCAAACAGCGAGGTCAACGGTCTCATCGGATTAGGGAAGGATGGGGAAGGAAGTCGGCCGCGCCCTTTCAAAGGAACCATCCCAGCATTTGCCTGGAGCGATTTAGGGAAATCACGGAAAACCTAAATCAGGATGGCCGGACGCGGGATTGAACCGTCGTCCTCCTGCCGTATTTGTCGTGCTCAGTATATGTTACAGTCTACAAATATATGCTATTTATAAACACCAATAGATTGACGGAATGAAATCTTCACTCTGCCGCGGAGTGTGCGCTGATTTGAAACTTCCTGGCAGATTAAAACAAGACGAGATACTGGCGGAGGTAAAACTGTGATGACGGGTCGTGGGTCGTGCTTGGGTAACTCAGTTGATAGAGCCTTGCCCGCGAAAGGCAAAGCTCCCGAGTTCGAGTCTCGGTCTGGCACACAGTTTTAATCTGCCGGTGAGTTTCAAACCAGCAGATTGAGTGTATCGAGGACGAATCGTTATTGGTACGATTTTTAGTAATAATATGATGGGAAACCTCATATTGGTTGTTAAAAAATGTCGTATTTACTGATTTTCAACTTACACTGAAGACTCAAAGAAACTGGTACACCTGCCTAATATAGTGTGGGTTCTAGGCGCTACAGTCTGGAACCGCGCGACCCCTACGATCGCAGGTTCGAATCCTGCCTCGGGCATGGATGTGTGTGATGTCCTTAGGTTAGTTAAGTAGTTCTAAGTTCTAGGGGACTGATGACCTCAGCAGTTAAGTCCCATAGTGCTCAGAACCATTTGAACCAATATAGAGTGGGGGCCCCGCGAGCACGCAGAAGTACCGCAACACGACATTGCATGGACTCCATTTATGTCTGAAGTAGTGCTAGAGGGAATTCACACCATGAATCCTGCAGGGCTGTCCATAAATCCGTAAGAGTACGAGAGGGTGGAGATCTCTTCTGAACAGCACGCTGCAAGGCAACCGAGATATGCTCAGTAATGTTAATGTCTGGAGAGTCTGGTGGCCAGCGGAAGTGTTTAAACCCACAAAAGTGGTCCTGGCGCCACTCTGCTGCAATTCTGGACGTGTGGGGTGTCGCATTGTCCTGCTGGAATTTCTCAAGTCCGTCGGAATGCACATTGAATGGATGCAGGTGACCAGACAGGATGCTTACGTACGTGTCACCTTTGGTATCTAAACATACCAGGGGTCACATATCACTCCAACTGCACACGCCCCGCACCATTATAGAACCTCCACCAGCTTGAACAGTCCCCCTGCTGACAAGCAGGGTCCACGGATTCGTGAGGTTGTCTCCATACCCATACACGTCAATCAGCTCCATACAATTTGAAACGAGACTCGTCTGAGCAGGCAACATGTTTCCAGTACTCAACAGCCCAATGTCTATGTTGACGGGTCCAGGCGAGGCGTAAAGCTTTGTCGTGCAGTCATCAAGGGTACACGAGTGGGCCTTCGGCTCCGAAAGCCCATATCGCTAATATTTCGTTGAACGGTTCGCACGCTGATACTTGTTGCTGGCCCAGAATTGAAATCTGCAGCAATTTGTGGAAGGATTGCACTTCTGTCACGTTGAACGATTCTCTTCGGTCGTCGAAGGTCACGTTCTTCCAGGATATTTTTCCGGCTGCAGCGATGTCGGAGATTTGATGTTTTACCGGATTCGTGCTTTTCACGGTGCACTCGTGAAATTGTCACACGGGAAAATCCCCAGTTCATCGTTACCTCGGAAATGCTGCGTCCCGTCGCTCGTGCGCCAACTATGACATCACGTTGAAACTTACTTAAGTCTTGATAACGTGCCATTGTAGCAGCAGCAACCGAATTAACAACTGCTACAGATAGTTGTTGTCTCATATAGGCGTTGCCGACCGCAGCGCCGTATTCTGCCTGTTTACATATCTCTGTATTTGAATACGCATACTTACACCAGTTTCTTTGGCGCCTTAGTGTATTATGTCTCTTGTTATTAAGCTATACCATTTTAAGAAAACGGCAGATTCGAGGTGCATCAAAACGTGTTTTCCTCGGTAGGATTTGTTATAATTAAATATTAATTGATAATATTTCGGTATTAAATCCCTTACAAGAGTATAACATAAAACATGACATCGCTAGTAACAAAGTTTCAGTATAGCGTCTATGAAACGGAGAGTAGCTAGGTGAAGTCGCTTCGCGCTATAAGAAAAAAATTTTTCCCCTTTACTTTTTCTAAAAGATTGCGAGACTTTCCTATAAACTGATAGAGTAATTTCCGTATAATTGATGTTATGTACATATAAGTGCGCTCTCTGTCAGGAGTTAGTTAGATTTGGTGAACTTTTATAACCTGATGTCCTTACTGGGTGGCCGTTTTTCATTTTTGTCTTATTACGCGTTCACGGTTCTTTAAGCTTTTATTTATGTAAACCACTGACACAACAGCATGACTAGCATATTTTCAATGGAGGACACGTTTGTTTTAATAGAGCCAGAATAGAAATTCTACGCGCATCCTTTCTCGTGAAAAAACTTACGATTTGTTAGCCAAATAAAGCCGAAAACTTCCTATGGTGAGCGCCGAGAGCGTAAAATCACGCAAAGCACTTCGTGCTGTGTGTCGACAGCGCTGGCTCTCGTGACTTTGGAGTTCTTGTCTGCATGCACGTCAACGCTAGCTGCCTAGTCCCGTACACCGTGCGGCCGCCTCAGTAATTACTTTGTGTGATCTTACGCTTTCCCGGCAAATTAATTCTTTTTTATTGTTCTGGGCATCCAGGCAGCTGCAGTCGTTTTCGAAATACATGGTCTGCATAATGTCTTCCTTTGACTACAAAAAATAATTACTCTGAGACTGTACTAAACTAGCTTAACCTCCATGATTCGCTCGCGTTTACTATGTGCTCTGCACAATCTTTTTTATTTACTCGTAACTTTCTGTTGTTACGCCCATTGTTCATGTGTAAATCCGCACACTGCGTAAACAGTGTAAAACCAAATAGATGGGGGTAGAATTTCGAAAAATTCCGTCTTAAACGACGCCTATGGTACAAGAACATCATCCTCTGCAAATTTCAAGTTTCTGTCCTTTGCCATTTGGTCTGGGCGATGGCGAATCAGTCAGGACATTTCCCTTTATATACATAGATGCAGTTTCTTGCAAGTGGTAGCTTAAGTACTAGTTTTTTACGCATATAGTTCCACTTATGCTCCATTTGTTACCCTAGAATGTCTAGGGTGTACTCAATATCGCCCATGTCTTTGCCGAACACCTTTTCGGTCACCGCACCTACAGCTTCTCATATTCTTGCCGTAAGAGTTCACATATCAGAAACTGGTGGACTGAACACTTTATTCTTAACGTAGCTTCACAAAAAACAGCACTTCTGTTGCCATACCTGGCGGCCACGATGTTGGACCGTCTCTACAGATGCACTTATGTGGTAAGATTTGGTCCAATAACTGGCGAACGAACAGTCTCCAGTTTGGCTGTGCACCATCTTGTTGAAATACTAACCCTGGTTAAAATACGTGTAAGTTACGTATAAAGTCGAGTCCCAATATTTCCTAGTAAAGTGTTGCCATAATGGTACGCTCAGTGAAAAACAACGGTCCAATAAATGTGTTGCGCCAGCCAGTCCTTTATCTGTTCTAACACGATATGTGGATTCTTCCACCTCATATGCACACATTACGCCTTCTTAATGTCCAGGAGTACACCGAAGAAAGTAATGAGAAGAAGCAGAAATGAGAACAGCGAGGAACTTAAAACATTACAATTGGTGATCACGAAATAGACGAAGTGAAGGAATTCAGCTACCTAGGCAGCAAAATAAACCATGACGAACCGAGCAAGGAGGACATAAAAAGCAGACTAGCACTGGCGAAAAAGGCGTTCCTGGCCAAAAGAAGTATGCTAGTGTCAAGTATATGCCTTAATTTGAGGAACACATTTCTGAGAATGTATGTTTAGAGCACATGCTAGTATGGTAGACATAGACTGTGGGAAAACCAGAACAGTAGAGAATCGAAGCCTTTGAGATGTGGTGCTACGGAACAATATTGAAAATTAGTTTGACAGACAACGTAAGGAATGAGGAGGTTCTCCGTAGAATAGGCGAGGAAAGGAAGATAATGAAAACACCGACAAGAAGAAGGGACAGAATGATAGGACATCTGTTCAGATATCAGGCAGTAACTTCCACGATACTAGAGGGTGCCGTAGAGGGTAAAAACTGTAGAGGAAGACCGAGATTGGAATACATCCAGCAGACGATTGAGGACGTAGGGTGCAATTCCTACTCTGAGGTGAAGAGGTTGGCTCAGGAGAGGAGTTGGTGGCGGGCCGCATCAGACTAGGCAGAAGACTGATGACTTCGTCGGAAATAGTCACTGACTGCACCGATTCGGTCTGGCATGTTACTAGCAAACTCAGAACCTCAGGGCCGACCATTTGACTGCAAAGCTTGCATATGTTGCGCATCCGTTTGTGTAAAATCTTCACGACCTTGTGAGGTATGCTTGTTTCTCTGGAGACATGACTTGTCTATTTCCGCGTACTACTTCGAAAGGGTATCAACAATGCCGCCACTCAGTTCAGACCTTCTCACCAAAACTGCCAGTTTAAAGAAGCTTTCCACACCTTCCTTTGCTGCTCTTCTTATGTGGCGGATATCGACCGTAGGCTCTTCGCTACTGTCGCTGTACTGTAATAGGCGACCAAAGCACATTGCGCGTCCTGTCGCATGAACGGCAGCACTCCTTCATCGCGCCACCTGTAATTAGAAAGAGAGAAAAGCAACCAGGTGCTGTCAGGACACATGTAGCAATGTCCACATAAAAACTTCCTGAGTTATGATACCATTTGCAACAAACCACGTAGATGTATCTGGCAATTTTTGTAATCGAGGAAAGACGATACAATCGCTCTGTACGATATTTCGGCAGCGTACCATGCCCTCATCTTCTGGTGATACCTGACCTGTAAAATGACCGCCTTACCACATCACACATCCCTTATGCTGTTATCGTCCCCCACCCCGTCCATGTCCGCCCCGATAGCTGAGTGGCCAGCGTGACGGATTGCCGTCCTACGGGCCCGGGTTCGATTCCCAGCTGGGTCGAAGATTTTCTCCGCTCAGGGACTGGGTGTTGTCTTCATCATCATTTCCTCCCCATCCGGCGCGCAGGTCGCCCAATGTGGAGTCGAATGTAATAAGACCTGCACCAAGGCGGCCGGACCTGTCCCGCAAGGGGCCTCCCGGCCAATGACGCCAAACGCTCATTTCATTTCACCACATCCATAACGCCACGTCGGCTGAAGAGCTTGGGGAACGCGATCGACGAATACTTTGTGACAACTGCGGTCCCTCAGTTCTTATGATGCCCCCGATGTTGTGACTCAAGTTGGTTCAGAGTTGGGCCTCACGATACTGGAGTGAAGTCACTGTCTTTGTCTACCAATAGCTCCCTTTAGAACACAGCCTACAAAGCGGCTGTCGGGATATTGTAATTTAGCAGTATGGATTTATGGAAAAAAATGTGACGTGGGCATCTGACTACGCAACGCCATTCTATAAGCAAATTTCAAGTACACGGAAAAGTCCTGTTTCTTGCGTATGTACTGATAATTTCGAAACTAGTAATAAATAAAACATCGACAGCAATGGAGTGTTTGCGAAAGTCTCCAAACGATTGTGCTTATGTCGCCTTGAATTGCATGGTAAAGAAGCCATAGTGGACTTAATAATCGCTCACTCTGTCACACATACCACTAAGCTACTAATTATGAAATAGACAAATGTTTGTACAGGGAATACTGTGCACTTTTGAATCTGCCAGATTACTGCAATGGCAGAAGAGTATGTTCTATTACACTCAGTGCCAAATGCTTTATGAAAGGGGGTTAGGAAAATAGTCGACTGACAAAAATGGTTCAGATGGCTGTAAGTACTGTGGGACTTAACATCTGATGTCATCAGTCCCCTAGCTTTAGAACTACTTAAACCTAACTAACCTAAGGACATCACACACATCCAAACCCGAGGCAGGATTGGAACCTGCGACCATAGCAGCAGCGCGGTTCCGGACTGAAGCGCCTAGAACCGCTCGGCCACAAGGGCCGGCAGTCGACTGACACAGAGGTGAATTTTACTAATTTCAAACCGAGCGAGATGGCGCAGTGGTTAGCACACTGGACTCGCATTCGGGAGAACGACGGTTCAATCCCGCACCCGGACATCCTGATTCGGATTTTCCGTGATTTCCCTAAATCGCTTCAGGCAAATGCCGGGATGGTTCCTTTTACAGGGCACGGCCGACTTCCTTTCCCATCCTTTCCTGATCCGATGAGACCGATGACCTCACTGTTTGGTCCCTTCCCCCAAATCAACCCAATTCAACCCCTGCTAATTTTAATGAACGGTAGTACCCACAGTGTTGATAAAAGATTTTTATTTCTAGAGAATCTGCACTTTGCAGAGAAAAGTGTCATTTAGCTGTCTTGTCGTCTTCGTGGTAGTGTTTCAGAGGCAGATAACCTTAATGTCCTTCATCGTTCATTTTGTAGCAACGTCACATCAATGATTCCATAGTGTCTTTACTCTTCTTTAATATTCCCGTATGTTGCTACGTTCCGCCGGCCGATGTGGCCGTGCGGTTAAAGGCGCTGCAGTCTGGAACCGCAAGACCGCTACGGTCGCAGGTTCGAATCCTGCCTCGGGCATGGATGTTTGTGATGTCCTTAGGTTAGTTAGGTTTAACTAGTTCTAAGTTCTAGGGGACTAATGACCTCAGCAGTTGAGTCCCATAGTGCTCAGACTCATTTGAACCATTTTGCTACGTTCCAGGTAAATTCCCCGTGTGCATTCCTTTATCATCTTCACAAACACGTGCTGCTGGTGTATTCCGAGGACATCACACAACAACAAAACTGCCACAGACTGTAACTGTACGCAAAGCTATTACAACAATAGTCTCTACCTAGCGAGTGAGCTCCCGTGCAGCTGCATTTTCTTTCACTACATATTTAATACGAGGGTTGGAACTTTAATAGTGGCAACTATTTATTCACAGCTCGTACAAAATATATGTTTCAAAGTTTTCATGATCTTCAAAGTAGTCACCAGCATTGTGTATAACCAGTAGCCAGCGATGTGGAAGTCGTAGGATACTCTTAGCAGTGCCAGTTGTAGTGAGAGCTCGAGCAGCGCGGTTTATTGCCCGACGAATTTGTAGCAGTTCTGAAGCGAATGCCGTGAAGTGTTTCATTCAGTTTAGAAATCGAGTTGAACTCACGAGGGCTTAACTCAGGGGAGTGCAGTAGTTGGTAAAGCAGCCCCATCAGCCAAACAAATCAGTGACAGCATGCACAGTTCGTGCTTGAGCATTGTCCTGTAAAATTATGGTCAGGTCCTGCAGAAAGTGTCATCTCTTCTATCTCTATACTGTTCATTTTTGGAACACAACCTACGACGAGATTAAAGATAGAAGTGATGACACTTTCTACAGGACCTGACCATAACTTTGCAGGACAATGCTCAAACATGTACAGTGCAAGCTGTTACTGATTTGTTTGACTTACGGGGCTGCTAAGTACTACTCCACCTACTGCACTGCCCTGACGTAAGCCCTCGTAAGTTCAACTCAATTTCTAAACTGAAGGAAACACTTCACGGCACTAGCGTCAGAACTGCTACAAATTCGTCGCAAAATAGACCACGCCGCTCGAACTGTCAACACAACTGGCACTGCTGAGAGTATCCTACGACTTCAGCATCGCTGGCAACGAGTTATACACAATGCTGGTGATTTCTTTGAAGGTCAGTAAAACTTCGAAACACGTATCTATTTTGTACGAGCTGTAAATAAATAGTTGCTACTATTAAAGTTCCAACACTCGTAGTTTCTGTATTATTAATCTTTTGAAAGAATTAAACACAAAAGTAATAACATCAGCATTTACAAGTTTCTTCATACAGGAAAATGACATTTGTGCAAGTAGTTCTTTACGCTTGTCAAATGGCGTTACTTGTTACATTCACAGAATGCTAGCGCATACTTTCGAGTATTTCAAACTCCGCTGTGTACTGTAATTTATGAATAAACGAGTAAAATTTATGCTATGGTTTCATGTTCTAGAAGTGAGTCGTTCAGTTGGTTGAGTTCGGTACTTCTCCTATGCTCCTGACATCTTCCTTCGACTGTTCGCACAATCTACCAAATGTACGTCTTATCGAATTTACGTGGAATACAATGGACACCAAATTGACCGTACCTTATAGTGCACGCGTTTTCGGACAGAAAGTTTTCATTCAAAGGTAATCACCAGAGGCCTGCTCATAACTATCCCACAGTTTCACGAGCCAAAGGATTACCTGTTCCCAGAATTCCTGGGGCTGCGACACGAGCCAGTCCTCCACTGCTTCGTTCAGTTCGTCCTCAGAGCTGAAGTGCTTCCCTGCGAGATGTATTTTTATCGAACCAAACACGTGGCAGACGCAGGACGACATGTGCGGGTCCATTACATTTTGTGTGACTTTGGAGACCTGTGGACAGGGTTTATCGTGGAGCAGAATCACTCTCTCCGTGAGCAGCCCAGATCGTTTGCCCTTGGCAATGCGCAGGCTACCGAGTATCTCATAGTACACTCACTGTTAATGGTGTTCCCCTGCTCCTAGGAATTGTATGCGTATCGGACCTGGGACGTCGAAAAAGACGGTGAGCATCACCTTACCTGGTAAGTGTGGAGGGGGTGGAAAGTGACGACGCATTCTTCCATTGCGTAGATGTCCCACTAAGTTATCCCAGATCTGGAAATTTCAACCGGTTTGGATGTTACGACGTTTCGTACCTTTTCATTTGAACAATCCTTATACAATTTATGCCTTATTACTGACGTGGTAAGATAGTGTCCTGTGCCCGCAGTTCTATTGTTATAAGTCAGTCTTCTTCTTTTTCTTCTTCTGCTTCTTCTTTACACAATATGGAATCTGTCATTAGGTTGCATGAAGGTTTTTCGCTTACAAGGCGATGTTTGTAGGTATTGGATGTCTGTTGCTATAGAAAAGTAATCCTTTAGCACGCTCGGTTGGGCTTACTCGCCTTCGTTTCGAATTGTCGTGTAGATCTGAGGTTTTGTGTTTGTGCAGTCTAATTGTAGTTTTTCTCTGATGTTTTGGTGTTGCACGCAGAAGAATACTGTGTGTTCTGGGGAACCTTCTTCCCTACATATACACTTAAGTGTGAATCTTAGACTCACACGCCGGCCGAAGTGGCCGTGCGGTTAAAGGCGCTGCAGTCTGGAACCGCAGGACCGCTACGGTCGCAGGTTCGAATCCTGCCTCGGTCATGGATGTTTGTGATGTCCTTAGGTTAGTTAGGTTTAACTAGTTCTAAGTTCTAGGGGACTAATGACCTCAGCAGTTGAGTCCCATAGTGCTCAGAGCCATTTGAACCACTTTTTTTTTAGACTCACACGATTTACATGCGTGGACTACGATCCGTGTCCCATTAAGAACTGCACAGTATCGCGGCTAAGATCTTTATGTTTCAATCTTACTCGTTCCCTTATATCAGGGAAAAAATTCATATACTGTGTGTCCTCCATACACCTTGCAAGTATCCATCCGTCAGTTCTTTTGCTTATGTACATCAGTAATTGTACTTACCTGGCCTAGTCTCCCAATAGACAAGGACAATGCAGGCCTATATCTGATGGTGATAACAATAGGGTACATTCTAAGTACCACGCAAAATGCTTCCAGTCTGGTGGCCCCGAACGTCCCTGATAGTCTTCATTGTCCTCGTCTGACCAACATCTAGTTTCTAATTAGGGTCAATGTGTGTGTCCGTCTACTGGCCGCTAAACATAGAACATAGTACTAATTCGAAGAGAGCTGAATGGAATGTTCGTATAACTCGTACAGGTAGTCTGCATTCATTTGGATTTAGTTTCGCCAGTTTGTGTGTAAAACTGAAAAAAGAAATTATTTCAGTTTGTCTGTTGTTACCTCTGTGCGTTCATGGAAATTTCTCACCCATGTGTACTTTGATATGTTTGTTTAAATGTTTTGTGAAAGATCCCTCCAGTGGCGTCTAAGTTGTTTTGCATTCTGCTTTCTTGAATTTATTTTAGTTGTAGCATTATGCATAGTTCAATTGACTCTGTACTGGCTTTCATGTATAGTGCAGCATGATTGCTCTGCGATTCACAATTAAGTGCTAGCAGAGGGTTCATGGAACCACCTTCAAACTATTTCTCTGCCGTTCTACTCTCGAATGGCGAGCGGGAGAAACGAGCATTTAAATCTTTCTGTGCGAGCTTTGATTCCTCCTTTTTTATCAAGATGATCATTTCTCCTTGAGTAGGTGAACGGCAACATAATATTTTCGCAATCGGGGAAATTTCACGTCAAGATCATGCCGTCTCGAAAAACGCCATAGCTTTAGCGATAGGCATTCCAATTCATGTGTGATATCCATGGCACTTCCTCTCCTGTTTTGCGATACCAGAAACGAGCTAGCCTTCTTTCAACATTTTTGATATCCTCCGTCAATCCCATCTGAAGTGCGTCCCACACCGCATAGCAGTACTCCAGAAGAGGACGGACAAGCTTGATGTAAGCAGTCTCTTTTACTTTAGCACAGACTATCTATAGAGAAAAGTTCCGCATCAGGCTTTATCCCTATTGGATAGCATTTACTGCCGCGCATAGAAACTGTTCAAGCTACAAAGATCTAGGCAAGAATTTCGACAAAGTATTAGTCGCAGAGTATAAATTTTAGAGGATAAGATCGTGCGGAAGATTCTAGCATAAGCACCCATCAATTTTTCCGTGAAATGCACACTGCGATGAATAGTATGCGGAGAGCACTGGTGACGCAGTGATGGGGCCGAAGGGCTTTGAACACAATATTTAGGTCTGTCAATGCAAGCAGTGAGACGGGCGGTGGTCACTTTGAACAGCTGCTATAAGTTCTAGTTGTTGCTGCAACGAGTAGGTTCTTATTTGGCAGTACTCAGTTGGGATTAGTGTGTCCCTCGTACACACGAGTCACATACTTGTTTCGACAATTCTTTGAAACTGTGCAAAAATGTACTGGAAGGCATTCATGGAAATCGTCGCAACAGTTTGGCACGTGCGAACAGATACCTTTCAAACCGCGAGATGTGTATGTTGATATCTAGTAAGGACGTTGGCGACCATGCTGCTGAACGCTCTAAATTCAACATCATCGTCGGTGTAACAACCGTTGAAAAATGGTCTCTCTTTCCTCTATGAGTTCTAAACAAAAGAGCCATTGCTACTGTCGTCCATGTGCTCCAGGTTATATCTGGCGGGCTTGAGAGTGCAACGAGATGGTGTAACAATACGTTCGGCGCTTTATTGACATTTTATTGGCGCACCTGTATCCTCCTCATCTCCTTCTATTGCTCTTAATTATTTTAATTACAGTCGTGAGGTGGCTTTGACACATGAGGCGAGGTTCACAGGTATGTTCCTGCTCCAGGTTTTCAATTCGTTCTGAAGTCACGTAGAATAACCTGCGTCCTGACCACCGCAGAGGAAGTCACACGTTGCTCGACACTTACACTTGGCCCGTTGACACACTGTGGGAGGATCATCAGAATAACAGTTGAAAAGGGCGAGTGTTCACAATCACCCCAAGGTAAAATCAATCTCCACAAACACAACGCACGTTATTGTCGCTTTAACCGAACTTTACCCACTGTAATTTCGCCCAATAACTTGTCCAGCCAGCTAAAAGTTGCACGGTCGAACACAATCTGCACTGAGAAGACCCACACAAAAACACTGCAGAGTCACTCCTTCTGCTCTTTCCAAATTAGGACGACTGGGAAGTGGATCGTAACAGTAACGTCTCACTTCTATGCAGTTGAGTCTCAGCTGTTTCAGTCCCTTTGACTACGACTGGGGCTTCCAAACCAGAAGTAGTGCTGGAAAACTACTGTCACTGCATCACGACCCCTTATAGCCTTCAAAACCTATACCCCAGTGCCCAGTCTCACTGTTAGAAACAAACTTATTTAGCTAGTTCAACATTTATCCTTTCAAACAATCTATCTTCCAGTTACTGACTGGTTGGCTTTTGGTTGAAGAACTAACCTTCACACTGATTCGGACCTCTCTTAAGCCAATTACACCACCACCTCACTGCCCCCAGCATCAGTGCCACCCCCACCACCACTGCTGCCTCACTGCCTTCAGCATCCGTGCCACAGCCACCGCCATCACCACTACCACCAACAAGAACAACAACAACAACAACACTACCACCATTATCATCATCACATCAAGACCACCATCACAAACACCGCTGCCGCCACCACCACCACCACCACCACCACCACTGCTGCCTCACTGCCTTCAACATCAGTGCCACCGCCACCGCCATCACCACTACCATCACCACCACCACCAACAACAACAACAACACTACCACCATTATCATCATCATCACACCAAGACCACAATCTCAAACAGCGCCACAGTCGCCACCACCACCACCTCCTCCTCCACCATCACTTACAGCCTGCCAACACCATTACAAATTATATTGGAACAAATAAGCCCTCGCTCACAAATATTAAGTCAAAATTGACCGGGTTTCGACGCTACTACGAGCGTCGTCTTCAGAATTAGACTAACATGTTCTAAAACGTGTTAGGTATATAGCACATTAATAAAATTAATGTTTGTACTGACTGGAAAGGATGCCGTACTTACAAGTCACATATTAAAAAAGATCTAAGCCGGAAAGGCGACGTCATGAATAGTTGTGAGATCGCGAGCCGCTAAGGGCTGCTCGTACTGTGAACAAGGAACGCTCATAGTAGCGTCGAAACCAGGTCAATTTTGACTTAATATTTGTGACCGAGGGCTTATTTGTTCCAATATAATTCTGACACGGTCACTCAACCTTAGCAGCTATGTTCAAAGTTTTACCATTACAAATACCAACACAGTTGTCACCTTCTCCTCACCCACCAGCACCCTTGAAAAGCTTGGTATTGACACAAAATGGATTGTAAACCCAATGGAATCCTCTTGGGATGGGATCCAAATCTCTGGACCTGTTGACTGTGGTGACAGGATATGGAGGAAATGAGGTACTCTCCTAGTTTGTACAGTATAGTTGGCTGCTTGAGTCACGTAGCTATTGATTATTATGTTTGTTTACTTGTTGCTTGCGCATAGTGTGTGTAATACTTGTGCACAGCTTGTCCAGAAGTGACTGGAGGCGCGAGCGCGCTGACGGAGTGACAGACGGATGTGTTGCAGGTGGTGGCGGGCGGATAGGCTGAGCCAGGGAGCGGGCCAGGGCCAGGGGCAGGTGCAGGCGCAGGTGCAGGGCCAGGGGCAGGTGCAGGCGCAGGGCCAGCCGGGCCAGGCGGCACCCGCACCCGAGCAGCGGCCGCGGCGCGCAGCCGGCCTGCATGGCAGGGCCGGCCCCACCACCATGGTCAAGACGTTCCAGGCCTACCTGCCCAACTGCCACCGCACCTACTCGTGCATCCACTGCCGCGCCCACCTCGCCAACCACGACGAGCTCATCTCCAAGGTAAGGCCAAACCAGAGCCAAATGCACCACCGACACCATCATTGGGATCCTTCCAGCCCATTTCTTCTCTCATGCCATACCTATGTACACTGCTGGCCATTAAAATTGCTACACCACGAGGATGACATGCTACAGACGCGAAATTTAATCGACAGGAAGAAGGTGCTGTCATATGCAAATCATTGGCTTTTCAGACCACTCACACAAGGTTGGCGCCGGTGGCGACACCTACAACGTACTGACATGAGGAAAGTTTCCAACTGATTTCTCATATACAAAGAGCAGTTGACCGGCGTTGCCTGGTGAGACGTTGTTGCGATGCCTCGTGTAAGGAGGAGAAATGCGTACCATCACGTTTCCGACTTTGATAAAGATCGGATTGTAGCCTATCGCGATTGCGGTTTATCATATCGCGACATTGCTACTCGCGTTCGTCCAGATCCAATGGCTGTTAGCAGAATATCAAAACGGTGGGTTCGGGAGGGTAATAAGGAACGCCGTGCTGGATTCCAACGGCCTCGTATCACTAGCAGCCGAGATGACAGGCATCTTATCCGCATGGCTGTGACGAATCGAGCAGCCACGTCTCGATTCCTGAGTCAACAGATGGGGACGTTTGCAAGACGACAACCATCTGCACGAACAGTTCGACGACGTTTGCAGCAGCATTGACTACCAGCTCGGAGACCATGGCTGCGGTTACCCTTGACGCTGCATCACAGACAGGAGCACTTGCGATGGTGTACTCAACGACGAACCTGGGTGCACGAATGGCAAAACTTCATTTTTTTAGGATGAATCCAGGTTCTGTTTACAGCTTCATGATGGTCGCATCCGTGTTTGGCGACATCGCGATGAACGCACGTTGGAAGCGTCTATTCGTCATCGCCATACTGGCGTATCACCAGGCGTGATGGTATGGGGTGCCATTGGTTACACGTCTCGGTCACCTCTTGTTCGCATTGACGACACTCTTAACAGTGGACGTTACGATCCGTGGCTCTACCATTCATTCGATCCCTGCGAAACCCTACATTTCAGCATGATAATGCACGACCGCGTGTTGCAGGTCCTGTACGGGCCTTTCTGGATACAGAAAATGTTCGACTGCTGCCCTGGCCAGCACATTCTCCAGATCTCTCACCAATTGAAAACGTCTGGTCGATGGTGGCCGAGCAACTGGCTCGTCACAATACGCCAGTCACTACTCTTGATGAACTGTGGTATCGTGTTGAAGCTGCATGGGCAGCTGTACCTGTACACGCCATCCAAGCTCTGTTTGACTCAATGCCCAGGCGTATCAAGGCCGTTATTATGGCCAGAGGTGGTTGTTCTGGGTACTGATTTCTCAGGATCTGTGCACCCAAATGGCGTGAAAATGTAATCACATGTCAGTTCTAGTATAACATATTTGTCCAATGAATACCCTTTTATCATCTGCATTTCTTCTTGGTGCAGCAATTTTAATGGCAAGTAGTGTATATCCCTGTATGTCTTCGTTTTTATTTCTAGTCCAATGTTGCTTCTTTCTGCCATCCACCTGACCCATTTATCCTCTCATTTTCTCTCTCTGTATTTCCATATATACCTCCATCCAGCTACCCGCCCAACCGCCACCGCATCTATTAGTGCATCCCCCGGCACACCCGGCTCGCTACGCTCGACGAACTCAGCTTCAGAGATGAATTTCACCATCCAATAGTTTTGTCAATTTCATGCCGCATTACCAGGAATAATCTCTATTAGGATTATTGTATTCCGTTTCTTCTCACATTTTATTTCTCAGTTATTCCCTGTGCCCATTCACGTTTCTGTTGGGGTCCTAGTGCGTATTCCCAAGCACAAATGTTCGAGCTCTTCTTAGCACCACTGCCATTAGCTGTTCACGTCTACACCACATCTGTCTTCTACTCGGCATATCGGTGATAATTATACACTACTGGCCATTAAAATTGCTACACCAAGAAGAAATGCAAATGACAAACGGGTATTCATTGGACAAATATATTATAGTAGAAACGACATGTGATTACATTTCGACGCTGTTTGGGTGCATAGATCCTGAGAAATCAGTACCCAGAACAACCACCTGTTGATACGCCTGAGCATTGAGGCAAACAGAGCTTGGATGGCGTGTACAGGTACACTGCCCATGCAGCTTCAACACGATACCACAGTTCATCAGGAGTAGTGACTGGCGTATTGTGACGAGCCAGTTGCTCGGCCACCATTGACCAGACGTTTTCAATTGGTGAGAGATCTCGAGAATGTGCTGAAATGTAGGCTTTCGCAGGGATCGAATGAAGGGTAGAGCCACGGCTCCTAACACATCTGAAATGTAACGTCCACTGTTCAAAGTGCCGTAAATGTGAACAAGAGGTGACCAAGACGTGTAACCAATGGCACCCCATAACATCACGCCGGGTGATACGCCAGTATGACGATGACGAATACACGCTTCTAATGTGCGTTCACCGTGATGACGCCAAACACGGATGCGACCATCATGATGCTGTAAACAGACCCTGGATTCATCCGAAAAAATGACGTTTTGCCATTCGTGCACCCAGGTTCGTCGTTGAGTACACCATCGCCGGCGCTCCTGTCTGTGATGTAGCGTCAAGGGTAACCGCAGCCATGGTCTCCGCGCTGATACTCCATGCTGCTGCAAACGTCGTCGAACTGTTCGTGCAGATGGTTGTTTTCTTGCAAACGTCCCCATCTGTTGACTCAGGGATCTAGACGTGGCTGCACGATCCGTTACTGCCATGCGGATGAGGTGCCTGTCATCTCGACTGCTTGTTATACGAGGCCCTTGGTATCCAGCACGGCGTTCCGTATTACGCTCCTGAACCCATAGATTCCATATTCTGCTAACAGTCATTGGATCTCGACCAACGCTAGCAGCAGTGTCGCGATACGATAAACCGCAATCGCGATAGGCTACAATCCGACTTTTATCAAACTCGGAAACGTGATGGTACGCATTTCTCCTCCTTACACGAGGCATCACAACAACGTTTCACCAGGCAACGCCGGTCAACTGCTGTTCGTGTATGAGAAATCGGTTGGAAACTTTCCTGATGTCAGCACGTTGTAGGTGTCGCCACCGGCGCCAACCTTGTGTGAATGCTCTGAAAAGTTCATTTGCATATCACAGCATTTTCTTCCTGTCGGTTAAATTTCGCGTCTGTTGCACGTCATCTTCGTGGTGTTGCAGTTTTAATGGCCAGTATTGTATTTCCAGCATGTAACATTTCACCTCGGTGTTCCTCAGTATTGCCGATTGTAGGTGATTGTTTCTCCCACACTTGATCACCAGATCGACATCCAAAATATCAGCCATGTGTATAGTTAAATGTAATTCCCTATTTTCGTAAAGTTTCTGAGCTGTTGTACTGCCAGATGACTGTGACTCAACAGCCTCTCCCTGATGTACCACGATATCTTTATTGAACCCCCAATTGTCTTCACGAGTGTTACTTAAATTTTGCAGTTTATTGCGAAAAACAGACACACCTGTACGTTACGACCCACACGTAGGGTGGAGTGCCTTGTCTAGGCTGCAGGAAACGGGGAACTTTCGATCCAACGTATAAGTAAACGTACTATTGTTCTAATATGATGATCAGTTCTGATTATGCCTAGACTAGAAACAGTTTCGCCATACTTTCCACCAATGGAGGTGGAGATCATGGAGGTAGTTGCTGCCCTATGTGTGATGTTTCTGCGACAAAGAACTGATGCCACTGCTTACAGTGGTAAATTCTGCGAAACCGTTTTCCAGAAACCGGCGAATTTTTATGTAGCCTAAAACGACAACAGCACAAGGAGAGTTCAGACAAGGTTTCTAGAGTGCTGTGCAAAATTTCTTAATTTTCCTAAGTCATTTACATTGAGCACCTATATTTTTTTCTTTCGTTGAGACCACAGCTGATTTCCCGCACAAAGTAATGAAGTAATGCTTCGCCTGTAACGACTGCTTTGCCTATAAGACGCTAAACGCTAATCTCCCTACATCTCCATCCATCCATCCATCATATTGGCCCATTTAACGACATGAAAGCAACCACAATACAGCCGTCAATACCTAAACTGTTAGTACAGTTACGAGGCGGAAGTGACCCTAAGTAAACCAGTTCACAACAGTTAATCAGTAGCACAGACGTTTGTAAGGTTCTCCTTATTTTCAGAGAAGAGCACATTTTATTTTATTTCCAGTTCTCTATTTCACACACGAGAAGCGAATGTATCAGCGCTGCAGTACGTAGGGTGTAAGGAGCGTGTGGTGGGTTCGCTTTTAGAGCCAGTGGGATGAGGTGCTGACGCAGAAATAGCTCGTGACGTCAGCAAAGAGATACGAAGGGAAAGTACATTTATTCTGGTACGAATCAATTAAAAGTTATTAATAAATATTTCCTAATTAAAGTTGCTTTTTGTCACTCAGACATTAGGAGTAGTGCACGGGTCGTGAATACCATCTTTCAGTAATTTTACAATGCCATGAAACGTTGATATTAACAATTAAGTGAATAACTTTGGCATAGCCGATGATGTGCGGCGTTCCACGAACAATACCGACTATACGCTCAGGGCACAGTGTGAGCGCCGTTGTCGGCAGTCATAGTTAGGACGGCTTTCGATCTAGTCGTGCAGTAGGCCATGCTCTTTGTACTGTTAATAGTTAGCTTGTAATCAGTGTGAACGAGTTGATTTTACGGTGTTTCGTAAATAAACGCACCATAATGAGATCTCGTGTAAGAATTATTTGCACAAAAAAGCTACATCCCGCTTCATTACCCCCTGCTAGAGTATTGTCGTGGGGTATGGGATCCTAATCGGATATGATTGACGGAAGACATCGAAAATATCCAAAGAAGGGAAGCTAGTTTCGAATCACGGACATGATAAGCGAATTGGGGATGTCAGTCATTAAAACGAGGGACGTTTAAAAAATCCGTGCATAAATAAAAACTACTTACGTGTTTGGGGTAAACCTTTTTTATTTTTCGACATAGTCTCCTTTTAGAATTATACCCTTCGTCCAACGCTGTTCTAATTTGTTGATGCCTTCCGAATAATAGGAATTGTCGAAGTCTGCAAAATAGCTCCTCGTTTGAATAAAATCTTTGTCCCATCAGCCATTTCTTCAAACTGGAGAACAAATAGTAGTCCGAGGGGGCCAAGTCTGGAGAATGGGGGGGATGTGAAACGAGTTGGAATCCTATTTCCATTAATTTTGCGACCGCAACTGCTGAGGTGTGTGCTGATGCATTGTCGTGATGGAAAAAGGGCTTTTTTGCGGTCCAATAGCTGGCGTTTTTCTTGCGGCCATAACCTTCCCGGCCGAAGGAATGGTCTTCGCATTTTTTTGGTGCAGATTCTCCCATTGTTTAAATAGATCTCAGGAGTACAGTAATGTATCCGATCCACAGGAACGAAGTCCTGCGGATTCTTCCTGAACAGCTGCAAACCATCCCTACAACACTTCACACGATTCCGTTTTTGGTCAAGCCTGAGCAATCGCGGAACCCATCTTGCGGGTAGTTTTCACATGTGCAAATGTTTATGCAAAATATTATGTACCCGTTCATTCGAGATGCCCACAGCAGTAGCAATCTCACTCACCTTAACTCTTCTGTCATCCATCCCCATATCATGGATTTTATCAATGATTTTTGGAGTCGTAAGCTCCACAGGGCGTCCAGAACGTTCAGCATCACTTGTGCCCATATGGCCTCTCCGAAAATTTTGAAACCACCTATAAACTGTTCTAATCGAAGGTGCAGAGTCATCGTAATGTTTATCAAGCTTCTCTTTAGCCTCCTGAGGCGTTTTGCCTTTCATAAAGTAATGTTTAATCACCACACAAATATATATATTGACAATGCGGTCATAAAACCAGAAAATTTTTATTGAATGTGACAATGGCCGCGAAAGCCTACATTTATATTTATCAAGAAATTCAGATTGCAAGATTCGACTTACGAAAAACGGCAAATGTGCATGCAATAGCACGCGGATGGCGTGCAATCGACATTCACCAAATCAGTCGCTTACCAACGTCATAAAAAAGGAAAAAAGGCTTTATATATTATTAGTAAGGGATAGTGGTGGATTATCTAACAAATAAAAACATAGCTCAAGTTAAATACTTCTGTATCAATGAGAATATTAAAGAGAGGAAGAAAATGACATGCATAGGTCCTGCAAGTTGTTAGACTAAAGTGTGTCAAGAAGATGACACTCCAAACTCATCCATAGATACGTTCAGTAGAACTATATGAGTCAACTAAAACCTCAGAATGATCAGTTTGATGAAACTGCGAGTTACATTAATTTATTACCGGAGGCAGATCGATATCTGATGATATCGTGACAAGCGAAACCGGTAACTGATTTAAATAGAGAAATTAGCGATCAGAGACTGTTTTAGTTTTATGTATACTTGTAGAAGGACTTTGTATCCACATTTGCGATGCTATACACGAAAAAAATAACGAAGACTGTCCTTCTGTAGCCAACCAAAACCTTGGAGATGAAGCTGTGCTTCAGGGTCTGCTATGACGAATAAGTTACCTGAAATTCAGTACGTGGGCTTTGTCGTAGACTTTTCGATGTACTGGATACCCCAAAAATCGTGAACGACAGTTGGGAAGTACGGGACAGCCTGAAGCACGCGTGTTTCTTCTGACAGCAGCGCTCTGTTGTCTCGTTCCGTCCTTGGCGCCGCCCCTCGCCGTCTTTTCTGGTGCAGTGCGCCGTGTTCTATATGCGGCCGTAGCGTGTACACAGCGCGCGCAGAAATAGCCGGCGCATTCCGGCCGGCCGTGCATCATGGGCGCCGCCGGTTCGAGCGTGGGCGGCGGGCTGCGCGAGCCACCTCCAGCACCGCTGCACCGTCAGAATCCCGGTCAGACGCGTCAGGTTTCATGTCCAGTGTTTCTGTCCCGTCTGGTTGAGCTAGCGCTGTTCACAATATTTCTCTAGTGGTTCAGATGGTTCAAATGGCTCTAAGCTCTATGGGACTGAACATCTGAGGTCATCAGTCCCCTAGACTTGGAACTACTTACATCACACACCTGCATGCCCGAGGCAGGATTCGAACCTGCGACCGTAGCAGCCGCGTGGTTCCGGACTTAAGCGCCTAGAACCGCTCGACCACAGCTGCCGGCTTCGCTAGTGGAGAAATAAGAGACACCCTGTCTACACCCAGCTAAGAGAAATTTTGTTGACACCCTCTTTAGGACGTAAACAACAAACGATTACACTGAGTTATGACTGGGTGTAGTGTGATGTCTTTAGGTTAGTTAGGTTTAAGTAGTTCTAAGTTTTAGGGGACTGATGACCATAGATGTCAAGTCCCATAGTGCTCAGAGCCATTTTTGATTACACTGACAGGGCGATATGCATCTGAGTACAATCGACAGGGCGTGAGAAATGTGAGCGCTGATATCCTGTATACTCTCCTTTTGCAGCAATGTAGGCTGCAATTCTCCCATCGAGACAATCGAAGAGGTGACGAATGCGGAATAGGCCGCCGTGCAGTTTCGCCTGGTGCATCAGCTGGGCCAGATTTCGTGCCGGTCTTGCAGACCGCGCAACAGGACGAATCATCCAGTCCCAAACGTGTTCACTGGGGGACAGATGTAGGGTTCGTGCTGGCCAGGATAGTTGACACACACTTGACGTTGGAAAGGCACATCGCCTTGTTGAGGCACGAACGGTAGTACGACGGGTGTTTTGGATGCACCGTGCACTGCTCGATGCTCCCTCGACGATGAGAACGGCCATTGTAAGATATTGTTCCCCACAGCACGGTGCCAGGTGTGGGCCTTGCGCGCGTCTGTCGTATACGAGGGTGTACAACCCCCCCCCCCCCCCAAAAAAAAAAAAACACACACACACACACACACACACACACACACACACACACACACACACACAACCACCCCGCAAAAAAAAGAACATGGAATTACATTGCCGTGAGCAGAGCTTGTCCAGTACCCATTTTTGCCGCTAGGTGTGTAGCACAACTCGTTGCCACTTCAGTACCGCCTGTGTTGTCGACCTGGTTTGTTGTGTTCATCTGCAGTGACTCTTTTTGCCAGCGCTGGTATGTTCTTCTTTCGTTTTTTTATGATGGCAAGTTTAAGTGAACAATGTGCAGACGTGAATTTTTGTTTCCTACTCGGTAAAAATGCTGCTGAAACTTTTTTGATGTTGAAAACAGCTTACCAAGGTGACTATGGGAAAAACTAAAGTGTACGAGTGGTTTTCTCGAGTTAAAAATGGCGACATGTCGTTCTAGACGCCCGTCAGTTGCCCGAATCTATGAAAATATTGAAAAAATTCGACAGCTAGTGCTCACAGACATTTGACAGATGATTGATCAACTGTCAGAGATTAGTGGATTATCTTGGAGCTCGATTCAGCGAATTTTAACGGAAGATTAGGCAACGAAAACGACTGCTGCCAAGTTTGTTCCTCGGGGTTCTGATCTACAATCAAAAGGAACGTAGAGTTTTTGGCTAAAATAGAACGATTCCGCTGCCCCACGCATCGTACTCCGTATGACTTCTTATTTCCACACATGAAACGAGGCATGGAAGGACACCGATGTGACAATATTGAAGAATTCAACAAAAAAACAGAGGGAGGAACTGTCAGTCATTCCTAAAAATAACTAGAAAGAAGTTTCGAACCATGGAAAACGGGTCGGACAAATGTATTAGTTGTAATGGAGAAATGGAGACTATTTTGAAGGGGTTAAAGTTGTTTTGCAAACAATTTGAAGATAAATAGCTTTTACAAAGTAATTCCGGGTTTTTTGGGGGGGGGGTGGGTCCCACACACGCGTACGATCATGATTGACACCGAGGCAGAAGCGACTCTCGTCCCTGAAGACAAAAAGTCGTCTTTCTTCCTTCCATAAGCGCCTGTCGCTACACTAGTGGAGGCAGGGAACACGATGTTAGGGCGTGGGCAGAAGACGCCCAACAACACGCAGGATTTTACGCCTGCTTCACGGGGATTTTACGCCTGCTTCACGGGAATTGTTACGAATGGTCTTCTCTGATACTACAGAAGCAAAGAGTGCTTCTGTGTGTCGCCGCAGTCCGGACCCAGGCTGAGAGGTGTGTGCGCGTTCTGCTGACAACATCGATGCACTGCGGAGACTTCTCACCCCCACGTGTAGCGCAGTTCTGCCGGTATGACAACCCAGCCTCCCGCAGAGCCACTATACGCCTTCACTTAAATTCCGTCATTTGCACAAACGGTCCACGCCGATGCTGTCGCGGCATGCCAACAGTGACGCAGACGTCGACGGAGTTCGGTATGTCTCGGCAAACTGGATATGGAAGTGAGCAACTCCTGCGAAGTTCGCGTTATTCCACGGCTGATAACGTGATTCCGATCATCTCTTTGACTGCACACACGCAGTGTCTCGTGCAAACATGGCGTGCTCCTTTTTCATTTTCCAGTTGTGTATCGTAGTGAGCGGACAACTATAACGCCTATAGCTCTGTCAGGCTGTTCATAGGCGACGCAGTTGTATGCAAGAAAACTCCTTTATAAATGCATGGAGACTTTATGGATTACCAGCGCCTAGTGCAAATGCTGCCATCTGACTGTAAACATATATTGGTGGCCGTAAAACCTGGAACACCGGGAAGGATAGTTAGTAAAGAAATTGTATTTATTGCGCATATACAGTATAGTTGGAAGAATACAAGATTTAATTTATCGGTGATTTGGGGTTGTACAAGGTGTGAAATTCAGTAAACAGAGTTACAACCACTGTTGTTAATAATGGCTCTCAGCTGACTCACCATCGAGGCAAACAGGTGTAGAGGTACAGTTACGTCATTCCATGTTGCCACAGTTCATCTGATGTGTGGTGGCATGCGAGGCTCTCGACAATTTACACCGTCCAATCTCATTAACGTGGCCATCTGTCAGAAGCATGAATAACCATCTTTTGCAATGCGGGCTGCTGCGAAATGTGCAGGAAGAGTGTCAGTAAAGTTCTAGAATGTACCGACAAGGATTTCGAGCGATGCAGATTCCAGTGCTGTGGCTATTTCCACGAGGTTTCTCGATTGAGGAGTCACAGCGCGAACAACCTGATTGAGGTGGTCCACAGACCCCCGATTGATTTCATATCTGTAGAGTTTGCTGGCCAGAGGAATACGGTAAACTCACTGCGATGCTCTTCGAACTACGTACGTACCCGGTGAGCTGTGTGACATGTCCCATTGTCGTGCCGGTAGGTACCATCATGCTGAGGAAAAACAAACTGCATGTAGGGATGGACATGGGCATCAAAGATAGGTACTAGGGTTGGAACTTTAATGGTGGCAGCTATTTATTTACAGCTCTTACAAAATAGATACGTATTTCAAAGTTTGACTCGCCTTAAAGTAGTGACCAGCGTGGTGTATAACCCGTTGCTAGCTATGTGGAAGTCGTAGGATACTCTTAGCAGTGGCAGTTTTGTTGACAGTTCGAGCGGCGCGGTCTATTGCCCGACGAATTTGTAGCAATTCTGAAGCGAATGCCGTGAAGTGTTTCCTTCAGTTTAGAAATCGAGTTGAACTCACGAAGGCTTAAGTCAGGGGAGTGCAGTAGGTGGTATAGCACTTAGCAGCCCCATCAGTCAAACAAATCAGTAACAGCTTGTACTGTACGTGCTTGAGCATTGTCCTACAAAATGATGGTCGGGTGCTGCAGAAAGTGTCATCACTCCTAAGCTGGTCGTAGGTTGTGTTCCAAAAATGAACAGTAGTGAGGCCTTGTGGGCCACCTTGGAGAGAAGAGTCTTCATCGCCATCCACCTCCAGCATCGTCCAGTTAAATTTGCCAATATTTCGCATGAAGAATGGTACAAGATTTCCTTGAAAAGCATGCAGGACCCGTACATATTCAGTCCGAGACGATTGGAAGATCTTTTGAATGACACCGGGTTCCCTCCACCGTATTAGACACGGTGGTGTGTTGTGTTTTTGGTGTTTTGGTTTTGTCTATGACTTGTAGATGGCGTAACTCCTACCTGCTTTTTGCGTATGACCACTAACAGCCCAAAAAAACTTTCTTCGAGTACTTGCTCAGTTTCTTTTCCCGTGTAACGTCTTCGCCTCTTTAACAGTGACATGTCGACTTCTAACTGCAAGGGAGTTCTGGATATAACCATAATAGTAAGACCACTTCCAGGAGGGGTCTTGCCAAAATAGTGATGTAGAATGCTCCACAATATGATGATGTATAATACTGATGATAAGACAAGAATTTGATAGTTCCTTTTATCACTCCCAAAGGGGCTGCCCCTCAGTCAATGTCGAAAGTTCGCAAGCCATTACATGCGGCAAGTTGGTCGGCTTCCAGGTGCCTGCGACCGCAAGAGCGCGTGGTCTCTGGGCGTTTGCCAGAGCAGGTGGCTCTTCCACGCCGGGTCCCGTGACCTGAAATAACACTGCATCTCTCCGTCTTACTCCCGGTTCAGCTCTCCGCGCATGTACTAGTTATCAAAGCTCACGAGACAAAATATTAATTACCTCCTTACGAGAACACACTGTAGACGCATTACATCTGCTTCCAAATGATCATGAGACCTTACATCGAAGAGGTAAGTCATGGTAGTGAAGTGGTGTGTGTGTGTGTGTGTGTGTGTGTGTGTGTGTGTGTGTGTGTGTGTGTGTGTGAGGGAGGGAGGGGGGGGGAGACGGTGAGGGGGGAAGGGGCGGGCCGTGTCTGCGCCTCCTGTTGTGTGGAATCAACGCAGTAAAATGTATCGATAAGGGGACGCGACAGAATGCAGAAAAAATGGTTCAAATGGCTCTGAGTACTACGGAACTTAACATCTGTGGTCATCAGTCCCCTAGAACTTAGAACTACTTAAACCTAACTAACCTAAGGACATCACACACATTTATGCCTGAGGCATGATTCGAAACTGCGACCCTGCGACCGTAGCGGTCGCGCGGTTCCAGACTGTAGCGCCGTTGCTATTCACAATATACATAAATGACCTTATGGATGACATCGGAAGTTCACTGAGGCTTTTTGCAGATGATGCTGTGGTGTATCGAGAGGTTGTAACAACGGAAAATTGTACTGAAATGCAGCAGGGTCTGCAGCGAATTGACGAATCTCAATGTAGACAAGTGTAATGTGCTGCGAATATATAGAAAGATAGATCCCTTATCATTTAGCTACAAAATAGCAAGTCAGCAACTGGAAGCAGTGAATTCCATAAATTATCTGGGAGTAAGCATTAGGAGTGATTTAAAATGGAATGATCATATAAAGTTGATCGTCGGTAAAGCAGATGCCAGACTGAGATTCATTGGAAGAATCCTAAGGAAATGCAATCTGAAAACAAAGGAAGTAGGTTACAGTACGCTTGTTCGCCCACTGCTTGAATACTGCTCAGCAGTGTGGGATCCGTACCAGATAGGGTTGATAGAAGAGTTAGAGAAGATCCAACGGAGAGCAGCGCGCTTCGTTACAGGATCATTTAGCAATCGCGAAAGCGTTACTGAGATGATAGATAAACTCCAGTGGAAGACTGCAGGAGAGACGCTCAGTAGCTCGGTACGGGCTTTTGTTGAAGTTTCGAGAACATACCTTCACCGAAGAGTCAAGCAGTATATTGCTCGCTCCTACGTATATCTCGCGAAGAGACCATGAGGATAAAATCAGAGAGATTGGAGCCCACACAGAAGCATACCGACAATCCTTCTTTCCACGAACAATACGAGACTGGAATAGATGGGAAAGCCGATAGAGGTACTCAGGGTACCCTCCGCCACACACCGTCAGGTGGCTTGCGGAGTATGGATGTAGATGTAGAACCGCTCGGCCACCCTGACCGGCTGCAAAGGATGGTGCACCACTCATAGCCATATAATATGGTGTGAGAACAGTGGTCGTAAAATGATCCTAACGCAAAAGGATAGGGGAAGAATGGCACGCTTTGTGAATGACATTCTGTTTCAAACTCGACAAGAGTTGCTGCTGTTCGTCAATGCAAATGGTGAGAAATCTTTGGAGATTAAATCGCCGGTCCACACCACTTCTCATGTACTCTGGCGGCTGAAATGTATCCAGCTTTTATCATCAACAATTTAGGTTTTCTCTTTGAAAATGTGGCTCTAGATCAGTGGTTCTCAACGGGGCCTGTACCGCCCACCTGTTGTCGATGATGCGCTGATGGGTTGTTGGGGGGACCGGTTTACAGCCAGAGCAAATTTAAGGGGCGTTGACAGCAACTTGCAGCTCCCCTCCCTTCCCCGGGCAGTAATCACAAAGCCGCGATGGAAAAATATAGTAAGATGGAAAGTTATTAAATGTTTTTTCACTGTATACAGGGTGGGAGCACGAGAAACCGGCTCCGAGTACTAAACCGCTCATTGCCGCCCGCCAGTTGTCGTATATTGTTTCGAAGCTGTGGCGACGAAAGTATGCTGTCTTTCAGTAGGATGAAGCGACGAGTCACACTTCACGCGAATCAACCTCACGAATTCGTGAAAGATTCACAGAAGACTGTCAGCAAACGACTGGAGCCGCCGCTTTCGCCGGATCTTTTGTAGGGCAGTTTAAAGGAAGAAGTATACCCAAAGAACCCAGTAACGTTAGATGACTTGAAGGACAGTGTTCGTAATGAAATTTTGAGAACCTGTACTAGTCTGCAGTGGTTCGTAGCAAGACCAACATTCGTGCAGAATAGCGAAGGTATCTGTTTCACAAGCTGCTACATGGTCGCGAATTGACCAGTGACCCGAATATAGAACAAATTTCCTTTACTTCACGTCTGTGGCCACAAATTTTTTTGTCATCAGACTACCGGTTTCGGTCTATAATGACCATCTTCAGATCTGTTTTATAAAAACATGTCCTAATATACTGGAGCCATAGTGGCATCGTCAAATGTTAAACACTAAATCAGCGCCAGCATCGTCAAATGTATATAAATAACAGTACACGCAAAACACTGTTTTGAACAGTAGTGCTGCTGACAAGATGACTCTTGCATGTGCCGTTATTTACATATATTTGACGATTCTGGCGCTGATTTTGTCTTTAACATTTGACGATGCCAATATGGTCCAATATATTAGGACATGTTTTTATAAAACAGATCTGTAGCTGGTCATTATAAACCGAAACAAAATTTGTGACTATAGACATGAAATAAAGGAAGGTATCTGTTTTAACGGTGGTTCGTTTAACATTATAGCACTTCAAATACGTGAACCTTTCTGTTCACATGGCATTTTTTTCCGAAGGTTCTTCAGGTCAACTATGAGCCTCTGCACAACACATTCAAAAGATTACCCCGTAACTGTTTACAGCAGAGGTAAGCTCACATTTCCTTCCTCTGGAAAAGTGGATGCAGGGCGGGGGGCTCAGTAATTATTTCTTCGAAAACGGGCAGTGGGCCGTAAACGTTGAGAACTTAACAATCTGGTAATTAGAGACCGTATGTGGAATGCAGCACGATGGTCCATTCCACTGCGATGTTCTGCAAGAACGGAACAACAATTTAGATCCCCATTGTCGCCTGTTCTTACCCCAGCGGATTTTTGTGGGGGTATTTAAGGGCTCTTTCTGTGACACAGAAACCAAAACCACAAATGACTTAGCACACTAAGGCGGCTTGGTGCTCCTTGACTCCGACAACTTCACACCTCGTCCGGAGGTCATGTGCAACAAACATTGAGTTGTGCATTCAGGGTCCTGTGCACTCTCCTGAATGCCTGACTCATAAAAGCGTTCCGCCCCCATACCATCCACCTGAACGCATCCAATTATGGACACTGTGTTTCATCCACGGGCTAAATTTTGTACGGTTTCCGCTTCCTTGCTTTGTACACACTTGGGTTAAATACATCAGCTACATGATAGAAAAGATAATGTTCTGTTTACAAAGATATATGTCTCGTCGCGGCAACTGCACTCACGCTGTTCATAACTCCGCATAGAGAGTAACGTTTCTTTCGTTTTACCTATCTAGATGAATATTCCTTTCAATTACGCTACTGGCCATTAATATTGCTATACCACGACGTGCTACAGACGCGAAATTTAACCGACAGGAAGAAGATGCTGTCATATGCAAATCATTAGCTTTTCAGACCACTCACACAAGGTTGGCGCCGGTGGCGACACCTACAACGTACTGACATGAGGAAAGTTTCCAACTGATTTCTCATATACAAGGAGCAGTTGACCGGCGTTGCCTGGTGAGACGTTGTTGCGATGCCTAGTGTAAGGAGGAGAAATGCGTACCATCACGTTTCCGACTTTGATAAAGATCGGATTGTAGCCTATCGTGATTGCGGTTTATCATATCGCGACACTGCTGCTCGCGGTGGTCGAGATCCAATGACTGTTAGCAGAATATGAAATCGGTGGGTTCGGGAGGGTAATACGGAACGCCGTGCTGGATTCCAACGGCCTCGTGTCACTAGCAGTCGAGATGACAGGCATCTTATCCGCATGGCTGTAACGAATCGTGCAGCCACGTCTCGATTCCTGAGTCAACAGATGGGGACGTTTGCAAGACAACAACCATCTGCACGAACAGTTCGACGACGTTTGCAGCAGCATGGACTACCAGCTCGGAGACCATGGCTGCGGTTACCCTTGACGCTGCATCACAGACAGGAGCGCCTGTGATGGTGTACTCAACGACGAACCTGGGTGCACGAATGGCAAAACTTCATTTTTTTAGGATAATCCAGGTTCTGTTTACAGCTTCATGATGGTCGCATCCGTGTTTGGCGACATTGCGGTGAACGGACATTGGAAGCGTGTATTCGTCATCGCCATACTGGCGTATCACCCGGCGTGGTGGTATGGGGTGCCATTGGTTACACGTCTCGGTCACCTCTTGTTCGCATTGACGGCACTTTGAACAGTGGACGTTACATTTCAGATGAGTTACGACCCGTGGCTCTACCCTTCATTCGAACCCTGCGAAACCCTATATTTCAGTAGGATAATGCACGACCGCATGTTGCAGGTCCTGCACGGGCCTTTCTGGATACAGAAAATGTTCGACTGCTGTCCTGGCCAGCACATTCTCGAGATCTCTCACCAATTGAAAACGTCTGGTTAGTGGTGGCCGAGCAACTGGCTCGTCACAATACGCCATTCACTACTCTTGATGAACTGTGGTATCGTGTTGAAGCTGCATGGGCAGCTGTACCTGTACACGCCATCCAAGCTCTCTTTGACTCAATGCCCAGGCGTTCTGGGTACTGATTTCTGAGGATCTATGCACCCAAACTGCGTGAAAATGTAATCACAAGTCAGTTCTAGTGTAATATATTTGTCCAATGCCCCTTTATCATCTACTTTTATTCTTGGTGTACGAATTTTATTGGCCAGTAGTGTATATATCTGCAGAGAGAGAAACATTTCTTTCGTTTTACCTATCTAAATGCATATTCCTTTCATTTATTATTTTATAGGTTACAGAAAAAACACCTTATCTGAGACTCCCTGTATCTAGATGTAGACGGAAAAATGAATAGAATTAATGTCATTGTTCCTTCCTTTAGATTAAATACGCGGCTGTTCTGAAACATTTTGCGCGCAGACGTCGAACTTGGTAGACATGCTACGGTTCCGCAGTGTCAGAGCGCGCGGCTACTCAAAAGTTCAGTTACCGCAGCCGCCGCGGCATCCGAGTGCATTCTGGGAAGGCTCGCCACACTGCTTGCGGTCGTGGGTGGAATTCCACGCCCGACGTGGGGCCGCGAGTGTAAAATTAGACCGGACCGGAGCGCCACTGGCTCCCGCTCTTTAAATATTTTCGCTGCACCACAGGAAAGACGAAAATGTACGTTGGATGTAAGCAGCACTTCTGATATAACTTCACGTGCTCCTTGGCAGAATTCTCATCTTTTACTGATAAATTGCTTGCAGGAAACTGGAGAAAGTGGGTTTTGGGAAAGAAGTACTCCAGAATAAATCTTCGCTCTGCAACAGAGTATGCGCATATTCCTGGCAGATTAGAACTGGGTACCGAACCCGGGCTCGAACCCCTCTTCGCCTTTCACGGGCAAATGCTCTATCGACTGAGCTGTGTTTCAGTGTCAGCAATAAAATAATAATAATAATAATATAATGATGATAAAAAGGCGACTATAGCAGTGAACACTTTGTATTCAAGGAATTTGTTTGAAGAGCACACATTTTTTAGTTATCCGTGTTGAACATTTTCTTTTTGCCATCTTGTATAGTTATTGAACTACTTTTAGAAGCAAATTAGAGAAATGAAACAGCGGAACTGCAGTAATTGCTGCAGGTTTCAAGTTTCTTACTAAATTACGAATTTCACGTGCATTACAAGGAAATGAACAAGTAATATTCATGTTAATGTACGAATGAATACCTAAAAGTTTTCTAGGTGAAACTGATCTATCCGATTTTTGATAATTAAAACTGCAAACATATGAAATTAAACATTAGATAACAAAACATATCATTTCCTTCTCCTACAGCTAAAATAATAATTATAAAAAAACACCAAAGAATGAGTTGTCTCGGTTGCTTTAGCATATGTGATCTCAAAGTACGTCTGCATTTTAAGTCTTATTTTTTTAGTAACTTACAGTGACTTTCCCAGCTGTTTTGTTCTGTCAGGTAATTATGTTTCTGACTAATGCGTCCTGTTCATAGTCATTTTCCTTTCTTAACCTGTCTCGAGAATGACACATAGATAATTGTACACTGTTGGTTCATATCTGGTTCCTAGACGAGATTTACAACTCCAGTATTGCATTGAAAAATAGTCCATAAATTCCGTATTTCAGTGCCTCGGAATTTGGGGAGAAAAAATGTCAAGTGTCCAATAAGTCAGGCAGGTGAAGAGTCAGGGAAAAATTTCCAATGTGGTAGTAAATCTTATCTATGTTTATCATATTTTATTTATTGCGGAGTTCCTCGATCCGCCCTCACAGCTTTACTTCCGCCAGTACCGGTACCTCATTTTCTACCTTCCAGACTTCACAGAAGTTCTGCTGCACACCTTGCGGCACTAACACTCCTGGATTAAATTATATAGTAAAGAAACGACTTACCCACAACTTAAGGGACTGTTTCCAGAATGAAGTTTCAGTCCGTAGCGGAGAAGTGCTGTGCTTCGGTAGCGTCTGGAAGTTACGAGGGAGCGGTGTTGGGAAAAGTAAGACTGAAAGCGGTTTGTGACTGGAATAAAGTATGTTTTGAAATAGCGCGGACGCAGCTAATTAACTGAATAATAAACAAACCGAAAAGAAAGTAACACAGTTCGACTATGATGTCGTAGAACCTTCTGACGAATATTTCAATTGGGGCAGTTCATTACAGTATCTAGGTGGATAGCAAAATGAAGTAAGCAAAATAGTAGAAACGTCCAGGAATTATTGATAAATTTAAATTGAAAATTAAATTGTTGTGGGTGGAACATTCACAACCCGTTATTGGATTCCAAGAGCTGAGAGAAGATTGAAGCAGAGGTCTACAGTCACTATAAAATTGGTAACTGAGTACTCGGCGTTGCCGAGGTATGTATTTATTCCACTATGCCGTCCCTCTCTTTGTCCGTCTCCTCGCCCCTCTCCGTCCATCTCCTGCACCTACCGCTCATTTATGTCCATCTCCTCTTCCCTTTCTCTTTTTATTTCCTCCTCTTTTCGTACCCAAAAATCATGGTTTTTCGGATTTTCTCAGGAACCGCCCATGAACCGTCTATGGTCCACCTTAACGAACACCTATTGCACAAGGACCAATTGATATGTAAAATGTGCGTGGGCTGGAGAAAATGCGTAATGTTTAAATTTTGACTCTGTACTCCATGATAGCTACATTGTTCCAGTTCTTCTGGTAAGTCTACTAATGGTCGCTAGGCGAAGGGCTAACCAAAACATTTGCCACTTCACCTCTGTGGTCAATGAAACCTGAGACATGAGCCCCTGAAAAATAGCATTTTCGCGCGCTGCTTTTCGGAACATATTAATACCGTGTGCTGTCTTGCACGGATCGAAAGAAAACGTCTAGGACTATTTGGAAGAGCGTGTGGAACACCGTAGTCAACACTCTATCTAGTGGCCCTATTGAATGCAACCTTTAGTGAGCGGCTTCAACTGAATATTACTTACCTGAAGACTCATCAAGACACTCTTACTCGTCGAGATGAGGGCATTTTCAAGGCCAGAGGAAGTGTTGCGTGATGTCAGCGTGATGGCTCCTGGGGTGATTAATTTCTGTCCGTTGTTCTTATATTGAAAGCCATAATAATATGTTAAAGAGGACAGAGAAGATGGTTTGATGCTATTACGAAACACTCTGTAATGAAAATGGGTGCATTTCGCTGAAGATTGTAGTGCACAGATCAGTCTAGCAGAGGCCTAAATCCGGGAAAAGTTGTGGCTGTTAAAATTCTGAGGCCTACTTCGTCTTTCACAAATCTCATTAATTGGCGAATTTTTGCGAGAGTCCTGAAGAACGAATCGATTCTGTGCCTCTTCAGGAGCCTATCACTGAAGACACACTGAGGCAAAAAAGCAAACCTCGTGTGCCCGTCAGGGGGCTCCTGTTTACGTTTCTTTTGATTAATGGCTAGCGAAATATGGCGGCTGTTGACTTGTCTTTCGGGCTCCAGCAAAAAGATCAACAGCTAATATAGGCGTCAAACGCCGGGAGTATATACAATACCGTGTGGGTGTGGACAATTT